>NW_024429188.1:22187379-23387379 GCF_017639785.1 Mesocricetus auratus | reverse complement strand
CATGGCACAGAGTAAGCCAAAGGCAAACATTTGAGGTAGAAAGAGATACATAAAGAAGAAAACCACAGGGGCAGACTGCCACAATTAATAGAATACCAGCTTTTATACCCAATAACCACTCTAACAGCCTCCTTAGGTCATTTTCCTGCTTAGAGAAGGGATATAAACTAAGATGCATTCACATTTTCTGCAGACATCAGAAAGAAATTATTTTTTGTATCTTATGTAACTCTAATTTTTTTAGTTTCTCAAGACAGGGTCTCTCTGAGTAACTGCTATAGCTCTCCTGGAACTCACTTTGTAGACCAGGCTGGTCTCAAACTCACGGAAATCTGCCTGCCTCTGCCTCCCAAGAGCTGGGACTAAAGGCATACGCCACCACTGCTTGGTGCAACTCTAAAATTTTTAGAAAAGTTTTCCCCTGACATGTTATACACCAAAATTGCAAATGATGCATAAAGAAGAAAAATTAAAAGACAAAAATAACTTTTCAAGTAAAATTAATTCATTTCACATTTCAAGAGTACTCAATGCAGCACCCTTTGTACATATAAGACAGTGACATGAATAACCAGGCAGTTTGTGGTTTTCTATGTGGTCACATGTAAAAGAGCTAACAAGGTCTAAAACAATTGGAATATTCTTTGAACATGTATACCCAGTTTGTACAGGAGACTCATTCAAAATAATTAGGGATGAGTTTTCATTAGGAAGACTGCCAATTCTGAGTCCACCCTGGACTGTGCAGTGAGGTTGAGTTCAACCTAGGCTCCAGAGTGAGATATTGTCTCAAAAAGAAGATAGGGAGGGAGGGAGGGAGGGAGGGAGGGAGGGGAAAAGCCCACATAATAGATAGTTGATTCCTAATAACTTTCCCATCCCATCCCCACTTTCATCAGTCTGATGTCATTTCTCTCAACAAAACCAATGAAGTCAAGGCTCAAGTTGATACATCATTATTCTGTGCACATGGTCTGAGGAAAATGATGCATTTCACCACCATCTCTTTAAGAATCTAAACCTTCTTGTGAGGAGGCTTAACTGAAGCTTTCCAGTTTCTATTACCTATAAAAGATTATTTGGCTAGGATCATTCATGGAAAAGGCAAGGTTATAAAGGCCATGAGTACTTACAAATAAATAGTTGATCTATACTACAGTCTCATAATCATTGGTATCTGAACATGCACATGTAGTCGCAACTTCATCTTGCTGCTCTGCTATATTTGTATGCGAAAATAATATAGTGTGTTCCTTCACAAAGTATTGGCCAAGATATCTAAGCCATAATAAAGATGATCTGGCCCAACCTTGAGTCATCTGTCTGGTGTCTGACACAAGTGATCTAGCTCACTCATTTCCTCATGTTTTAGAGGTGCTCAATTTCCATCTGCTCATGCATAAACGATACATACCATTCCAACTTTATGGTTGTGGGAAAACAGAGGAAAGGGTTATAGTAAGGAAAATTTGGGAAAACAAATCATACGTTCAGTCTTTTCCCCTCTACAAAACAATCTTGCTTCTTGGAGACGGCAAGAAATAAACTTATTTTCTAAGTAGAAATCCCAGCCATATATTTCATTTAAGGGAAAATTTCACAAAGCCAGGTTGCTGCCTTCAATAGAGGGCAATTTTTCATCAGCTAGGTCTGTCAGATCCATTTTATTTCACAAATTGGACAGCCAAATCTTTGTGTTCTCTATCAGCCATAAGAAAATGGTATTATTTTGGCTGGTGATATTGGGCTTTATTTTTGGACATTCTTTTATCAAAGATGAGGAAAAAGACCTTGACAGTATTCAACAGTTTCAAAAGCACATGATATTTATAAAGGATAAGGCCAGCACAAAACTTAAAACTTGTGGTAGATATTATTTGATGAACCTCAGAGTACCTTTGAAAATAAATCAGTTATGCAAAACACAAGCATTTGTTGAGGGCTTGCCATGCACCAGGAGCTGAAGTGTACAATTTCTATTGATCATCTTCTCCAGTACTTACTAAATCCATTATGCTGGTGGTTTTATACCATTTTAAAGATGAGAAAACTGGGCTATAAAGAGATTAGTAATTGTCCCAAGGTGACACAGAGGGTAAATGAGAGTAATGAAAGAGATATCTTGATAGAGGAGGCCATTTTGGGGTTAGGGGAGAAACCTGGTGCCAGGGAAACTCTCAGGAATCCAGATAATACTCTTAGTAATAGTAGAGAGGGTGCCTGAACCGGGCTTCTCCTGTAATCAAATTGGTGACTACCCTAATTGTCATCAGAGAGCATGCATTCAGTAACTGATGGAAGCAGATGCAAAGATCCACAGCCAAGCACTGGGCCAAACTCTGGGAGTCCAGTTAAAGAAGGGGTGGAGGGATTGTATGAGAAAGGGGGTCAAGATCATGATGGGAGGGACAACCCACGGAGACAGCTGACCCGAGCTAATGAGAGCTCACAGATTCTGGACAGACAGCTAGGGAGCCTACATCAGACCTAGGCCCCCTGCATGTGTGCGACAGTTGTGTAGCTTGGTTTTGGGCTTCTAGCAATGGGATCAGGACCTGTCCCTGATACATGAGGTGACTTTTGGGAACCTGTTCTCCACGCTGGATTACTTCACCCAGTCTTGATGCCAGGATAGGGAAAGCTTGGCCCTGGCTCAATTTGAGGTGCCTTCCTTTGTTCAAGCCCATGGGAGGCCTGCCCCTTTCTGAAAGGATGAGAAGTCGATGAGGGGGAGGGTAGATGGGAGTTGAGGGGGAATGGGAAGAGGAGAGGGAGGGGGAGTGTGATTGGTATGTAAAATAAGTGAAAAAAGTAATAAAAAAGAAAGAAAACCAGGATGCAAATCCTGCCCTCCAGGCTTAAAAAGCTCATATTCTGAATGGCTTACAATGAAGAACACAAGTCCTGTGAGCACTTTATACATTTGTCAATTACAGTGCTTGTCACAGGAGGACTTTGAATAGTCTTTTCCAGAACTTAGAAATATACAAGAAGCCTCTTACTTGTTTTACAAGGCAAACACAATCTTTGTAACTGAATTAGACAAAACTACCACACAAAAAGCCATAGAAACGTGTGACTCATAAGCACAGACACAAATACATGAAACATAGTACTGAGTAAATGAATTCTAGCCATGCCTTAAAAATGAAGCATTCATAGATAATGTTTATTTCAAAATTATGATTTTAGTTTAGCATAAGGAAATGTAAAGAAGGTTGAAGTCAGTCCTGTTAAATGGCAAAAAGTCCTTGGAGCAGGCCCTTTTGTACACTAGGAAACAATAAGAAATACCAGCATAACTATCAGAAAAAGAATATACACACATGCCAGGTGACACAAACTAGATCCACTACTACTCAAGGTAGGAATAAGAAAATTTATACCCACTATCGCTGATTTTAGTCAACACCATTCTGAGGATTGTAACCAAAACAGAAGCAGGGAGGGAGGGAGGAAAATGTATAAGTCTTTCTTAACTTTATGATTAACTATCTAAAAGTCTCAGAGAAGCTACCAAAAATCTATTGACAAGTCGAATCAAATGTAGTATAAATATAACAAAGCTTGCTTTTATTATCTAGAGTTATCAGTCGTGGGGCTGGAGAGATGGCTCAGCAGTTAAGAGCACTGACTGCTCTTCCAGAGGACCCAGGTTCAAATCCCAGCACCCACATTGCAGCTCACAACAACTGTCTGTAATTCCAAGATCCAACACCCTCACACAAACATACATGCAGGCAAAATGCCGATGTACACAAAATAAAAATAAATTAATAATAAAAAACAAGTTGTTAAAAAAAAAGTTGTCGGTCTTCATCCATAAATATCAGAGAGTAAATATCTCAGGTTGTGCTAGCCGTAAGGCTTCTCTAGCAACTTCTCAACTTTACCACTGCTGCACAAAGGCAGCTAATGACCATGTGTACCTCAGTAAAGGTGGCTGTATCCCTGTTCACAAAAACAGGAAAGTGGGCTGAATAGGGCTCATCAGTCACAGTTGGCTAAGACTTTACATCACACACACACACACACACACACACACACACACAGGAGGGGGAGAGCAGGGGAGGGGAGAGGAGACAGAAAAGAGTTATTTCAGACACCAAGAAAATAGAAAAGCCTAGAAGTAAACCTTCCAATGGGTAATTTGAGTATATGAGTCAGAACTGAATTATAAATTATAAATACTTTCAATCTAACAATCCCATTTCTGAGGATTTATTCTAAGGATACAGTTAGATAAGCACATAGAGATGTGCACACAAGGCTACTTATCTACTTATGTTATCCATGTCTTATTTGTTAACAAGTTCTAGTCGCATATATGATATCAGTTAATTTTTAAAAGATATGCGCATGCATAAGAAGTTATGCATATAGACTCATAAGGGACAAAACTTGCAATATATACACAATTGTTTTATTAGCAATTGTGTCTAAGGGTAGATTTTTGGAAACTTTCTACTTTTTTTTTTAATTCAGTTAAATAAAACTACAGGTTTTGGAGGTGAGGAGACGGCTCAGTGATTAAAGCACGTGGCAAGCAACCATAAGGAGTTCAGACGCCCAGAACTCACACAAATACCAAGTGAGTATGAAAGTTCTTCTGTAATTTCAGCCCTCAGAAGGTGGGGAGACAGGATCCCCACCATATCAAACTAGCTATCAACATAAGCCAGACTATCAATATTGTCAAGTTCTAGGTTCCATTGAGAGATAACTGGCTCAATGAATAAGATGGAGAGTGATCAAGTTAAACTCACATTGCCATCCTTGGTCCTACACACACACACACACACACACACACACACACACACACACACACACACACACGCACGCACGCACGCACGCACGCACGCACGCACGCACGCACGTGCTCCCATACACATGCAAACACATGAGCACACACACCACATATACACATGAGGAAAAAATCAAAAATTTAATTTTGTAAGAGAAACGAGCAGAGTAACTTTGCTTTTCTCAACAATTTGCTCTCAATTCTGTGAATTCTGAAGCAACTCATAGACCGTTTCTCATCTTAGAGTTAGAGAGCCCTTAGGCAAACCTCTTGCTCCAAAAACATTTATGTTATAATTCATAACAATAGCAAAATTAGTTATGAGGTAGCAACAAAAATAACTTTATGGTTGGGGATCACCACAACATGAGGAACTGTATTAAAGTGTCGCAGCATTAGAAGGGTTGAGAACCACTGACATAGACAGTGTCTTCCTCAAACAAATCATGCCAATGTTGATTATAAATTTTATATTAAGACACCACTAACATAAAAAAGAACATCTATCAAGAATTCTCGAAGTTTTCTTACTCAATGTAGTCCCGCACACATGAGTACATGCATATGTGTATGCGTATGCATATGTACATATGTGTGAACACTCATCTGTATTCCAAGAAAGAAAAGCCAGAGACGGGAAATAGGAAATGGTCAATGATGGTAGATTAGGGACCAACATAAATTAATACCTCACAGAGAAAGGCTGAGGAGACGACTAGTGAATAAAAGCACTTGTTACTCTTGCAGAGGACCAGGGTTCAATTCACAGCACCCGCATGGTGGCTTACAATCATCCTTAATGGGAGTTCTAGGAAATCAAATGCCCTCTTCCAACTTCTGCAGCATGTGGTACACATACATACATGGAGGCAAAACACTCATATACATAAAATAAAAGAAAGTATTTTTTTAAAAACCTCACAGAGAAAGAAGTATTAGTCTACGAATTCACTGCTCATGGTGTCATTTATGATCACACATGTGAGTATGTGTATATGAATTTGTCGTTGCTCCAGAGGTCATGGGAGGAAAGTGAGTGCCCTGAAAGCTAATTTGGAAGATAACACAAACAATATGACAACCATGGGTCAATCCAGAGTTCCCAAAAGTGATGTCACAAGACTATGATGAGGTGTGAAGTACATTCTGTAAGCCATGAAAATCCAGAAGCCAGTAAGAAGGAAATGAGGTTTGCCTTTAACACAGTAGAAAAATAAGTTTCATGATATAGTATATTGACCATTAACTATCTCTATGCTCTCAAGCTCTATCAAGTGTCATTTAACCTCCTGCAGTAGAATTTACCATTGCATCATCAAGTGAAAAAGTAAGAACCTACAGTGTGCTTATGTTAAGGAAATCAGGGAAACTGAAATTCAGAAAACTTTCTATCTTCTACTAAGACAATTTTTAGAAAAGAATTTAGTATAGTTTTAAAACTGGATAGTCCAAATTCAAATAATGAACTATTTTTCTTGTCAATTGCTCTGGAAAGAGTACCACCAAACTCTAGTAAAAACTTACCCTTCAACTTGAGGTCAACATTGTGTCTCAGCCAAGGATAAACACCATAGCTTGGCATATCTTCAGGAATTGGGTTATTGTTTATCCAGCCATCACAGGCAAACCGGAAGAAATTTTCACAAGGATCCACAGAAAGATTTACTTTGCTCATGATGGCAGCAGCTATTTAAAAAGAAAATCATAGGATTAATGACAAGCACTGGATGTTGTGCATTGTTCTCTTCCAGATTAAACAAAAGTCTCATATCGACCAGTTTCCAAACCCTGGCTTCAACATTTCTCCTCAAATGTCTCTCTGGATGAACTTCACCATATAAAATGACTACCAACGTGTACAGGAGAAAGTTGGGTGAAATTATTGGTCCTGGTTTTGTGAGATTGTCCCCAATATCTTTGGGGGTGTGGAACTAGAATATAAATAGAACAACTGTTGGCCTTTCTTCCATTCTACATATTCCCTTGCAAACTAAGTTGGGTACACTTCCTCTGGAACAATAAAGTTCATTTGCCCAGTTTTAAGTGAATTCGCTGAGCGCTCTCTGTCACGTTCTTTGATCAACAGAAGTGGTAGGAATGGCTTCTTGTGATTTTCTAAGCTAAGTATCTAAGAAGTCCTGCACCCTCTCTGTTGGGTCCCTTCAAATGGAGCCTTAGGACCATTCTTTGAAGATATCCTGGAAAGTAAGAGACTATGGGAAGAAAATATAATTCCATACTCAAACACTGGCTGACCGCAACCTCATAGCCATTCTCCTGCCTTGGCCTCCCAAGTCCTGGGAATACAGGTATAAGACACTAGACTTGGCTACATCTATGAGCTTTAAAAATTATTACAAAATGAGACAAAGAGAAGGTTCTAATATTCCTAATACTCATCTCTAACCATCTTCCAGCTGCAACACAATTGCTGGCTGCAAAGATGTCCACCAACTAATTTTTTTAAAAGACTGCCAATATTTTAATGATATTGGAAGGGTGACACTCTGAGCAATTTCCGTACCTTAATTAATGCCAGAATATATTTCTCCTCAAAGTAATGAAAACCCAATGAGTTTTCAACTAAATAATAATGAATAGCCTGCCCCAGTACAATCTACATAAATTTAGAGATGTAGGTTTTAGTTATGTGGGTAATTTCTCTGGGTTAAAAAAAATAAGATTAGATGTTTCGCTCCCAACCATTCTTATGGAAAAGGCAAACCATTGTTTGGAGTCATTGAAATGAATAGAAAAACACCCCAAATTTTTGTTTCATTTTTGTATGTTTGGACAGGGTTTCACTATTTAATCCTAGCTGAACTAGAATTAAATGTATAAACCAGGCTGGTCTCTAACTCACTGTTATTCTCCTGCCTCTACCTCTTCAGTGCTGGGATTACAGGCATGAGCCACCATGGCCAGGATGTAATTTCTATAGGGCTTCTAATCCTCACCATTTTCCTTCAAAATAAACAAGTGGGAAAGGAATTGATTCAAAAGTATGGTAAATTTCAAGTTGATGTAACTTTTTTTCCCCAGAACTAATTTCATTGTCACTAACTATACTTTTGCTTACTGCTACTATTTTATATTACTCTATTATTCAAAAGTGCTAGGGCACACAAAAATCTTATGTCTGGCTTGTATTTGTAGTCAAGTCTCTGCAGGCACATATGGAATCTGCTATGTAACACCTCAGGGACATGGATCACACTATTCCCAGTCCCACACAATATTTACAGTCACATGGGGAGCTCTCACATGCACTTTGACTCACATAAGCTCACTGTTTTCTGGCTTCCTTCCCCAGCTCCCCCACACACACACACAACTCCTAAGTGCCTCTTCTCCATCTCCTTGGGTTTTTTTCACAGGTACTGAGGAAAACTGCAAACTCAGCTCTGACCTCGGCCCTGATAGAAAAGTGAAATAATACATCACTCACAGCAAATTTGGAAAGGAGCCCGTAAAGTGAGAAAACTCTTTCCTCTGCCTTGCAATTCATCATTCACTACTCAGTTAGGAGCAGGGATGCCCTTTCTGTGGGGAACTGTGACTTCAAATTGCAAGGGACCATAGTTGTCAAGACACCAAAACTCTATTGTCCTACTAGCTCCATGAAGAAAACTGAGAATCTTGCTTTAATAAAAACAAAATATGACTATGAGAGAAAGCTGTGGAAGCTCAAGCTGCCACGCTCTGAAGTGTTGCCCATGAGATTAATTGTTGGACGGACTCCCACTAGTCTATACGCTACAGGTGGAAGCATTCCTCCACATGGACCCTCAGAGGTGTTGTTAATTCCAATCAGGGCCCAAAGAAGAGTTTTATAAAGGCTTAAGTATTAATATTTGTATGAAATAATCAAATCACTTACATTAAGCATTACCTCTGTGTCCAAAACTATAGCTAAACCCTTTCCAAGCAGTAAAGCCTTTTCACAAACTCTAGAGAGATGCTTTTCGGGCTGGAATGACAGGAACACTATGCAATAGCTAAATAATTGTCTTAGTTAGGCTTCTATTGCTGTGGTAAAACACTATGACCAAAAGCAACTTTTGGAAGAAAGGGTTTATTTGGCTTGAAGTTACACAGTCCATCATCAAAAAAAGCCGAGGCAGGAACTGAAGGAGAGCCCATGGAGGAATGCTGTTTCCTGGCTTGTTCCTCAGGCTCTTGTTCAGCCACCTTCCTTAAATCTGCCCAGAAGTAGCACTGCAAACAATAGGCTGGACCCTCCCACAACAATCATTAATCAAGAAAATGCTCCCACAGACCTGCCTATAGGCCATCTGATGGAGGCCTTTTCTCAATTGAGTTTGTATATACGTAGGTAGCTAAACTCAGAACTATTAACATACACATATGCATTTTGGTAATAAAATCCATAATCAGTCGTCTAAAATTGATGCTAGATTTCTAGACCTGGCAGATTATCAAACTTTGCAAAAGAAATACAACATATATAGGCACAGGTGATCTAACATTTCAGTAATGGCTGGATTGGTACCATTGAATAAAACACATTAATATTCCTACAGGGAAATAAATGCATACTCTCATGAGTGGAATAAATAAAGTCTAAAATAACTTCACATTAGTTTCTTTTGCTCATAGACCCAGTTTTGACAAAGGAACTGACATGGGGTTCTGTGTTTCAAACTGAGCATTACATTGGTTTCAGGGATTAAGGGTTTTGATGCAGGGATACAACTACAGTTTTTATTTTCTTTGATTTTCACAACTCATACGAACATTCAAATATCTAGTCCCATTTCACAGGTAATGAGACTGCAGTTCAAGATGATCATGTATTTAACCCAGATCGTATGGCCTAGAAGTATCTAAATTGTGTATGTTCCAAACGCAAGTCAGCTTGTTTTATCTACACATACTTGTTGGCATTAGCAACCCCATTCACTGCTTCTCCATAGTCTCTCTACAATTTTCATTGCCAAAGAGGAGTTAGTGCAAGAGATCACGGAAGCAAGAAAAATGTGCAAAGTTGTAGAGAGGAGGCATCTTAGAAATGACTGCCACTTGCTCAGAAAAGAGACAGAAGTGGGTCAGACATTTCTATCCCCAGGCCTTTCGCCACTAGCACCTGTGACCATGTGCCCTTTTCCCACCCGAACACAAGCTCTTGCATAAAGCCAGACTTGGCTTCAATTCTCATGCCATGTGTACTGAACAGCTATTCCACAGATCCCTGAGCATACTGAGGCTCACATTGCATTAAAGAGGGCTGAGGCCTTGGTGTTTCCACTACAGAAACAAAAAAAGAACAGTATTTTTCTAACACCAGGAAGCTATTTACTAACGTGAAAATTAAAAACAGAGCAGCAAAGCAAAACACACTAGGTGGCAGAAGGTGACATCACGAAACATCACTCTGTCCATTTTATTGTGGCGTTATTATGATTTGTAAGAAACACAATCCATGAAGTAACTGGCCTTCCATCCCTAAAGTTATCTAAACTAAAATTGAACACTTATGGCTCAAATATTTTAATTTCTCACATCTGCAAGAACTCTACCACAGCTAAAGTACCAAGTAACATGAAATGCAAAGCCTGCAATTTAACTGTAGCACCTGGTCCCTCACCTTATGCCATGAAATGCTCTCTCCACTTGTTAATAATTCAGGCCAACTGCTCAGGTTAGGAACAGGATAGGGCGTAGGAAATGGACAACATTCCAAAGGGGAAAATATCACATTCCAGGGACAACACTAAGAAGCTAAAAGGGCTATCTAGTCACTAGACTATCCAGTGAATCTAGTGTCTTGAGAAAAAGAAAGAAAAGGGCTAGAGAGATGGCTCAGCTGTTAAAGGCTAGGCTCACAACCAAAAATATAAGAAAAAGAAAGAAAGAAAGTCCTTGCACAGAGTTACTTAGCCTGGCACAAAGGGAAGGAAGGAGGGGAGCCAGATACAGACATGAAGGTTACTTCTGCCCCTAACTGATGATGTGACCCTGAAAAACGTTGTCTTGAGAAACCTACATGCTCTCATCTAAGGGCATCAACTTCATAGAGTTCTTATGATATTTTAAAAATGGCAAGTGTGAATCTTTTAGCACATTGCTTGGTTAAAAAAATATTGATCACTCAAGAATAGGGCAACATATGGACTTAATATAACAATTCCAGAGAGGTGCTGTGGCCCTTGTGACCAGACTCTCATGAACACAGCTGCAGCACTACTCACTCAAACCATTCCTACCCCATATGAGAGGAATTAATCTCAGAACAGCCACGAGTCCTTGCAAGGCTATTTACATATTCATCAAAATGGTTCCTTGATTTTGAGCCAACATGATTTTTTAGTACCATGTCGACACTAAGAAGCATGGACTGATAGCATAACACAGAGGTTGACCTTTTTGTGTGTGGGGTAGGTGTGGGTGTGCATGTGTGTGAGAGAGAGAGAGAGAGAGAGAGAGAGAGAGAGAGAGAGAGAGAGAGAGAGAGAGAGAGAGAGAGAGAGAGAGAGAGAGAGACTCATTATGTAGCTCTGGCTCTCCAGAAATTAACTACATAACCAGCCTGGCCTTGAACTCATAGTGAACCACCATTCTCTACCTCCTGAGTCCTGAGTTTAAAGGTGTACACCGCCAACCAGCAGTTTATAAATTCTTTCACCTAAATCTTTCCAATCTCAGTTAATGTCACTGCTTAACATCTAAGCATCACCCTAAATCCCTGCCTTTTTCCACAAGACATCTCAACCCCATCACTATCACAGTGCCTTCAGCAATCCTCCCAGCTCCTAGATCTTCTGCAATCTCCATCTCAAATTCAAGGCAACACCCTCTCTCACATGGCATGCCAACTGTAACCTCCTTTCTGATTTTGTTTCCTGCATTTCTCCCCAAAGTCAAGTTCTCTGCAGAAAAGACAGTTCTTGCTACTTTGAGACAGGCTCTTTCCATGCATCTCTATTCTGGCCTTGAACTCACTAGGTAACCCTGGTTGGCTTCATCTCCCAAGTACTAGGACTATGGACATATACCACCACAGCTGACTGGCATGATCTTAATTAAGTGCTCATATATTCTGTCACAAAACTTTCAAGAAACTCTTGCACACAATAAAGATAAACCCAAACCTGTGGCATGTAGGCCATCTGCACTGTGACCCTCACCCAGAAGACTCTACCTTTCTTTGAGCTCATTCTTCTATTGGACCTTTTCCCACACAGGAAAGCCCTGGCCTCACTCTTCACACCCCATTTCCCTTCTTATTATCCAAGATCTTTTTGAAGATCCTATACCCAGAACCTTTAATCTGGTTATCCTATCATTTATTAGCACATGAGTCTATTTTGATATTTTAATTTTTTGCTCATATTGTTGTGCACTGTGTGCCTTCTATGGATTTTGATTTTGGTTTTTTTTTTTTTGTTGTTGTTGTTTTGAGACAGAGTCTTATGTAACCTAGGCTGTCCTCGAGCTTACTAAGTAGACATGGATGGCCTTGAACTCTTGATCCTCCTACCTCTACCCCCAGAATACTGGGATTACAGCCACTTATCACCATGCCCAATTTATGTGTGCTGAGGATTGAACTCAGAGCTTCATGAATGATAGGCAACTACGCTACCAATTGAGCTACATTCCCAGGCCCGTGTGTGGGGGGCGGTGGGTGTGTGTGTTTTAATTTTTTCTCCCTCTACCTATTCTTTGGTATATAAGCCTAACCATATATAAACCAAAAGCTAACTCAGTCCCTAGCATGAATAACTACTTGATGAATTCACTCATTAATCTCTTCTCCACCAGTCAAGAGGAAAAGCCCACATGTTTAATTGCCCTATGACTTCCTCTTTGGAAAATATCCTAGGGCCCTGTCTGCTTGAAAAATTGGGGGGGGGTGGAGACAGGTATTTGGCTTCTTCAAAATTTAGGCCCTAACTTAATTATGGGGATGTAAGCAGGATTTACTAGCTGTGTCACAACCAGGGCAACTTTAAGCATGAATTTTCGCCTTGGTGTCCTCACTGATCCATGGTCTTGTCACCTCCTAAAAGTTCAGCATGCATCCCAGAACAGATGAACCCAAGGGGATTCCAGCAGAAGCATAGATTTCCACAGTCAGGGTACCTGCTTAGAGTCAAACAGGCCAAAGGCACTGACCCAGAAGATACACAAAGTCTGCTTAAGATAAAGAGGAGCCTGTCAAGCAGAGTCATAGGAAGCCCATGGTCTCTGTGTGATTTAAGAGAGGATGCCCTGCTTTGCAAGCCCTTTCCTGAGTTCCTTATCACGAAGGTTGAAATATCTCGCAGCTCAGCTTTTACAAAGAAAACAGGAAACCTAAGCTCTACTACTTCACATCAAACCTTGAAAGTAAACTTGAAATGTCTTCAAAATTGCATTTTGCATTTGGTCAACCTCAAGCAAACAGAATACTAAAAATACTACCTGTTTTCTCTTCCACTCCCCAAGGTACCAAAATTATAACTTGACACAGGGTGGAAAACAGACTTACCGGCTTCTATGCACTCTGGCTTCAGGCAGTACTCCTGTTTAGCCTGGAAGCTGAGGAGACCTTGACTCACTGAAAAAACAGACCAAAATAAATGATTGACTTGAAGCAGACCACCATCGAATAAAACACATTTGGGCAAAGATGATGCAATACATTTGCTATTAGTTCATACTTCTCAGTATTGACATGGTAGTCAAAAATCAAGTTGGCTCAACACCAAGGAACCACTTTGATGAATATGTAAACAGCCTTGTTAGAACTCAAGGTTGTTCTATAATTCATTCCTATCATATGAGGGAGCAGTGAGTTGAGTGGGTAAAACTGGAGCTGTGTTGAAGAATCTGGTCACTAGGGCCAGAGAAGCACCTGGAAGCTTGCTAGAGTGCCCATTCTCATTCCAATTCTCCTGGTTCAGAAATTCTGGATGTGAGACACAGCCACCATATGTGCTTTTGAGCAGGCTGTATTATGTGCGCGCGCGCACACACACACACACACACACACACACACACACACACACACACACACACACATTCCTATACAATTGAAATAGTTTTCACCCATGTTTCATTTTCCCAACTTGTAATAACCTATCAGGAATTTTCAGTCCTTTGACATACAGTGTCTTCTACAAAGTTCATGCTTGGGAATCATGCAATGAAATCACAAAATAAAAAGCATGTTTTTAATCTCATAATGTCTTAAGTAAGTTAAGAATTTGTGCTGGGCCACATTCATAGCTGTCTTTGGCTGCATACAGGATACAGGCACAGGTTGGACATGAGTACTTTTCCAAAAGCATATAGAAGAATGCATGTTTTTTAACTCCAGGTAGAATCTGGACATGAGTAAATGTGAGCCTAAAAATCTAAAGCCTTTTTGAAATACATGTTTTTCCTCCAAAGCTGGAGAAGTTGAGAGGCATTCATTATTGCAGTGCTCTCTGAGAAAAATCAAGGAATCTTTGAAGATATGGCCATGAAGAAATAGACCATGGGGGCTGAGAAGTGTAATCAAGAAGCCTAAGAGAGTTTCTGTTTCTGCTCGAGATGCAGACCTGCAGATCACCTGCCAGTATGGCATGTCTTATTATTTATGAACCCACATCCAAAGAGGAGCCTGCTTTGTCTTTATTCTTTTCTCTGTTCCTATCCTCCAAAAGCCTTTTTATCTGTGTTACATTATAGATTCAAGAAACATGCTTACAGAATCACTCAGGCCTATTTTCAAAAGAAGTTTTATAACCTAAAAGAGTGTTTTGATTTTTTTTTGCGAGGAAAAATAGATAAAAATATATAGACACCATAAAGATCAGTATGGGACATTCCAATGTACCTTGATGGTAGAACCATAGGGAGTTCTTCCTTTTAGACAATTTTTATGTATTTACCAAATGTTCTTTAATGAGCACGTGGTATTTTCATAATGGAAATATAACCTTTATTATAAATAATAATAATTTTATTACTCTAGATAATACTTTTGTGATAGTAGCTTTATTTTTTAAATCTTATGAAATAGCTAAAAACTTACTCTTTTTCAAAACTTTGGGGGAAGAGGTGTGGAAATCAGGGATTCAAGAACAACATTTGCGACTTCCAAGTCAGTCTAGTCTACATGAGACGCTGTCTCAAAGTCCTCCAAAACTAGCCTTATTTCTTTCATTAAAAAAATCATTGACACATACATATAAAGAATTCAAATTAATATCAGTTCTTTTTACCCGACAATGTATATAAGGAAGGTTTTGAATGTAATTAGTTGGGACACAGACAAAGATCCTAACCCTCAAATGAGAACACTATATCCATGTGGGTTAAAGTCCTGAAAGCAGACAAGCACCAACAAGCCCAAATAAAGAAAATGAACGAAACAGAAATAATGAAATGGAAAATATTTTACCATAAAACAATCAAACATTACTTTTTACTGGTTAGAAGCTTTAAAACAAGTCAAGCATCAGTTTAACTTTTCAGTTTAGAATCCCCCCAAGATACACTGGAGACACCCACAGATCAAGAGTGTGAGAGTGATGCTGGTAGCATGGCTCAGTGATAGAGAACTTACAGCACATGTGTAATGTCTTGAATTCCACCCCCAACACAGAAAAACAAAACAGAAAGCCTAAGAAAGATCACACAGTTGAGGTCATCATCGCCCAAGGACCGACTGGAACCCACAATCCCCATTGAAGGCACTTCCTGCTCCTTTTTCTGTGAAGGGCCTTTGTATTGTTGATAGTTGGGGAGAAATGCAATGATGGATCATATTTTACGGTATATGAAAAGTATATGACCTTCAAGCTTCAGTATGCAGAAAGCGTATCTCTCCGGCTCCTATTTGTGCACATTTTGCCTGTGGATGCTTTAGTGACACAATGAAACAGAGTCCTGCAACAAGGAATGCATCGCAGTGGAGCCAAAAATATTTACTATCATCTGGTCTTGACAGGAAAAGCTTGCACACCACTGCATCTGAGAAACAGATTTCAGGGAGGAGGGAGAAGGGAAGGAGAAAAGAACACTTGAAATAAATGGTTTGTGGCTCTATTGCTATACTCGATATTTTTAAATCCCTTAGGTTCTCTGAAACCACCTCAGACCACTGGCAACCATTCTTTCTGTAGATATCAAAGCCAAAGGAGAGGTAAGACAGGATATCCGACATTGCAGAATGAAACTGAACAGGCAGAGAATATACTGCAAAGTCAATGAGAAAATACCTTCAAGGGAAGATCCTAACTAGAATGCTGTCATGAAGACCATTGTTTTGCAGGCATTTAGCAAGTGAGATGCAGAGTAGGGGTGCCTGGGGGGCAAACAGTGAAGAAAGGTGGGGGGAAAGCATTGTGCTGAAATAGTCGACAAAAATATAAAAGTTCCTAGGTGGGAATGGTGGAACAGGCTTAGAATCCCAGCATTTGGGAGGCAGAGGCAGGAATATTACAGTAAGTTGTGATATTTACAGCCAGTAAATTCCAGGCCACACAGGGATACACGGTGAGAACCTGTTCATAGATAGATAGATAGATAGATAGATAGATAGATAGATAGATAGATAGATAGATAGATAGATAGATAATTTCTGGGTGGGGACCCTCAGATAGATGTACTCTGAAACAATGTTCCCCAAACTTGCACATGCAAACATATCCTCTGGTGTCTTATGAAAACACAGACTGTGAATCAGTAGATCTGGGGTGGAGCTCAAGCTCTCAAGTGATGCTGATGCGGCCAGTTATAAGACCACACTGAGTAGCAAAAGTAGAATGAGGCCACGCCCTTAGCTGGTCCTGTTTATTGCCAATCATCATTAAATGTTCTCCAGAATATTCAAGGTGAGAGCCAGGTTAGTAACATATTGGGAAGTTATTTTTCCTAACTAGGCCTCCTCCATAACAGCAATGCTTGGTTTAGTGAAGTTTACTATACATAAAATCTTTAGTACTTGTGTCAGAAAACATTTTCTCAAAAGAAGCAAAGATTTGCTATAACTGACCATCTTCTAGAATACTATGGTCTCCAAGTGTAATTATCATAAAAGTAGAATTGAAGAAAGCTGCAAAGCACTACTAATATCACAGAAAAGAGCACATATTATGACTTACATGATGACTACTTGGATTTGTAAGTCCGGCAGTATGTGTAAACCTAGCCCCTTAATCACTTCCCACGTCATGTGTAGTCCCTTGGCATGCCCATAAAATTTCTCCTCCAGTTTTAAATTTCAGGAAGTAGATCGTCTAAAGCCAACTTTGGAGAAACCTCACAATAGTTTTTAAGAACCACACATTCGGTCACAAGAGTAGGAGGTCTAGCTTCACCAGAAAGCAATCTACTGATCTAATTTCTGAAATATCCAGCCATAGAAAACATGGAAAGGTGGTTTGCTCGTTTTAGCAGGGTTCTCAAGCACACAAGCCTAACTCTTTTAAAAGATAATTACTGGTTTTCTCTTGCCAAAATAAACATGGCCTCCCGCATCCTGTATATGCCAAGGAATGTTTCCAGGCCTGCTGCATTTTAAAGTACACCTAGAATCTCCTAAGTATAGGGCTTGTTTCTAGGTGACCTTCAAGCCAATGAAATACTGGGAGTTATATATAAAAAAAATTTACGAAGGAAAATAGCCAGGGGTTTGGAAAGCCTACATTTTGATCATCCCCTGTCCCTTTCTCACAGATTACATCCCCCCTCCCAGGAATATGCTTTTGTCTACACATTCGCTCTCAGTCCATCATTCTCACAGGAGTTATTAAAGTAATTGAATCATAATGCCTTTCAAATCTTAAGAGGAAAACGTCTGCTTTCCTCCACATTCATTTGTAGATCTATTAGAAAGTTGGAGCTAACCATTTTTGCATCTATCAAAATCACTGGACTTAAAAAGACTCAAGGAACTCCAGTTAAGGACTGACTTATCTTTTGTGAATTGCTCTTTGTAACCTGTTCAAGCGAACATGAACAAAAGTCAAGCAAAAAGAAATTCCAGTTTGGTCGTTCACTCACAAAACAAATGCAAGCATCTAACTATGAATTCATAAACACTCATTTTGGGAAATGTAATACATGATTTTTTTTGCCTCGTTGCAATCGAATCCACTGGTCATTCCAACCCACTTTCTAGTGCACTTTGCTTCCTGGACTATATATTTGGTACTAAGAAAAAGCCTCCTTTTTCATTGATATAGCTGACTGAAACTAAGGGTGCATCCTTATTTTCTTAGCATAAGCAAACAGCCTGCATTATGACAAGGGTTTCTGGAATAAAGAATTAGAAAGTTTCTCCACAGATGCCCAGTTCCTCTGACCTCTGGAGTTCCACTTACCTAGAAAGAGCAGTGTACCCAGCACCAGGGTGCCCCCAATGAACAGGGCCAGTGCAATTCGAATGCCTCGGTTGGTTCCCTTTCCAGGCTCCATGGTGCTCCCTGTTTCTGCTTCCATCAGAAGGGCCGAAGAGAAGGCTCAGAAAGAAAGTCACTTTTTGTGGTTTGGTAGCTGGTCTCAAGAGTTTGTCAGGCGTTGACATCCAAGACTCTCCTGCTTGTCTGCTAATAGACAGCTTTAAAAATTCCTGTCAGGAAACTTCCCCTTGACACCCTTTCTCAAATAATCTTTCACAAATGAAATAAAAGAAACTCAAAATATTGGTTGCCTTGGCTCTCCCTTGACTAGACAAAACAAACAGCAGTTGCTTTATCTTGGTGCTCTCTCTCAGCAAAGTCCCTCTCAAGCGATGGTTTGGCAGGCTTTTTGTTCAAGCGTTCCGAGTATACATGTTTTACTAGGTTGCTGCACAGATGTTTTAGCGATTTAAATGTATAGTCACTTGGGGAGGGGAGAAAAACAATTGTCTTTATCAAAACTGGAGTCTCAACCTCCCCCTAACCATGATAAGTTAGGTGGCGAGAACAGTTTGCAGCCACTGCAAGGTCTCAATTAGTAACATAATTTTGCTATGACAGTCATTCTCCTTGTCTGAACTGTCGTCCTCAAAGTTACTCTTTCAGTGTGCTAGTCCCCTTTTAAAGCCTTCTAAGAGTTCCTAGGATATCCTGGAGCATTTTATTTTAGGAACTTTGTGTATGATAGCATGTGCCAAAAATCAGTCAAAGTCCACTGCAGTGCAAAGTAGCAATTAAGACAACCTACGGAGGCTCTTGGTTTGGACTAGAGCTTTTTATTTATTTCTCTTTTTTTTTTAGGAAGAGGAAGAGTATTCTTTGTGGTGCTAAGAATTGTTCAAAAGACAGTTAAGTATATGAATTAAGCTTATTAGCAGCCACAAAAGATACAGTAGAGGATTCTTTTTTCTGTGTGTTTTGACGGTACCCATGTATTTTGTTCTCTAGTTCCTCCCAGGCAGCACTGTTTAGTATGTTTTCGTGTTTCCATAAGTGTTTATTTTGCAGCTTCCTAGAATGAATTCAGACGTATTTGGTTCCAGCAGAAAGATTGATTAATCACAGTCATTGATCATGTTCAAATTCAAATTATGAAAAGCTGCTTTCTTCACAGGGAAGGGCAACTGACATTTCAACACTATTGAAATGGTTTGGATTTCATTACTTAAATGATACAGATACCACTAATTCTCAGCACAGTGAATTACTACTCACCTGTTCCTGTCCAGCCAGAGGTCATAAGATGATGGAACTGTAGGAGGACGATTCAGGAATATCAAACCAGTAAAACACAATTTGTGCACATACATAGCTTTGGCAGTGACACCAGAATTCAGCAGATACCAGTTAAGAAGGTACAACATGACTGTATGTTCATGTTCCTATCTGACTAGGCTTAGTCAGGCCTTAATCCCATAGCTGGGATTCTCCCAGGTTTAAAAATGCATTCCATAATATATATTGGGGGGGTCCAGACAGAATTTCTCTGTGTAATAGCCCTGGCTGTCCTGGAACTCACTCTGCAGACCATGCTGGCCTCAAACTCACAAAGATCTGCCTGCCTCTGCTACTGGAGTGCTGGGATTAAATGTGTGAGTCACCACCTCCAAGCTCAATAACACATCTTAACCTTACTTTCTGCGTGCTTCATAGCACCCCAAACTCAGGCAGGATTTGAGCAGGCTAACAACATCATAGCATGTTGGAGCCCTTCTGTGTCCATTGGCTGTCAACAGTATCTCATTGCTGATGGATTTTCCCCAAGAATGTTCTTGGTTCCATAATACATCTTAGGAATGTGAGCTTCGTGAGATCAAGGACAGTATCTGTGATTTTCAGTGTTATAGGGCCAGCAACAATAGTTCCTGGCCTAACATGGTGAAAGAGAAAAGAAAAGCAAGGAAAATGACTCATTGTTCCTAGTTAAAAAGCAGCTTCAGGAACCAGTCTCATTACTTCCTCATGAGGGGGCGGGGCTTCTAAATATGCCACTGATAATGGTACGTCAGGTGGGCAGATCCCTTCTCATTTTAATCTCACAGCAAACAAATGTATGTGACAGCAAATGAATTTCTATCTCCTAGATAAAAGCTCAGCTCAGGTAGCACAGGACTACATATGGAAAGGTGGTGACATGGGATAATTGTGAGACACTGCAGCTGACAATACTCCCTGTGCACAGGGGAGAGAACAGCCACCAAGGATGACAAGAGAGATCTACCTATCTCTCTTTCTTCCCACAACCTCCTTGAACCTCAAGGGTCCTGACTGACTTGGAATGGCGACTGTGGGTTGCCAGTTGGAGTAGCCTTCACCTGCCTTAGACTGGTGAATCCCCAGAGGTGAGAAAAATTTGGGAGTTCCTCCAAAGTTCCCCCCATACACCATTTGCAGACTGGACTTCACTCTTGAACATTTCAACATCTGAGTAAAAAATAAATAAAAATACAAAAGTAAACCAAAAAACTAAACACACTTTCAGCGACAGTAACAGAAAACTTGATGCTTTCCATTCCAAACTCAGACATGTGTAGAAAAGAATGCATGAATTCATGAAAATAAGTCTGTGGAAGTAAAAACACAACTCTCAAGATGTTAAAAATAGCTTGCTGAATATAATGTAACGTAATGAAGGTTCCTTTTACTCATTTGAGAGTGGGTGGGATTGATAGGAGATAGGGTGTGGATGAATCATTCCTTATGAGGCGCATTCTTCATCATGTGTCACTTTCCGCATTACATTTTCAGCCTTTTGGGAAACAGTGATTATCTTGCTCTGAAAATAAAAAGCACTTAAAAACAAATTAAGACCAAAACAAACAAACAAACACCTTAGGTCAAAATAAGGAAGCTCAAGGCACAGATGAGTAATGAATACTCACAAAAGGCCAAAGAAGAGGGCTGTAAGAGAAAATACATATGAGCCTAACGTGGTAAAACCCAGTTTTTGTTGGTGGTGGTTTTTGTTTGTTTGTTTTTGGTTCTTTGAGACAGTGTTTCTCTGTGTGACAGCTCTGGCTGTCCTGAAACTAGCTCTGTAGACAAGGCTGATCTTGAACTCACAGAACTTGAACTGCCTCTGCCTCCCAAGTGCTAGTATTAAAGGCACGCACCACCACTGCCTAGCTATCCCCTACTTTTACTGGAACATTATCACTGCATTCATCCTACAAGGTCAAAGTTCTATAGTTCTGTGAAAGACTGTTTTTGTCTATAAAGCTTAGAATGTTTTACTCTCTGACCCATTGCAGACAAAAATTGTTACTGCTTCAAATGGCATACAAGACACACCCTGACCTGCATCTCCAAATTGTTCCAATCTATGCTCTTGGAACAGAAACTGTTGTGTCAAAGAAATTGACAAATGGATCTTTACCTAAAACTACAACATTGAAACTATAGAATATTATCCTGTGTGTTTGGTAATTAAAGGTCGTTATCTCCAGGGAAAGGAACTGTCCAAAAAGGCTACTCCTCCAGAGATGTGCAAATGAGTTAACTGGCAAGTCACTCTGCTGGGTAAATTGAGAGTGTGATATACACCCACTTAATTGTTTCAAATAAAAACATTCCAAACCAAGTTGGGCCTTCAATGCAATGAATTAGTGACTCGAAAGAAGTTTCCTGGACTTTCTCAGGTGCCTGGCCATGTGTAAAGACTCCTGAAAGAAAAACAAGAAGTCAAACTAGAAATTCAAGAATGGACAGCTGGGCTCAGACATGGAAAGACTTAAAACCTTTGGCAGCTTCACCACAAAACCCTCTGTAAAGCACACTGGCCCGATGAAAATGGCAGTATCCAAAGAAGCAGAAACCTAAGTGAGAATTCTCAAAAAGACTTCCAAAAACAGGGCCTGCAAGAATCAGGAGCTTGACAGCATACAGCAGTGTTTCTCAGCCTTCCTAATGCTGTTACCCTTTAATAGTTTCTCGTGTTGTGGTGACCCCCAATCATAAAACTATTTTCATTTCATAACTGTAAGGTTGCTACTGTTATGAACTGTAAGCATTCTTTGAAGACAGAGGTTGCCAAAGGGGCTGTGATCCACAGGTTGAGAACTACTGGCATAAAGGAAGGCTTCTATGTGAGCCTGATGTGGGTACTTGAACATTTCCTGCTTACTCTGTGGGATGCACACGTGAGAATGTCTTAGCCAAAATGGTGGCGGCAGCCTGTAATCCCAGTACTCAGGAAGTAGAAGCAAGAAAATCAGAGGTTCAAGGTCATTCTTGGCTATAAAATGAGTTTGAGGCCAGCCTGGGTTACATGAGATTATCTAAATAAATAAACAAACAACAAACATTTCTCCTAAGATGACTGAATCCAGAGAGCTGAACCCAGTGGCCAAACTGGCTGGGCTGCTAGCTGATGCCTCTTTGTGCTAAACAGGAGTGCATCCATCTATCTGATGATGGTTTGTTTGTATATTCAGGGGTCTTTGGTTTCAAGCAGTCAAATCTCACGTGGACCACTAAATTCAGGGAGAAAGAGGAAAATGATTAATATCCAGAAAAATATTTTCAGCCAGCCACTAGGAAGAGGACGGTGTAGAGGAGGAAGAAAGAGGCTGGACAGGAGAGCTAACTAGTGAAAGTGGCATCAAGGGGCTGTGGTGAGACCTGGTGGTTTGTTGGCTAGGAGCTTCAGACTAGCCATGTCCAAATTCCAGGCCTCCCACTAATGAGATACATTACTTACTTTATACTGCTCTCTTGGAACATTTTTCCTAGGTAAATATTCTTATCTCCTTCTTACAGATAAAGAAATTGAAGTTTGGAACTATTAAGTGATTTGCTGAAGGTCACAGGAACACATTTGTTGGAAGGCCAACATGGTTTCAAATTCCAAATTCCTGCTCTCTCCCCTATTGCCAGATAAGTCTGCTTATCAGGCAATTAGCAAAGGTAGGCACAGCGTGTCAAAATGACACTCGAGCTGAGGAGAAGGGATAAACTATGCTCCCTTTAATTCACTTGTTTACAAGACTAATTATCAGACTTTAGTCCCTTCCCAGGGACAGCAGCCATCATTTAATGTACAGGAGGAAAGGTTTTCAGTTGGAGAACAAAGAGTAGTACAGGAAATGGCTCCTGCTGGGCTGCTGTTGCTAATTGAACATTAGGAAGGATAGATAAATCTTAATAGCTATTTATCCATGTGATGTACTTGGTCATGTTTGAGCGGGGCGGGGGGGGGGGGGCCGGGGTTATTCCTTGATTTTTCTTTTTACATTTTAACTAGCTTATAAGGTACCAGGTATCAGTATGAATCTTGCTACATATTCATTTTGGTTGATGGTGTCCCTCCTACTCCCTCTTCGCCCCCATCTCCCTAACACTGTCCCTGCTTAAACCCTCCCATTCCCAATGTTAGCCCTTTCTCATTCATACCACATGTGTTCACTTGTATCCTTGATTTTCTTACCACATTGACCATACAACTGTGTCTTTCAGCTCTCATTCACTTTATGTATATTACATTTTCTGTTGTGCTGTATTCTCTAGCTGGCTGAGGAAAAGTAAGTTTGTATGATAAGTAAATGACAGAGCCTGATGGAGACTCAACTGTGTCTAATGTGTACTTGGGGTTTCTCTTAATAGAATATGATTAAACAACAAACACAGAGACAACCCTTGAGAGACATTTATTAATTTCCATGTAGGGGGAGGGGTACACATCAATGCTCCAGAGACAGCTAGTTGGTACACAGAAGAGGGGAGGGGAAAGAAACCATGACCATCAGGGAGGTAAGGATCGCAGCCCAACAGGCTTCAGACTGGGTGGTTTGAATCATTTCAGGATGTTTCGGTCAATAGGAACAGTCTATAGTGCACTGGGATCCAGCCCTTGGGAGACTGGGGACAGCAAAGCAATGTGCCCAACTGTGGTATCTTCACAAAAGAAGAAGATGGGGATATAAGTTTAGGATTCATTGGTTTGCCTATCAAAGGTCCATACAAGTCTTTTATCGTCTCTGGAAATTATCGTACTGTGAAAGGAATAGCCCTTCTAGGGCTCTGGACCATCCCACGATGTCAAGCATTATAAAATACAGAAACTTGGTTTAAAAAATGATAGCTGCACAGCCCAACACATACCATTTGCAATGCATCCCACTATATTGATCTTTTTTTTTTAATGTAGTAACTTTTCGATGGGTGGTGGTGGTTCACACTTTTAATCCCAGCAGAAGCAGGTGGATCTCAGTGTGTTTGAGTCCAGCCTGGTCTACAGAGTGAGTTTCAGGACAGGCTCCAAAGCTACACAAAGAAACCCTGTCTCAAAAAACCAAAAAAAAAATTAGTAACTTTTCATCCAATCAACACTTATACATGCTGAATCCTCAGACTGAGCAAGCCTACCCTGGGCCCTCACAGCACTAGCCTAAAGAAGACTGAAGGGTCTTTTCCTGCCTTTGACTAGTATGAGCTAATTGTCCAAGGAGTACCTACTCAGATGTTTATGAATGCAAGAAGCTCTGAAGAACAGATGGCAAGTTGAAGAAGACAGGTTAAAACACATACCACTGGGCTCTAGACTTGAGGTTTCTGATTAAGCAGGGGATGGACTGAAATTTGCATTTCTAACCACGTTCCAGATGATAATATTGCTGCTGGTCCAGAGACCACATTTTGGGAAGCACTGGCTTAGAACAGCCATTAATCTCTTTACAGAGCAGTAAAATGAGCTGAAGAACCAACAAAACTTAACACAAATCTGGTGTAGCAAAACCAATGTTGACACCCAAAATGTTTAACAGCCAGAGTGCATGCCACTGATGAGGGGCTATTTTGGGCAAATGTCCACCAAAGTACCATGTGTTAGACTTGGCTCCCAGCCCATGACACTTATGGGAGGATGCAGAACCATTAAGAAGTACAGCCTAGTGGGTTTTTTCCCAACCCTTGGAGTGAGGAGAGTCCCTTGAAGAGGATTTGGGATTCCAACCATTTTCTCACCCTCTTTTTGGCATCTGAGCCATGAAATAGTTTCATCATCTACTACTACCCCACCATTAAAGTCACAGAGCCAATTGATCGTGGACTAAAAGTTCTGAAACTGTGAACCAAAACACATCACTTTCTCTTTTTCTAAGTTTATTGCCTGAGGTATTTTTGTTACATGTTGGAAAGCTGATGAACATACAAAGGACTGGAGCCAATTTCAGTGCCCCACACTGTACCTGGCATCACTTCTCAGTTGCTGGATCTGGAGGGTCACAGAATGACTGGCATGGATCAAGATCTAGGAGCCAGAGCTCAGTGTTTAACAAAAGCTGCAGCCAAACTGGTAGGATTATTATAAGATAAAGGACTAAGCATAGTGATTGAGAAAGTGGTTGATATTATAATTGCTGTGCTTAATGCTTTATATCTTATCACCCACAGATAAACTTGTAAATATTTCCCATTGTTTGTGTTTTATTTTTATTCACAACTATATATGCATCTGAGACATATTCAGTACAGGGAGAGCAAGTGGCAAGTAAAGTAACCAATCTGGACCCTGATAACCTGAGCTCAATCCCTGGGACCGACATGGTAGAAGGAGCAAACCAACTCCAGCAAATTGTCTTTGGATCCACGCATAAAGAGACATGCATTTGAATGTACACACAACAGAATAAACAGAACTTTTTAAAAATCTAATAAATATTCATGCAGACCTTGATAAGGTAATGAGAAAGGGAAGAAGGAATGAAGAGGAAATGATGACAGGGGAGAGGAATGGATAGAAAGGGATGTTTCACAACCACAAATTTGGTGCAGAATATTTGGTTGGTTTTTGTTTTGTTTGTCTGTGTGTTTGATTTTTTTTGACAGTGAATCTCATTCCATAGCTCACATTGGCCTCGAACAGACCAAGGTGGCCTCAGATTTGCTGGGATTCTCTTGTCTCTGTATCCTGAGTGTCGCGATTATATATGCAGTACTACACCTGGTCACAATTATTTCTTAATGTCACCTCATCTCTTACCCCTTCTCTGGCTCTTCTTTGTAGACACTGGTCACCCTCCACTCCCAGATGGTAATCAAGACTACTAGATGTGAACACACACCTGTCTGCTTCCTGCTCTATAGCCCACTTGAGACTTGGGACAATCATTTGGGCATCTTGACAGACCTGGGATCTGATAGGAAAGGTATGTAAATTTGCAGGATGAATGTACTTGAAATCCCAAGGAAATTAGAGAAGTCAGCCTGAAAAGGCAAAGTTCGCAATGTGAATTTTCTAGCCAAGAAAAAGAAAGAAATGATAACAGACTTTTTTTCCCTAGAGCAGCTGCTATAGTCAAGGACAAGAAAGAACATATTTCTTTCGAGGTAGTAGTCACTGTTGTTTTTCATATGCTTAATGGGTTACCATAATAACTTACCTTCAGAATATTTAATGACAAACACTCTCTGATGTACCAAGTCTAGTTTTGTTTAAATCAAGACATACCCCTCTTCTCCACAAGTTTCTTCTAATAGAACACTCAGTCAAAAAAGAATGGAGAGATATCTAAAAAGTAAGATCTAAAACAGGCAAAGGGAACTAATATTTCTAAATTTTAATGTTAATTTTCCACTTCATAATACATAAGAAAGTATTCAACTCTAAAAGAGCTGGCTTAACACCATGTAACAGTTGCCATTATTCGTCTAAGTATAGCTCAACAAGTATTCACTAGCCACATATTTTGGCAATATAGGGAATCAAATCCAATACTATTAATATTTTTAAAAAGAACATCATAATATAGCTCCTTAATCCAATCCCTACACACTAGATCTGATACAAAACAAATAAAACTCAGAGAATAGTCTAGTCCCATACTATTTAAGGCTGTAAATCATGCTGCCAGCTATGAAATAAAATATTCCCTCCTCCTTCATTACACATATATTTCATCCCACCTGCCAGATTCCAATTCAGAATTCTCAGATTCCATGGACATCCAGGCAGAAACATGTTGGTAAGGAGGCACTAGCCATCATCTTACCCTTTCTCTATCCACACTTACCCAGCAGCCTAGACAACGGGTACTGGAATGATAAACAGGGAAAGAGAACTTTTTAGCCACTAAAAGTACAAGTTGGTTGATATGACGTTTTGAGTACTGTACATACACTTGTACATGCATTTTTGTGTTTTAGATGGGGACCAATGTGGGTCCCATTAGCAATGAAGACCCTTTGCTCCATGGCAAGTGACATAGTTCAAGAATAACCAGCATGAAGCCCTGCTGAAGCTGGGACCCAGGGGCAATGATTTCTTGCCCAGGGCTCAAAACTAGACTATATAGTTTCCCGCCAGATGCCAAAGTAGATTAAAACTGGAAGATTATTTTCAAGCAGAGAAATAAAGATCCCAGGTGCCAGAAATGAACTATCAAGGGCCTTGACAGCCGAAGGAGAAAGAAAAAGACTTTGGTTACGGATTCTTCAAGAAATTTATGCAAGCTCATTTCTTTAAGCAGACAATGTTTTTCAACATGTCAAATCCTAGGAATACTTTATTATGTTACTATTACATAAAGTACACCAGGTGATGCATGAATCTCAAAAAAAATGTAATACATTATGCAAGCAGAAAAAATCATTTGTCTTCCTAAGGAGGTGATAAATACTACATTACACAATAAGCTGCTTTGCTCAAATTGGAAGCCACAAATTTTATTTGAAGTCTACTGTTAAGTCTCCAAAGCTTAGTGTTATTTAGTGGCAATAACTCCCAATCATAACCACTCAGATGATCAACTCTATCTAATCACTGATGTTCCTATAATGGTGAGGAAGCTGTAGTATTTTTGTTTGACGCCAACACACCAAGTCCCATGGTATACTATAATTAAGAACAACTGTTTACTTTTTCTTAAATACAATACCCCTCACCCCCACCTCAAAAGCTAGACATTAAAGTACTAAATATAATGATCTTGGTAAGCCAAATTGCTATGTTCCAGGCAGCCCTTCCCTACCGTTTCCCTTAAACATTTTTATCTGAAATGGTAGAAAAAGAAAAATAGAAACCTGGAAAATATACAGCAATGTACTTTGACCAGATCTTCCACCTAACCATCAGCATTTCCTTTTGAACACTTAAAAACATTTACTGTTCTCTCTATAGCCTCTGTCCCGTTTTGAGCCTCTTTTTTGTTTGTTTTTTACTCATATTGTTTTAGATGTTCATGTGTACATCTTGCAGTACCATGAAACACTAGCCCTTATTTTCATCTCAGTGAAAAGAGTCTCCCTGGTAGATGGGCAAATGATAGGATGTTGTTAAAGATTTTCAGTCTTCTTGGTTCTCTAAGTAGACATGCAGAAAGATTCAGAATGTTATTGAATAAATAAATGATCACCTCATGGTCTCCAAAAACTATGTAATATAAATTAAACATTCTAAATCCAAAAGTCTGGAATCCAAAATTCTGCAAAACTTAAAAGTTTGAGCAACATAAAACCGGAGGGGAAATTCCAGGGTTGACAGGGCACAGTCAAAATGCAGATGGGCTAAAAATCTTGTACAAAGCTATCTTCAAGCTATGTGTATAATATATGTATGAAGCATAACTTTTTTAATGTGGCTCATTTAACTGCTATGACAAACTAGCTTTAGACTGAACACTTTACAGAGAAAACAGGTTCAAGAACACGGTGCTGACTTTTGCTCAGCACTGTTGAGTGAGTTCTGGCTATGTCACAATAAATAGCAAATGGCATCATGACAGAAGTGTATACAATGGGAGATACGGTGGCAAGACTGGAAGGCAAGGCAGGAAGGCTTGCTCTTTTATAACAACCCATTCTCTCAAGAACCAATTCATTCCAGAAGACAAAAACATTAGCGTCTTCTAGAGGCAGCACAATTAGTCACCTAATAGCATCCTAGTAAGCCAACCTCTTAAAGGATCCCCTAACTCTATACTTCCAAGCACAAGCCCTTGGGGGAAAACACCACCCAAACCACAGCACACATTTACCTACATTTAACTGTTTCTATGTTACACTTTGGGGCAGGGGGGTGTGGATTTCATATAATGAAGAACTTGGTCCACAAATATAACAACCTCAGATATATCTGTAATATTTGATAAAATGTGTTATTCACAGCATCTTCTCTAATTCAATGTGGCCATTTAGCCTGAGTTCACATAACTTAGTACTGACAATATTTAAAGCTAATTATTAAAAATGAACTATATAGTATAGCTCAGTTTGAGAAATCTTTCCAAGTGGGACACAGCAGCACCCACTTGTAATCCCAGCACTCAGGAGATAAAGAAGGCTCAGGAATTCAAGGCCAGCCTTGAGTACATAATAATTCCAAGTCAACCAAGCTACATGAGATCTTGTCTCAAAGGAGAAACAGAAAGAGGGAAGGAGGGAGGGAAGGAGGCAGGGAGGGTGGGGGACGGGGATGGAAGGAAGGAAGGAAGGAAGGAAGGAAGGAAGGAAGGAAGGAAGGAAGGAAGGAAGGAAGGAAGGAAGGAAGGAAGGAAAACATTCCAGCTATGCCATGGTCACCATCTTTTTCCTTTTTGAAGGCATTTGAAGATAAAATATTAGCTGGGTGGTGGTGGCACGTGCCTTTAATCTCAGCACTCAGGAGGCAGAGGAAGGGAGATCTCTGAGTCTGAGGTCAGCCTGATCTACAGAGTGAGTGCCAGGACAGCCAGGGCTACACTATACAGTGAAAACCTGTCCCGAAAAATCAAAACCAAAAGATAAAATATTATCCAGTAACATTTTGTTAATATAAAAACCCCACTTCTATATCTTTTTTAAAGTGTTTTTATTGCAGACTCAACAACTGTCACTCTCTCAAAGTCGAGAGCAACTGTTGGACCCAAACACATGTCCATAAAAAAAGGAGTGGTTTTGTTTTGGAGGGTTGTTTTCTTTTGTTTGCAGTGCTGGGCATACTGGAAAAGCATGGGCCTATATCCCCAGCCATAAATGAAAACAAATGCATCTTCATCATGGAACAGATGATTTAATCAAATGTTTTGGGATGAGTGTTACGTACGACAGAAAAATGATGTTTTTACAGCTCGAAGCAACAATATCTTTGCTCATAACTTAGAAGATAAAATGAGAGAAAGAATAAGTGGATAAGTGAAAGCCCCAAAACCCCAGTTATAAAATGCAAAAGCTTAAGACATTAAAAAACATGTATATACGGAAAATCAATCTAGGGAGTGGTTTCTTTAAAAAGACAATAGACACAAACCATAAGAAACAGTGACAAGTTTGACTACATCAAAATTAAAAATTTTTGCATCCAAAAATATGGTGAAAAGTGGAAAAAAACAACTACAGACTAAAAGGAAGCATGCCAAACTGTGAACAGAAAAAGGAATATTTGGGGCTGGGCAGATGGCTCAGTCAGCAAAGTGCTTACACAGTGAAGGGCTCTCTAACAGGCCCAGGCATTGCAAACATGGCGCCAGCAGATCCTGAATAACCTCCTTCCCTCTCCCTTGCTAAACCATTAGATTACATTCCTAAAGCTAGCCACCAAGGTCCATTCATTCCCTTATTTGGCCACTCCCTTATGCCTAACTATCATCCCAGTGTCCAGCAATCAAAATGCATTATTTGGCTACACAGACTAACACGTCCAATCAAGACTTACCAACTCATCCTAGCACAGACTTCCCCCTTTTCTCCTTAAACACCACTCCTGCAGAGACACCTGCTGATCCAGAGGCAGGTCCCCACCCAGCTTGTCCCTCTGGGGTAATAAAATCCCCTTTGTGCTGAGAATTTGGTGTCTGAGTGCATTCTTTGCCGCATCCGAGGCCCCTTACACCGAGCAATCACGAAGACCTAAGTTTGGATCCCTAGAATCCACATAAAAAGCTGTCATGGAAGAACTTGCCTAGAATCCCACTGTTGGGAAGATAGAGAAAGGAGGGTCACTGGGGCTTACTCCCCAGTCAGTCAAGCCTAATCAGTGAGTTCCAGCTTCAGTAAGACGCTGTCTCAAAAATTCATGGGAAAGAGAATGTGACTCTGCACACACACGTGTGAACGGACATCCATGCACACTCACATATAATCAAACACACTTAATATAATCCTAAAGATTTCAATAAAAGCATATTAGTAGAAAATAAACCCAAGGCAGGAATGATGACCTGTGATTCAGCTGAGGCAGGAGATCTATAGTTTTAAGCCAGGGAGAAAGTGGGACAGGTAGAAGGACACAATTGTAGGTCGCCTCTGCTCATCTTGCCAAGCATTGTGATCATTTCTGTTTATTGCCCTTCTTGTGAGATAACTGGTGGGATTTTTTTTGCTTTATTATATGTGTGTCTATGTATGGGTTATGGGGTTCCTTACAGCATGTTGGTGCTCCCTCAAGCAAAAGGACACACTGGGGATTCTCCACCCTGCAGGGATGATGGCTTGCCCATAACCACATAGTTGAGCCCTCCTCCTCTAGTGTTCCACAGCCTATATACTCTAGCCCCTCTCTGGCCCCATGTGTAGTTAGCAGGGGGTAGAGAGGCACTGGATCCTCAAGAGAGCATCACATTATCCTCCCATCTTCTCTATGAGGGAGTGTAACAATCAACAAACCAACTGGAATGACCTTCTCCAAGTGGGCACAGTGTGCAAAGATGGCAACTGCTTGCCTTAGAGGACAGTTCTATATAGCACTTCTCTGTTGCTACTTTCTCAGCGACATTATTGTGACAAATTGATTCTCCCATGATGTTTACATTAATCATCTAAGGGCAAAAGCCTTTGCATTTAGGCTTCATTAAATACTTTTGCTCCAGCAAAGAGAAAGTGGTCCATCCACTTGGTTGTTCTTTTCCTTCTCGTTGCCAGTGCCCAAATGAAACTTAAATTGCTCGTTATTCTTACTGTTAGCTTGGATTGCCTGATAAGCCCTGGGTCTTCCATAGGCAAATAAATCTCCAGACCTGTCACCTTTTCAATGGTTTATGTTTCATATTATCTCTTTGATCATTTAATTTTTCGTTTCCTTGTTATTGAATATTAACCACATGCCCGCCAGCCCCTGAGTATGTAAAGCTCAACAGGGCATGGTCTTGACTATCTGAAAGCTCGCACTGCTTTTTAAAAGAACTAACTAAATTTAACCAATTTTAACATACAAATGGAAGACTGCCCAACTCTCCCTTTAAAGAACCCTCCCAGAACAGTCAAGAGTATCTAGCATCCTTTCTACTTTCATTTAAGTATTTTTTAACAGCCAACTAACTTGGGGATAGGAGAAACTGAAGTGAAAAAACGGAGCACTTGGGGGAATGAAAGTTGCAGTGACTGTGGAGTCTTAGGGCACTATGAATAGTATTCTTCAGATTCTACTGCTCAGTCTCTGTTAAATGACAGAACAGAGTTGGCAGTCAGTGTAGCTGTGCCCTGGTAAAAGTTCTAATTCTGTGTAAGCAATGTTTTTAAAGATGTATTAATTTATTATTTATAGTGTCCTTCCTGCATGTATGCATGCAGGCCAGAAGAGGGCACCAGATCTCCTTACAGATGGTTGTCAGTCACCATGTGGTTGCTGGGAATTGAACTCAGGACCTCTGGAACCGCAGCCAGTGCTCTTAACCTCTGAGCCATCTCTCCAGCCCCAGCAAATTCCAAAACCTGATACTTACGAATGACAACAGAAGATCATCTCTGAGCACTTACTCTATGCCAAGCACCGACTGAAGCATGGATTATCTCACTGGACTGAAAACCTGCTGGCAGCAATGCTGCCGTCTTTCTTCCCCTATGGATGCACACACAGAGGACTAAGGTCCAGATTCCACAGAGCCAGGATTCAAGCCAATGGTCCGGGCCAAAGAGCTCTGCTGAAAACTACCTTTCCACTCTAAATCCCAGAAAGAGTCTTTGAAGGAGTAGCTGTTGCATGGCATGACTGCAGTGCATATGGGAAGTGCTTTTGGCTTTTGGGTTTGGTTTGGGGTTCGTTGTGACATTTTTATTCATGTATACTATGTAATTTCATTATATTCACTCCCGTTGCCCTCTTGTCTTCTTCCTTCCCACTGGTGAGGGTGGGGAGGAGGAATATGAGATGACTCTTTACACACTGTTGATGGGAATAAACTGAAAAAAAGAAAAGAATGTATACTGATGCAGCCAATATGGAAATTGGTATGAAAGGTCTCAAAAAAAAACCCTAAAAGTTTTATATAAACCCAGTTCTACCACTTCTGGAAATATTCCCAAAGGACTCTGAGTCAACACACCACAAAGACACCTGCATGTTCATGTTTCCTGAGGCAATATTCACAACAGCCAGGCTATGAAACTAGCCGAGGTGCCCACAAACAGATGAAGGGATATAAAACACTATCTTAACTCCATTTGTCAGAGTCAAGCTAGATTACAGGTATCCCTGAAAGATAATTTTTCCTTATTCCCTTCAACCTCATTAATTTTGAATTGAGGGCATGAAGTATTCCTTGGAATTTAGATTAAATTCTCATGTAAAATGTGGTTGAGTTTAATTCGGTTTCCCAACTCTTCCCTCCCCTAATGTGTATCTCCTTGCTCTGACTTCATGATTGGCAGAGATTCTGTCTCCTGACCTTGGGTTTGTCCAAACAATAGGCCAGTGAGATATTAGCATACATGGCACAAATCAAGGATGGACCTTGGTTTTCATCATATGCTTGCCCTCTTGTACATCTGGCTGTCAGCAGATGTCTCAGGCAGTCACTATCCTAAGAGGGAAGAGAGAAACACGGAGCAGACACAGTTTGAATACACAGCTTAGAGCAGAACTCAGCCAGGCCCACCCTAGCTTAACCCTAGCCCACCCCAAAGCTCATTGAGAGAAAAACCCACACTTGTTACTATAAGCAGCTGAAATTTCAAGTTTGCTTGTTATGAAATAGTAAACCCTTGATAATTATAAAACTTCTTCCATTGGCTATGCATTAGTTACCTTAATATTATTATAACAAAATACCCAAGACAATTAACTTCTGAGAAAGGTTTATTTGGGCACATAGACCTGAAGGTTCTACTACACGATCAAGCAGCAACCTTGGGCTTCTAGAGAGGATGACCTCCCTACCACAGCAGGAGTGTGTAACAGAGCCAAAAAGCAGCGAGCAGGATAATTAGTATGACCCCACAGCCCCTTTTAAGGGCATTCCCCATCACACAAGGGCCTCCCAGTAGATCCTACTCCTCATAGGTTTAAGGCACTTTCCAACAGTGCCACTCTTAAGACCACACCTGTAACACATAAAACCTTAGCATACACTCATCAAAACCACAGCAAGAATTTTAAAGGACATTAGTATTGATTTCTTAGAGATATTCTAAGAATAGATCATAAACTGGGTCACTTCAGCAAGAGAAATGTTATTTTCTCATAGTTTGAGAACTTAGAAGTCTAAACTCAAAGTGATGGCAAGGCTTGCTTCTTCTAGAAACTATAGGGAAAAGTCAGTCTGATGGGCTTCTTCAGGCATTCCTCACCTTGCAAACCAGCCTTCTCCTCTTGCCCTCAGTGCCCAAACACTCGTTTTGAAATAGACCACCAGTCATATCAGTAAAAAGTCCAGCCAAACATCTCCATCTCATCAGCTACAATGACACGAGTTCTAAATAATGTTGTATTTGTAGGCGCTGTGAGTGCAGTGGGACTTCAACATCTGTAAGGGGGAACACAATTCAACCCAGAACACCATCCCTGGTCTTTTCAGGGGGTGGAAGGGAAAATAACACTGGAAGTGCCTGATAGCTTTTTGGCAGTAGGAAATAGAATTCATCTTTCTATATAGTTATAGTGTGAGCTATTAAACACGTTAGGTTTGCTATGGCTTCTAAATATTAAGCACTTAAAATCTATGATATTTATTTAATATGCATGCATGCAGGTGTATATGTGTGACAGTAGGGAAAACGTATCACAACACGCAAGCGGAGGTCAGAGGACACATTGCGGGAGTCAGCTGTCTCCTTCCACCATGTGAGTCCTGGGCTTCAAAGTCAGATCAGGCTTGTCAGAAAGCAGCTTCACCTGCTGAGCCATCCCCCGCAGCCCCAACATTAAACATTTTATCATGCACGTATAGCAAATGGTCTTTGCTCCTGCACATCCCTTGCACATCCCTTGAACTATACGATGTGTGCTTTCTTTCCAGCTTTAAGCAGATTAAGCCTCCACTTCCATTCCGTGTTTCTATTTCCAGCAGTCTCCTAATGCCCTGTTACTGTGAGCTAGTAGCTCACACCTTTCTTAGCTGCTAAAGAGGCTACCTACATGCTCTTTCCTCTTCCTGTTCCCCTGACTATACTCAACGCTTGTCTCCTCTGACCTCCTACCTAGCTACTGCAGCAAAAAGTGCTTTAATAAGTGCCGAGGAGAGCTGCTCTAGTATGTCAGAATGGAACTGTGTGACCTCCAACCTTTTCCTTTATTTCTATTTCTATTTTCAATACACCTGCAAAAGACCTAAGCACAAATTGAAATTTGGTCCATTTTTTACTCTTTACAGAAATAAGCATACTCACTAAATTTAGCCATAAGATCAAAACACTATCCAGGCTTCAGCAAACTGCATGTTTGGTTGGATCAAGAAGACAATCCCTTACCCGGTTTAGAACTCTCAGTGTGCAATATCTGAACACAGAACAGGGTTTCCAGCCTTTCCAAATCAGACTCAAAAAATGTCTACACTGCTCAGCCTTCATTAATGGATTATACCCACCACCATTGCCTGGTGATTTTCAAATGGTGGGGAGAAGGACTCAATACTTTGGAGAGGTGAAGTTTTGAGAACTCACATAAGAACATTAGGTTAGTGGTTTGTCAGGACACCTTTCAGTTTTTAGTGTAGGGACTGAACCTGGGTCCTCACTCATGCTGGCCAAGCATGAGCTACACGTCTAGGCCTGCATTCAAATATTATCCATAAGAACATTAGAAATGAGTTAGGAACTCATGTTAGAAATTACTATAGCAACACCTACTACTTTTCAAAGCTGCTTATAATAATGCACCATTGATATATAAAACATTTACTTTCAGCAGTTCAGGCCAGCACTTTCAACTTTTTTTTCTACAGTGTGACCTATCAGATTTTCCATTCTTCAGTAGTCGAAGTGTTGCTCAGACTGATCTCATAGGAATCTGCCAATTAGATGGTGAGGGATCCAAGCTGCTGGGCTTAGGTTAAGATCTTACCTAATCAGATGCGTGGGCTTTTGAGTCAGAGGTGCTACCCCAGCTTTGCTCGTCCTATTTCTACACAAAAAGACAATTTCCTTTCCAGGGGAACTCATCAAAGTCCTCAGCCGATGATCTCATAGAAGAGGGGAGTGGCTGTCTAGAATCTCCCTTGATTACTGTGAACTTTATTTATTGAGGCAGGGTCTCTCAGTCTCTTGGTCTCCCTGATCTATCTGTCCCACAGACTTCACAGGCACAGCCCTGCTCTTCCGGCCTTTAGTGATCTCCAGTGGGACACTTGTAGCTACAGTTGCTTCTCTAGATGAGTAGACAAGAAACCTCAAAGATCTAATTTGGACATTCAGACTTCTGTGGCCCTGGGAACATGCCATAGTCCTGCCTTGCAGGCTACAACCTAAACCTCCAGCATCCTTCTTTGAGAGGCACAGAATTATTCTTGTTATCACTGTAACGTTTGTGGTTTTGGATTCCCTAATCTTGCTAGTATGCCTCTCTGGCACTTTTTATTAAGATGTTATTTTTATTTTTAAATTGTCTGAACACAGAACAGGATTTCCAGACACACACACACACACACACACACACACACACACACACACACACAGAGTCCAAGAAGGCCAGAAGAGGACGCTAGATCCCACAGAGCTGGTGTTATAGTTAAGAGCAACCTGACATAGGTGCTGGAAACAAAACTCAGATCTTATGCAAAAGCCATACAAGCTCTGCATCACTGAGCTTGTCTGTGGTAGTCTGAATGCACTTGGGCCCCATCTCATAGGGAGTGGCACTGTTCAGGAGTGTGGCTTTGTTGCAGTGCGTCACTGTGTGTCACCGTGGGGGCAGGCATTGAGGTTTCCTATGCTCAAAATACCATCCAGTGTCTCAGTCAACTTCCTGTTGCCTGCAAGATGTGGGATGCTCAGATACTCCAGCACCACCTGCCCACCATCATGCTCCCCACCATGATGATAATGGAATGAACCTCTGAAACTATAAGTGAGCTACCCCAATTAAATGTTCTCTTTGAGTTACCATGGTCATGGTGCCTCTTCATCACAGCAAGAGAAGTTTCAAACCATCTACTATGGGATGGGTACTAGGAACCAAACCCGGGTCCTCTGAAACAGCAAGTACTCTTATCCACTGAGTCATCTCTCCAGCCCAACATCACTTCTATTAAAGAGGCCAATATTAGGCTAGGCCAGAAGTAACACTTGCCTAGCATTGTGAACTCCAGGGCTCACTCTATTACAGAACTGCCTCTTTACAGAAACCCTACATTTGAAGAGCACATAGCCTTTAGGGTCTAGGGGTTAATGGTTAAGTTTAGGTAATGTGTTCTTAGTTGAGTATTGCATAGGTGACAACTTGTTAGGGCCCATAAAGATGGCTCTTCTTCATCTTGGCTTAAGTCAGAGTTCAAAACTGTCCTTAGTAAGTAATAAGACCTAAAGGTCTAAGGTGTGGCTACAGAAGGATGTTTCATTTTGGCATGGGGTGTCTTATCTAAATAACAACAGACATGGCATGAGGTGTAGTTACTCTTGACCCACAAAGCCAAATAATGAGAAATTGAATCTAAGGTGTGGTTACTGAATACTTGTAGAATAGAGGAAGAAAGTCTGTTTGTTCGGTATACATGATACCATGTTCCTCTTTTGTGGTTAAGTTATTTAAGAATAGTGAAGAATAAACTTGGGGTGTTCAGTACTCACGGGTTTGCCCTCCTGACTCTATCCTGTGTCTCTGTCTTTCTCAATTCACACTCCCCCTCTCAATTGCAAACCGGGGGCAAGTCGGCTGATTCCAACTGTAACCCCACAAAGCCAGCTCCCCGCAACAACTCTTCTAAGACGGCAACATCTGGAGGTACATGATATCCACTTGCCCCCTAGGCAAGTTGATTTTGGTCACCTGCTTAAAATCGTGTCTAATTTCTTCACTGTCAAGTTGCTTTTCCCTAGCAATGTGTAATAGGATGAATACCCTGCCCCTAATAATCCTCATATCCCAATCCTCAGAACTTTATACAAACGCTGCTTTATATGGCAAAGTGGACTCAGATATGTAAGTGGGGCTAGAAGCACAGATCATCTGGGTGCAGTTTAATGCAATTCCAAGAGGCCCTACAGAAAGAACACAAAAAAGCAACATGACAACTGCTACACCGAAGGCTTTGAAACTGGAAGAAGGAACTAAGCCCCAAGAAATGCGCTGAAGATTCACTAGGAGAAATAGATTCATCGACCAAAGAAAAATTTAAGTCCAACAAATTCCTAACACAAAATATCGAGGAAAATATGGGACACTGTGAAAAGGGAAAATCTAAGAATAATAGCGATAGAAGAAGGTGAAGAAACACAACTCAAAGGTACAGAAAACTTATACAACAAAATCATAGAAAAAGACTTTCCCAACCTAAAGAAAGATATACCAATGAAAGTACAAGAAGCCTACAGAACACCAAATAGAATGGACCACAAAAAAGTGCCCTCACCACATAATAATTAAAACCCCAATCATACAGAATAAAGAAAGAATATTAAGATTAGCTAAGGAAAAAGGCCAAGTAACATATAAAGGCAAACCTATCAGAAACACACCTGACTTCTCCATGGAAACTCTGCAACCCAGAAGGTCCTGGATAGATATTCTACAAACACTAAGAGACCAAGGGTGCCAGCCCAGATTACTATACCCAGGAAAGCTTTCAATCACTAGAGAAGGAGAAAACAAGATATTCTACAACAAAACCAGATTTAAACAATACATATCCACTAACCCAGCCCTACAGAAAGTACCGGAAGCAAAACTTCAATCTAAGGAAGGTAACTAAGCTCACAAAAACATACGTAATAGATAATCCAACTTTACCAAAAGCGAAAAGAAAAAGCAGAGTAAATCATCAAACAATAACATCACCACCAACAAATCAAAAACTAATAAGAATTAACACTCAAAGATCCTTAATCTCCATCAATATTCATGCTCTTATTTGCCTATAAAAAGACACAGGCTAACAGAATGGATATGAAGACAGAATTCATCCTTCTGCTGCATACAAGAAACACGCCTCAGTTTCAAAGACAAACACTGCCTCACATTAAAGGGTTGGGAAAAGATTTTCCAATCAAATGGAACCAAAAAACTAGCTGGTGTAGCTATTCTAGTATCGAACAATTAGACTTCAAAGTAAAATGAATCAAAAGAAATGAAGAAGGTCATTTCATATTCATCACAGGAAAAATACATCAGGAAGAAGTCTCAGTTCTGAATATCTATGACCCAAATACAAAGGTACCCATGTTCATAAAAGAAACATTACTAAATCTCAACTCACACATAAGACCTCACACAGTAATAGTGGGAGATTTCAACACCCTACTCTCACCACTACACAGGACCACCAGACAGAAACTGAACAAAGAAACAAAGGAATTAATAGAAGTTATGACCCAACTGGGCTTACCAGGCATCTATATATGACATTTAATCCAAACACAAAATAATATACCTTTTTTTCAGCGCCACATGGAACCTTCTCTAAAATGGACCACATACTTGGCAACATAGAAGACCTCAACAGGTACAAAAAATGGAATGACCCCCTGTATCTTATCAGACCACCATGCTTTAAAGTTAGAATTCAACAACAACACAAATTGTAGAAAACCTACAAACTCATGAAAATTGAACAACGCACAACTGCACCATTCCTGGTTCAAGGAAGAAATAAAGAAAGAAATTAAATACTTCCCAGAATTCAATGAAAACGAAGACAAGACATACCCAACCTTATGGGACACTTTGAAAGCAGTGCTAAGAAGAAAGTTCATAGCAAAAAGTGCTCATGTGAAGAAACTGGCGAAAAGTCACACTAGACAATTAACAGCACAATTGAAAGCTCTAGAACAAAAAGAAGCAAACTCACCTGGGAGGAGTAGATGCCAAGAAGTAATCAAATTGAGGTCTGAAATCAATAAAGTCCAAACAAAGAAAACAATCCAAAGAATCAATGTAACAAAGAGTTGGTTCTTCAATAAAATCAACAAGATAGACAAACCTTTATCCAAACTAACCAAAAGGAAAAGAGATAACTTGCAAATTAACAAAATCAAGGGGACATAACAACGGACATTGAAGAAATCCAGAGAATCTTCAGGAATAACAGGAACATACCTAAGCAACATAAAAACTATACATAGTAAGCCAACAAATCTTTTGGAGTACACAGTCAACAAGACAAAAAGGCAGCCCACAGAATGGGAAAATATATTCACCAACCCCACATCTGGCAGAGGGATGATATCCAAAATTTACGAAGAACTCAAGAAGCACGTCTCCAAACACCAAAGGATCTAATGAAAAAGTGGGGTGCAGAACTAAATAGAGAATTCTCAATACTGGAGTCTAAAATGGCTGAGAGACACTTGAGAAAGTACTCAACATCCTTAGCCATCAGGGAAATGCAAATCAAAACAACTCTGAGATATCATCTTACTCCTGTCAGAATGGCTAAAATCAAAAACACCAATGACAGTTTATGCTGGAGAGGATGTGGAGAAAGGGGAACACTCCTCCACTGCCGGTGAGAGTGCCAACTCGTACAGCTACCATGGAAATCAGTATGGAGATTCCTCAGGACTACAGTCTACAACAAGACCCAGCAATTCCACTCTTAGGCGTATACCCAAAAGATGCACATTCATACAACAAGGACGTCTGTTCCACTATGTTCATAGCAGCATTATTTGTAATAGCCAGAACCTGGAAGCAACCTAGATGCCCCTCAACTGAAGGGTGGATAGAGAAAATGTGGTGCATTTACACAATAGAGTACTATTCAGCGGAAAAAAAAAACAATGGAGTTTTGAAATTTGCAGGCAAATGGATGGCACTAGAAGAAACCATCCTGAGTGAGGTAACCCAGTCACAAAAAGACAAACATGGTATGTACTCACTCATATATGGATTTTAGACATGGATCAGGGGAGGGGAGTGCCAACCTACAATCCCACCATCAGTGATTCTGGGAAACAGGGAGAAAGAACCGTAAGAGAGAGATCCATGGTACCCCAGAGAAGGGGAATGGGATAGGATCTCCTGAGTAGACTGGGAACATGGGGGAAGGGGATAGGGAGCTGGGGGAAAGTGAGGGGGAGAAGGGAAGGGAAGAGGATGACATGGGGGAGCAACAAGTTTGAGTTGATGGAAGAATAGAGGAGAGCAGGATGAGAGGTACCATAATAGAGGGAGTCATTACAGGTTTGAGGAGAGATCTGGCACTACTGTGATTTCCAGAGATCTACAAGGATGGCAATCTAAGCAATAGTGGAGAGGCTACTTTAAATGTCCTTTCCCGATAAAGAGATTAACGACTACCCTGTATGCCATCCTAGAACCTTCATCCAGTGGCTGATGGAAGCAGAGGCAAACACCCACAGTTAAACACTGAACTGAACTCCTGGAACCCAGGTGCAGAGAGGGAGGAGTGATGAGCATAGGGGTCAAGACCAGGTGGGTGAAACCCACAGAAACAGCTGACCTGAACAAGGTGGAGCTCATGGACCCCAGACTGATGGCTGAGAGGCCAGCATGGGACTGATCCAGACCCCCCCAAGCATGGGTGTCACTGAGGAGGCCTCGGCAATCTAAGGCCTCAGGTACTAGATTACTATTTATCCCTGGCATCCGAATGGGCTTTGGGAGTCCACTCCACATGGAGGGATGCTCTCTCAGCCTGGACACATGGGGGAGGGCCTAGGCCCTGCCCCGGATAATATTACAGACTTTGTAGATTCCCCCATTGATGAGGGAAGTCCTTCTGAGTATATGTTGATGAACAAAATACTATTGGCCAATAGAGAAGCAAGATAGGCGAGACTAGGAGAGAAGGAGGATTCTGGGAAAGGTAGTCAAGAGTAGGAGTTGCCATGTGATCCCAGGGAAGAGAGGATGCATCAGGATGCCGTCCTCGGAAAGATAAGTCCTTATAGAAATATATATTAGTAGTCATGGGTTAATACTTAAGATAGAACTAGCCAATGAGAAGCCCTGGACATTGGTGGACAGCATTGTAACTAATAGTCTCTGTGTGTTATTTGGGGTTGACACAGTACTGGGACCAGGCTGGCAGGAAGAATGCTCGTTACACCCCATGTAGGGCCTCACCCTCCCCGTGTAGCAGAGTGGGGACTGGGCTGGGGGCTGGGGGGCTAACAGGGGGCGGGGGAGGAGGGGAGGGAGAGGAAGCTGGGATTGACATGTGAAGCAAGCTTGTTTCTAATTTAAAAAAAGAGGCAAAGACTCAGTTAATGTTTTTGAACTCTAAAACTGCTAAGAAGCTAGATTTGTAGTAATTTGTTAAAGAAACAACAGGAAACTGACATTCTAAAATGGCCCATAAATAGGATCCTATAGATTTCTCCTTTAACACTAATGAATAGATCCTTCCTCAGTCTTCACTCTACCCCCTTATCACACATTCAACACTATCTGTGTATTTACATCCTTTCCTTGTTTCTATATTGTTCATATGCACTCAAGATTTCAGGATTTTAAAGATTTTATGTGTATGTGTGTTTGGGTATGCATGTATGTGGTGCCTGTGGAGGCCAGATGAGGACATCAGATTCCTTGGAGGTGAAATTAAAGGTGGCTGTGGGTACTAGAAGCTGAATGAGGGTTTTCTGCGAGAGCAATAATCAGGGGCCCAGAACCAGTTTCAAACTACAGACCAGAAATTAGGATGATCTATATGACCCTATACTCGGTAGCCTGGCTGGCATTGAAACCTGAACCACATCAGTCCTCCACGTGCTGGTCAGGGAACAAGGGGACACCAGGTGCAGAAAATCCACCCAGTGTTGGTGTGAAATGGAGATACCTAAGGATAAGGCCACAGATGAGCAAACAGGACAAAAAGATTTGGTCACAGACATGCCCGCCTGCAGATCCAACATACCATTCTAGGGTTTTTTGTTTTTGTTTTTTTTTTTTTGGTTTTATGAGACAGGGTTTCACTGTATTGTTTTTGGAGGCTGTTGGACCAGCCCGGCCTCGAACTCACAGAGATCTGCCAGCCTCTGCCTCCCGGGGGTGCTGGGATTAAAGAGGCATGAGCCACCACCGCCCGGCACCATTCCAGTTTTCTAGCCTATTTTTGCACACCTTCCCAGTTTTCTGGTCCACTTACTTTCATGAATGAAATAAGAACCCAGTAAGGGAGGATTGGGACTACACCCTTGCTCAGAGAAGGAGACACTACCCACTTCATACCACTGATTAATTGTTTTCGTGAACAAGTCCAAACTTGAGTCAGTTTGTCAAGCCAGTCGCCTTCTTCCATGGTCTACTTAGAAAAAAAGCTATTATAAAGAACTTCTCCTTTAGAGTAAACTCTAAAGTCAAAACTATTTACTATGTGCAGTGAACTTTCTTCATCTGCCTCCATCACACTTCTGAGAAAATGTCCAGTCATCACTGGCAAATCAGAATCCACATCATGGTGGGTCTATTCCTTTCCACCAAGACCCTATTTCTGCAGACATGAAACACTCCAGCAGCTATGGACAACAGAAGAGATATATGTAGATTGTATGACATGGTTTTGGAGACAACTTGAAATAAACACTGAATGTGATAGGACCAGGCAAAGCATGAGATATATTGATAGCTTCCTTTAACACTGGGAAAATACAGATGGGAGAGTTAAGAGTAGCTAATTAAACTCAGACACACACAGATGGAGGTGATATGCAGAAAATAAGATAAAGGAGCAGGAGAAATGAATCAGTAGTTGAATGTGATTAGTCTTCCACAGGATGGGAGCTCGGATTCCTGCATCAAGTAACTTACAACTACCTAAAACTCCAATTCCAGAGGACTGATGCCCTCTTGCTGGACTCTGCAGGCACACACACTCACACCCACCTACCCAAACATAAGTAAATCTTTTTGGAACAAAGGAAGGAATGGAGAGAGGAGGGAAGGAGAAAGGAAGAAAATAGCTGCTGCAGGGATGCCTCAGCAGTTAAAAGCACTTGCTGCTCTTCCAGAGGACCCAAGTTTGGTTCCCAGCAGCCACATCAACAAGCTCACAATTGCTTATAACTCAAGCTCCAGGGTATCCAATGTCTCTGGTCTCCATGGGCACATGCACTCACATGCACATCCATGCAGATACATATCTACCTATCTACACATAATGATTTTAAAACAGAGGACATGAAATGTCCTAAGGCTATATATGTAGTCAGAATCAGTGTGAACCTAAGCTACCATCATAACCATTAACAAAGATGTAAAAGTATTATAGAACAAAGCCAAGAAAATGATCTCCAATAAAATTAACTTTAGGGTCAAAGCCAAGTCTTTACTATGTGGGGCTTTCCATTTCTGGGGGAAAGGGGTAGAGCAAGTTTCCTATGCTCTTTCTTGGAGACTGGAGGCCTTCAATCAACAGGCTGTATTGGCCTGCCTCCTTACCCAGGAGAACTCTCAATTCACTTATTCTCTTACATTCCAGAGCCAAGTTGCTGAGAGGGGGCCTATTCCCCAATGCTTCATCGGAAAGGAATTGCTCACTGAAATGATCACATAGTTAGTTGGTCATCTCGAAGAAAAACTGCCTGTATTAGTGAGCCAGCCTAAACATCCTGGGGACCTCCAGATAACACGAGATAAGTATACCTGTCCAGTCACATTAATCATCTCATTTCCCAGGGAAATCACAACCAAGAGTATTCAAAAAGCTTTTCAACAGCACTGGGATATTTCTTGCTGGTGTTCTATTTCTCATTTTTGAAATGAGTAGAGCAGAAATCAGTGGAATGGCTACATCAGGTAATTGGCATTTTAAATGGTTTTGGCTGAGGAAAACTGGCCTGCCAGAGTTGATTTGCAGTTCTGAGAGAGGGATGAAGGAAGCATGAAGGACAGTAATCTTTACCCTGGGTCTGCAATGAATTCTGCTTAGTCATAAACCTTCATGGGAAAACACCTGTATCTCCTTCTTCACTGGGTTTTCTCACTGAAATTTAGCATTTCACTTAAGCATGAATGTATGTGAAAAACCATGTTATTACTGGCAATTTTTATGAGTCTGTCAACTAGAGAAATCAACACCTTATCACATCTCAGTACAAATTTTATAAATGTTTATCCTTATTACTACATCAAAATCATAGTACTCAGTGCACCACTCTATCCAGCTATGTAACAAGTAGTAAAGCAACACAAATATAAACTATAAGTTTTTGAAAACTAATATAACCGATTTCTAGCTAAGCCTATCTATTGAATTTATTTTTAAAGCGTTTCTTTAAAAAAAAGTCTCAGTTTTCACTCAGCAGCTCTCAAAGGCATCCAAGGCACAAAGAATGTTAAAAAATCCTGGTGGGGCTGTGACAGGAGCGATGGCTCAGTGGATAAGAGTCTGGGTGCTCTTCCGGGGGACCAGAATTCAATTGCACGCCCATGGTAGCTTACAACCATCTAGTAACTCCACTTCCAGAGGCTCCAACACCGTCTTTCTAACCTTCAAGGACATCAGGCACATTAAGTGGTGCAGACATAAGTAGACAAAGTGCCGGTACACATAAAAAATTACATCAGTAAGCAAAACCCAGTTGTTGGTGACACACGCCTTTAATTCCAGCACTCGGGTGGCAGAGGCAGAGGCAGGTGGATCTCTGTGAGTTCGAGGCCGGCCTGGTCTACAGAGCGAGTTCCAGGACAGCCTCCAAAACAATACAGAGAAATCCTGTCTCGAAAAACCAAAAAAAAAAAAAAAAAAAAAAAAAAAGAAATCAGTAAGCATTAAAAGAGAAAGATTCCTCAGGGAAGTCAGTAGTGGTACAGGTACTCAGGAAATTGGAGCAGGAGGATCACAAGTTCAGGGTCTCCCTGTGCTACAGAGTTCAACGTTTAGCCTGGACAAACTTAGAAACCACCATGGCTCAAAGTAAAAAGAAAATTAAGAATATAGCTCAGTGACAGAGCACTTGTCTGGCATATATGAGGACCTAGGTCCAATCACCACTACCACTACTGGAGTTGGGAGGTGGGGAGGACACCCAAGCAATCTTCCACATATTGAAACCTAAATTTAAATCATACCCGTAAGATCAGGTCTGGAGGTGAATGTCCATAATCCTAGCCCTCGGGAGGTAGAAGCTGGAGAACCAGAAGTTTGTGGTCATACTCAGGCCACATAGTGAATTTTAAGGCCAGCATGGGATACATAAGACCTGGTCTCAAAAATAAAAGTGCCTGGCTATAGAACCTTCCGGCACATGTCACCCTTGGACTGCTGGCTGGCTCGGTCAGTGATAAACACGTCATTCACAACAGTATTGGTAATCAGCAAGATAACAGAAATGGGTATGCCTTATTGAAAAATGTATTAATATTAGTTATTATTTGGCACAAAGACACTGGACAGGGAGCTAGAGTAATGGTTGTCAGTTAAGAGCGCTTGCTGCTCTCGTAGAGAATCTGGATTTGGTTCCTAGCACCCATATAGTAACCGCACATAGCTACCTGTAACTTCCGTTCCAGAGGATCTGCCTCCCTCTTTTGGCTTCCTCGAGCACCAGCAAGGGTGTACATTCATGTATGCAGGCACTCACACATACACATAAAAATAAGTAAGGCTTTAAGCAAACACACTAGGCAACAGGGCCATCGAAGGCCAGGTGTTTCTTCAAGGTCACATAGCAGCCCCTACATAATAATGAGGTATCAAACACTGCCTACCAACTGGCTTCTGGAACAGTATGCACCAAAAAATATTGTTCCAAGAGGGATGCTAAGTAGCTGTTGCCACTATGAAAATCAGCAATTACTGTTGCCTTGTCTGAGCAAGTCTTGCCAGAGAAAAATATTTCAGTGGGAATAAAATACTTAGAGAACAGAGCTGTTGGATGAACCATACTATGAGCAGCTCCACGGAAGAGCTTCAGAGATCGGGCACCACAGAATGTAGCACACATCACTCTCTTCCCTCTCTCAGGAGAACAGGATAAAACTGATCGATTTATTGACAGACAGAAATACACTTTTGCGGCAGCAATAGTTAGAGAAAGCAAGGACATGACAGTATTCAAACTACACACGAAGGACGGCATGTCTTTTTATTTTGATATCAGCAGTGCTCTAGCCCATTAAAAACACCACCAACCCAGCTTTCCCTTGGCCCAGTTGGCCCAGTTTTATAAATATTCAATCACATTTCCAAGGGAAAGAAACATTTCATACCTTAATAAGTCAATTCTTAGTATCTGCTGTGTTGAACAGAATTTAAACACTATCTGTATTTGTCTTGTCTTTCATTAAAAAGCTAGGACACCACAATATATTCCACTGGTAAAGGAAACTTTGCACAACACTAGTCACTAAGAAAAATAGCATGCTGGGTCATTAGCATTTCTTCAAAAGGCAGCCAAAGCAAGGGTGGGTTTTAGCTAGTACACAGGGGGGGTTCTAGTTTGCATGTTTCCATATTAAAATAACAAGTGTTCAAAACTGAGATCCTCCTTCAGCAAATACAATGAAATTCGTCTGAAGTTACTTTTATCACAAGATAAATTCAACACTGCTTCTCCTTTATTTTCTCCCAAATGTATCTTCCAAGTAGCCTTACATAACCTAAACCTCTCCATTTCTACCACTTGGCTTAGCAGGACCTGAGTCACCAGAAATAAGAGGTGATCTGTGGTTGTGACCTCAAGTTACTCTGCAAGTACCAACCAACCAGGTCATGCCTCGAATTAATAATATATTCCAAGAGCTGATATACTTGTTTTCTTTACTAAAATGAACCAAAAATTGAGCTGGGTGCGGTGGTACAAGCTCAGTTCTCAGGAAAGTTCCAGGCAAGCTGGGTCTATATAACAAGCTCCAGGTTAGATTGAGCTATATACATAGAGACTATTACTTTGTCTCAAAAGTAACAGTAAAAGGGGGGGGGGGCAATTGGCCCCAATGAATATCTAACTGCAGCAGTACATCCATTTTCAATCCTCCACAATATACAAAGCCTTGCAAAGAATTACAGAAGAATTTGGATGGAGAAGTGTCTACTAGTCTGTTTTTAACCTACCCATGCACAAAAAATATTGTTAAACTTACATAATTTGAACATGACTCTCAAATCCTTTTCATTCTGTATTGTTTCTTCTTCCAGGTCAATGTAATAAAATTGGGAAAAGTCGGCACTCATTTTAAAAAATCATTTGGTATACCCTATATCTTTTGTTCCTATCTTAGGAGGAGCAATGAAGAATGTTCAGTGTTGACCCTGACTCTGTCTCACTAAATATTACATTTTCAATGTCTTACTGTAAAAAGAATACCATAAATGAACCAATTCCACTGACACAGCATAAATCTTTTATACAAACAATAGGAAAGACAGTTCAAATTGGATGGATCATTACCCACAATACAATACCAAGTTGATATTCATATGCACTTTCTTTGTTTGTTTTGTTTTTTGAGACAGGGTTTCCTTATGTAGCCTTTAGCCTTGGCTGTACTGGAACTCACTCTGTACACCAAGCTGGCCTCAAACACACAGAGAGCCTCTGCCACCCCAGTGCTTGGGTTAAAGGCATGCACCACCACCATCTGGCTACATGCACTTTCTTAAGAGCTCCTAAGTTGTTCTTTTTACCACAGGAGTACATGAACTCCATTGTGCATCTGCACATCCTGCAGTCTTCTCAAAGTCTCATAGAAGCTATCTCAAGGATTTTTATATTTACATGTAATTCATCAGCGAGACTGGTAACAGGAATAATCTTTTGACTTTCAACTTTCCAGTCAGGCAAAAACCTACTGTTCCCGGGTCAACCTTAAAATGCATGGGGGGCAAAAGGCCATGGATCACTCACCACTGTGATAATGAAGACACTACTACAATTCGCAAGGCCCCAAGGCCTCTTACAAAGACATTATGACATGAGAGCAGTTACAGAACAGTTCAGAATATACCTTTGTTCTAGGCCATCAGAGGTAAGAAAGGAAATGGGCTGAAATAAAGTGACAAAACACATGAAAGGTCTCTTTTGTAATTTTAATTGAAGCACTGCTAATCACTTAAGTCTTTTTAAAGCACCAAATTTTAATATCTAAGTCAATTTTAGGGTGGGGGGGAGAAACACTATCAGGAACTTCTCTCCAGAACAAAGCAATGATGTTCATTCCTCCACATATCCAAGTTAAAGTCTACTGAAACAAACCCAAGCTAAAACCCAAACCCCACACAGAGATAAAAGATACTAAAATCACATTCTAGGGGGTCAGTGCATTCCGTAGTCTTTGCTGGGCTGTCTAATTTTCCTTCAGCTGACTTTCAAAAATTAACACCCTAGCTCATCAAAATATACATTTTCCCCATTGGCTTTTTAAATTAAAAATAATAATTAAAAACAAAACAAAAACACTTGAAGGAATTCATGACCAGTTGCCTAACTCAGTTGATGGCATATAGGGCATATGGAAGTCAGAAAGGTGGCTTGCAGCACACGACATTCAGGGGATGCTCATCTTTAAGGCTTAGCTTTCTTCCAAACAGTGTAAAATACCCACCTGTACAGGGAGTCAAGGAATAAGAGCAGCCATTTAAGGAGGAGCAGGTACCATTTCATAAACTGAAAGATGGGACAGAGATTTATGGGCATAGGTTAAATACTTTGGGGAGGGGACAAAGGGCTTTCAAACAAGACCACTTTAGAGCATGGGATAGCCACCATTCGGGACAACTGACACTTGGGACAAAGACTGAAGGAGTACACTCAGTTTTGTCAGGTAACACTGTTGCTTTAGCTCTGGAGGTCTCCAAAAGTTTCACAACTGGTATGAGGAGAAGAAGAATAAGGGACAAGTGGATGGGAGTAAAGGAAATGGACAAAAAAGCAGGGAAAGGTAAAGAGTACAACAGAAGGAAAAGGGACTTAGGACCCAGGAGACTTCCCCACTTACCCCTATTTCTCAAAGCTCTATGGATGAAAAAGAACATTCTTAAAGGGAGCAGTGGAGATGAGGGAAATGTTAAATCTCCACAAGCCATTGAAGGACATGGCTGCCCAGAAAGCAGAGTATCCTCCTGTTTGGGCAGAGGGCCTAGGCAGTTCTTGTCTCTTAGCTTCAGTGGCCTGTGTCCAAGCTAAGAGCCAGCCTCAGGGCCGGCAGCATTGCAAGCTCTCCCTGATAGCATGGGAAGCTGCCATCATGGAAGAAACCTGTACTCAGCTTGCAGCTGATGATTACTGACTATAGTTTATCACAAATATGGCTAGGCTCGCTAGCTGGCTTACTCCAGGGAGCCACCATTTTCCCTTTCATATGCTAAAATGGCAGGTGGACCATTAAGCTTTTATGTAGGTTTCTGGGAATTCAAAATCCCTTGGAGGACTAAGGCAACAAGCCATTAGGCCCCTCCTCTACATTCTGATTGGAGCGAGGATAGAAAAATTTGCATAACTAACTAGTTCCCAGGTGATTTCCCTGGCTAGGGCCTGTCTTTGACAATCAGTGTTTCTGTTTTAGATCAGTGGGACTTAATGATTAAAGGTCCCTGGCAAGCTATGACAAGGGACACACCCCAGTCTCTAAGATCCAGTAATAAAGCCTATTTTTTCAAGGTCCCAGGAAAAGTCCCAGTTAAGTTTGAAACTCAGGGTTTATGTACTACTACAGAGCTAATTTTGCTTGTTGGTATGATTAATAATGACAGCATGTGGTATATATACTTAGATATTCTGAAAAGGCAGTACATAATGTCATGGTCAAAGGATACAATTCCAAGTATGAAGGGACACAGACAATCTCTTTTGAGAATTCCACAGGACAATACAGGCGCCCCAGCTGTTCTTCATAGAGCGACAGGGCTTCAGTCAAATTGACACAATTCCCCTAAATCAGAGAGAAAAGCAAACAATGGGATTTCTAAGTCATACTCATTTGAAGGTCTCTAATAAAGGGAGAACAATTGGAGCTTGAGATAAAAGTTCATCTTTAAAAATGAGATAAGGCCTCTATACTTCCACAAATTACACTGAATTCTATTTATGGATTCATTAGTTCATTCTCTTTCTACCTCATTTACGGAGCTATTTCAAATTATTGGAGTATGAAGCAATAGAAAGCAATGAGGCCAATTTCTCATTATTGACATAGCTCATTGTATCCACACCATGCAATTTAGAATATTCATCCACATTACCCACTCAAAGTAAAATTTTTGTCAGTAATGGTCACAACTGTGTTGCAACTGGAATATAAAAATGTTCTTGCTTTAAATGACACCCCTTCTTAAGAAAAAGTCCTGACACAGAACTGTATTCATACCTTATCCTTTCCTCAAATTTTGCGTGCGTGCATGATGCGTGCATGTGCTACTGCATGAGTGACAGTCTGAAGATAAATTTGGGAAATCAGTTCTCTCCACATTTTTATGTGGCTTCTGGGAATCAAACTCAAGTTGTCCGGCTTCTGCTGCAAGCCCTTTTATCCACTGAGCCACCCCATTAGCCCTCTGTGACTAATTTTTAAGAAATAAGATATTGACACTATTCATTTGCTTACAAACAGCAAAGAATAATTTGAGAAGAAAACTTCACCAAAGTGGCCTATGATGCCAGAACTTCTGAGAACAGTCTTTAACCAAGTATCCAGCCAGCCATGGAAAGGGGTTAGAACTATTCCAAAAGATGACCTTGATGGTTTTAACTTAGCACATTCACAGAGCACAACGTCATCCTTTAGTGGCAGCCTGTTTACTAACCCATCATCTAGGGTCCTACAGTGGGATTTAGCCAAAGTGCCCTTCACCAGCATATAATTTGGTTTCAACATCGAGTTCACCATGAGAGCATATAAACACCACACATGTAATTTACAATTCATAAATAGAAAACACTGTGCAGTTGTTTTTAGAACACATCACCACTAGGGAAGCTATATAAAACGGAAATGCCATCAAGGTGTACAGCTGAATGGTTGTCTGCCATCTTAAAACGGACACCCAGCTGTGTGTTTAAAAAGGACAGATGGGAGGGCCAGACCTCCGTACTGACAATGTGGTACAAAAATTGGAAGGTTTCAATTTGTTCTTTCCCAACACTGTCAAGAAGCAGTTTTTCAAAAGAAAAAGGGATAGAAGAAACTCCACAAATAGAGACCTACCCAAAAAAGGAACATGATAAATTTCACTTTCCTGTCTTCACAAATAGAACATTTTTTTCTTTTATTTTTAAGAAAGATATATTGGAGTTCCAAAACAAAACCCAAAAGCAAAGAAATAATCGCCCATTCGTTTCAGCAGCTGTGGTTCTAGAAAATTCTCCATGTCTCACATAAATTTAAGCAACACTTGCTGTTTTAGTTTATGGACTTTTGTATTATTTACATTTTTAACCATAAATCAGTTTGTATTATTTTTTTAACATAAGCCCTTATCTGCAGCTTTCTTATTAGGTTCAAAAGTAAGCAAAACTAGCTGGGTATGGTTGGCACACACCTTGAATCAAAAAACACTCAGGAAGCAGAGGCAGGTGGATCTCTGTGAGTTAAACACCAACTAGCCTGCGCCATACATACAATCAGTTGCCAGACCAGTCAAGGCTGCATAGTGAGACTGTCTCAAAAACGGGAAGGGGGAGGGCAGATGACACAATGGTTAAGAACACTTACTGTTCTAAAGGACCCAAGTTCAGTACTCAGCACCCACGTTGGACAGCTCACAACAACATGACACAATACCTCTAGTCTCCCAGGTCATCTGCATGTATCTACACATACCCACACACTAACACACACAAATACACATATAATTAAAATAACAAACCTTTTTTTAAGCAAGAAAACTAAACAGTAAAAAAATAACACTTAATATGAACTACAAAATGCCCAAAAGTTTTTGAGAATTGACACTAAAGGGCAGGAAAGGTGGCTCAGTGGTTAAGAACACTTACTGCCCTTGTGGAGTACCTGAGTTCAGTTTCCAGCACCCATGTTCGGCAGCTCACAAGCACAAGTAAATCAGCTCCAGGGGATCTGACCTCAGTGGCCTTAGAGGGGTCTTGCACTCACATGCACCAACACACACACACACACACACACACACACACACACACTTTTTTCCCCAATTTTGTTGTTTTATGAGACAAGGTCTCTCTGTGTAGCCCTGACTGTTTTAAAGCTCTCTACATAGACCAAATTGGCCTCAGACTCACAGAGATTCACCTGCTTCTGCCTCCGAGTGCTGGGATTAAAGGTGTGTGCCAATATGCCCAGCTTGGAAAAATTGACCGTAAAGGGCTGAAGAAAAAACTCAGCAGTGAAGAGCAAGCACATAGTGGGAGTACAGACACTCGAGTTCCGTTTTCTGGACTCCTGTCAGGGGGCTCACAAATGCTTACAACTCCATCTGCAGGGAATCTAGCACGCTCTTCTGGACCTCGAAAGCACCCACACTTACACACACACAAGTTGAAACATAAAATAAAAATGAAGAAAAATGTCAAGTGATACTAACGATGGATTACTTTCAGAAACAATAAAGTTTTAGCAAGCATTACAGATGTCTGAAGGCTACTGATAACGAACAGTCCAAGATGATGGGAATGGTCAGGAGTTTGCTATACTTTTCACTGTAGATTCCATGTGTCTTACATGCCCACTTTTGTATGTTAGCATTCTACTTTTGTTTTAAGTAGGGGGTTAGAAGATAGATGGTCAAGTCCTAGAACTTTACCTCTCCTGTCAAAAATACCCATTCCCAAGTTCTGTGGCAAGATAACAAGGCTTCCTTCAAGCACTCAGGGTGATGCCAGTGATGTCACAAGTTTGCCACTGTGACACAGCAATGTGTTGGTGGGAACATTCAGTTTTTGAAAATCCTTGTATAACATCCTCATCCCACCATTAACCTTCTCCATTTTTTTTTTCTGCTACACACTCCAGCTAAGGGCAGAAGAGGAATGAATGGCAGGAATCAGGTGTTATCACCTGAGCATGTCACTAGGTAGCAAAAAAATTAAAAAAAAAAACATAAGCAGAGTCTAACGGTATAAGAGTATGCTGGGTTTTTTTTTCTTTTTATGTAGAGTCAGGAAGGCTCCCGTAAGCAAGCCGCGTGAATCTCGGCTTGTCGCTAGCAAAACAGAGCCCACCTGAGAAAAATGCTGCTACCAAAATCTGTGCTTCTCTCTGTTCTTCTGTTTCTAAAATTCCTTTAAAGCTTTTGTTAGTTTGCCTGGAAATTCAATCCCACTTCTGATCACCATTTTGTAAAGAGAAGCTTTTTCCTTGAGAGAAGCCTTCCCGCCAGCCTGGTTCTAGAGCCGCATCAGTCCCAAATAAACACACAGGAGGCTATATTAGTTATGAAGCTGTTGGCCTTGCTTGTTTCTTACTGGCTAGCTCTGACTTAAGTAATTACCCCATAATTGTTAATCTAAGTATTTCTCTTACCAGAGAATAGTTCCAGGCTTCCTACCCCATGGCGTTACATCTTGACTATCTGTGTTTCTCCTTCCCAGAGTCCTTCTGGACTCCTAGTCCCACCTATCTAGATTTCTATTGGCCCAACAGTGCTTTATTGACATAATCACAGGTCTTCCCACATCAAGCCACCATGTGGCCACAGGTTTTGCATGCAGTGAGAAGAGGAGGAAAACAGAACAAGCTGGAGCTTTAGGTGTCTTGGGTATTCTAAATTCTTTCCAGCACTATTCTCAGAAATAGCCAAAGCAGACTGGAGTCTGCAGATGAGTGCTTCCTCAGGACAAAAATTAGATATCAATAATCTGTAAAAGCACTTCATCAATTGTTCCTAAGTAACAGTTGGACAGGAATAAGAAATTCTGCCATTCAATTCCACAGTCTAAGGTCACTATAGCAAATGACTGTGCACTGTACACTTTAAAATGCTGCAAGGAAGCTGAATGTTTTCTCCACATGACATATGTTTAAGAGGATACATGTGCTTGACCTGATTTAAAAAATAGACAATATATACATGCAGGCAACCATCACATAGTAACACTATAAATGATCATTTTTATGCTTTTATACATCAGTCAAAAATAAATTCATGCTAAAAATTTAAACTAGCCTAACTGATGAATCTACAATACAGTTCCTGAACCTAAGCCTCAGGGAACATCACAAAAAAGATACAGAAAGAGTTTAAGAGCCAGAAGAACAAAAAATCTGTTGTGACACTGTATCTGCTAGAAATGCTATGGAAGCTACACATAATATGGCTGCCAAAATAACCCCTGAATGAGGATGACGTTAATAGACAAGAAATGTGGATGGGAGAGATCTCATGGGGACTAACCCTACAAAGAACTACAGGCAACTAGGGAATGCTGAAAGCAGGAGAAATAGTCTTTCATAGGGAAGAGCACCAACTGGTCAGCCCTGAAAACAGATATACACATAATAAGTAACATTTACAGACTGAGCATGTTGTATTTATGTATTTACACATTCATACACAAGCATATGTGTATCTGTGTGTGTATGTATGTATGTATGTATGTATGTATGTATGTATGTATGTATCTAAGAATGAAAGAAAAAGAGGCCATGAATTTGAGAGAAAGCAAGGGGGACTTACACGAGAGGTTAAAGAGAAGGGAGGGGGGAATTGATGTAATTTCATTATGATTTTTAAAAAGTGTTTACAATAAAATGTACCGAGGGCTATAGAGATGGCTCAGCAATTAAGAGAATTGGCTGCTATTCCAAGGGACTGGAGCTCAGCTCCCAGCACCCAGCTGAAGAGTCTCATAAATACCTGTAGCTAGCCCCAGGAGATCCGACACCTCTGGCCTCTACAGGAGGCTGCACTCACATGCACGTACCCACAAAAACATATGCACATAAACAAAAAGTGATATCTTAAAATAAAAGTAGCATATAGTGTTTAGCAAAATTAAAAGATATACTTTAATAAAATGAATTACTGAGCACTCAACACAATAAAAAATTAGTCACAAGGCAAAGTCTTTTTAGGGGATGGGAATTATGTACACAGGATAGAAGACAGAATTCTGCTTAAGATGGTCCACAATCAAAATAATAACACCTTATTTCAGTAAAAAACCAAAAAGGGTTAGAGTTTATGTGTGGTAGGATGAGGACTACTCTCCAGTAAACTCAGAAGAACTCAAGAGACCAGCGTGCAAGAGCTGAACCTGGCTATTAATTAAGAATACCCTCAAGAATGAAAAGAAGTATAAAGCAACAATTCACTTCTATCTGGTGTCTGCCGCTCACACACTGCAAGCAAAGCCGCTTTATCAAGGGTGGGCTGCTAAATGAGCTTTTCCCTAGACATGTACCTAAAGAATGGAGTGGAGAGGGAATTATGGTCTGTGTCTCCACCTACTGGCGCAATTTAATACTACAGCTAGGGCAACAGAATCGGGATAATCTTGTCTTCTGTTAATGCAAGTTCTCAAGAGATGACAGATTAGCTACTTAGAAATTTACTGCTTGAACAAATATAATTCAAAGATGTTGTTCTCCTGATAAATGTAACTTTCAAGAACATGCAGTCAAATATTCCAATAATGATTCTTATTGAGAATCACAGGAGTTAGGGATGGGGACTGACTGAGGGGTCTACCTGTGTGAAGTATTTCCCATCTTGCTTCAGAACTTTCATTGACAGGTCGAGAATCAGTCTGAGAAACTCCCATGTGGAATCTGGATGTGAAAAAAAATAAGTTTTGTGAATAAATTCTGCATCTAACAAATATTCACTCATAGTTAGTAACACAAAGAAGAGACCCCAGTGTGCTGGCACATGCCCATCATCCTGGCACTTCAGAGGCAGAGGGAGATAGATCAGGAGTTGAAGAACATCTTTGGCTACATAGTGACTGTGAGGTCAGCCTGCACTACATGAGACTATTTTGAAGATGCATGAACCATACTATCCAATCATATAGCTGGTTTGTGCACACACTAACAAACACCTTAAGTTTGTCCTAAGTGGACAGCAGCAATAAAGACTTAACATAGGGTACTGCGAGTGTAGCTTGGGGGTATAGAGCTTATTCATGTGCAGGAGATCCTGAGTTCCATCCACAGCACCACTCTCAGATGAAGAACAAAGTTTGGACACAAAGACAGAGCTCAGTCTAAAAGAAAGGAAACCAGCAACACTCACTGAGAAGCTGAACAGATTTTGGGTTGTGCAGCCTCCTTAATAACCATTCATGGGCTACCTGTGTCAGACCTAACCTCCTTGAGAATATTCCATGAGACCTTTTTTTATATGTTTTAACAGAACATACTAGCTTCAACTAATGTTTTTTATATGTTTTAACAGAACATACTAGCCACAACTAAGAATGTTTTCGGGTAGTTTCCAAAAATCCTACAGTAGAGCTTGCCCTGATTTGCTGTAATCTACTTCATGTTGCCACCATGTACTTGAAATTTGCCTGGATTTGCGAATTTCTCTTGTTCTCCAACTATAAAAACACAAGATATATGTTACCACATTGGAACACATTATTTATGCTAACCCGAATCCATGTTCCCCAACCACTCGTACTTAGTTCCAGAACACTCTTATACTTTTTGAAGTATAAGCTGTGTTTTCACATTAGGGCAGGAAAAAAATGAAAGTCACATTAAAATTCAGCCACCTTCCCACCAGCAATGTTAGTTGAACTGCTTGTAACAAAGAAGAGGAGCTGAGAAGATGGCTTGGTGGAGAATCTGAGTTTGACTGCCAGCGCCCACATATAAAATGGGCATAAGTGGCATGTGCCTCTGCAATTCCAGTGATGGGAAAGGAGACAGGATTCCCAGGGCTTGCTGGCCACCAGCATTGCCTACTTGATGAAAGTTCTAGGCTCAGTAAGAAACCCTTTCTCAAAAAATTTAGTGTAGACCACGGGACAGGGACGGAGACACACACACACACACACACACACAAAGACACAACACACACACAGGGACGGAGACAGGCAGACAGACAGACACACATACATACACACATACACACACACACGCACACACACGCACACGCACACGCACACACACACACACACCAGCCTCCAGATAATCCCTCTGCACCCATTCCCACCACCCCATGCCAAAAGAATCTCCTAAAGATGTCTTTCATCACAGTAGTACCTGCTCAAAAGTCTATAAAGTGCCCTTTGCACGCTATATTAAAAAAAGTTTTACTCCCTGGGATCCACAGCCTGCTTTCCACAACACCTGGGATTTAGCACTTGCTATGATTTGGATATGGTTTGAGTATGTGCTGCCACCTATCCAAAGGGCTTAATGAACTGAAATTGAATCAATTCCCCCTTCTGAGTTATTCATGCCCATTGTGAGGAAACAATTGACTATGGTATTTAGAAGTGAAGCATTTACACGTTCATTAGGATTTAGAAAGGTTATCAGGGTGACACCTGAGTGAATAAATACTGATGGCTTTATGAGAAAGAGGAGAGACCAACACAGACCCACACTCACACATACGCAGCACGCACACACACACACACACACACACACACACACACACACACACACACACACACACGCACGCACGCAAGCGCCAACATGTACACATATATAAAGAGTTGAAAACACAATCTACCTTCTTCTGGAGATGTAGAAATGGGGACAGCTGTCAAATCATTAATCACATAATCGAACTCTCTCCCTTCTTTGGCGTACCTCTTCAGTACTGGAATACAGTCTTCTATGAGAACCTTTCAGACAGAACAGGATTGGATGCATGAGTCAACAACAAGTGGGCGGCATTGAACACTTGCAAAGAGGAAATGAAAGCTGAGGGTTAAATCCACAGCACCAGCACCATAAGCAAAGAGACCTTCATCCCTGTCTGTTAATAGAAAAACTAAGTGTTCAACATATGCTTCTATCCGTTCTCATCTGAGTAATCCCTCTACAGGCGCTATTGCTCCCTTCATTGACTAATGGAGACGCAATCCCAGTTAAAATGGCTTACAAAGGTTGCCCCTAGACCCGTGATAAGAAAAGACAATCAGGTATAGTAGCCCACCCCTGTTAATTCCAGCTCTTGGAAGGCTAAGAAAGAAAAAGAACCACCCCTAGAGATTTGAGGGCAGTCTGAGTTTTATGTTGAGTTCCTGGTAGGAAGGATAAGGGAAGACTACACTTAAAGAAGTTAAGTATGGAGTTTGATATCTTTGAAGACTTTCGTTGTCCTATTTTATAAAACTAAATACATTGCACAAGTTGTGGAAGGCAAAGGCAGAGAAAATGTGAACACACAGCTGCAGAGAGCTTGAGGCCAGCGTAGACTGCATGAGATTTGTCTCAAAATCAAAACAAAAACAAAAAACCTCCACTACCTAGAATGCGCACATTCGCCCCATCTGAGACTAATGGTATGTCCCCATGATACAGAACTTGCCTAGCATATGCATGAAGGTCCATTTGACATTCTCACAATCAACACAACTGACTGCTTCCTTCACTCAAATTTAATCCAGGGAGATCATTCTGAACGTGGACAACAAATTACTCCATTTCACTACAAATGTTCTATTCTTGTCTTCAACAATCCTCTATGAACAGTCATATTAGCTCCCACTTCCATCCACTTCCCTATTTAAAGGGTATATTTTCCTTTATATCTGAAGTTTCCTAATCTAGGGGTTAAGTTTACTGAAATTCCTTTTTCAATGGTTTCTGGGGTTCGCTGCAAGTGGATAGCTCAATATGTCAGGCATCACTTACTAAATCTTTACCCAAGTGAAATGAAATGTATCTTGGGCCTGCCACGGTGGTACACGCCTTTAATTCAAGAACTCTGCAGTAGACAGAGGCAGGCAGATCCCTGTAAGTTTGAGGCCTGCCCTGTATACAAAGCAAGTTCCAGGACAAGGCTGTCTCAAGAAAAAAATACAAAAAAGAGAAATACATCTTGGATCATAGGTTAGCAGCATGTTGGAATGCATACACAAGTTCAAATTCCCCTGATATCCTTATCTGTCTACAGTCTGTGTCCAACTTCGTATTTGATTATAGGGCCTGCAGTAAATTAACAATCAGAAGGACAAGTCTCCTTCCACAATGATTGTTCTCTTAAGTTCCCTTGGCTATTTTTAGACATTTGTGTTAATAAGAGAGACTTTGAAAACATCAGGTGACCTCACTTCCTTGGCACTCTAATGAGAATTAGAAGGGCCAATGAGAAGCCATGAAAACTGTTCTGCTATTACCAGGCACAAGTTATACCATGCCTTTCCACATGCTCACTTCATCTTTCAGTCAAATCTGCGCATAGCTCACATCAGTCTCATACCTTCTGCTAAGTTTATTTCTAAGTATTTAGCAGATTGCTTTGAGTAGGATTTGCTGCCACACACCTCCCAATTTCCTTTCAAAGTGTTCTGCATTCAGAAGAGAGAAAAAATTAATCTTTTCTAAATCACTTAAATCTTTAATCACTGAACCAATTTCTCGGAAGTCTAAGTAATTGTCAAGGCAAATTTCTTATATTTTTCTATTTTTATTCCCTACAATTATTTTATTATCTTTGTGACCTCCATCTTCCTATCTTCCTTACTAGTGGCTTCAAAGATAAGTATAAACTCAGATACACAGCTTCAATAATTTGGTTGCTGCTTCCAATGAAAATGACTTTTTGCCACTTACTATATTTTTTGCTTATCATTTACTATTAAAATTAAGTTTCTGATACTTTCTATAATGTTTCGGTGGAATTCCTCCATTGCAATGTCTTTATGTGCACAGGGGAGTGCATGTGTCAACCAGAGGCTCTTACTGGTCTGAAGCACTATTATGCTGGATGGACTGGTCGAGGGATCCATCTGTCGCCGTCTCTCCACAAGGCTCAGTTTACAATTACATGCCACTGTAACACCACACCCAGAGCAAGCACTTTAGCAACTGAGCTCCTTTACAAATTATTATTCAGAATGACTGAGAAGCATTCATTTGTTAACAACAGTTATGTTTCTCCTCTAAATTGTTTATGAAATGAACCATAACAAACTTGTTTTATCAATATTTTATAACATTTAATGTGTAAGTGAAGAGGACAACATGTCTGAATAGGTTCTCTCCCTCCACCAAGTGAGTCCTAGGGATAGAGGCAAATGCCTTTACCCACTAAGTCATTTCAACAGTCAGTAACAGATTTCTTAAAGTTCTCATCTTTAAATTTTTTAAGATAAAACCTACTTGAGTATAATACAGATTTAAGAAATAAGTCATTAAATTTAACCTATTTTACTCGATAACTTTGTGTGTGTGCACCTAAACAAAATACATACATATCCATAGGTAATCCATAGGTACAGTACCTTTAGTTGGATATTAAGATTACTGTCATTCTCCCTTAATATAGGTGACAATGGTGTGACTGGGACAATATATGAGGCCACTGACAGTGGGTCCAAGATCTAACTCTAATGCACAAACTGACTTAGTGGAGCCCTTTCTATATGGAGAGATACCTTGCCCAGCCCAGACACAGGGGTGTGGGGTGGAGAGGTGCCTTGGTCCTGCCTCAACGAGATGATGGGACAGACTCAGTAGACTTCCTAGGGGAGGCCTTACCCTCTCCGAGGAAATGGGAGGTGGGGGGGGGGGGAGAAGAGGGATGGGGAACTGGGATCGGAATGCAAAAAATAAATTAATAATGAAAATATATAAGTAAATAAATAAATAAAAGATTACCGTCGTGATTAAATACTTTGTTTCCTGAAACAAATGTTAACCAGAGTAGTTGTTTAAACATATGCAAAACCCTCTGCCTTTGTGAAAACAACATTTTAATAGATTGCTGTCTTTGGTACAGTGTTCAGGTGGGTCTGTGTTCTCCCAGAAAAGGCTACCACCTTGTTTTGAGAGCTACAGAACAATCAACAGGACCAAAAAAAAAAAAAGAAAGAAAAGAGTTCAGGCTCCCCCTGGTGGTTATTCTAAGACACTAAACACTGCCAGCCTCAAGAGTCATTGATGTGATTTATTAAGTTCTGATACCAGGTGACTTTAATATGTACTAACTGCACACCAAAAAAATCCCACGAAGAACACTCTTTTACCCTTGTTGCACACATCTGACCACCTGGCTCACCATCTGTGCCCTGAGGGACAGATATCCCAATTCAGGACTGTCAATTTCCCATTTCCACCACAGTCCTCCTAACACCTAGATTGTACTGCTGCTCTTGGTTTGCACTTCTGGTCTTTCTTTAATCTTTACAAGAAATACACACAACAAAAACCAGAGTGACAGGATTCTGCACTCCCTGTACTCCACACTGATCTAAAGTGACCCCCTACGACCTTGAATAAATTTCTTTAAATTCCCGAAGCTTCAGCTCTTCCCAAAATAACAGAACTACATCTACCAGTTATAGTGTGGGGATTAAGTCCAGCAGGCAGGGGATCTAGCCCATTATTTGTCAGCCATGGTAACTTTGAATTCAGTGTGAAACAGTTCAATGTTCTGCAGAGCTGAATTCTACCCTCCCTTTTGAATCTATCCAACAGGATAAGCTAACTCCAATCTTTCTCGCCCTTCAGCCCACAAAACAATCACAACTGCATTTTAAGGTAGATAGAATTCCTGCTTCAAATTAACATGCAGGTAGCGCACATTCAAATTTAAATGTATGTACATTGGGGAAGGAAGAGGCTAGATAATTGACATTCCCCAAAGTACAGCACTCATCCAAATTGCTTATAAATCTGGAGGTGCACATTTGAGATTATATTCAATTAAGTATTTGCTTGGGCATATTGCTCTAACAAGCCCTCATGTCTATCAGAACGAAATATATGCATCCCACACATCAGAGTGGCTGTTCAACTTTCAAGCACAGTACAATTTAGGACAGAATCTAATTGTTTATTTGCAACATGCTAACCAACTACACCTACCAATTAAAAATCTGAATTCCCTCTGAAAGACCAAGACTGCATGGCTTTTTTCAGGGTAGCGACAGAAGGTGGTAGATTTAAAAAGTACACGACATCTTTTATGCCAGGATTAATGTGGGCTGGAGACATCACTCAGTGGTAGACGGTGCCTAGCATACAGGAGGGCCAAGTTTAATCCCCAATAACATAAAGAAAAGTAACCTGATAGAATCCACACTGGGGGCTTCTTTTAATATCTGTTCACCGTCTACTCTAAGGATGAACAGATACTATACTCACACAAGGAGACTATCTTCTTAACCAATTTTAGTAAAACTTACAGGTTCAATTGATCACTTATGTATTTCAATTTCCAGTCAACTTAAAAGTATATTACCAAGGAAACACAATTACCTGATAGCAGTCTCCTTTAAGATTGTCTAAGACATCTCCGCATGTTCTTCGCATGAATTTCTTACATCCATCAATTACCATTTGGTCAATGTCCGAAACAGGTTAAGGAGAATTTGAATATACCAAAGAATTCTTAAACAGGCTTTTCTAAAACATAAAGGTTTGACTGTTGCCATCTAAGAATCATAAAGTTAAAAATTACGGTGTCTTTATTTTCACACTAATGACATTCAAGTGAAGTGATTTTTTTTCTTCTCATGAAATGGATTAGGGAAGTCATTTTGATAGCCACCAGCAACAGATAAGGTACCCAATATAAAGGCTCTCTAATCCTCAACTACATTATCTCTGCTTCTCTAGTGATAGACACATACAAGGTTACTAACTATAAATTCAAATGTTTGTTCAAGAAAGTCAACTTAACATATCTGCCTTGAGTTTAGGGAAACATTGAAGTCAAAAGGACCAAGAAAAGGAGAACTAAAGTGTTCCTTCTAGCTCTCTGGAAAGGCAACTTAACACATCTGTCTTGAGTCTGGGAAAATAGTCACTGGAGTCCAAATATGAAGGAGAACCAAAATACATTTACCCCACCCCCCTCAACACACACACACACACACAATTTTTCTCTCATACATATTTATGTTTTAAGCATGAGTGTGTGCATGCACCACATACATGTCTGCTGCATAGAGGCCAAAAGAAAGCATCAGACACTGGAACTGGAGTTACAGACAGTTGTTAGTCACCAAGTGGATGCTTGGAACTGAAACCAGGTCCTAAAGTAGTAAGTGCCCTTAACCACTGAGACATCTCTCCAGTCCCTGAAGTTGTTCTCTTATACAGTAAAGGATATCTCTACCATGGTGACCATCTTTGGTTTCAGTTTGACAATTTCACATAATATGCCCCCATCTCCACCTCCCAGAATCAGTACATCTTTGCCAGTGTAATCTTCTTTACCACTGCCCATGATGGCTCGGGTGTAGGCCAAGTCACTCTCTGCCAAATCTAGGGAGGAAAAAGAGAACCAAATGATGACTTTATCCAAATAAACACACCACTTGACCTGCTGAAATCTAACTTGCAATGGAAATTTTCCAACTTTCAAAAACTGTCCATAATGTACGAGGTTGTTTTTTTTGGATTGAGTAGTTTTCACAAATTTAATGCATCTGACACATAGGATAAAAAAGAACTAAGTTACTTAGACAAAACTACAATCTTGAGAATGTACTTATATTCTTAGTAATTAAAAGAAATGACACCTTTGAAGATGACAAGATATGCCATCTGGGAGTTGCTTTCAAGATAATATTATAAGACAAAATATAGCAGGATTAGATGAAAGAAGACTGACTACTCATTGGTATTATCAGTGTTCTATGGCAAGTACCTGTGGGCTCAATGCAGTAGTTGTCTACGTGGGTTGCAATTTTTCCATAACAAAATGCTATTTTTAAATAAGCAACTGTATTTTCTAACTAACTACTCATTCAAAAAAAATCTATTTCAAGACAAAGTGTATAAAAAAATTCAGAAAACCCATAGGTTCATACAGCATAAGTGAATCTTAAAAGATAGCAGTGTCAGAATTAAGCTCAGACAAATCCAAGACAATGGCACTGGTCAGGAAAATGGGCTGCCAACACATCACCACCTTGTTATGCAATCAGGGTGGGAATGGAATACTTACTAACATCACCACTGAGGATGAGAATATTCCCAAACTGCTTTGAGTGTAGAATTTTAATGTTCTGATAAGGTGAATCTTCATCATACACCACTTCATCTATGTCATATTCAACCAGTCGCCCATCAGCAGTAGGCCAGTATCTGTCGATGGCCCCTCCTCGAACTATGGGTGGTAAACTGGAGAGGGAGAGACAGGAATGAGCCTTTGGAAAACACTGCCTCACAAAAGGACTTGGGCTGGAGAATATACAGAAGGCCATGAGGGACAAGATAGATGGGTTAGTAGTCAAGAGAGTATACTGCTACTTCAGAGGACCCAAGTATGGTTCCCAGCTAGTGGCTCACAACTGCCTGTAATTCCAGCTCCAGGGAGATCTGACACCCCTGACCTTCTCTGGTACCAACACTCACATGTACATACCCACAATTAAAAAAGAAAAAAAGGCAGCCACGTGTTTGTGGCAGACAGACTCTTTGAGAAAACAAAGCAAATCCAAACCTTGGATATTTGCCTATTCATGATCACAAACTCTACCAAGTTGCAACCATTGCACAAAACTACCTCTTTTTATAAAAAAAGGAAAAGAAACCTTTCTGGCAGGTTTTAGATTTATTTTTCCTAATGAAACATTGAAGGAGAAAATGGTAGCGCTTTTCAGTACATATCACTGAAGGTCTGCCAAACCACATGGGCATTACTGCAGCTACAAGTTCAATTATCTGGTACAGAATCCATCTTCAAGTACCATCTTCAAACACTGCATTGCATTTTCCTTTCCCTGCCCTTCTTTCTTTAGCCCTCATTTCACCTAGGATATTATTCTCTTTCTCTGTTTCATTTGTCTCCAAAAAGTACAGATCAAGCATCTGGAATTCATCCTTCTTGTGGATTTAGCTGAGATCCTCTAAATTGGAGTCAGGCTGGCAAACAGCATCCAGGTTTCCCAGCAGGAATACAAGTGGATGTTAGTCTATGGCCATACCACCTGAACACAACCGATACTGTCTGATCTCAGAAGCTAAGCAGGGTTGGCCCTTGTTAGTACTTGGATGGGAGAAGTGGATGTTAGTTATTGAGCTACAGTGATGTTGGCTAGACTCTCTCCACCTGCAATTTGGACATCATTAAGTAGGCTGTTCTGTGGTCCTCAGAAACTGAGTACTACACAAACAATTATTTACCAGTGGAAATGGGATTAAGAAGTGTCTCGCCTGCCGGGCGGTGGTGGCGCACGCCTTTAATCCCAGCACTCGGGAGGCAGAGGTAGTCAGATCTCTGTGAGTTCAAGGCCAGGCTGGACTGACAGCCTCCAAAAAAATACAGAGAAACCCTGTCTCGTAAATACCAAAAAAAAGAAGCTTCTTGCCTAAAGCAATTATTACTGGAGAAGTGACAAAATGACAAGCTTCTCATTCCATGATTTTGTAAATAATCAAGTGCTTCTGGTAGGGTGAATATACCAGAAACTACCAGCAGAGGACACTAAATGACAGGGAGAAAACACCAAAAGGGGTTTAGTAAGTGTAACCCAAACACAAAGAAAATGAGAACACACTGCACACCTAAATATGAAGTGGTACTGTGTACAGCTATTCGAGCCTGTAATTCTAGAACATACTACCTCTGCCTCACTTCCCAGTATTCCTCTCACCTGCTTCCGATAGCACATGCCAACAAGTGAACAACTTTCTCAGAAACTCTCTCTATCCTCTCTCCTCCCTCTCTCTCTCTCCTCTCTCTCTCTCTCTCTCTCACTCACACACACACACATTTTCTCTCTCATATTCTCTCTCATATTCTCTCTCTCTCTCTCTCTCTCTCTCTCACACACACACACACACACACACACACACACACACCTGTAAACTGCTCTGAAGCTGGCAAAGTGATTTCCCACAAACTCATTTAATCCTCATAACTCCTGCTTTAACTACTTCATCTTTCCAGAGAATGAATTCATCTTTCCAAATGTTAGGCAGACCAGATGTAGTTCTTGTGTTAGGTAAATGGCCTATTTAAGACAGTCAGGTAGCGAACAAGACTAGAGGAAGCTTCTTCCACCCCTGGGTGGACTAAGGTGAATAAAGCAAAGTAAGAGGGAACCTGTGGCAATAGGTGACTTTGACCAATCTCACTTAGAAAACTATTTTCAATAATAATAATAATAATAATAATAATAATAATAATAATAAAGATTGCTCAGTGGATTATTTCAGCAATGCCTGACAACTTGAAATTTGATCTATAGAAGCCATGTAAAAGTACAAAGAGAGATTAACTCTGCCAAGCTGTCCCTCTGAACTTGACACCCACCTACACACATGCATAAACACACTGAATGAATGAATGAATGAATGAATGAATGAATGAATGACCCACAAATGCTGAATACAAAGTCAAGGATTTGGGGGAAGAAAATCCACCCTAGCTGACATCCAGCCAGTTCTAACCAAGTATATATGTCTGCTCTCATGTGATTCAACACTGAATCTAGAAAGTCTCCCTTCTCTAGATTGCTAAAACCTGGCAAAGAAACAAAGATCTCTTACAGGATGCGGCAGTCATCAGCTTGATACGGAGTTCAAGGCAGGCTAAAGTGTAACTCCCTGCAGTGGGCTACCAGGAGATCCCATGCAGCCCCACAACCAAACTTTCCTGCTCAAAATCAAATCTGGATTCACAAGACAGATCCATGTGTTTTCGGCCTCAAGTATACTGCATATATACACTGCAATTTTCTCCAAGCTGAAACTTCAGATGAGCTTTATTTCCTCGTTCCTTCTCATTTGAAAACACAAGACAAGTCTTCATATAAACCCAAGACTTCTTAGTCAAAGCTTCTTATTCAATAACCACTACTAAAAAGGGAACATTAATTTCAGATAACATTACCAAGTTATCTGTTCTTAATTCCATCCGTGTCAGTGTCGTTTCCCAGACAGAAAAGTGTAACAATCCTTTCCCTCTGAGACAGTGGGATAATGACAAAGTGTCTACAAGAGAATCCCAACTTCTCATTCTTTCCATCATTATTTTACACAAAGGATATTAAAAACATTGGCAAACAAAAACAAGGTGCTTATGACCAATCTTACTTAGAAAACTCCACCAACCAGAGTTCTTGTAAATACTGAAGCCCAGAATTAAATTGGGTCTCTGTCTCTGTCTCTGTCTCTCTCTCTCTCTGTGTGTGTGTGTGTGTGTGTGTGTACATGATAACTGAAAAGATCAGAAGAAAACTTGCACAAGTTGATTTTTGCACAAGTCAGTTTTCTCCTTCTACCCAATGTTCTGAGGATTGATTTCAAACTTGGCAGCAAGTGCTTTTAGTCACTTAATCAGCTCCCCAGCCCCAGAAATACACTCTATTTACTCACTATCTACTTACTCACTCACTCAAGACACAACAGTGACAAAAATCAGAATTTTTGGTGTGGGCCAATTCATTTTCCCAGAGTGAGGCATGTTCAATTCAGATGGATGCAGACAAGGAAAACAGCAAAAAGAAGTCCAGAAAGCAGAGTGCATTTGGACACAGCCAAGGACTACTAAACTAAACTTGGATGGGGTTTTTTAAAAAGTGTCCTCAGATCTCAAACATGGAAATGGTTCACATGGGGAATTCACACTGGTGCTTTTCGGGACCTCTCAGGCATCCCATAGATCTCCCCTACCTAACCACCTGAAGGAGGCTAAGTAATTACCTAATTATCCTACATGTGCTCTGGAGCTTTCCTATGGGCTGAGGAAACTCATCATCCTACCTTTGCCAACAGGATTTTCCTATTCTGAAATCTGCTGTGAGATAAAGAAAACAATATTCTGTTCTGACCAGTACATTCATGTCTGGGTAAATTCCCTCCATGTCTGTCTGGACCTGGTTTTATGCTTTACACAGCTCCAGCTTGTTTCAATTATTCAGTATCATCTTTCTGCCTCATTATAGAGGGCACTACCACCACCCTCCCCATCCTGTTTGTACATATTTTGTCCTGCTTGGGATGGGATGACAGCATGCTTCAGTTCACCATGTAGACCGTAGTAGGCATATGACTTTGCTCTCTACATTTTCTGCAGACACGAAGATCAACGCTGCCATCCTGATTATTTTACCAATTAAACAAACATTAAAAGGACATTCATCACTAGGTGGACTTACATGAGTAAGTGGACTTACCGCTTCACCCGCCCAGTACTGTCCTGACTCAGTTCTTTCATTTTGTCTTCTATTTTGTTCAAAAGCTACAATTAAAAAGAAATCAGTGGGCTTAGCGTATAAACTGCACAGAACAGCTAAATGACAGAGCAGAGGCATACCGCTATGCTGACCACATTGTGACACTGGCCCATCACACAGCCCTTTGGGCCTACTGGGACTTCCTGGCCCAGCCCAATGCCACACTCCCCCACGAACTCTCCCTCGTGATGCTGCCCTAGCAACAAGTCTGAATATTCCCAAGAGAAGAACTGCGACGAAAGCTAAAGGATACTGCAGGTGCAAAACTGTACACAAAGGCTCTACATTCCCTCCAGTAGAAAGTGAAACCCGTTCCTTGCATTCAGGAAGTTAAAAGGAAAACTAACAGTTAGCTTTACAAACCAGCTGATGATTAATTCTTCTGTCAAACTACTTTCATGAAGCGAGGCCACTTTAAATTTCAGCTAACCTGAAAGTCAACATTCATGAGGCTAAGCAGAATTTAAGAGCCTTAAATCTGAGGAAATAAAAGGCACAACATTTTGAAAGGGGAAAGAAAAATGAAAACCAACGTTGTCAGTTTCTTGTTTGCCTTGTGCGTCGCTGTCGTAACTCTGAAGGTCCAGCAACACCAATCCATGGGGATAAATCCTCAAATTGGCAAAGCTACAAAAGAATTGTAGTTTTACTGTTAGAAAGTGTTACCAGGGCACTTCAAAGAGAAAAGATGCAGCCCCAATCAAGACTAAATGAACAGTGCTTTTCCTTCGATGTCAGAGAATTCTCTGACCTTTTCGATTCCAATTCAGATGTGGGACATGGGCCATGGTCACGTGTAAAAATTTTAGAGGTCAGGGCCAAACACTGAGCCTTTAATTTTATTTCTTGAGCCCTGAAATCGATCTAAGTAAGTCGATGACTGATTCATAGTTATCTAAGTCTATGAGTTGATTCATAGTCTATGAATCTGACTGTGCATGTGTATGTCAGGGGAGGATTGGCCAGGAGTCTCAGGCCACCTCCCAAGCACTGAAACTACAAGCACATGCCACCCTGCTTTTGTATATGTGTTCTCAGGGGGAACACAGATCCTCACAAGGCAAACACTTTACCACCTGAACTAGCTCCTCATCCCGTGTGAGCACGTGACTTTTAGTTCTATTTTTGGTTTTCCTGAGCCTGAGGACTGTCCTGGAGTATAGTTGATATACACCGTGTGACTCCATATTTAAAAAAAGGAGGGGGGTTCCTTCTCCCAAAAGGTATTAGTTAAAATTAGTTTCTTGGCTAGCTAGGGGTAACACTTTGTATCCACTTACTCTTCTCCAGTACTGGAATTTTGTCTGGATTGAACTCCCTCTGGCACTTGAGTTTTACAAAGGGTCACTGGGAGCTACCGTCAGGTTTAGTTAACCAGGAGGAGGGGAACATTGCAAAGGGCAAACTGAGCTCTTCCAACTAACCTTCGATGTTCGTAAGAGAAAGCAGTCATCCATGCTGGAAGGCTAAGAATGGTGTGCATTTTTAAAGATTGAAATACAAAAGGGAAGAATGTGTGACAGCTATCTCGATAATACGTTTAACCTAAAAACTTATTTTCTGCCAGGTGGTGGTAACACATGCCTTTAATCTCAATACTTGGAAGGCAGAGGCAGGTGGATCTCATCTGTGAATTTGAGGCCAGCCTGATCTACAGAGAGTTTCAGGACAGTCAGAGCTGTTACACAGAGAAACCCTGTCTCAAAAAACCAAAATAATAATAATAACAGTAATAATGAAATAAAAACTTTCTTTTTTTCAATTGGTCTCAGGGACTCACCTGAAGGTATTATTTACACCTGAAACATCCATCTCCCATCCTCCCTCAGATGCTTTCATTTTTATTCATTTTGCTTTCAGAAGCAATTTCTGAACAATTTTGTCACTCAAAAGTTCCTTTCTGGAGAAAGAATAATTCTAAGTGTTCTGTATACAAATGGAATTGGGGCTGGAAAGACAGAAAGAGCACTGTTTGCTCTTCTAGAGGACCTGGGTTCAATTCTCAGCACCCATAAGTCAGCGCAGGTCTGGTCTTCACAAATCACTACATGTAAATGGTCCAAAGACATACATGCTTGTAAAACACCAAAACCACAGAAAAATAACCAATGGCTTAAATAAAAACCTGAGGCAGGTAAAGCTTGGCTACAGAAGCTTGGGAGATGGCTAAGACGGGAATTTTCAACTCTGGGTGAAGGAATCCTACCAAGCAGAAGAGTTTGACATGCTCTGATCCGTAAAAAAAAATGGACCACAGGAAAAACAGAGTAAGATGACAGTGACAAAGAAAATGAGTATAGGACTACATGACACACTGGCCTGGAGGACAGCTGAAAGCCCTCTACTTTTGGAAGCCTCCTAGGTAACTGAAGCAGAGCGTAAGAGAGTTGAGGAAGGCTGGCAGGTCTGTTGAATTTAGGCCACCCTTAAGGAAGAAGTTATCACTTTAGATATATATCTGAGCCAACTGATAAATACATACATGAAGGCTGGCCACATAAACAGAATACAAGTCTGGGCTTGGTCTATTTTTGAGAGACACTTCCTACCCAGCTCTTCCCCACCCTGTTAGTCCCTCTCTTCTGCTTTCTTGTAACATGGATTCTATTACCCTGTTTTCTACCTCTAGGAGCTCTTCCTTTGTCATGATACCCTTCCAAGCTTCATGACTGACAAACATCAATACACACACACACACAGACACATACACCTGTGCAATTTTTCATATAGTTTCTACGTAAGATAAATCACATAGTATTCACCTTCCTGAGCCTGACTTGTTGCCATCCCGTGTTTCACTATGGTCTTTAGTAAAAGAAATCTCTTCTAACAATGCTCTAGCCAGCAGCAGCAACAACAATGCAACCAGGGCCTTGTTGGAAATGCAACAGGAGAGAAGGGGGCTCTGACTCAGACTCACTGCAGCAGAAACTCTGGGGTATGTGGCTGGAGGAAATGTTCAAAAATCTTTTTTAACCATAACTACCTAGATCATTGCCTGCCAAATGTCACACTGCTTCTGCTTGTTGCCACACAGGAGAATCACTAGGGCTTTAAAGAAATACAGAGATCCAAGTCCAGTGGCTCTGGGGGGAAATGTTTGGGTAGGAGAACTTTGTGAAAGCACTGAATTTTCGCCCCTTCTAAAAGATGTCATAGGAGAAAAGAGAAAAGCTTGTATATCATCTCTAGCCCCAATTTTATTCCTATCTAAAGTCCAAGATATCACCTTACCTGCCATTTTTGTTCGTGTAGGTTGCCAAATAGCCATGGTCCTGCCAGGTGTGCACTGACTCTGCCATCCCCTGCTCCTGAAAAATGGACTGAAGGCCTTTCAGAATGGCCTCACCATCAGCTGGAAGACAAGAAATAAGGAAAGGTAATTAGGAAAATAACATGCAGAAGAAAAGTTGAAGGCTGGGGTGTAGAGTTCAGTAGGAGAGCACTTGCTTTCCCCAGCATCACAAAACATTAAAATTAAATACAAAGTAAGAAAAGCTAATGTTTCACGCTTTGATGACTAAACCTTACAAGAAAGTCTAAACATTCTCCACCCTGTATGGAAAGGCTAAAAAGAACACCTGGCTACCCAATAAGAACATGATAACTGACCACAAATACGTTTGCCAAAGACACAGGGTAGTTATCATTCGATGAAACTAAAGATTTCAAAAGAATTAGATTAAATAAATTAATGGGAGAACATAGTCCTAGCAAAGGGGTGCATACCAATCATTGATGAGTTTCATTAATAACAGGGATTTTTGTTTTATTTTCTGAATGTTTACAAAGGGAAGCTGTTGCTGATAGACATGAAAAATAGAAATTAAAAGGTGACATCCATGAGCTGGAGAGATGGCTCAGCGGTTAAGAGCACTGACTGTTCTTCCAGAGGTCCTGAGTTCAGTTCCAAGCAACCACATGGTGGCTCACAACCACATTGAATGAGATCTGGTGCCCTCTGCTGACATGCAGGCAGAAGACTGTATACACAATCAATCAATAAACAAATAAATGTTTTTAGGGAAAAGAAAAATTAATGTAAAAGTATTTTTAAAAAGGTGACATCCAGTAACAAACTTGGAAACAGCAAACCTGAACATCCCAACAGAAGGAACTACCTGGTTTTGAGTATTGACCCTCTCCATCCTGCCCCACCTCACAACTTGTCCCTCAAAGTAGAGTTTGGCATCATGAACTGGCTGGACATACAGGTGGCTCTGGGGACTGAGACAGGAGTTCAATACCAGCCTGGCTACAATGTGAGTTCCAGGCCAGCCTTGGCTACAGAGTGAAGTCCTGTCTCAACAAAACAAAACAAATTAGCATTTATTAACTTCCAACAGGCTCATTTGGCCAAGGAAGAATCTTCAACATGGCAAAATTCAGTTTATCCTTCTGCAATCATATCTGCAAAGCAGTCATTCCCTGATAAAGGTAAATGAAGAACCAATTCCAAAGGGGATTACTGTTCCTTTCAGAGCTTCTGTAGACTGGATCCTCATGGGAAAAAAAAAGAAAAGAAACAGGTCTTTACCAGAAAAAGTCTGCAAATGTAGCTGAATTCCGTATCACTATATAAGAGCATCTAGACTGTCTAAGTGGGCTTTAAACCCGGTGTCTTTTTAAGAGACAAAGACACAAGGAGAAAGAAAGGCAAGTGACTTGATAGCCAAACTGAAGGAACTTAGTTAGGTTACCTCCAAGACAAACCCTCAAAGGACACAGAAAATGTCATACACCCTTCCCAACAAAAGCAGCTAGGAATACAACCAGCAGCCCAATGAATCACTGTATTCTCTTCCTACCAAAACTGTACCTTTGGCAAATCATTTCGGCAGAAAACAATCCAGTTTGTTTTGCTCTTCTGAAATTGGTTTTAGGGAATTAGAACAAAGGCTGAACTGTTTTTCCAGAACTACAGCATTTAAGACAACCTATGTCCTCTAAAAAGCACTCCTGGGGGCTGGAGAGATGGTTCCATGGTTAAAATTACTGGCTATTCTTCCAAAGGACCTGAGTTTGACTCCCAGTACCAGCATGGTGACTCACAACCATCTGTAACTCCAGTTCCAGGCAGGACCTGACACTCTTCTGGCCTCTGTGAGTACTGCATGCATCATGGTGCGTGTGCATGTGTGTGTGTACCCACACACTGTGCTGGCACGATGTCAACTTACATCAAGTTGACACACAAACTAGAGTTGCCTGAAAGGAGGGAACCTTAATTGAGAAAATGTCTCTATAAGATTCAGCAGCTGTAAGGGGGCTGGAGAGATGTCTCAGAGATTAAGAGTACTGTCTGCTCTTCCTGGGAACCCAGGTTCAATTCCCAGCACCGACATGGTGGCTCACAATTGTCTATAACTCCAATTCCAGGGGATTCAATACCCTCACCATACATACATAGAGGCAACAAGCCAATGCATATAAAATAAAAACAAATCATTGTGATTTAAAAAAAATCAGCTAGGCAGTGGTGGCACACACCTCATCCCAACACTCTGGAGGCAGAGGTGGGTGGATCTCTGTGAATTCCAGGTCAGCCTGCTCTACAAAGCAAGTTCCAGAACAGGCTCCAAAGCTAGACAAATCCTTTCTCAAAAAACAAACAAAAAATTTAAATAACATGTAAGGAATTTTCTTAATTAGTAATTGATGAGGGCACCATTGGGGGGGTGCCATCCCTGAGCTGGAGGTCCTGGATTCTATAAGAAAGTTAGGTTGAGTAGGCCATGAAGAGCAATCCAGTAAGCAGCATCATTCCATGGCCTCTGCCTCAGCTCCTGCATCCAGATTCCTGCCCTGTCCTTGTCCTGAGTTTCTTCAATGATGAACAGCAATGTGGAAGTGTAATCCTAATAAGCCCTTTCCTTTCCTTCCCAACTTGTTTTTTGGTCATGGTGTTTTACTGCAGCAATAGAAATCCTAACTAAGACACACATGCAGGCAAAATACCCATACATACTTGATCATATGAACTAAACCTGTTCAGTTTCAGTTTATTTGGCACCACAGTCTGATGGATCAGTACACTGTGCAGGTGACTGAGCTAAGCGCAGAGCAGGAAGGAAAAGAGCACCCAGACCAACAGAAGCTACCCTAATTGTGGAAATCACTATGTCATTACAAGTCCTCCTTGGCTAGACAGATGTTTTCTGTTTTTAGAGTTTATAAAACAAATAATCACTCCTGGTAAATGGCCTCACGGTCGTGTTCTTGTTGACACGCTACAAAACAAAACAAATGAAAAGGGAAATCCAGCATTATCCTAGATACGATGGACCAGGTTACGCGATGGGCCAGGAACCTGGCCTGGGGAGCTATTATAAACTAAGTTACCCGGACCAGCATAGTAGCCATCCAAAAGGCATCATATGAACTAAAAGCAGCTCTCTGGCCAGGCTTCAAGATAAAGATCAAAGAGTAAAAAGAAATCCAGTTTAAAGTGTTACTTGTTTCCACACTGTGGGCATTACTGTCCCCATCACCACCACCACCAATTCAGTCAAACCAAGCAGGTCTGAATGAATGTATTTCCGGCGGGCCATTTCTTTCCTTGCTCACATGCCCAGTATGTTTGTGTGCCTCTGGTTCCTGTGGGTGTCTGCATGTCCCAGCCTGGCCAGGAAGGTGTCTATAGGGAGCTATTGGAATCATTCTATTTGCTTTATTGCCCATTTTGCTTCACATTCATTTTCTTCCTGAGCTGGGGCCTCTCATAGTATCCCTGCTGCTTCCAGGCTCTAAAGACTCCAGAGGAGAGAATGGGGTTGAACAGCCCCCCACCCCGTTTCCCTTTACAAGAATCAGGGTTTCATGGAAAAACTGAAAGCCAGAGCTCTGAGCTCCAGTTCACTTAAAGTTGGGTGGTGGCATAATTACCTTAATCTCAGGTACTCAACAGATGTTGTACAGGTAAATGAAATCCATTTTCATTTGGCTGAATTCAATCATTGTTACTCTATCTCTGCACTGTTTCTAAATCATCTAGATCAGAAGTGTTCAATCCTAAGTGCACATTATAATCACCTGGAGAATTATTAAAAATAACAAGCCATCTGGTTAACTAGTTAAATAAAAACCTGAGTATGGGGCCCAGGCACTAGTATTTTTTAAATCTCCCTGGGAATTTACAATGTGTAGTGGATCTAAACCATCATATACAAAAGAAAAAAAGAGCTGAGGGTATAACCCTTACCATGTTAAGTCTTGAGTTCTATGTCCAGTGCTAAAAAATAAGGAACCTCTACCCAGCATTTTCATACTAAATAAACTCACGTTCAAAAAGCTACAGAACATAATCAGATTTGATAAAAAAAAACATACTATTGGCACATTTGAAATTCTCAAGCCACAAAAATAACGTCTAGCCAGTTTGAAAGTTTGAGGCTGGTCAGAGCTGTTTAGACTCTATCTTAAATAAACAAAGTTTATACTCTACTAATTGAAGTCATAAGTATCCCATGAAATGCTCTAGAAAATGCTTTGCAATTATTGAGAAACTAACCTTCATGCCTATCTAGTACACAACATGTAACTTGACCCCCAAAACTGAGTTTGCTTTATCAGCATTCCTCAATACCCAAATCGGGAATGAGAGAAACAATGTGTGAAGGACCAACTTGTCCCTTTCAGGACTTTATAGATTCCCAGTCATACCTGTCAGATGTCAAGGATGCATGTCTCCTTGTAAAAAAAAAGTGCCCAGCTGGTCCAAGTTCAAAAACCAGGGGAAAGAGTAGTAATACTTTGAGAACTACTAGATAGTCTACACATAGGGAAATGAGAGTGAGATAGGAGTATACCCACATTTGACAAACAAGTTAGGACAGTGGCATCATAGATGCCTACAAATCAGGAGAAAAAGTTAAGATCCGAAGGCCAAGATATAAGTGTACTTCGAAGTAGACATAGTAGTTCAAAGTAGGCCAGCAAACTATTGTTCAGCAGTTCTGAGAAAATTCATTACAATGGCTGGCCAAGAAGGCTGAGTTATAATTTGACCTTTGAATTATTACTAAGAATCGGCCAAAAGACTCCAAAACACTGTATGACCTCCTCAAGGGTAAAAATGTATCCTTTGTCTAATGAACAATGCAATGTCCCCATTTCTAGGATGCTGCCTGCTTTGTTTACTTGACAATAACTTATGATGATATGGTCCACATATACCACAAAGGAAGGAAGGAAGGAAGGAAGGAAGGAAGGAAGGAAGGAAGGAAGGAAGGAAGGAAGGAAGGAAGGAAGGAAGGAAGGAAGGAAGGAAGGAAGGAAGGGCAATAGGAATGGAGGGAAGAAAAGGAACTGAAACCTAAATTTCAGACTGGAGATAGAGCTCAGTCGATAAAGTATCTGCTATACAAGAATGAGGGCTTGAGTTCAATCCCCAGATTAAAAATTAAGGCATAGATAGAAAGATAGATAGGTAGGTAGGTAGGTAGGTAGGTAGGTAGATAAAGATTAAGGCTAGACATGGTGGAACACACCTCCCCAGTGTTGGGGAGTGGAGGTAAAGGTAGAGCTAGGCAGATCCCTGGGGCTCACTAGCCAGCCAGTCTAACCTGAGCCCCAAATTAGTGAGAGATTCTGTCTCAAAAAGTACGGTAGAAAGAACCTGAGGAATGACATACAAGATTGACCTCTGGCCTTCATACATACATGCACACATATCCATTCTCTCCCTCTGCCTCTCTGTGCCTCGCAGGCATGTACACTCAAACACACATGTACGCACAAGGGGAGGCCTAACTGTCATCTCTCACTGCCTCCTTTTCTACCAGGGATCCATTTACAGGACTCTCTTTGAGTACCTCCTCCTCTGACCCTCGCTCCAGATGACTGAAGGCCAAACCTGTCTATGCTGCTGGTCTCCACCTCCTGGACAACTGTTCACACAGTTGCAATCTGAAATCACAGTCCGGTTCATGATGTCTCTTCTTCTAGTTACATAGGATGAGGTTCTGTAATCTCAAAATATAAAATTTACATTCCTCCAAATGGGACAGTTTTGAGCACTGATATGACACACTAACAAGCAGATAAATCAGCATCTCATCTCAGGTGGCTGGTCAGTCAAACCTTAAGTGTTCTCAAAATACTCTGTGAAATTATAAAACCAAATCCAGACTGTTTAAGTTATACAGGAAACACAAAGAAGTAAACAGTTATAGCATCATATTTAAATGCTGTAGTTAAACTTGTATCCCATCACCACATCTGTAAATGTAAATATTCAAAAATAAGTGAAAAACATTTAAAGTATAATCTGAACCATTTCTGGACTCAAGTATTTCTGGTGAGTGATACTCTACTCATAAAATTGACACTTAAGATGTCTCCAAAATGATCCCCTCCTATCAACCTTTTCCTATAAACCACTAACACAGCCTCTGCTCCACCCAAACTCCCTGGCGGAAACACATCTATCTCACTTAGTGACCTAACTTCCTCAACCATAAATAAAATTGACCAGCTGCTTGTGCTGCCACAGGGTAAGCAACAGGTATGCTCTAACAACCTTAGGAGCCCAAGGAGACAAACTGTAAAAACCCAAGATGCTGATAAAGACAGGAAATTTGTCAGGCCTTCAAGTTATAGTCCAGCTCTTTCTTCACTTGAGGGGTCAAAAGACACCTCATCAAACTTGAGTACATTACAGGTTGTCCTAGAAAATTTGGCAATTCTAACACATGAAGAAGAGGCTTATTCGGCAATTGAGACTTTGGTGTGTGGCTTTACACTTTTCAAATTCAAAAAAATACTCAGGAAAACTACAGCTAGGGACACACTGAATGCCTTGAGAAATGTCTAAAGTTGTAAAACCCCAACTGTGTCTTGTGAACAGATGCTGCCTTTCGTGCAGAGGCATGAGACTCCTCAGCCAACTCAGCTGGTCATCCCATGGGTATCATAAGTCTCCTGTGTAAACGGAGGAATTGAAACATTTTTTTTTTGGTCTGCAGTGTTTTTGGCTTTCACATTCACACAGCATCTGGCCAAGCATATTTTTAATTACGAAGCCTGGGAATTGCACACCTCATCATTAATCCCCACGAAAACTGCTCTCCCACAGTAGGGCTCAAGTCATTTAAACTCCATGGGCTATTTAACCATTCTCATTATCACAGGCTTTAGGCGGGTCACTCCTACAGCAACTGCAGCCCAAGCCACTCCAAGGGCCTATTCTTGGTATTTCCAAAACTCTGAACCTTTTACACTGAGAGGCACTCTGCAGCTGCCTGAAAGGGAACTACCAACACACAGAAGTTCTTTCTCCTAAGCCCCAGACTAACTTTAGTGAGTTTTCAGTACTAAAGAATTTAGACATGAGTCATGCAGTTTCCTTCACACATAAACCAACTTGGGGGTTTTTCTTGAAAGACCTATAATCCCAAAAGAGGAGACAAGGTACGCCAGAATACAATCCACTTTGAAATCACTTAAGGCATTCTCCTTAAAACCCATTTATGGAGTCTTACCTTGGTAGCGGTGGAGGAGGAGGAAGAGGAGGAGGTGGTAGCATTGATGATGACCACTCAACTGCAAGCACTGGTTCAAATTTGTAACTGTATGCTAAAATGCATTCTATGTGAACTTTGTCAACTCAAAAAGAAATGTGTGTTCACGAATTACCAAATCACGGGCATGATTTCTTTTGTAAAAGACTATATAGCACCACCCACAGGCTTCCTCTCACCCAAGCTGACATTCAGCATTCCCTTAAGTTTCCAGAAATTTGTTGGTCTTTTTGTTGGGTTGGTTGGGCAGTGTTTGTTTTTTGGGGGGGGCAGGTGTGGTGGGGTTTCTTTTTGAGGGGAGTATTTTAATTTTTATTTATTTATCTATATTTGTATTTTTTGTCTACAAGTGCATATACAACATGTGTGCAGATGCTGAGGAGACCAGAAGAGGGAATTTGATCCCCTGGAGCCAGAGTTACATGTAGTTTTTGGCCACTCATCCAAAAGGGGTACTGAGAACTGAACTAGAATTCTCAGGAAGAACATCAAAGCCCAGCCATCTCTTCAGTCCCTTGTTTGTTTGTTTGTTTTGGTTTTTTTTGTTTTGTTTTGTTTTTTGCTTGTTTGTTTGTTTCTGCTTTTGTTTTGGGACAGTGTGGCTATGTTGTTCAGGCTAAGCTCACACTCTTGAACTCAAGAGATTCTCCTGCCTCAGCCTCCTTAAGTAATTGAGAATACAAGCATGTGCCGAGAGAGAGAGAGAGAGAGAGAGAGAGAGAGAGAGAGAGAGAAGTTTAAAAGCCTTAACATTAAGGAACTCTAAATTATATTTAATATTTTCTAAGTTTTTAACTTCAAAAAGCGTCTGCCCAGATTTCTCAAGAAATTCAGAAACCCAGTAAGTTTCCAGGGATTAAAACTGAAAGTCAAAACAGGTGGTTTCTGGGCCAGTCAGCCTCTGGCAGCTTGGTTTTGTATTTCCAAACCGAATCAACCTCTCTCCCTCCCTCCCTCCCTCCCTCCCTCCCTCCCTCCCTCCCTCCCTCTCCCTCCCTCCCTCCCTCCCTCCCTCCCTCCCTCCCTCCCTCCCTCCCTCCCTCCCTCCCTCCCTCTCTCTCTCTCTCTCTCTCTCTCTCTCTCCAGCTGCATGGCAATATGAATGTTTGATGCAACATGACTCGTAACAGCCAAAAAGCAAAAACAACCAAAATGCCCACCGAGTTATAAATGGATAAGTGAAGTATGCTATATCCACACTGTGGGCTGTTACTCAGGCATAAATGAAACAAAGTACAGATAGAGGCTACAGTCAACATGGATTGATCTCAAAAACATAAAGACAGAAGCCAGATACAAGGGACTACAGAACATACAATTCTGTTTCTATGATATGGTCATAAACACTAACTCCAAAAGACAGAAAGTATGCTAGCAGACACAGTCACGGAAGAGAAGTATGGCTGCAAAATGTAGACCCGGACAATGAGGTCAGCGATTTTAAGTCAGGCTCGTCTTAGATCATGGTTTCTGATGTTCATAAAGAGCAACCCAACCAAGAAAAATTCACTTTGGAAAAAAAATACCGACTGAAGTTAGATTAGCAGCCATGCAACACCAACAGAGAAATAACACCCAGACCCAGACTCCTTCCATACAAACACACTTTAAGGCAGACCAGATGGAAATGTTTATGAAGTACAAGCCACAATGACTATTTCTTAAAATTTACAACACACCAAGTTATAATATAATGGGAATGTGTTGCTAAGTTCCCTGCCCTGCCATCCCATATCCATTGCAACAGAAGCAGTTAAAGGGACAAATCTAAGGACACAATGGGGGCAGTAATAACCCTCCCATAACACATCTACCCTAGATGGGGGGCAGATAAAGTTGTTTGCTTTTAAATCATTCATATCAACCTGTCTTCTATAAGCATGGTAAATGGAAGTAGAGCTTATGAAAAATATAATTTGGCATATAATTCTTAACCCTCTTTGGTTTGGAAACAAAATACTAATAAAAATTATACTGCCTCTTTCCTAGGAAAACCATTTTCTTCATAAAACTGGGGGTCCAGAAAGGGAGACAAACCCAGCTCTTGATTCTCGCCCTCACGGCCTATACTCATCTAGAAGAAAGCAAACTCCACTTTTCCTTCTAACCTAACCTATGGGAGAATCTAGCCTAGGTGGAGAAATAGAGCACAGCAGGCTGGTAAGATGGCTCAGTGAGTAAAGATACTTGGTGCTAAGCCAGATGAAGCTGGCTTTGATACCTAGACCCCACATAGGAGAGAATCAACTCCTGTTGGTTGTCCTCTGAGCTCCACAACGCACACTGTGGCTTAGGCACCTGGCACCAGTGCACATTTGGGTACACACACACACACAAAGTAAATTAACTAAAAACTGTAAAATTGTTTAACTTTTTATTTTGAAATAACTAATTTTGAAATTATGACGTTTACCTTTCTTCTCCCTAAGCCCTCCCATTAACACCACCACCACCTCCCACCCCAACTCTTTTTCAAATTCGTGGTCTCTCTCCTTATTTATTGTTACAGACAGACACAGACACATACTCCTAAATAAATTCAGCACGCTCAGTTTGTATGATGTTACTGGTATGTATGTTTTCAGGACTGACCATTTGGTATTAAATAAGCAATGTGTGCTCTTCCCTGGGGAAGACTATTTATCCTGTTCTCAGGATCCCTTAGTTGTGTATAGTTCTTTGTCTAGGGTTGAGGCCTCTGAGCTTTTATCCCCATCCACGTTAGCATATCTATGTGGTGTCATCCTTGAAACTGTTTTAATTTTTACAAAGCATAGGGGTGTTGGAGAGATGGCTCAGGAGTTAAGAGGCCCTGCTGCTGCTGCTATTCCAGAAGACTTGGAGTTTGGTTCCCAGCAACCACGTGGAAGCAAATGGTAGTCTGTAAATCCAGGCTTCTGAGGGCACTGCAAACATATGGTGTACAGATACAAAATGAAGGCAAAAAAAACCCCACATGTATAAAATAAGAATAAATGAGTCTTTTTCTTCTTCTATGAGTTATTAGACCAGTGGCTCTCAACCTTCCTAATGTTGTGACCCTTTAGTACAGTTTCTCATGTTGTATCAATCCCCCAACCATAAAATTATTTTCATTGCTACTTCATAACTGAAGTTTTGCTAGTGTTATGAATTGTAATGTAAATATCCAATATGCAACCTCTGTGAAAGGGTTACTTGCCCAAAGGAGCTGCAACCCATAGGTTGAGAACCACTAACTTAGCAGGTAAAAGGATGCTTGCTGTCAAGCTTGACAACTTGAGTTGCATCCCCAGAATCCACATGATGGAAGGAGAGAATAGACTCCCAGGAGTTCTCCTCTGAACTTGATACACATTACACATGTCATGACACATTGCTGCCCCCCTTCCGCCCATAAACAGATAAATAACATGGGGTTTGGAGTCCACCTATTTGAATTTGAATCCTGGATCTACCACATAATACCTGTTTTTACCTTAAGAAAACTGTTAAACTGTGTGCCTTGCTGATCTGACTCTACGTATTGACTGGGTTTACTGACAGCGGTAAAGAGATTTGCCTTGTTACCCTTACAGAGGGAAGCTGTTCACTATTTGCTGCTGTGTAGACTTTGTAGATGTCCTTTAAGGAGTTGGGAAAATTAGTCTCAATTCTATTTTCCTTTATCTTGAAGAGGTGTTAAATTTTTATCAAATTACTGTTTCTGTCCTAATTCAGTATAATGGCGTGAAGTTTTTCTTTGTCCTATCAATAAGTGGATCAGATTTCTTTTCTTTTCTTTTTTTTTTTTTGGATAGCGTTCTCTTTTTGGGCACTCTTTGTCTGGTTTTGGTATTAGAATATCACTAGCTTCATAAGATTGTGAGGCCTTTTCTTCTCGGCTGTCTTCTAAAAGAAAGTACGACAAAACGGTGTTACTTGGAATGTTTGTTAGAACTCTTTAATGAAACCCTGTAACTTCAGGATTTATTTGGAGTTCTTTTAAAAAGAGTTTTAAATTACACTTATTTATCTATGTGTTTATTTATATTAGATAGAGAGACTGCAAGCATTTGCAGAGGTCAGAAGACACTGTGTGGGAATTGTTTGTCTCCTTCTACCTTGTGAATCCTAGGATATGGAACTTAGGCTGCCAGGTAGGCATTTGCCCTTTCTTTGGAGATTTCACACTACAAAGTACGTTTTCTTTAGTTGTAGGACTGTTAAGATATTTGCCAGTTCATATTGAGTAAACTGTGGCAGTTTGTGTTGTTGGAATTGGCCCATTTCTTTTGGAAGCTGTCAAATATGTGTCTGTGTTAGGTTTATAATATTCCCCTATCCTTCTAGTACCTGTGGGGTCTGTAATGGTAGCCTTTTTTGCTGCTGTTGTTTTAGTTTGTTTTTTTTTCCTAGTACTGGCATTCTGACTTCTCTTTTTTTCTTTGCCAGCCTTGTTGGTTTGCCATTTCCCTAGTTTACTTCTTTTTTAATGAGACAGCTTTTTCTTGATTTCCTCCCAGCTTATTGGTTTTTCTTTTAAAGTGGGAACAAAGATTGGTGATTTAAAATTTTTAAATGGAGACTCCCCCCTAAATATTCTCTATCATGGAAAGGTCTTCACTAGTTGCCAGTGTTATTTCCAAATACTCCATAAAGAGCAGGTATCTTAGATAGGTGATTGACAGTTTTCTCTAACATTTAATAATAAGTTGGTGAGTTAATTTCAGGAAATAGTGCTTGTGTTATTTGAGGCTAAGTTCTAAGAAGCCACTTCTAAAATTCAGATTGTCGCATTAGAGCTCAATGTCTTTGTTGATTAAGACTTTAGAGCTAGAAAAGAACATAGACCCAGAGGTCAGCAAATTAAAGTCCTTGAGGCAAATCCTGCTTAGCTGCCCTAGTCTAATCTGACCCTCCAGCTAAGCATTTTTAAAGAGTTATAAATCACAGGTAAAGGCACTTTGAGAATCTGGGATTTGAGACCTGATTGGCCTGTAACACCTTAACGCTGGACTATAAGGACCTTTCCAGAAAGTTTTCCTACTCTTCTACCTTTAGGGCAGTGAGTGAGGTTGACTGTCCCCTTCTGAGTCATCTGGAAACATTTGGAAGTACAGGTTCCCAGGCCCCTTGCATGGCCCTTTTCCCATTTAGAATTTATCACAGCACATGGCTCTCTGCTCATGTTTAGATTGTTTTACTTGTGTCCCTTTGTCTTCTATATCTCTCTACTATTGTCCCATGGCATTTGTATTTCTCTCACCTTCTAGACTCTGAGGAAGCTACTTGAAGGTCCTCACACAAATGTGAATTTTGCTGATAGTGCTATGGGGGAAGTTTCTTGAGTGACAGTTCCTCCAAAAAAATATTTTTGCCATCACAAAGTACATAATGTTTTAACTGTTTAATCTCTTTGAATGCTATCTCATTGTTGATTCACAGTCTGTCTCATATAATCAGACAAAAATCTTTGAATTGTTCATGGAAACACAGATAGCAATATCAGGAACCTGACTTCTAAGGAGTTCAGTCCACTTAGAGTTAGTGGGTTGTGAGAGGCCAGAGTGGCAGTGCATATCTTTAATCCAGGCATGTGGGAGGCAGAAGTAGGCTGATCTCTTGAGTTTCGAGGCTAGTTTGGTCTACAAAGAGTTCCATGACAGCCAAGACTATATAGTGAGATAGTGTTGATACTCTTCCTCCTCCTCCTCCTAGTAGTAGTAGTAGTAGTATTAGCAGCAGCAATATTGGTAATGGTGGTGGTAATGATGTTAGTAGGTAATATTGGCAAAGGTCTAGAGGTGGAAATCCCATTTTCTTCCTCTTTTGCTACTGAACCCAGGACCTTTGCATGCTGTGCAAGTTCTATACCCCCGAGTTACATCTCCAGCTATTTTGGGGAGGGGGGATTTATTTAAGTAAGACAAGGCAATCCTCCTTTCTCAGCCTCCTAAGAATTTGGGATTACAGGCATGCACCACCAGACCTGGACAATTCCACAATTTTTACATACTCCCTTTCTGGATGGAAAAGGGCCAGCCTGAGATGTGGCCCAATGCTCTGTGATGAGGGCATGAAGGAAGTGGTGGCTGGGGACCTTTTATACCTCGCAAAGAAGACAGCAACGTTGCCATCATAAAAGGAAGGGGTGGCTATTTGACCTGGGTCAGATGTTTTCTTTTAATGTTCTCTTTTCTGTAGTTTTCATAGCTGTAGCCTGAGTTTATTCTTTTCCTCTTCTGAATGCATGCTGCTAAAGCTAATGTACAGGATGACTTGTGATGCTTGACTGGGTCCTTCCTAGAAGTGTCAGGTGGCTTAGTTATTCAGTGTCTAAGCCAGTGGTTCTCAACCTGTGTGCCGTGACCCATTTTGGGGGTCACGTGTCAGATATCCTGTGTATCACATATTTACACTACAATTTATAACAGTGGCAAAATTACAGTTAGGAAATAGCAATGAAGTTTTTATGATTAGGGTCACAATATGAGGAACTGTATTAAAGGGTCACAGAATTAGGAAGGTTAAGAACCTCTGCTCTAGGAGTTCTAGGCCAGCCTAGTCTATGTAATGAATTCCAGGACAGCCAGGACCACATAGTGAGAAGCTGTCTCAAAAAAAGAAAAACAGGATAAACTTATAAATGACTACTTCAGCAGCTTCTTTTTCTGCAGCCTCTTCAAGCCAGATTCTTTACTCAACGAAAAACAAATCACAAAACATGTTGGGTTTCTTTTACATTTGTTTTGTGTGTAGGCTTACTTGTAGACATCAAAGAACCTGAGGGAGTTGGTTCTCTCTTACCACGTGGGTTCCAGGATTTGTACCAGCTGAGCCACCTACCGGCCCATTTTGTTTCTTAAGTCTTACCTTATTTTTATACCTCATACCAAAAGAAGTTAAGCTGATGGCAAGTTCTTTCTTCTCTCTAACACCAAAGCCACCAGCTGCAGACTGGACAAAGTAGAAACATCTGATATTTGTACAGGAAGGCATAGGGTACCTCATTGCCAACACTTCCAAACCAGAACTGAGGCACTCAGGCTTCAGTATGATACTGTGAGCTCCAACCTTAAGCACCATTATAAAACATGATACTTTATAAAATATACTTTCCCAAAGACTGATCCAAGACATTGGTCCTGAAAATAATATTTTTAAAGAGTTTTTTTCCATTGTACTACATTTCAGAAACCTTCTACATTCAACTCTATATTTTAAGGCCAACAGAAAAATCTGGAAGGCCGTTGGGCAGGCACATCGTATTCAGCCTTGTTTGAACACTATGATCTGTACTCCTGGAAAAGAGAATTCAGCAGCACCATAGATATTGCTCAGGATTCTCACTAAAGAAATTTCAATTCTATTGTAAAAATAATCATGTCTCAAAAACACTGGCTACTTTAAACAAAAGCATGGGACAGGAGCTTTAGGGAAAGGCATAGTGGGTTCAAATCACAGGCCAGCGTAATATTTATATTTCTACTTGTCTTTTGCCAGAAGAAATTTCCAAATATCTGAGTAATCTAAATTTGCATCTCTTTATATCTAACCATCTGAGCATTTTCATCAGCTAGCACAATTTCAAAGTATTCAGTCCTAAATATTATAATTACTGTTAAGTATTTTTTATGTATCACTTGACATTCTCCAAAGTTTTTTATTGATTATCCCACACAACATCACAATGTGTGTGATTTTGGTATCCTTAATGCCTTTATGGAGAGGAAGGAATTAAAATGCATTTGTTAAACCATCCAGTTAAGCCAGCTCAGGGAACCTAGAAAAGCTATTGGCTCTTAGTAGCTCCTTTGAGTTTAGGGCTTAAACACATCAATGCATTTGATTACTAGTATTTGCCACTTCCTCAGTGGTTTCTCCAAGAACACAGATGACACCACCGACTTAATGAAATCCAGACCCATCACACCGTAGGGCAGCAGAACTGTTTTTCCTGAGGTCTGGAAATGTGCCTAGTTGTTAAGAGTTTAAAAGAGCATTTGTGCATGGTTTACATACTTGGTTTGCAGATTCAATTGACGAGGTTTCTTCACTTTTCAAAAGAACCAAGCTTGTAATTAAACTACCATGAAATGGTAGTTGGAGCTGCAGGGCTCACCAGCAGGTTTGGGTTACAATTGTAGTAAAATGGTGGATTAAACACCCAGAATAATTATTGACTCTAAAAAGTAAACTCACTAATAGCCATATTGGAGAAATTTTTAAACACACAACCACAAGACAATATTTGTAATGGTGTCTTGCTACACTGCCCAGTCTTAACATGAACTTGTGATCCTCCTATCTCAGCATCCCCACTATCTACAGATCACAGGTGTGAACCAGAACACCCTTGCAAGTGTAGTTTAATAAATGAATCCTTAGCTACAAGGGTTAGCATAGACAGGTTATGGAGTAGCAATTAAATAAAAAGATTGGCAATGCTAATCTTTAAGATACCAAATCCAAAACCCGAGAGCACCAAGGATCAAAGCTATTAGACACCTCAGGGCTGTAGCCTCAACTCTTTAAGGAAGGAGTTGCCAATTCAAATACAGCCAATTTAATTGTATGCAGGGGAGATGAGAGAATTCCAAACTGGTAATTCCTCCAACACAAAAACCAAACTGGCTTTCTTTCCTCAAAACAAACAAAACAAATTGCCTACCAGTCATTCAACTGGAAACTCCTCTTTTTAATGGCTCACACAGGGCTTCAGTTGACTTGAAAAAATGCCTCTCCTCTATTGGGAGGGAAGGGGGTGGCTGTCAGTGCCTTGGTTATAAGTTTTCAACAGCCGGAGTCCTTCCCAAAGCACTTAAAACAAGAGAAGCATTCAGTGAGAGCTAGGACAGGTTACTTAATAAAGTAGAAATTTTACAGTATGCTACTTCCAGCAGCTTAAAGAAATGAACAACATGCAAGAACTACTCTATATAGAAGCATTAAGGTTTATACATTTTTTAAAAATTAAAAAAGAAAAAAAACTTCACAATAAAGCAAACCAAACAGGCAAGCCAAAGAAAGGCAGACTCTAACCAGGCCCTCTTCCAAGCAGTCCATAAAACATGTCAAACACAATTCACTTATGGTAGAAAGCCTAGCAAAGTAGAATCAATGTCTTGCTCCAAAGCTGTTCAATTCTGAACCCCTGCCCCCAGCAAAGCAAAAGATTGGGGGGCAGGGATTGTGCTATGAGTAAGAACTGGACCAGAATGGTTCTTCTGGGCTGTTACTGGGTTCATGTTTTTCCACAAGGTACTAGGGACCCGGAATGTTTTGTAAATGAGAAGAGAGACCAAATGATCCAGCGCTTCCGCCAATGGAGACAAATGGTGAGGCTGTGGCCAAGAAATAGAAGCCTGAAAACAGATGAGCAGTGAATTGAATGCATTCATGTGTACTTCAAGGACAGGGCTGAATAGGTTCTCAGGATTAAGTGTATCAACGTATTCTGATACAGTTAGGGGAGAGTGTTTTTGTTTGATGTTTTTGGGTTTTTTTATTTTTAGTTTTTCGAAACAGGGTTCCTCTGTATTATTGTTTTGGAGGCTGTCCTGGAACTCATTCTGTAGACCAGGCTGGCCTCGAACTCAGAGATCCGCCTGCCTCTGCCTCCCGAGTGCAGGGATTAAATAAAGGCGTGCGCCACCAACGCCCAGTTTATGATGCAAATTTAAGAAACTCATACGAGTTCAGCATAGGGTGGGATCAAAGCTTTCATTCCTCACTCCTAGTTATCAGTCCTCTAAGGCTCCAAGATTAAAGCCAAAGGGCACAAGAAAATTCTTTGTGAAGGACACAGTGTAATGAATGAAGGGATAATGAGAAGGCTGGTGATTCAGAAAAAGGCTAAATAGAATCAAACTGGTTAAAGCTTTACAATTAAGTTTAGCTACTTAAGTCACACAAAGGTATGGCCCCACCAGAAAGTAGTTCACCAAAGGAAATTGGGAGATTTCCACAGACTGAGCAGGAAGTAATCCCCAAGCCACAAACCAACACCTTGGGAAAAAGTGGTGCCTTCTATAACAGTTTATAAGCAAAATAGATGTTTCTAAGAAGGACCAAAGGAATTTTACTGAATTTATCATACTATTAATTGAAACGTCTAGCCAGAACTTAAGCCAGAATTATCTGTGCAGGCACTATTGACATTTTGGGCTGTCTCAGGGCTTGCAGGTATCTTTAACATGTTTATCAGACTAGCTTTGAGTAGCAAATGTACAGTCTTGGCTTTTTGTTCTGTTTGGTTTCTATTTTTGGGGGGGGGTAGGGTCTCACATATCCCAGGCTGCCCTTGAACTCACTATGTATTATAAAATGGCTTTTATGGCTTTTAACTTATAATCTTCAAGCTCCACATAAATGCTGGGATTACAGGCCCCTGGGAGTGATCAAACACAGGGCTTCGTGTATGCTAGGTAAATCTAAGTCTCTAGTCCTATTTCCCCAGAACTGCCACATTTCCTTCAGTGTGGGTGGAACATGATAAACACCCCAACTGAGAGTCACTACCTTAAATTAAAAAGTTTTGCAAGAAGTAAAGCAGCAAAGGCCTTGTAATGAAATAGACTATCACATAATTGTTGAAAATCTCAAGGATAACTGAGGCATCCTAGTCATCCCATCATTCAGCATGCAAGAGGATCTTGAGTTAAGGCCAGCCTGCTCTACGAAAGTCCCCGGCCCAAAATCTGAAAACCTCAATGGACCTAATTTATTAGTATTTAAAATGTGGACTAGGCCTGCCAAAGATTCACAAGCAAATAATAAGCATGCTTCAAAGTTCTACTTTAAAGCTGAACCTGGTCCTGATAAAACTTATTCCAGGTAAAAATAAAGATTTGTGCAATCCCAGTGCGCCTAAATTCTCCAGCCTAAATTCTGTTTTTGGCATCCAGGGAAACCCACGGAACCAGTAAAAACAATTCAAGGGGCCTTTGGATTTGAATGGGGCAAAATACACATCCGTATTTTTTCCCTAGCATTTTCTCCTTTTTGTGTCAACTCCTACCCATTATCAACAATGAAAATCTTTTTTTTCCTTTGTTTTTTCCGAGACAGGGTTTCTCTGTGTAGCCCTGACTGTCCTGTAACTCCCTCTCATAGAGATCCACCTGCCTCTGCCTCCCAAGTGCTAGGATTAAAGGCCTGTGCCACAATCGCTCAGCCCGAAATCATATTTTAATTATATATATATTTTTTTGTTTGTTTGTTTGTTTGTTTTACGAGACAGGGTTTCTCTGTTTTGGAGGCTGTCGGTCCAGCCTGGCCTCGAACTCACAGAGATCCACCTGCCTCTGCCTCCCGAGTGCTGGGATTATAGGCGTGCGCCACCAACGCCCGGCCTTATATTTTTAATCATGTTTATATGATATATTTTTCAAAATCACAAACCGCCAGTCAGTGGTAGTACCTGTCTTTAATCCCAGCACAAGGGAGGAAGAGGCAGGCGGATCTCTGTGGGTTTGAGGCCAGCCTGGTCTACAAAGCAACTTCCAGGACAGGCTTCAAAGCAACAGAGAAACCCTGTCTCAAAAAAAAAATCACGCCGGGAGTTGGTGGCTCACGCCTTTAATCCCAGCACTCAGGAGGCAGAGGCAGGCGGATCTTTGTGAGTTCGAAGCCAGCCTGGTTTACAGAGCGAGTTCCAGGACAGGCTCCAAAACAATACAGAGAAACCCTGTCTTGAAAAACCACAAACAAACAAACAAAAAAAAAATCACAAGCCAGTCTCATAATTCTATAAAGGAAAGGTGTGCCTGGCTCACATATGAGCATTTATCACACAACTAGCATTTATTCACCATCTACAATGTACCAGACCTATGTCCACAACATAGATCACTCCAGATATCAGGCCTCCCAGATAAACCCAGCCCAAGAGAAGACAAAAAGAGCCATAATTAACAGAAGTTTTCAGAGCTAGCTGGTTAGCAAGAAAACACTGCTCCAATAAGCAAGAGGAGGATATAATGCCTCACTCAGCTCTACAAACCCAGCATCCTGATTAGGAGCTGAAACCAGAACAAAAGAGTGTATCCTCCACCAGTCCCAAGATGCCCAACTACACCATGGGACCAATTTATTCTTGCTAGCTTTGAGCTGAAAAAAAAATCTCATAATGCTTCCTAGATTCAACAGTCCTCAGAATCCAACACTTTACTTATGAGATGACCAAAGATGAGCTTTGTTGGGGCTGGAGAGATGGCTCAGCAGTTAAGAGTACTGGATGTTCTTCCAGAGGACCCAGGTTCAATTCCCAGCAACTACATGGCAACTCATAACTATCTATAACTCCAATTCCAGGGGACCTGACACCCTCACTCAAGACACACATGCAGGAAAGACACCAACGTACATAAAATAAATAAGTGAGCATTTGTTTTACAAAAAACCATGTTCTGGGTTACTTCAGCCAGTACACGAAACACTACCACCAGACTGAAGTGGCTGGGCTACAGTTTGCTTGCATTGGTAACCAGGTTAGAATGGAACTGAAACAACCCTGCTAAGCAGTTCAAGTTTAATTCCACTGAAATCACATTATGGAGCTGCTCCATTAGGAAGGATTACTGACAAATGGGGGAGGGGACATGCACCCAAGCTCCACAACCATTTGACTCACCCTTGAGTCACATCCAATACTTACATGCCAAGAGTAATGCCTTTGACTCATTATCAACAATTAAATGTTTTTAGAGACCTCACACATGGATCTCTCACCAAGTACCCCTCAATTGAAAAGGAAAGTAATTTAAAAATCCCTATAATGGAGTCAAATCACCCCATTTTTCAAATGTGAATGTGGATAGCAAGGACATGCTTTAGGCTACTTAAGAACTCCAGATTTGAGCCGGGCGGTGGTGGCGCACGCCTTTAATCCCAGCGCTCTGGAGGTAGAGGCAGGCGGTTCTCAGTGAGTTCGAGACCAGCCTGGTCTACCGAGTGAGTTCCAGGACATGGTCCAAAAAACAATACAGAGAAATCCTGTCTCGAAAAGCCAAAAAAAGAACTCCAGATTTTTCATACATATAAACATATACCTTAATATAGTGGGCTTATTTTCCTAAGGCTCTTCGACGTATTCTCAAAAGTTTTCTTTGGTATCATTAGGTTTTTGAGAAAGGATCTCACTCTATAGCCCAGGTTAGCCATGAACTCACTGGAATTCCCCTGCCTCAATACAGGCATGAGCCACCATGTGGCCAGTTCATCCTAGTTTTCTTGTTTATTTGTTGTTTTGAGAAAGGATATAACGAAGCTGGAACGGATTTAGATATTTGAAGACCCCCCACGGGTGCTGAGACTAAAAGTCTGCCAATATGCCTGGCTGCAGTTTTCTTAGTTTTTAATTAGGAACAAAGTGCGAGTTAAAACATTAACTGCTAATGCTTGATATTCCCCTGTTAAGCGCCTTTCTCTGAGCTTCACAAGCGCACTCACCCTTTATCCTCAACGTTTAAACGAAACGGAAGAAGGCTTAATCTTCTGTGTAAGGGCTACAAGTTCTCTGACCGCACGCTGAGCTCACTGTCCCTCAAGCTTACTAGAAAGTCCATGAAGGATTAATGGAAGTGTTGCCATGGTGATTATGTGAGAAACACATCCCCCAAATCCACCCCTTCCCAGTTGGGAGGCCCTGGGTCTGCTCACCATTCTCTTCACATTCCTCCCCACTAAACTCACGGTGCTAGAACTCCCATTCACCAGGGTGCCTTGCAAACTGCCAAGGTAACATTCAGGAAAGCCTTCGTGATCTTATACTCTCCTCCAGCTCTACCATCCAAGTACCATCTCATCTATGGATTCTTCCCAACTGCTTCCCTTCCCTCTGTCCTCGCCTAAGTGGGAACTGAACCACGCTACTTTTTTAAAGCTCAATTCTATTCTGACCACCCGAGCACAATGACTTACCTAACAACCCTATAGCTTACAGATACACAGTGAAAGCCCTGAGGTCTGCACTGTCCCTTCCCTTCCCTTCTTCTCCCCCCCCCCCGAGAAAACGCGGCTCAAAAACGTTAAGAATAAAGCCACAGAGCAAAACTAATTAGAAAAGGCAGACTGAATTGAAATTCAGGTTCTGCTCCAAATCCCCAGACGTTATTTTTTGTCTTTCAATTATCAATCTTGTGCTCTCTGAAATGTTTTAGGATTGGAGGAAAAAGTATCCAGTGAGCGCTCCTAAGTTCGGGAAACAATTAAGTCGATGTAAAAACAAAAAACTCCTAACAGAAAAGGTCTTCCATCAATAGAGAAAGCGGAGCAAATGCAAGGTTTGGACAACACACTACATGTGGGATGATCCGGGAAGTGCACATGCAAGTGTGTGGCGGTCGTTTAAAGGCCTCCTCATTCCCGCCCCCTGCGCCCATGCTTGATTCTCTCAAAGAAAAGAAGGCTGCAGCACATCCCTACCCTCCAAATTCCAGTACTCAATAGAGCCTCCCAACCTTTTCTGCTGAGAACAGGCTCTGCCTTCTGAGCATCCCGGATTTTTTAGAGGTGATGGTGGTGGCTCTAATTCCCGCGCCCAAATCTCATCCTTCCCCACCCCCAATAATCATAATAAGAATCGTTTCCTTTCTCTGTCCCTCCACCGGGTCCCTTTTCTGAGGATCCATCCGTCTCTTACACAGTGGACGAAGAACCTTACAAACGCTAAGTGGCCCTGGTCCTTCTCTAACCCTGGCTGTCCCTAAGGGGAAACCCCCCCCCCGTCCTCCCGTGCGCCCCAGAGAGAAATTCAGCAGCCTGCCGGCACAGGAAAAGGTGGCGTGGGCAGTAGTCCCGCGCCGCGCACACCCCTCGCCCGGGCCTGCCTCGAACCGGCTACAGCGCTCGGGCACCCGCCCCCAGTGGGAAATCCGCCGCGCCCCACGGCGTGAAAGGGATTTCCCCCGCCCCCACCGGGCAGAGCGGGGCGTGGAAGGGGGGCGAGCCCGCGTGGACCGACGCTCCAGGCCCGGAAGGGCGGTGGGGCTGGCACACCCCGACGCGGTTCCCTCCGGCCCCGCAGTGCGGCCACGAGCGAGCTCGGCGAGGACCGAGCACAGCGGGGACCGCAGGGGCGCGGCGCGGCCTCCGCCGATGCACGAGGGCCCGCAGCGTGCTCAGCGCCGCAGCCGCCTGGGAGAAGCAGGCGCCGCGCGACCGCCCGCATTGTTCAGCCTGCCGCGCGCGCCCCGGAGCCTGGCCCTGGCCTCAGCCCCGCAGGCGCGGAGGGGACGGGAGCGCCGCCTCCGCCGCCGCCGCCGCCACCGCCGCCGCTGAGGCGATCGTGCAGGTGGCGACCGGCGCCCTCACCTTTGGCGCCGAGCGTGAAGTCGAGCGTGCTGTGTCTTGCTGCTGCCATAGTGTGGCGAGGCCCTGTGCCATGCCTGGGGAGGCGACCGCGGGAGACTGAAGGGACCGCGCGGCGTGTCAGGCTGCGGGCCGGCGGGGAGTGCGCGGCGCCGGGGGAGGCCAGGAGTAGGAGGTGGGCGGGGCCGCGGGGAGGCGACCCGGGGCGCAGGGGCGGGGACGACCCGCCTCCAAGAGGAGGAAGCCGGGGACGCCTCCAGCCCCGAACTTGGAGCGCTGGGTGTGAGGCCTCGCTAATGGTGGAAACGCGGGCGCCGGCTCCCTGGCGTGCGTCACCAATGGCCGCGCCCTGCTCTAAGGCTCTGGCCAGGCTCTCCCGCCATTCGCCATCCGTTAGGAGGTCACCTCAGGTTTAAACGACTCAGCGCGACTTCCGGGGGGCCTCCCTATACACTTCCCTATATGCCTACCCCTCCTCCCCAAGCCAAGGCCCCAGTTACTTCCTCACCATGTGAAAAGAAAAGAAAATGCTAGGATCTATCCTTGTAGTCTAAAAGTACAGCTTGCCTCTTTCTTAAAATGCATGAGAAACCCATTGGGATTATTAATGACATTTCTATTGGTAAGGGGTAGTATTTGAGAACAGAATAGAGTGCTCATAGACATTCAAGTGACATACATTTTCATGCAGAATCGGAAAACAAAGGAATCAAGGGCTAAGCCCGAGCTGAAAAGTTGCAGATTTGAGAGCCTCTCCTATGGGACGTCCCCCTCCACGGTGCCTCTGTTCTTTTCAATGGGCCTACAGCCTTGGCCTAATTTTCGACCGTTGGAAGTATTCAACAAAATGGGACAAAAGAGGAGAACTAAAGTGCCTGTGAACTAAAACCATCCTTTATTGCAGGAGCAAAACTCATTGGGCAAATGAGTCCATCGTTGTGTGGGGTTCCTCTCCTGAATACCAGGAATTGTTGTAATGGTTGTTACAATTGAGGTTAGTGAATTATGTGTCTCCTTAACAGCACAAAAAAAAACCCCACAGATTTAAGCTTAGCTTTCACTTAGGCAGTTTCTAGTCGTGTTTTGTTTCATTTGGTTTAGGCTTTTTTTTCATGTGTGTGTGTTTTAATGAGCCCTTCACTGCCCTGCAAGAATCTAACACTGACTTCATAACAGTTATTCAACACTTCTTAAACTATATCCCTTTTCAGTATGCTACTATTTTGTTCTTGTCTATGGCCGCCTGTTTGTTGCTTCCTTCTCTGGAGACCAGGTCGTCAGTTTTGTGACTCACTCTGCTCTCTGGTCCTTTAGTCCCACTACATCAGCCTGCAGCTCCTCTTTCTCCCGGTCTTCTGGAGTCAAGTCCCTGGAACGCGGTTGTCCTCCTGTGTTGCAAGAGCAGTAGAGCTTCACAAGTGGGGCCCACACTGCAGCCCCTGCTCAGCAGTGGGACAAGTCGCTTAGCTTCACCAGCTGCTCTCAATGTCTTTCATTTCTTACGAATTTTTGAACAGAACGCATTGGGGTTGACTGAAAAGTATTTAGCTGGTCCTGCTCAGCAGATTGTGTAGAGCAGTGGATGTGGCCGTGGGCTCCTGATTGAAACATATCCTCCTTCAGAAATCGCACTTCACCTTGCAGAGTGTGAAATAAGGCTAGGGGAAGACCTTCAGGGTGCTTTGCCATTAACGGATGGCAAAAGAGAGCCGTGAAGAAAAGTGGAGTTTACCAAAAATGCCTCGGGAAGATAATAAAATATCAGTAATAAATGGGTCTTGATATAGGATCAGCATTGTTGGGTGGTGTTAGCAGTTTACTGCAAGGATCTTCCCAAATCTACACCATCCTGGCAAGACTATTAAAAATAGGACATGGGAGCCAGGCAGGAACTGGACTTTTGATCTCAGCACTCAAGTACTTGGGAGGCATAGGCAGGCAGATCTCTGAGAGTCTGAGACAGCCTGGTCTACAGCATGAGTTCCAGGACAGCCAGGGCTACACAGGGAAACCCTGTCTTGGAAAGACAAAACAAACAAACAGAAAAATAGGACATAGGCAGAAACCAAAGGCCTCTATAAACATCTCCAACTGTGCTATAACTACCTATTGGATTCTGGAACATGTTCTCATTGCCTGAGTTTTGCAATCTAGGCCCCCAACTTCAAGGGCTGTTTCAAAACTAATCATTTAGGCTGTGGCTAATGACTGTATTATGGTTGACCAGTTAGATGTAATCGGTCCGCTGTTACAACATCAAAGAGCTCTTCGACTCCTCTTGCAACAAAAAATGCAGGAACTCTCTAAAGTTATGCTTTGACCTTTGTGGTGGTTTGAATGAGAATGGCCCCCATAGGCCCATTTTGAATACATGGTCCCCAGTTGGGGAAACTGTTTGAGAAGAATTAGGAGGTGTGGCCTTGTTAGAGGAGACATGTCACTGTGGGTGGGCTTTGGGGTTTCAAATGATCTCTCTGTCTCATGCTTGTAAATCAAGATGTGAGCTCTAAGCTACTTCTCCAGTTCCATGCCTGGCTGCCTGCTGCCATGCTACCTGCCAATATGGTCATAGACTCACCCTCTGAAATGGTAAACCCCGAATAAACTGCTTCTACTATAAGTTGCCTTGATCAGGGTGTCTTAGTACAGCAATAGAAAAGTAACTAGCACAAATATGAAATGTCCCCACACACAAATAAATTGAAGGCCTGGTCCTCAGGTGGTGACAATATTTGTCACCAAATGTAGTAGAAACTTTAGGAGGCCCAGCTAGCTGAAGGAACTAGGTCACTATGGGTATGTCTTTGGAGGTATCATGTTCCTGGCCTCTTGCTGTTGTTCTCTGCTCCCTGGTCACCATGAAGTAAGCAACTTTGCTCCTGAAGCCCTTGTGCTATGATGTTCATCTGCCTGATGGCCCAAAAACAATGGGGGCAGCTAACCATGATGGAGAGCATAAGCCAAAAGAAAGTTTTTACCCTCTTGAGTTGTTTGTATTAAGTACTGTCACAGCAATGACAAATTAACCCATTAACCATAGCCTACTCTTTGAAACAACTTCCTGGTTGACAAGTTTTTCTATTGGCAAAAATATGGATAGTATGGATTACTCATGTACACCATGTTGCCCTCTTCTGCTGTTGACCAATATGGAGGAATAAGAAGGTAAAAGAAGGCTTACATCCCAGGAACTAGTGTGTGCTAGGAGAAACAATTCCACAGACACTAAAATCCAGTAAGCCAGCCTACAAGCAGCCAGGACACGGCATAAGCAAAACTACTCCATAATCATGGGCAAAACATGGACATTGTTGAAAGCACAAAGATGAGCAGACCTCCCCCAGTCTTGCAATAGTGATGCTTCTCTACCAATCCCAGGGTTATCCTGACTCTTGTTTGCCCCACTTCTAGGGATATTTGCTAAGATGCTCAGTCATAGACATAGCTTTGACAGCATCCAATCCCCACTCCCTGAAATGCTCCCAAACCACGTGATGTAAATCCCCTAAGTCAGCCTCTCTCTCATCTCTAGCTCAGATGTCCCAAGATACCCAAGATGTATGTACGTTCTCCCAAAAACATGATGTAAAAAGCTTGTTGAAGTCAGCAAGTCAAAAAGGCAACTCACAGATTGGGAAAAGATATTCACTAACCCCACATCTGACAGAGGGCTGATCTCCAAAATTTACAAAGAACTCAAGAAGCAAGTCTCCAAAACTTCTTCCAAAGGATCCAATCAAAAAATGGGGTACAGAACTAAATAGAAAATTCTCAATACAGGAGACAAAAATGGCTGAGAGACACTTGAGAAAGTGCTTAACATCCCTAGCCATGCGGGAAATGCAAATCAAAACAACTCTGAGATACCATCTCCTGTCAGAATGGCTAAAATCAAAAACTCCAATGACAGTTTATGCTGGAGAGGATGTGGAAAAAGGGGAACACTCCTCCACTGCTGGTGGGAATGCCAACTCATACAGCCACTTTGGAAATCAGTATGGAGATTCCTCAGGAAAATGGGAATCAATCTACCACAAGACCCAGCAATTCCACTCTTAGGCATATATCCAAATGAGGCAGGTTCATACAACAAGGGCATCTGCTCCACTATGTTCATAGCAGCATTATTTGTAATAGCCAGAACCTGGAAGCAATGCAGATGCCCCTCAACTGAAGAGTGGATAGAGAAAATGTGGCACATTTACACAATGGAGTACTATTCATCAGAAAAAAAACATGGAATCTTGAAATTTGCAGGCAAATGGATGGCACTAGAAGAAACCATCCTGAGTGAGGTAACCCAGTCACAAAAAGAAAAACATGGTATGTACTCACTTATTTATGGATTTTAGACATGAATCAGGAGAGTACCAGCATACAATCCCACTGCCAGAGAGTCTAGGAAACAGAACCTTCATCCAGTGACTGACAAAAGCAGAGGCAGATACCCACAGACCAACACTGAACTGAACTCCTGGAATCCAGTGTCAGAAAGAGAACTGATGGACAAAGGAGTTAAGAGTGGGCTGGTTTAACCCACAGAAACAATTGACCTGAACAAGGGGGAGCTCTTGGACTCCAGATTGATGGCTGTGTGGAAAGCATGGGACTGACCCAGACCCCCTGAATGTGGGTGTCAGTGAGAAGGCCTAGGTAATCTATGGGGCCTTGGGTAGTATTTATCCCTGGCGTACAAATAGACTTTGAGTGCCCATGCCACAATATAGGATGCTCTCTCAGCCGGGACTTTTGGGGGAGGGCCTAGGCCCTGCCCTGGATGAAATGACAGTCACTGGAGATCCATTATGAAGAGCCTCACCCTCCCTGGGGACCGGAGTGGAGATTGGGTAGGGGACTGGGGGACCTGGTGGGGAGGGCAAGGGAAGAGGGAGGGAGAGGGAGCTGGGATTGACGTGTGAAACAAGATTGTTTCTAACCTAAATTAAAAAATAACAATAATAAAAAGTTTGTTGAACTCCAGAGGTATTCCTGAGAGTGTATTGCCGGAGAGTAGTAAGAATATAGGTAATAGGATGACATCACAGCTTAAAAGTAAAAAAAGAAAAGAAAGATACCTATTTAGCAAAATGCTATTTAATATTATGCCTTAGTTCTGCCCAAAAGGCACTTTTGAAATGCACAAACTTGCTCTTTAGGCTTTGAGCCATGTTGGAGATCAGCAATAGAGCTTTTATAAAGTCAGAGGAAGAGCTGCACTTTGCACATTTAACAACAAAAACCACTAGGAAGAAGGAATTCCAAGGTGGTGGTGGTGGTGATAGTCACAGTGGCAAAAAGGCTAAGGCGCTTAAGTGGAAATGGCCAAAAGCTACAACAGCCACTGGAAAGTCATCCACTCTGTCGTCGTCCTAAACTGGCCTCATGAAGGATGGCAGAGTGGGAATGGGAGGAAGAGGCAGCTCTGAGAAGCTGCCTGACTACCAAGGGCAATAACTTTCCATTTTACTGCTTAGATTTCTGCTTTTTCACCATGTTGCATGGAACCCCTGGAGACATCACACACAACACACACACACACACACACACACACACACACACACACACACACACACACACACACGTCCCTGCCTCCTATGTGCAGCTGAGGTGAAATCACTTCCTTTCTTCAAAAGTTGGCATTCACTATTAGGTTTAGAATGTCTGTTAAAAATCTGGATCACTCCCTCACCAGTTTTCCAAATGAATATGGGACTCGCCCAGCTATTTAAACGCAGCAGTATTTAAAATACTGATTGAGAACTGTGGAACTAAAAGAGAGGGTTGGATCTTTGACACAGTGATTCACAATTGCAGCTGCACATAAGAACCACCCTGGGACTTTAAACACATGACTGCTGCCTGAGCTCCAGCCCTAGGACGCCATGGAATTGGTCTTAGGTATAGCCTTTGCATTGGACTTGTTAAAAAACAAAGAAAGAAAGCCCAAGAGAGTCCCATATAAAGCCAAGAGTAGTACTGCCAAATCCTAAAGCAGTTTACGTCATAATAGGTGTCACTCCACTTCACATTCACACAGATAGCCAGAATAAACAAATGTGAAAGGATACAAAGTAAGGAGTGTGGGAATGCAGGGAAACTGGGACTCTCATGTGTTACTCTTAGGGATGGAACACAATGCATCCATCCTCCGTGGAAAAGAGTTTGACATAGTATTCTTGCTCAGAAGTAGAGTGCTTGCTTAGCATGCCTGAGGTCCTGGGCTCTGTCCCCAGCACTTAAAAAAGGAGGGGAGAGATGACGAGATAATTATCATATGATCCAATACTTCACGCTTGGATATGTACACAAAATAATTGAAACTAGGTGTTCATGAGAATAAATGTTTATGGAAGGATTATTCATAATGCCCCAAAGGTAGAAAAAACTCAAATGTCCATCCATAGATGGATAAACATGTGATATATTCATGCAATGAGACATTTACTGTTTGGTTCTATAATGGGGGGTTGTCCTGATGCCAAGGCATCATGTTAAGTGGAAAAGCCCCAGAAGATCACCTATTTATGTGAAATGTCCACAAATCATAAGGCCATAGAGACAAAAGAGAGTCAAATGGGAAAGTCTTTACTGTGTTATAGGTACAGATTTCCTTTTGGGTTGATGGCTTGAGGCCCTACAGAGTGAGGTCCAGGGAAGCCAGGGCTGTGTAGAAAAGTTCTCTCTCAGAAAACAAACAAATAATCCAAGACCTAAAGAGATGTGACAGTTACACAGCATTGTAAAGCACACTTTAATCCTTCATGAGATTGAGCTCCCACAGGCTGATTTTCTCTTGAGGGCCCTGACCCCCTCAATACTGTTATATAGTATGCCCCAGCATTAGTCTGGGCAGGAAAAACAAAACACATTCAAACCTCAACATAACTCCACCATGTTTGTATCGTAGAGCTACTTAGAAACTTTTTTTTTTTGGTTTTTCGAGACAGGGTTTCTCTATACTGTTTTGGAGGCTGTCCTGGAACTCGCTCTGTGGACCAGGCTGGCCTCGAACTCACAGAGATACGCCTTCCTCTGCCTCCCGAGTGCTGGGATTAAAGGCGTGTGCCACCAAAGCCGGGCTGAGCTATTTAGAAACTTTTAATAAGTGAACTTCACCACCCGAGGCAAATTTTTAGAAGAGCAAACGACTGATGGGACAGAATTTGAGAGGTGGACCAACAATAGCTTGTGTGCTTTCACAAGTTCAAATGCGAAATTACAGGGGCTGAGTATTTAAAAGCCCAGTGGTAAAGCACATACTCCGTAAATATGAAATGAAACCCCTAGGTTTAATTCCCAGCACCAAGAGAAGAGAAGTTAAAGCACTTAATCTTTATAACTCTAAGAGATTGGTGTTCTCATCCTCATTTTACAAGTGGGTTAATAGGGGCACAGACAGGTCACATACCTGTAAAGTGGTAAGAGCCAGGACACAAAGCTAGGGGAGGAGGCTGCAGGATAGGGGCGTGTGCCTCCCAACTGTTCTAGTTCTCATTGCTTGACCTCAGCTGTTCTAAACAGCCTCCATTTTTAGTTCCTCAACTACCCCTACTCCCCTCCCCGGTATATGAGAGTCGGCTTCCCTTGAACCAGTAGGTGCCTACACCCTATCAGGGTGTGTGCGTTTGGAAGAGCTATTCCATCTAGCTCTTCCCTGAGGCTCAAGTCCATGCCTGGGGTGAAATTCCAACCTAACCTCTGACTAGCTAAGTAACAGGAACAGGTTCACCAGTCTCTTTGTGCTTCCTCTCCCCCTCTCTGAAATGGAGTTAGCAATAGTACTTTGGGTCATAAAGCTGATATAATAAATTATGCACTCAGAAGGCAGAGACCAGAGAATCTCTGAGTTCGAGGCCACCCTAGCCTACAGAATGAGTTCCAGGACAGCCAGGGCTACACAGAGAAACTGTCTTGAAAAATAAATTTTTAAAAAAGAAATTCTTAAATATATGGCAGGCCCTGAGGGAACTATCCGACACATGACATATACTTGATAAACCGCAGGTACACACTGAAGACGACATCAGTGTTACTAAGGTGACATATTCCTTCAGGACTCTGTACATTTCACCCTGTGTTCAGAGGCCTCAGAGGTACATGGTCAGGCCTCAATATCTATGACTCTTTTTTTGTTGGTTTTTGTTTGTTTGTTTGTTTGTTTGTTTGTTTTTCCAGACAGGGTTTCTCTGTGGATTTGGAGGCTGTCCTGGAACTAGCTCTTGTAGACCAGGCTGGCCTCGAACTCACAGAGATCCTCCTGCCTCTGACTCCCGAGTGCTGGCATTAAAGGCGTGCACCACCAACGCCCGGCCTATCTATGACTCTTGAAATAAACTGAGCATGCTCCTCACTGACAGAGCTAAATTCCCTGTGGCCAGAACAGTGAGGGAACTAAGAATCTCAAGCAATCCATGTTCCTTATGCACATATTCCATTTGTATCCCTGATCCCTCCCCAAGACTTCTGGCCAGGTCACAGCCCATTCAAAAGTCACTAAGTTCCTTTTCATTATTTTTGAAATCAGTGGTTCTCAACCTTCCTAATGCTGTGACCCCTTAATACAGTTCCTCAAGCTGTGGTGATCCTCCAAACATAAAATTATTTCATTGCTACTTCATAAATGTAATTTTGCTGCTATTGTGAATCATAACATAAATATATCTGATATGCAGGGTAGCTGATATGTGACGCCTGTGAATGGGTCATTCAACCCTGGAGGGTTGCAACACACAGTTTGAGAACCTCTGTTCCAGATTTTTTAAAAATTAAATAGAAGGTTATGAGACAATTTAAGGCAGCTGTAATCTTCATTTGTATTACCAGTGTCTTGTACAGAATTCAGATAAAGAACACAAGGGCAAGGGTCAGTTCATGTTATTAACCTGTGGCCACTACCCAACCCTGTGAATTCACATTCCCTAAGATAGGTCTGTCTGCCCAGAAGGTTCCTACAGCACGAGAAAGCCTGGATAACTGTGACTACACACCTCTCAGCTCTGAGGAGTGGACCAAGTCAGAGAAAACATAAAGCAACCTTTCTGAAGAGACTTTCCACTTGAGACTCTGCTAAGCCCTTCTTTCTCCACAGGAAATGACCTCCCAGTCACTTGGCTTCCTCCTTACTTCTTATTTGCAGCAAAGAATGGTACACACCGGGCAGAGGTTTGCTTTTTGGGCTTCATTACTATCATGACATTCATGGGAAACGTTTCTTCACAAGTTCCTGTGTTGGAACACTTGGTTACCAGCTGTTCAGGGAAGTTGTGGAACCTTAAGGAGGTGGTGCTAGTGTCTAGCTGAAGGAAATGGGTTGATGGCAGGGCGTGCCTTATAGACTATAGCCCAACAGGGTGTTGTCAGTTCCGGTTGGAACAATCTCTGCTTCCTGATCTTGTGAGATGCCACCAATGGGGCAGCAAACAGCCCCACCCCCATCTCCAGAAGCTATGCCTACCCTGTAGCACAAATTCTAATTGGTCTCAGTAATAGAAACTCAGAGTCAGATACTGGGGTTAATACTAAAAATCAGAGAAGCAAAGCGATCCCACTAGAGTGTTCTTATGTCTACCAAGGCTCAGACCAAAGGGGAGCTCCTGTCCTCAGACTGCATCCTCAGACTGCATCCTCAGGCTGCTTAGACAGCACTGTTCCTCAGACTGCACTGCTCCTCAGACTGCTTTCTCTCTTGTCTTTGCCCACCTTATATTCCTCTCTCCCCCCAGCCATATCACTCCTGTCTCCACCTCCTTAGTGCTGAGATTAAAAACATGTCACTCCAAGTGCTGGGATCACCTTTGTGTGAGTTCTGTGTAACCCAGGGTGGCCTTGAACTAACAGAGATCCATCTGCGCCTGTCTCCTGAGTGCTGAGATTAAAGGTGTGTGCCTGGCCTCTATGACTAACTAGTATGGCTAGCTTTACACTCTGATCTTCTAGCAAGCTTTAATTGTTAGATCATAAACAAAATATCACCACACTTCCCAGCCATGGAGGCCTGTATCCATTGAACAGTGTGCCAAAATATGCCAAAATAAATAAACAGCAATGAGAAAACTGACTAAATTACCTAAACACTTATGCCCAAGTAATGATGCAATAAAAAAATGTAACCAAAGCAAATAAGTAGCGAGTGTGGTAGGTCAAAGCAGAGCTTGCTGGCTTTTCATCTGAGTACAGCATTTGATACAGTTGTGCTTGAAGCTGAAACTAACCTCTTAGTCACTAGAAAAAGAAAAATGACATCATGGTTAGGATCAACACCTTTAATTGGCCATCTAGTGTCCAAATCCTGCTTCTTTCCCTGATTTCAGCAAGTGATCTCATCTTTCTAAGCCTAGGTCTGTCCATGTGGAAAGAAAAGATAATAGGACTTCTTCACCAAGCTGTTTCTAGGACTAAGTAAGGAAATGGATAGAGCGCTCTCAGAATAGTGCCCAGGACATAGAAATCGTAGAAAGGGTAGCTGATATTATTAATAAGCGGAGACTGATATTTAACTGCTGGTTTCCTTTGCCATGATCCAAATGGTGAACTCCTGGAGGCTTATAAACTAACTCCCATTTCAGCTATCTTTTTCCTACACCAGAGCTAAGGGATTTTCTAAACCCCGTGGAGGTTCTGCTTATCTTAACATGTCTTTGACACAATTCAGTAGGCAAGTGCAGTTCCAGCAGTTGATTGATATGAGACTGGCTGTGAGGCACTATTTTGCAGGATGACAGTACCTTTCCTTTTCACCTGGTGTGGTCTCGTATCCAGTGGTAAAATTCCATATGCAAACTTTCAAGGCACAACTCTAGTGCTATCCCCAACAAAGATAAAGCTGAGTGTTCGCCCCCTCAGTCACCTGTAGAGTTTAGCATACCAACGAAGAACACTCACCATGTATTGGACTCTAGTTGTTCCCCAAGAGCTTGAGCTGTTACTTGCCGACACTCTTCTATAGTGGGACTACAGACCTGACAAGGCTAAAGTCAGGAGCTTTTTAGTTAAATAAAGGACCAAGAACTAAAACCCTGGCAACCTAAGTTCCCAGGTCAGGGGTCTTAATTAAACCATGTTTTCCCCAAATATGGTTTCTCTAAGTAGCCTTGGCTGTCCTGAAACTCGCTCTGTAGACCAGGCTGGCCTTGAACTCAAAGAAATCTGCCTGCCCCTGGCTCTTGAGTGCTGGGATTAAATGCGTGCCCTACCACCATCCTGCTTAAACTGAACTTTTGTCACATTACTTTTTATGCCTTAACCCCCTTCACTGAATGAAGAGAATGAGCTACAGAATTTGTACAGTACTATGTATCTCTCCCAACCCAGCAAGGTGTAGTCCATACACAGATACAGGGCTGGGTATTATAGCTCAGTGGTACCTTACTGGTCTAGTATGTGCAATAATTTGGATTCAGTCATCACTATGGAATGAATAAGCAAATAAACAAGTAAATAAACAAACAAATGCTACTGAGACTGAGTGACTAGTTCAGTGCCACATACCATTCTGTAGCAGAGCTATATGGAGCAGACAGAACATCTGGGTCAGTGCTGACTCAAAGTCAGTAGCATTTATAGTCTGTTCTGTGGCTGCGCAGACCTAGAAACAAAGGCAGGAAAAAAACCATGAATGCTTCATTTAATATTACAATAAATATTCTTCTTCCGGTTCTTAGATCCACTGCAGCTCCTTCAAAGCAAGGGAATTTATGCATGCTGACACAAACCTCGTTTTAAAATCTTCTTGGGCTCCATTTTGAATTTCTTCCTTTTGGCACAATCAGTTGCATGACTCCCCTCTGTAAGTCATTGAGGGTCTGCCTAAAATCCTGATGCAGTTGTCACTGCTGAGATTCACTCCACAAAGGACAATTCATTCTCTGTGTTATGATAAAGTGTGAGGGACGCCTTGGCAGATTCCATGACAGGTGAGAGTGACCGAGGCAGAAGGACAAACATGCCAGACAGACAGAGCTTAAGTGAGAAGTTTTATTAGGGGGAGGGAGGTAAGAGGAAAGAGGTAAAAAGACACAGAGACAGAGAGAGGACAGAAGAGAAGAAAGAGGCAGGAAAAGTCCTGTCTGTCCCAGGGAAACAGCAGGAAAGAGAGCCGGGAGAAGAGGGTATGAGTAGGCAGGGGTCTTTCTTTTAAAGGGGTCCTTCGCACCTGCGTGCAGATTATGCAACCATGGAACCCTGGGATGACAAGGGTACTGCCTGAGTGCATTCTCCCAGGTGACAGGGGCAGGCCAGCATAATGCCTGAATCCTTACAGTCTGAGCCCCAACTCTCTTCTGACTATATAGTGTATTGTCTGAGATGTTCCCATGTTAATCATACAAGTGCTGTGCTTTTAGGATATGTTCACATTAGTACTTTAAAATGTATTCATCATCTCTAGTGATGAGTCCTTTAAAAGGTAAAAATTCTCAGTTTTCAAACATTTTAACAAATACATACTTTTCCCACTTTTGTCTGAAAATAGAGTATGTTTCAAAGAATAATTGTTGACATTAACATTCTACAAGAAAAAATACATGATATTATTTTAAACTTGCTTCTTAGATAGGTGTGGTAGCACACACCTTTAATACCAGTACTTGGGAGACTGAGGCAGAAGGGTCTCTGTGTGTCCCAGGCAGCCTGCTCTTCATAGGGAGTTTTAGGTCAGTCAGAGGTATGTAGTGAGATCTTGTTTCAAATTAATCAATTCATTAATTAAAATTGCTTCATTAAAGCAATCTTGGTGGGGTTGGAGAAATGGCTCAGTGGTTAAGAGCACTTGCTGCTCTTGTAGAGAACCTGGGTTCAGTTCCCAGCTCCCAGATGACAGCTCAAAATAATGTGTAATTCCAGTTCTAGGGGGCCCAATACTCTCTTTTGTCCTTTTTGAGCAGCAGACACACAGACATACATGTAAGCACTCACACATGTAATATAAAAATAAATACATTTGAAAAATCTAGATTGATGTACATTACTTATTTGTAACAAATTAAACCTAAGGCTGGGCGTTGGTGGCGCACGCCTTTAATCCCAGCACTCGGGAGGCAGAGGCAGGCGGATCACTGTGAGTTCGAGACCAGCCTGGTCTACCGAGCGAGTTCCAGGACAGCCTCCAAAAGCCACAGGGAAACCCTGTCTCGAAAAACCAAAACAAAAAACAAAAAACAAAAAACAAAAAAAAACAAAAAAAAAACAAAAAACAAATTAAACCTAATAAATGGGATGGCACATGCTCTTAGTACCAGCTACTTGGGAGGTCAAGGCAGTTACATTTCCTGAGTTTGGGATTGAGCCCAACCTGGGCAGCCAGAGAAATCCAGTCTCAAAAAATAACTTTAATAACTATAATACTAATTTAGAAACTTCAGGTTGTCATGCTTATACTAAAAGAAATGTTACTGCAATGCAAAAATACCTGCTGAATGAAAAAAACAGAAATAAAAAAAAACTCTGCTGTGATAAAGCACCAATTCGACCAACTAGACATGCTATTTCTGCTATGATGGATTAAGAAGGACCCAGCATCCTTTCTGTGGTCTTCTTATAAAAAATATGCAACCTGCCTGTGGAGATGACCCACCAGGCAAAGGTTCATACTGCCAAGCCTGCCAACCTGAGTTTGATCCCCGGGCCCTACAAGATGGAAGGAGAGATCTGACTGTCCATAAGTTCTGCTCCAATCTCCACACAGACTCGTGCACAACAAATAAGTAAATGTAAAATAATTTTTTAAAATATACAACTTGATTCTAGGTATGATGTAACATCAGAAAAATGCAAGTAAGCTATCATCCATAAAAATGAATGACTTATAGTTTTACAACATATGTCAAGGTCAAGAAATTCAAACACAGGCTAAGGAACCATTTCCAGATACAGAGGTTAAAGAGAGATCACAGTTGCATCACGGCATGCAGTTCAGAATTGCATCTTAGAGCCATAAAAATTATTATCAGGACATCTGAGCAAAGTGGAGCAAGGACCGTGGATGAGACACTGTTAAGTTCCCAGGCTACTATCAGTATGCTCTGATTACAGAAGAACATATCCTTGTTTAGAAATTGTACTCTGAACCTTTTTGATAAAGGGACATAATGTCACTAATTCGCTCGCGCACAGTATAGTTCTCAACCTAAATGTCACGACCCCTTTAGGAGGAGTCAAGTGATCCTTTCCCAGGGGTCGACTAAGACCACGGGAAAACACAGATATTTACATCATGATTCATAACAGCAGCAAATTACAGTTATAAAATAGTAATGAAAATAATTTTTTGGTTAGGGGTCACCATAACATGAGGAGCTGTATTACAGGGTCACAGCATTAGGAAGGTTGAGAACCACTAATGTAGAGAAATAAGGTGAATGGAGCAAATTGTTCATACTTTTTAAATCTAGGTAAAGGGTATATAAGATTTTAGTATCTCTTTTATGTATGTATTTAGAACTATGTGGATGAAAATCAAAGGTTATGTAGCCAAGTGTAATCCCAGAACTTGGGATGTGGAAACAGAATCAGGAGTTCAAGGCCAACCTTGGTTATATGTTGAGGTCTAGGATAGCATGGACTGCATGAGACTGTCACAATAAAAAGCTGAGGGTAGGGGTAGAAATATGGCTTAGCATTTGAGAGCACTGGCAGCAGCAATAGATTTCAGTTTCCAGCACCTATATGGTGGTTCACAACCTCAGTCCAGGGGATCCGAAGCTTTCTGCCCTCTCTGGGTACCGAACACATGTGGCACACACACACAAAGACACAGACAGATACACAGAAATAAAAAGTAAAACCAAAATTGTGAATATATGTAATGTAAGGTATTACAGCTGGGCATGGTGGTGCACGCCTTTAATCCCAGCACTAAGGAGGCAGAGGTAGGAAGATCTCTGTGAGTTCAAGACCAGATTGAACTATATACTGAGTTCTAGGACAGTGAAAGCTATACAGTGAGATCTTGTCTTAAAAAAAGAGTATCACAAAAAGTTATACTCATAAAGCGTCATAACAAAACAATTCCTAAGACAAGAAGACATGTTGAAATCTCTAAGCACAAGCAAACTAGACTTAGGGAGAGCATTTTCCTTCTTAAAGCGCAACACTGGGGAGAAAAGAAGAGGAAACTTAGGATACTATCAGTGCATTGTTCAGTGATTTCACTGAAGAAATGAGCACCTCCTTCCTCAGGCAGTTCACTTCGGCATACTCACTTCACTTAAATGACCACCTCGACACAACCATGGCCTCAATACGTGCCTCCATTTTAGAACCTGGGCATCTTTGAGAACTCTGTACCTTAGTCTTCTGAGTTCCGGTCATTTTTGATACATTGGTGGAGCCGAGACAAAGGGAGTAGAAGGAGAAGGCGGCTCATGAAGGACCCCTCCTAATATGAAGACCATGGCCCTATTGGTCCTTCAGTCCCCTATTCAGTGTGTGTGTGTGTGTGTGTGTGTGTGTGTGTGTGTGTGTGTGTGTGTGTGTGTGTGCGCGCGCGCGCGCGCGTGTTTTGCTGGGGGTTTACACACACTAAGCAAAGGTTCTACAACTGAGCTACAAGTCCAGCTCTAGTCACCTCAAAGTTGAAACATTACTATGTTTGTAAATAGTGAATGAAAACGGAGTTTGCTCCACTGCCCATGTTGCTACCCACAATCAGACACTTTAGACTCTTCTTTGTTTCTTTCCTCTCACTTCCTAACAGTCATTAAATCTTCCTTAAAAACTCATTTTATAGCCCATCCCTTCTTTTCACTTATCTAAATCTAAGCCTTCCTTTTTTTATTTCTAGCCTGTACAATAACAATCGCCTTGCTGTAATTGAAGGCCCACCTACCTGTTTCAATAGTTCCAGAATATAAATCTAATGATGCAACAGCTCCCTTGCTAAAACCCGAAGCTTGCCAACTGACTTCAGAACAAAGACTGAATCCTATATATGGCTTAATGACTTTCTGTGGTCTGGCTTTAGGCTGCCTTTCCTCACTCAATTAATATTATTTCTCTGAAGACATGGGGTTCTAAACATGCTTAGTTACTACAAGTCTCAGACAGTGTGGTCTATTATGAGCTAATAATGTAAAGAAAAACCACCACCCAGCATTTAGAAATAAGATTGCTTAGTAAGTAGTAAAAAAGATAATTCTATGTTCTCTCCCTGTTTCACTGGAATGTTACATAAGTACAGCTGCATTGTCTGAGGCAGAGCAGTGTGGTCCAGTAGAGCCATGTATACCATTTAAAATTTCCCAGTGGGCACATTAAAAAAAATAAGCAAAGGGGCTGGAGAGATGGCTCAGCAGTAACTTGTTCCCCTTGCAGAGGATCGGGGTTTGATTCCTAACACTCACATGGTGGCTCACAGCCATCTGTAACTTCAGGTCCTAGTTATATGACAACTTGACACATGCTAGATTCATCTGAGAGGAGGGAATCCATTGAGAAAATGCCTAACACTAGACAAGCCTATAGGGCATTTTTTTAAAATTAGAAGTAATCTCATTTTACATGTCAATTCCAGTTCCCTCTCCCTCCACTCCTCCCTTGCCCCCTTCCCGCCAACCCCTTATACCATGCCCTTTCTGCTCCACAGGGAGGGTGAGGCCTTCCATGGGGGAATCTTCAAAGTCTGTCATATCATTTGGAGCAGGGCCTAGGCCCTCCCCCATGTGTCTAGGCTAAGAGAGTATCCCTCTTTGTGGAATGGGTTCCCAAAGCCCATTCATGCACTAGGGATAAATATTGATCCTCTACGGGAGGCCCCATAGATTGCCCAGGCCTCCTAACTGACACCCACATTCAGGAGATCTGGGTCAGTCCTATGCTGGTTTCCCAGCTACCAGTCTGGGGTCCATGAGCTCCCCCTTGTTCAGGTCAGCTGTTTCTGTAGGTTTCTCCAGCCTGGTCTTGACCCCTTTGCTCATCACTCCTCCCTCTCTACAACTGGATTCTAGGAACTCAGCTCAGTGTTTAGCTTCTGCTTCCATCAGCTACTGGATGAAGGCCCCAGGATGGCATATAAGGAAGTCATCAATCTCATTATTGGGGAAGGGCATTTAAGGTAGCCTCTCCACTATTGCTTAGATTGTTAGTTGGGGTCATCCTTGTATATCTTTGGACATTTCCCTAGTGCAAGGTTTCTCTTTAAACCTATAATGGCTCCCTCTATTATGGCATATCTTATCTTGTCCTCCTCTATTCTTCCCCTGACTCAGTCTTCCTGCTCCCTCATGTCCTCCTCCCCTTCTCTTTCTCCTAACTCCCTCTCCCCTTCCCTCATGTTCCCAATTTGCTTAGGAGATCTTGTCCCTTTTCCCTTTTATTTCTAGCCTGTACAATAACAATCGCTTTGCTGTAATTGAAGGCCCACCTAGCTGTTTCAATAGTTCCAGAATACAAGTCTAATGATACAACAGCTCCCTTGCTAAAACTCTAAGTCACAAGTTATCTGATGCCTTCTTCTGATCTCTGCAGGCACTGCACACACATGTTGCACATGCATACACGCAGACAAAACACTCATACACATAAAAATTTTAAAACATGGCCATCCAGGATAGGCTCCAAAGCTACACAAAGAAATCTTGTCTCAAAAAAGCAAAAAAAAAAAAAAGGCCATCTAGGTAGTGTCAGGTGTGAGCCTCAAGCTAGACCAGTCATTGGTTAGCCACTCCCACAAATTCTGTGCTACATTTAGCCCAGTACATTTTTCAGGCAGGACAAATTGTAGGTCAAAGGTTTTGTGGCTGGGTTGGTATCCCAGTCCTACTGCTGGAAGCCTTGCCTGGCTACAGAAAATGGCAAGTTCAGGCTCTGTATCCTCCATTACTAGGCGTCTTCACTAGGGTCACTCTTGTAGATTCCAGAGTTTCCACTGCACTAGGTTTCCATATCACCACAGTCCCATAAGAACAAGTTATACAAGTTACACAACCATAATACATATGCAGAAGACATAGGTCAGGCCAATACAGGGTCCATTTTTGTTGTCTCTGTGAGCCCTATGAACCCTGCTTAGTTGGTTTTGTGGGTTGTGTTCTGATTTTTTTTTGAGACAGAGTTTCTCTCTGTAACAGCTCTGACTATTCTGGCACTCTCTTTGCAGACCAGGTTGGCCTTGAACTCACAGAGATCCACCTGCCTTTGCCTCCTGAGTGCTGGGATTAAAGGCCTGTGCCACCACTACCCCTGTGGGTTGTGTTCTGATGGTTTCCTTAAGTTCTCTGTCTCCTACAATAGTTCCTCCCCTTTTCTGCGGGGTTCCTCTGGCTAACATTTATCTATGGGCCTTTGCATCAGTTGCCAGAGGATGCCTCTCTGATGATGGTTGAGCTAGGCATCCATCTATGAGTATAGCAGAGTATCATTAGGAATTATTTCATTGTTTTTTTTCTACCCATAGTGTTTGATTCTATCCTGAATCTCTGGGTTGTTGAGCTTCTGGTTCCAGCCTGATCTTTTTTTTTGAAGGGAAATTGAGAAGTGGATCTGGGGGAGAAGGGATGTATAGGGGGGACTTGAATAAGCAGAGGTGGAGGGAACTTGGGTAGGGATGTAATGTATGACAGAAAAGTAAAAAATCGTTAAAAGAAATAAAATTGCTTCTTAGTCTTTTGACTAAGATCAAGAACTAAAAAGAAACCAAGAGGACGAGTAGATGGCTCAGTGGTTGAAAGCCAAATGTGGTGGCTTACATCTGTAATCCCAGCATTCTTATACTGAGATGGGAGACTTAGCCAGGAACTCAAAGCCCAGTTAGCCTGGAATACACAGCTAAGGGACAGAAGCAAGACAGACCCTGATCAAACAAGATAAAGTATTGGCTCCAAAGAGCTGTCCTCTGACCTCTAGGCACACACACACACACACACACACACACACACACACACGAGAGAGAGAGAGAGAGAGAGAGAGAGAGAGAGAGAGAGAGAGAGAGAGAGAGAGAGAGATCAATGTTAATACCTATTATTTCACCCAAGGTAATCATTACGTTCACCTTTTAATATGCACAAATAGTAATGAGATTTTTAGATTTCCTTTCCACCCTAAGCCTCTGAAATTACATGTGTATACACCTCTAGCACATCTTTGGATGCTACATCTTCATGGGAAGTATTACATCTGTAGTCACTCTTCATACAGTTTCCACTGGGGATGAAAACTGCAGATTCACATGCTCAAGTTAATTTAATATACCTAACATTTCCCCAGAAACTGAAGTGAGTAGCCAAAATAATTTTCTTCTAACATTTATATCCTATGTGACAAAACTGGATGTTTTTCAAAGAATTGATTTGACTTTGAAGCAGAAGGATGTACACCTTTTGTAGGGGCAGTAAGAGGTGAATCCTCCCTGCCCATTTCCCTGTGTATTACAAAGGCTCATGGTCACGGCTCTTGCAACAAAATACAGGTTAACAAGAAAAATGTGGTAAATTTATTGGCTTATAGATGAATTTTAATGTGGAGTGGACACCATGAACGAAATGAAAGACATGATGTTTGTGCTAAGAGACTGTGTCCGCCACCTTTATTACCAGAAGAATGCGTGTATATATGAGCTGCGTCTGGATGTCTGCTTGTGTGTGTCTTGTAAGGAGTAAGCAGTCTTACATACAGGCTTACAGCACAGTAGAGAAACTCCAGGTGTAAGAGCTCCTGTTATCTTTCTGCTAGATATTGATGTCAGGTGGGCACGGCCATGGCTGTAAGCCAGGACTAGAGATCAGGATGGACCTGTGGTTATCAGCTGACAACCAATGCACAGAAATCTGTGGGGGCTGGGACCCAACATTTGAAGACCCAAGGGACAAACTTGAATTATCTGATTTATTTTTTTTCAAGAGATGGTCTCATATAACCCAGGCTGACTTCAAACTTGCTGTACAGACAAAGATGACCTTGAACTTTTGATCCTCTTGCCTCTACCTCCCGTGATGAGATTACATGTATGTATCTGTAAGCCTGGTTTTATGCAGAACTGGGGATCATATGTGCTAGGTGAGTACCATCCATGTTCTCTCCCTTCCTTGAATTGTTTTATTACTTCCTTTTTTCTTTTGAATTAATTTTTAGTTAAATTAAAACAATCATTTTATATACCAACCCCAGTTCCCTCTCCCTCCCATCCTCCTATGCCCTTCACTAACCACCAATCCCACCCTCCATCCACTCCTCAAAGAGGGTGAGGCCTTCCATGGGGGAACATCAAAGTCTGTCACATCATTTGGGGCAGGACCAAGGCCCCCCTCTTCCGTATCTAGGCTGAGAGAGTATCCCTCCATAAGGAATGGGCTCCAAAAAGCCAGTTCATGCATTAGAATCCAGTTTTAGAGAGGGAAGAGTGATGAGCAAAGGGGTCAAGACCATGCTGGAGACACCCACAGAAACAGCTGACCTGAGCAAGTGGGAGCTCTAGGACCCCAAACTGACAGCTGGAGAACCAGCATAGGACCAAACCAGGCCTCCTGAATGTGGGTGTTAGTTGGGGGGCTTGGGTAGTCTATGGAGCTGCTGGCAGTGGAACCAGTATTTACCCCTTTAATTATTTTTATGGATAGCGGAAACGTGTTTTGACAAGAAAGGATAAGAGTAAATGAAAATAGACAGAGGCAGAAACCCACCAAAGCTTGTTTCTTCAGATTGTCTCTTGTGAAAGCATCTATTATTTTTCTAAGTACGAGGCAGGGCCTATTTTAGAATTAGTTATCATGACTGATTATCAAAAATTTCTTTATGCCCAGTTCTTCAAATGAAAAGTATGGGAAGTTAAATAAAAAAAATTAAGTTTCATGGCTAACTTTGAAAAAAAAAGACATTCTAGTTTCTGTGACCTATCTTGGGCAATAGGAAATGTATTTTCTATGGCTTGCTCCAAAGAAAAATAAAGGCTATGAGAAGCAGGTGGGAGGAGCTCAGAGAGAGAATTTATCTGTGAGGCTAGTTCTGAGGTTTGACTTTGGGGTGTGGCTTCTGAGCATGAATATGTCTACAGTCATATCTGTTCAAATTCAACAACTCCCTAATTGTTAGCTCACTATTACTCATTTTGTAATCAAAGGACTATTTCATGATTGGAGAACAATTACAAATTTATCAACTTCTTTCTAGTTCTGGCAGACAATTTGAAAATGGTGGTTATTAATTTAAACTTTCAGAATACTTTATTCTTGATAGAAAAATGTACAAAACTATTAGCATTCATTTTCAGTGTCAAAAATGTTGAAATTCACATAAATCCTGTCTAGTTAAGTCAGGAATAAGCTTTTTATTTTGTTTGGGGTTTTCATATTATCTTGCTCATAAATCCTGTTGCTATATTTGCTTTGATTATTGGATATTTATTTAGTGTACATTCTTTTTGTTTCAAGAAAATCTTGAATTGGAGTTAATAGCCCAGTAAAACCTTGTAAAACTCTTTGTGGCTCAACAAACAAGCATTGGCAATAAACACAGGATTAAATTCATTGTCTGTTTCTTTCAACAGTTCCATAAACTAATGGTGAGTCACATCATTTGCACATATGCTGAACAGTGTTAACAATGATGTCCATGATGCTTTTCATAGAGTCTACTGCAGAGAACTGAAGCCAACTATTTTCAGTATGTGTTACACAGTGATATGAAGTCACTAGAAAAATACCACCCGCAATAAAAGTAGAATTTTCAGCTTAATCTGGAACACCACCCATTTTCCATTATATCTAGTGGAAGGTCTTCTTTGGCAGATATAAAAGACTTTAAAATATCTGTGCTATTGCCGGACGTTGGTGGCGCACACCGTTAATGCCAGCACTTGGGAGGCAGAGGCAGGAGGATCTCTGTGAGTTCGAGGCCAGCCTGGTCTACAGAGCTAGTTCCAGGACAGCCTCCAAAACAATACAGAGAAACCCTGTCTCGAAAAACCAAAAAAAAAAAAAAATCTGTGCTATAGGACTTTAAGGCTATGAGTTACCATTTCTTTGTGAATAGGGACGTTCTTTGGAGTCAAAACATACCCAGATTATCAACTCAACAATCTCATATATCACATGAATCATTTATAGCTGAAGAAAGTATTAGAAGTCTTTTAAATCCATTCACTTATTATTTTATGTGCATGAGTGTTTTATCTGTGTACATATGTACCATGTGTATCATGCCAGAAAAAAGCATCAGATGCCCTGAGACTGGAGTTTCAGACAGTTCTGAGACATCTTGTGGGTGCTAGCAATTGAATCCCAGTCCTCTGGAAGAGCAGCCAGTGCTCTTAACCACTGAGCTATCTATCCTGCCCCTGTATTGGCAATTTAAAAAATGTTAGTGTATTAATCTTGGACACTAGTCATACATTCTGTAGGAAATTAATTTGAAGTTCAATTAAAGATCTTCTGTTTTTGTAAAATATTATGCAGTAGGATGTTTAACCTGATGAGGGAAGAATTACATTACACTAAAACTAGAAGCAGTATTCTGACCAAACAGATGTTCTCAGAACTCGCCATTCTAACCCCACATGAAAAACTGGAAGGTAAGACTGCACTCTTAGCCAGGCATTGGTGTCACATGCCTTTATTCCCAGTACTGGGGAGGCAGAAGCAGGCAGATCTGTGTTAGTTCGAAGCTGGCCTGGTCTACAGAGGCAGTTCCAGGACTGGCTCCAAAGCTACACAAAGAAACCCTGTCTCGAAAAAAAAAAAACAAAAAACAAAACAAATATCTGTACTCTTTTCTTCAAATCTTGCAAATTGAGATCAGTCAAGTTAGCAAACAATTTGTTTCATTCTATTTTAAGCCTAGACTCCACTGAACTACAAGTAGAACCAGTATTTATTATTATTAATTAAATTTATTCATTTATTTTAGATCCCTCTTCTCCTCCCACTTTCTCCCCCCACCTCCCCTCCACCCTCCTCTAATTCACTCCTCTGTTTTTATTCAGAAAAGGGCAGGCCTCCCATGGGTGTCAGCAAGAATCAAGTATTTTTTTATTGTTGTTTTTCAAGACAGGGTTTCTCTGTATTGCTTTGGACCCTGTCCTGGAACTTGCTCTGTAGATAAGGCTGGCCTCGAACTCACAGAGATCTGCCTACCTCTGCTTCCCAAGTGCTGGGATTAAAGGTGTGTGCCACCAACTCCCAGTTGTATTTTTTATCACAGTTGATTTCCATTTTCTCTGCTATCTGTGAAGTCCATTTACTGATCAGTGAATAGATACTTTTTTCTATGTTCCTATCAAATCCAGGAGGGCATTTCCACAGAGAAGACATAAACTTGAAGTAGAGTTCCTCCCCTGTGTTGGTTGTGATGGTCTTACACTTCGATAGAAAGAAAAAACAAAAAATAAACAGGGGGAGGGAGAGATGGTACAGAAGTTAAGAATACTTGCTGCTCTTGTGGAGGACCTGGGTTTGATTGCCAGCACCCACATGGTGACTCACAGTAACTCTAGTTCCAGGAGATCGGATGCTCTCTTCTGGCCTTCTAGGGTCACTGGGTATATAAGTGGCACACAGATATTAATGCAGGCAAAATACATGCACATAAAATGAAAGTAAGTACATAAATTTAAAATTAATAACTAAATGAGATACTGTCTCGAAAAATAAAACAAAACAAAACAAAACAAAAAAACCTGACCACAAAAATATGCAAGTGAAGCTGGGCGGTGGTGGCGCACGCCTATAATCCCAGCACTCGGGGAGGCAGAGGCATGAGGATCTCTGTGAGTTCGAGGTCAGCCTGGTCTACAGATCGAGTTCCAGGACAGCCTCCAAAACAATACAGAGAAACCCTGTCTCGAAATACCAAAAAAAAAAATAATAAAATGCAAGTGAGCTGAAACATTTTTCCAAACAAATATCCCAATCGCATTGGAGAGTAAACATCAAAGATTTTGGACTCTACAGTCTTCTTTGGGGGGGAGAAGGAACATTCTGTGGTTTCTATGGCATTGTCTTGTTACTTGCAGGTGGCCTATTTTATATAGATACCAATAGTTTTCAGAACTATATCCTGGAGACTACAGGGGAGGTTTTGGTCCCCCTAGAGTTTCTTTTGTCACCAAACAGGTCCCAGGAACTAAGTATCTAGGAGGCTGGGGTGGGGAGTCTGGAGTTTCTTTGTGTTCAGTTTTGGCCCTAGGCTCTGGGAGGCCAGAGAATCTGGAGTTTCCTTGTGTCAGAGGCCTATGAATCTTTTCTGTAGCCTGTCATGGTTACTAAAGCAGGGGGCTGAGTGAGGGTCTGGTCCCTTTATTTCTAGATTATTAGAAGTGAAGCCTTTGAGTTCAGTTTACCCCTTTCAAAGTAAATAAATATATTGTGTGTCAGGAGGTTCAAATTTAGACAAAGAAGTTAAAATTATGGAAGGGGAGTCAAGATAGCTAGGATATTATAATCTCTGTTCTTGTAGCTTCTCCTAAGTCTGGAGTTGTGTCAATGACTTGTTTTGAGTTATTATGTCTTGATGCTGTGTGGGTTGACTGGGATCAACTGAACACTCTTGCTTAGGGTTACTCATGTGCCATAATGATGATGTCTTGGACTGGAGAGACTCAACCAGATTGTATATCTAAAATGGCAAAGTAACTGTTTTTTTTATTTTTTATTTTTTGAGACAGGATTTCTCTGTGAAACAGTCCTGGCTGTCCTGGAAATCACTCTATAGACCAGGCTGACCTCAAACTCAGAGAGATCCGCCTGCCTCTGCCTCCTGAGTACTGGGATTAAAGGTGTGTGCCACCACCCAGCAGCACAGTAATTCCTATGGCAGTGCTCCCATGTGTTTCTTCCTTGGATGCCGTTGACATTGTTTTTTTTTGTTTGTTTTGTTGTTGTTTTCAGACAGGCTGTCACTGGGACCTAAGGTTTACTGATTAGGCTAGGATCCCCAGCCAGCAAGTCCCTAGGATCCTTTTGTCTCTACCTTCCAGCACTGGAATTATGTGTACACCACCAAGTCTTGCTGGCTTTATAGTTTGCTGGGATTAAATTTAGGTCCTCATGCTAAAATACCCTTCCAGTCTCCACTCTTCTCTTTCATGAGACAGTACCTTATGTAAGTGTCAGACTTGCTGTGTCGATGAGAATGGTCTTAAACTGCTTTTTCTGTTTTCAGTTCCTGAGTGTTGCAATTACAGGTAGTTTAGACTGTTATGGATTGAAATCAGAGCATCATGACCACAGCAATTTTTATATAAGAAACAATGTAATTGAGGTTGCAGTTTACAGTTTCAGAGGTTTAATCCATTATTATCATGGCAGGGAGCACGGTGAAGCACAGGCAGACATGGTGCTCAAGGAGCTGCTACATGTTGATATGCTAGCAACAGGAATTTGAGACACTGGGTGGTATCTTGAGCATATTCGAGAACTCAAACCCACCTCTACAGTAACACACTTCCTCCAACAAGACCACATCTACTCCAACAAGGCCACACTTTCTCAGTGTCACTTCCTTTGGGGGGCATCGTCTTTCAAACCATCATAGTGTGGCACTTGCAGAAGACCTGCATTCCCTTACCCACACAGGGTAGTTCACAACCTTTTATAACTACAGCTTCAGGAGATCCAGTGTCCTATTCTGGCCATCATGGGCACCTTGGTACATACAGATACAGGCACAGACGGATGGACGGACAGACGGACAGACAGACAGACACACACACACACACACACACAACCACAAAATTAATATTTAAAGAAACCTGTGGTGTGGCCACATGCATACCCAAAACCTTAACACTATGGGGAATTAGGAGTTTTCCTTGATGGTTTTCAGTCTTGCTTTGGTCCATGCTCACTATGTTTCTCTCTCTCTCTCTCTCTCTCTCTCTCTCTCTCTCTCTCTCTCTCTCTCTCTCTCTCTCTCTGTCTCTCTCTCTCTCTCTCTCTCTCTCTCTCTCTCTCTCTCTCTCTCTCTCTCTCTCTCTCTCTCTCTCTCTCTCTCTCTCTCTCTCTCTCTCTCTCTCTCTCTTTGGTTTTTACAAGACAGGGTTTCTCTGTGTTGTTTTGGAGGCTGTCGGTCCAGCCCAGCCTCGAACTCACAGAGATCCACCTGCCTCTGCCTCCCGAGTGCTGGGATTAAAGGCGTGCGCCACCACCGCCCAGCCCCTTTCTCTCTTTTGGAATGGTGATGTATAGTCTGTAACACTGGATATTGTAATTTGCTTTTTGCTTTTGATTCCACATGGGATTAGAGTTAACAGATTGCCTTGAGTCTCAGAGGAGATTTGGACTTTTAAATAGTCTTGAGACTGTGAAAGACCAGGAAGACTTTTTAAGTTGTATTAAGTGCATTTGTATCATGATATAGCTACAAGCCTATGGGTGCTGGGGAGTGGAATGTGGTGTTTTGAATGAGAACGGTTCCCAGAAGCTCATGTTTGAATGCTTGGTTCCTAATTGGTAGAACCATGTAGGGGAGGACCGGGAGGTGTGTCCTTACTGAGGAGATGTTCTGGGTCTGGGTTCAAAAGCCCATGCCAGACCCAGTCTCACCCCTTGGCTTATGGATCAGATGTAAGTTCTGAGTTACTGCTCTAGCATCATGCTTCCTGCTACAATGATCATGAACTAACTCCCTGAAACTGTAAGCAAGCCCTCCCTCAGTTGATTTCTTTTATAAACTGCCTTGGCCATGGTGTCTTTTCAAAGCAACAGAAAATAGTAAGACATACACACAAAATAAAACAATTAAAAATGTAATCACAATTTGATGCAAATGTATTAACAATTGGGGTTGTCAAGTCTAACTAACCATATATCATTGTGATAAGAGTGTGGGTTTTCCCCCAAGAGTGAAGATACACGTCTTTTTTTGTGGGAGGGGGTTGAGGCAGAGTTTCTCTGTGGCTTTGGAGGCTGTCCTAGAACTAGCAAAGACAAAAATCTTAAGCAAAATGTAACCTGCAGTTTCAAAATAAATAAAATAGAAAGAATGAGAGAAAAAGAAAAAAGTAAGCCTTATTGCTATGGATCATGCAGCATGGATTTATCATATCTTAGTGCAACATTTTAAAATTAAATATTTTAAGGGCTGGGGAGATGGCTCAGCAGCTAATAGTGCATACTACTCTCTTCCTAATGACTGGGGCTCAGTTTTGAGCACTCATGTGGGTTGGTTCCCAAATACATGTAACTCCACCTCCAGGGGATCTGTCTCTGCCTTCTAGCCTTCCAGGACACTGCACACAGATGTGCAAACCCACACACAGACATGCATAATTAAAAGTTAAACTTTAACAAAATCAATCACTTACACTCCCAAGTGGAGGAAAACTTGCCATTGAGGTGTGTTAAGTTTGGAGTCTAGTTGACTTTTTTCCAAACTATACTGAACTTGTTTTTGTAATAGTAAAATGCTTTGAGTTTTATACCTTTGACAAATCCTAATTCTACTGCATGTTAAGTAATCTTCTGACAACACAAACATTAGCAGGGGAACTTACTCATATTGTCTCTAGAACAAATTCACACTACTATTATTATTATTAATTTTCTAAACTACCAAGTGCAGATTTGCATCCTGTTGATCTCATAATTAGGTTGAAGTTTTTTTCTCAAGGATTGAAAAATACTAAGTTCTCTCTTTTTCTTGTATATTTCTAGGTAAACTTGCATAGGGGAGGAGCATAGTCCCATTTTATGTGACCTCTGCCAATTAAGATGGTGTATCTGGTTACTTGCTGTGCTGAGAAAAACCCCTTTACAGTGATGGACTTATACATGGTTCTTAAATTTATCCTACTGAAATGTTTAGGATATGTATAGTGACTAAATTTACAAATAAAGTTATTGATTTAACAAAAATATTTTCATATCATATAACAATTATTACAAATGTGTTGAAATATATTTATGCTTATTGCCACTTTAAAATCAGATTCCTACTAGATATTTTTGTGGTGCTGGGGATCAAACCCAGGGCTTCCTATATGATGGGCAAATGCTCTAACAATGAACAATACTACCAGACCTCGTCAAGGTCATGTTAGTTAACAGATTAATTAAAGGAACATATACAGTGCTGTCTTACATTTACGATTTTCAGTATTTTTTAAAATCTGTGTGTGGGTGTATGAGTGTGTGTGTGTGTGTGTGTGTGTGTGTGTGTGTGTGTGTGTGTGTAGATTCTACACATAAATGCAATGATCTTGGAAGCCAAAAGGGTATTGTATGCCTAGATCTGGAGTTACAGGTAGTTGACAGGCAGTTGTGAGCCATGTGAGTGGGTGTTGGAAGAAGGCTGGTTCTCTGTAAGAGTAGCAAGTGCTCTTAACTGCTTGTTTCTTTTTGATGTTTGTTTATACAGGGTCTCACTATGTCACAATGCATGACCTCAATCAAACTCAAGAGATCTGTTGCTTCTGCCTTCCAAGTATTGGAATTAAAGGTATACATCATCAGACCCAGCCTTTGAATGATCTATAGTTTTCTATGTTTACATGGAGGTATATGCGAAATTTTTTCAGTGTCAGAAATGGAACACAGAACCTGCATATTCTAAGCAAATGCTCTGCTTCTACTATCCCAGACAGCATACACACAATTTCAATTACCCTCTCTAGAGAATGACTCCCAACCTAGATAATAATCAGTGACAAGGTCACACTGACATTTTAATCATTTCATATCTCCTTTGACGTGCAACCTTGCTGGCAAACTGAAACACCTACACCTTCAACTTTCTAAATAAATTATTCTGAAAAAGATTTATTTTGCTTTATAATTATCATCATTTTTACTTGACTTACTTCTGTTCGTGGTTGGGCCCTTTACATAAGAAGATGAAGTTGATCGTGTTCATCTCATCCTTGGGGCACAGCCAGTACAGTTTGCTCAGTTGTGGCAGCAACCAGTGCATGGAACAGAACACAGACTTGTCCACCTTCTAGTCAAGCATGGCCTTCATGATGATGACCTCCTACTCATCTGCAAGGTCTTGTAGTCCTTCTTGGCATGGAAGAGTGGAAGAGTGGCATGAAGACTATATATATATATATATATATATATATATATATATATATATATATAAGTTTTATTTTTCTTTAAAAAAAGTATAAAATGTTGTGTCTTTTAGAAGCATGTTCCTAACCCATATAATGTACTTTGATCATGCTCGCTCATCCCCATCCCCCTCATACTGATCTCCTCTTTCCAAGGAACCCCATCCCTCTACTTTTATGGATTTATTTATTTATCTTTTTTGATGACCTAGGAGTTTAATTAGGATTACTTACATGAGCATGGGTGGGAAGTCATGTCCTAGAGCACAGGAATGTGCCAGTGATTATGTCACAATGTATGTTTTGAGAAGCCACTGGCAGGCACTTTCAATAGACTTCAATGAAAAATTAAAGAAAGAAGGCACCTAGCCTGGTGGTACCTTCATTGTTAATTTTAATCCCAGTACTCAAGAGGAAGATCTCTGTGATTTTGAGGCCAGCTTGTTCTACAGAGCTAGTTCCAGGACAGCCAGAGCTACATAGAGAAACCTTGTCTCAAAAAAGAAAGAAAGGAAGGAAGGAAAGAAAGAAGGAACTGGTATGCCTGCTATCTTTTATAAAATAGAATCTGTGATAGCATATCTTATGGCAACAAAAATGATGCTTGCTCCAATATTATTATTTATCAAAATAAGTTGTTAGTAGCATACTTGCCTGCAGCTCTCAGAATCCCTGACATGCAATTCTTCAAGTTGTCTCGGATCCCAGTATTTCAGAAAGCTTTTGGACTAGCTGCTAAAGTCTCTGCAAAGAGCAGGCGAATCTTCATTCCACGATGTCAGGAGTATGATTAATTATCTATTTGGATTAGCCAGCAAAATGTGTGTTCTTGTGTTGCTGTGACACAGGTACTTGCATTTCTGAGCTTGGGTCATGATTCTTGAGTTATGCTTCCTCAAATGTTTGTCTGTGTCTTTCTGTAGGAAAGAAAGAAAAAGTTTTCCTGTGTCTGCACCATCACGTAGTGTTTTTTTATTTTTATTTTTACTTTCCCCCAACTTTTCCAAAGGGATAGCTTTTAAAGGATAACCTTTGCATGTACTCTTGTGTTTCCTTAGCCGAATGACCTTGATATGGAAGTGTGCTTGAGTTACACACTATGGTCTTTGACAGAAAGTTTCAGAGAAATTGAGCTTTTTAATCAGATGATCCTATTTTCTATTCAGAAAATGAAATTCCATGAGCACCTTGCTTCAGAGCAGTCTTTGTTCTATTATAACATTTGTTTGCTTTTATTTCTTTCTACCCAAGAGGAGACCTGGAAAAAAATCTGAGAACAGAGGATGGCCTTACAAATGATCTGTTAAGAGATTCTTGAAAAAAAATCACATTTATTTTGAAAACTACTGTTGGGAACTGAGCCAACTGAATATGTGCTGTCAGTACAGTTATGTTTGCCATTTCAGTAACCTAATAGGCTAGCATTCATTTCATGTGCTATGGTAACTTATATCACCAATGCCCAATTGACTTTCTGTCATTTTGAAAATCCTGACTGAAGCTTCATTTAATGGCCTTTATCTTCAGGTCCCATGCAAGGATTATTCAGGTCTCTGTAGCAATTAGCTTTTTGGGACTAAGATCCAGTCACATTAACTTAGAGGAATTGACCCAGTAGACATGGGAATGATATCTGTGCAAGAGAAGTGATAGCCCCAAAGGGAACGACTTAATTATACATTTTTTTGCTTTTCATTTAGGAAACTTATTTCAGCATTCTGTTCCTTTTGAATGCTCTTTTCAACTAGATTTACTCTATGTCTGCTTCTCTCATGAATGCATAACGCCTACAATATTTGGTACTTTTATATTGAGTCATATATCTATAGACATAGCTGTAGATGTAGGTTGGTTGATTTTTTTTATTTTGTTTTGTTTTTTTGAGACAGGATCTCATCTAGCCCGGGTTGGATTTGAGCTTCCTTGTAGTCAAGGATGGCTTTGATCTCCTGAACTTTTTACTTCCATTTCCCAAGTGTTCGGATCACTACCATGCATGTTTGTAATCATATTTTAATAATTATACATTGTCTTCATGAAGGAAACTGGTTTCACAAGCTATGACAAGCTCTAAGTAATTTACTCTTGATTTAAGTTCATCTAATCTTACCTCTCTAGGGAACTCATTTGTAAGACTCTAACCAATGCAAGCTGAAGAGATGGCTCAGCAGTTAAGTTGCTCGACCAGAGGAACAGAGTTTGATTGTCAGCACACACGTGGCAGCTTACAACCATCTATAACTCCAGTTCCAAGGTATCCAATGCTTCTTTTGGTTTCCATGGACACCAGGCACATATATGGTACACAGACATACAAGCAGGCAAAAAAGTCATACATAAAAACCTCACACATAAAAGATAAAAAGAATTTTAAAAAGAATTTAACCAGTGCATGAGATGAGATCTCCCACCTATGAGTCCCATTTCTGGAAGCATTCTGATAGTTTCATTAAGCTTATTGTTCCAGGAAATAGAAAACAGACAGGAACTGCCAAAACACAGAGTTCATTCACTGCCTTTGAAACTCAAAGATGATTTTCTTAATGTCTTTTAAGCATGATACTGTATATAAAACCCAGCCATTTTAATTAAGGCATTTCTAGAAAGGAGATGTCCCTTGTTGTAAAGAGGAAAGAAAAGATACCCCTCATCCCCTTCTAGGCTCGGTTGTATGGAAAGAGAGCAAAGTCTGGGAGAAGGTCCAGAATTCTAACTGTTCCAATCTCCCTGCTCCAGGTTGAATCCTAGGTCAAGAAGTATGACAGCGATAGCTGCATTGCTGAGAAAGCACAGACTGGTGGAGGGGGGGGGCCTGGATCCTTCTCTTTTGGGGGAAGAAGGGAGATAAGCATCTGCAATTTTCCACCAGGTCATAGAAGTCAACCCCGTCATGACCTACCTGATGCCATCTTGTACAGTGCAGAGGGAGGAATGGAACTCTTCCTGGGTTGAGCATTTAACTAAGTCATCCAATTTGACCATTTATCTACAAAAACATTTTAAACCATGGATGAACTGAGATTAATAAATTGGACTCCATCTAATCCACTTCTATCCTCCTTCTATACAGAGGGCAGAAGCATATAAGGACATTAGAGAAGAAGGAAGGGAGAAAGCAGGATGTTATTTTCTTCAGACAGCTGAAGTATATCCTGGGGCAATTGAAAATACAGTTCCCTGTGTGAGATAAATGCTCCTCCATCCATCCTCTTTCTGCTTTAGCAAAGGCATTGTTAGCTTCTGATTTTAAAAGTTAATTTAACTTTAATTTATGTGCTTTGGTGTGAAGGTATTAAATCCCCTGGAACTGGAGTTGCAGGCAGTTGTAAGCTGCCATTTGGGTGCTGGGAAGTGAACCCAGGACCTCTAGAAGAACAGCCAGTGCTTTTAACTGCTGAACCATCTCTCCAGGCCCCATGTTAGCTTCCGATTTCACAGAAATCCAGGTTCTATTGTGTCTGTGACTTCTTGTCTCCATTGGACACATCTATGTGCTTTCTACAATCCTTGCATCTACCCAATTAAAGTTGGCCACAGACTGGAGTAGCAAGTGCCAAGAATCTGGCCACTGTGATTATAGAGTTGGTATTATCTCCTTATAGTTCTTCCAACATTTGCTTATTGTATTCTGAATGCTATTTGTTGTCATTCAACAGATACATCCTGCTCTGTTCACTTCCTGGCTCCCTTATGTTGGCACTGTAACTAATTGTGGCCATTGTATCTATCATAAATGGAAATTTTAGGTGGAGGCATTTAATTAATAATAATGCCTTTCCCGAGTTAATTTTCCTTCTAGTGTAGCAGCTAGCAAAATCTAACATAGTGGTTGAGCTATAAACTCACTTTCTAGATCACTATTGTGGGTAGGACTCCCAGACAAACTCCATAACAGACATATGGTATGAATGGGAAATCCATCTTTGTTGTTTAGATTGTTTGTTATGGCAGCTAATTTCGGTCTGTCCTATCTAGGACAGGTAATTTAAAGGAATAAAGTGACTGACCTGAGAAGAACCCCCACCACAATCTATCTATCTCTCAAAACTGGGTTTTACTATGTAACCTTGGCTGGCCTGAAACTTACTACAAAGACCAGGCTGTCTGGACACATGGGGAAGGGCCTAGGTCCTGCCCTGGATTAAATGACAGACTCTGGAGATCCCCCCAAGGACGAATGATGTGGGGAGTGGGTGGGGTGCTAGAAGGGAGCTGGTGGAGGGCCAAGGGAGGAGGGGTGGGAGAGGGAGCTGGGATTGACATGTGAAGCATTCATGTTTCTAATTTAAATAAAAACATATATGGGGGGGGGGGAGACCAGGCTGTCTTGAAACTCATAGAGCTCAGCCTGGCCTACCTCTCTTTCTCTACTGCTGGGATTAAAGGCGTGTGTCACCACACCCAGCTGGATGGTACTTTCTCTTAATATAATGGTTGTCAACCTGTGGGTTTTGACCCCTTGGGGAGGGGTCTAGCAACCTTTTCATGGGGGTCACATCAGATATTTACATTATAACTCATAACAGTAGCACAATTACAGTTATGAAGTAGTAACAAAAATGGTTGGGGGTCACCACAACATGAAGAACTATATTGAAGGGTTGCAGCATCAGGAAGGTTGAGAACCAAGGTCTTACTAGCTCATTCTCTCTTTCTTTTTTGAAATTTTCTATTTTTTTCTAATTCTTTGTGGATTTCACATCATTCATTCTGATCCTATGATCCCTATCTACCTGTTCTCTACCCATGAAAACTAAATTAAAAAAAAAAACAAAAAACCAACCAAACCAAACAAAAACAAAATAAAGCAACAACAACAAAAAGAATCTTGTCATTTAAGGTGTAGTGTGGGCCATTGAGACATACAGTTTACCCTTTAGGCCATACATCATTACTTGTGTTTATTGCTATGGTCTGTCATTGGTCTGGCTTGAGGCCTCGGGTTTTGGCTCATTCTCTTAAGGAAAAGAACTAACTATAACTAGGAACATGAAGGAATCAAAATGCAAGAAAATCAGATCCATGGGAGGCATTGTAAACATTTTCAAAATTTTCCATTTTAAGTCACAACTACCTCATCTTTCTTGGAGAAATGTTCAAAAGTGTAAATAAGCAAAATCAAAATTAATCAAAAATCTTCCTATGATTCTACCACTCAAAGACAGTCAGCCACTTTGGAGGAGAATATCCTTTGAAATTTATATTTACATACTTTATTAATTACTTTTCAGTTGCTGTGATAAAAATACCATAACCAAAGGCAATTTAAGTAGGAAAGTTTGTTTCAGCTTACGGTTCCAATGAGATAAAAATCCATCATGGCAGGAAGATATGGCAGCAAGTGTCAGGCATGGAGATAGGAACAGGAAGCTGAGCGGTTACATCTTCAACCACAAAAAATCAGAGAGTGAATTGGAAATGGAGCCAGGACAGGAATTCTCTAAGCCCACTTGTAAGGAGTCTTTTTCTGTCCCACCAGCCAGCTCCCCAGTAGTGACACAGAGATTTATTTTATGAAAGCTTGACCTTGTTAGTCTTGGGCTTGTTTCTAACTAGCTCTTATCACTTAAATCCAGTGCTTATAATCTTAAACCCATTTCTATCTATGTGCTGCCACATGGCTTGTGACTTTTACTGCTCTTCCTGCATGTCCTACTTCCTCTGTGTCCAGCTGGTGATCCCATTTTCTTCTTCCCAGAGTCCTCTCTCTGTCCTGAAGTCCCACCTATACCTCCTGCCTAGCTATTGGCCATTCAGCTTTTTGTTGTACCAATCACAGAAATACATTTTCCCACCGTGTACAAATAACCCACAATACCCACCCCCAGTGACGCACTTCCTTCATAAAGGCTCTACCTTCCTGTAACGTCCCCCAAACACCAGCAACAACTTGTGACAAAATGTTCAAATACCTGAGCCTATGGGAGACATTTTCATTCCAGTGATCATATTCTACTCTCTGGACTCCACAGGCTTACAAACATATAATGCTAATTGCATTTGATCCAACCTTAAAAATCCCCATAGTCCTTTATAGTCTCAATATTGGCCAGAAACCCAAAGTCTCTTCTGAGAGTCAGGATCTCTTAAATGTAACCCCTGTAAAATAAAAAAAAAATGAATTGCATACTTCCAGTATCTTATGAGACAAAATATACATTAACATTTCAAAGGGATGAATGAAGCCATAATGAGGAAACACTGGATCAAAGCAAAACCAAAACACAGCAGTGCAAATACCAAGTTCTGTAACTTCATGCCTGCTGTCTGGGACTTTAGTTTTAAAGCACTCTGCTCTTATAGCTTCTAACATATAATTTCCTTGTGAACTTCTTGCACTCCCTAAATGTAACTTTACTCGACAGATGCTTCACAGCTCTGGCATCTCCAACGTCTTGTTGGTGTCTCCATTGCAAACCAGGCTACACTTTCACAGCTTCATACAACGGCCTCTCATGGCCTTCAAGCAGGGATTCCCATGCCATATGCTGCCTGGTCTCAGTGGGTCTCTGCAACCACAAAGGAAGAATCCATGATCTCTGTACACGTGCATCCTTCCTATCTCCAAAGGCAGCACAGTGTGTACATTTACCTTTGTTCCTCTGCAGGAGGCCTCTCCCTATCTGTATAATCTCCTTAACAGTTGCAGGCTCTTTTCAGCACATGCTTTTGCTATAACATTAAGCTTCCTACTGTTCAGTTTTTCCTCCAAATTATATATTTTGTATCTTTTCTGCCCCATTTGCTACTTTTCATTGTAGACTTACATATGTTATTACTAATAATCACACCACAGATTCAAACCACCATACATGTGTAGAAAGTCTTTTTTTTAACTTTTAGAACATTTTGAAAATTCTATTATCCTTCCAAACCATTAGGTCTGTTTTTTTATTAAACTTTCTTTTCATTTATTCTTGTATTTTTCACATCATGAATCTCCATTCCATTCATTTACTGTCCCTTCACATCCACCCTCTGCTCTTGCAACATCTCCACTAAAATAAAATTTAAGAGACAAAAAGAAAACAAGGGAAACTCTCATCATAGAAGCTGTAGTGTAAGACAGTGAGTCATGCAGTAAGCCCCTTTGTCCATATATCTTCACTTGCAAGTGTTCCCTGAAGAGGGTCATTGGTTTGGTTCGAGGCCTCTGATTTCTGCTATACTATGGATGCTGGGCCCTCACTAGGACTCCTCTTGGATATCCTACTGTTGCCCTGTATTGTGGAGATCCTCCAGCTTTGGATCTGCACGACTGGTCCCTTCACATGCTCGAGTAGAACATAGTTGAGGTGTATGTTGGGGTGGGCCAACTCATAAGCCCAGTTCTGAGCCTGGGTGTAGGAAAAACTGAGGCCAGCCTTCCCAAACCTCAATGCCCCACCCCTCCCTGGCTGTGCTCAGCAGGCCACCAAGCCTGCCTCAAAGCCCAGAGACTATGGAGAGACACCTGGTCACATAGCAGAGTCAGTCCCTGAGCCAATAGGACCTTGGGAGGGGGTCTAAAGGCAGGCTCTGTTACTCCCTGACTCCAGGTGACTGAGTTGTTGGTGCTGTCTTCTCACCCCCCCACCTCCCCCAAGGGGTGTCTGAGCAGGGTAAGAAACACCTGGGTAGTTGCAGGGTTGGTCAGCCTGACAGCTCTCCCTGGTCTTCACCACCAGAGTGAGCTCCCCCCTGAATTGCCCTGGCGAGTTCATCCCTTGCAGCGTGAGCAAGGGGCGGGGCCAGTTCTCCAGCTTTCTGGGTGAGCTCTCCTCCACCTCCACCTTCAGGGCCAGCACTGCTGTGATGTCCAAGTGAGGTGGTATAGGGGCCACTCTCCCGAGTGCTGCAGCTGGTAAGGGGCAAAGGACAGCTCTCCCTGTCTTATGACCTCGGGACCAGCTCTCCCACCTGCTACGGGCAGTGGGGGGACATCTTTCCCTCACTCACACCACTGTATGGCAGATGAGGGGCGGGGCCGGATCTCCCAGGCTTACATCCTTGGGGTGGTTCACCTGCACCCCAGTCAATAGGGTCAGATGTACTGTGCTGCCCAGGCGAAGGGCAGGATCCACTTTCCCAAGTGCTGCAGCTGGTAAGGGGGAGGGTCAGCTCCCTTGTCTGTCACAGGCGGTGAGGGGTGAGGAATCTCTCCCCCACCCATACTGATGTATGACAGACAGTAGTGGGGACAGGTCTCCCATGCTCACAACTTTGGGGACTGGCTCACTCACACCGCCCAGGCCCAGATATCACCTCAGCCCCCGCTCCTCACCACTTTCACTGCTTCAGATATGCCTCTGTCCACAGGAAGTGAACCATTCTGCTCTCCACAACATACATTTGCTTACTGTAACAGTGCCTGTCTGCCCGACATTGGAAGGTGCTGGGCAGGCCTGTGTTTTCTCTGCCCCGGGACTGCATTTGGGTCTCTTTGTCCCTCTCAGTCCATCATGGCACTGAGAAGACACCACTTATTCTTTATTTTTTGTTTTCAGTCTTGGGTTTTAGAGACAGGGTTTCTCTGGCTGTCCTGTACACCAGGCTGGACTCAAACTCACAGAGATATCCTGTCTCTGCTTCCCAAGTCCTGGGATTAAAGGCTTGCACCACCAGCGCCTGGCCATGTAGACAGTTTTAACTCTTTTTTCTTTTTCCTTTCTTTCCTTCTTTCTTTCTTTCTTTCTCTTCTTTCTGTCTATCTTTCTCCCCTCTCTCCCTCCCTCCCTTCCTCCTTTCTTTCTTTAGAGGCAAGTTTCACTGTGTATTCCTGGCTGTCCAGAATTCACTCTATAGACCAGGCTGGCCTTGAAATTACAAACATCTGCCTGTTTACGCCTCCTGAGTGCTGAGTGTTGAGATTAAAGATGTGTACCCCCACCACCTGGTCCCCCTTTTTTTCTTCCCCAAGGGAATTTTTACTGTGCCCACTTGCTTTTCTTCTCTTGTCGTGCTGAAAATGCAACCCGTAGTCTCAGGCATGTTGAACAAACACTCTAGGACTGAACTACATTGCTAGCCCAAATCTGCATTTTTATTCTTTTTTCCTTTTTATATATGTGTACATCTGTGTATGCATGGTTTCCATGTATATGGATACACACGCATATGAGTATGGCTGCATGTATAGGCCCAGGTAGATGCTGAGAATCATCTGTGATTTCTCTTCCACTTTATTTGTTGACGGAGGCTGTCTCGTTTCCATCCAGAGCTTGTTGATATAGTCTTTTTTTTTGAGACAGGGTTTCTCTGTGCAACAGCCCTGGATGTCCTGAAACTCACCCTGTAGACCAGGCTGACCTTGAACTCACTATGATCTGCCTGCTCTCGCCTTCCAAGAGTTAGAATTAAAGACATGTGCCACCACTGGCCACACTGCTAGTCTTATGAGTCAGATTGTGCTGGGGAATCCCCTGGCTCTGAGGCTAGAATTACAGGTGGGCTACTACAGCCAACGGGCATTTACATGAGTGCAGGAGATCTGAACTCCAGTCCTCACAGTTTTGTGACAAACTTTCATGTCTTCGTATGTTCAGGTGTGGTGCAGGTGGTCACCACTGCTGTGTGCTCATAATTGCAAAAGTCATGCTGTACCCAGAAGACAGCATTTCAAAGACATGCTTCATATCCTCCAACTCATACGGTCTTCCCCCTTCTTTCTGAGGTATTCCCTGGGCCTTGGAGGAAGCAACACAGATGACCTAATTGGTGCTGAGCACTCAACAGTCATTTACTGTCAGTACTTTGACTAATTAAAGTTCTCTGCTTTAACCATTTCATACCGCAAAAAAAAGAAAAAGAAAAAACTTCTCTGACCAGCATTAGTCTGAGTACAAATACAAACACTTAGAAGGGAAAAAGACAGTATCAAATTTCTCCCTAGAGCCTGTGACCTCCCCAGCTACAGGCTTTTGGCTAGGTTTCTGGTGCCAGGAATGTTATATTCCTCCCTAGGAGCAGGCCTCATATCCAATAAGAAAGTGATTGGTTACTGTGATGGCTAGTCTTGGTTGTCGACTTGACTAAATGTAATCTGGATCCTTTTTTAAACATTATTTATTTTATGTGCATTGGTGTTTTGTCTGCAAGTGTATCTGTGTGAATGTGTTGGATCCCCAAGGACTTGAGTTACAGACAGTTGGGAGCTGCCATATAGGTGCTGGGAATTGAACCTGCGTCCTCTGGAAGAGCAGCCAGTACTCTCAACAGTTGAGCCATCTTTCCAGCCTCTAATTCAGACCTTTTGAGCTGGGAAAAGACATGTCTTTAGTTCAGAGCTTTTGAGCTGAGAAAAGACATGCCTTTTATTCCAGATCTTGAGGAGGGAAGACACACCTTTAATCCAGATGTAATCTTCACCACATCCTCTGCTGGAAGCCTATGTAAGGACATGTAAGAAGGAAGTTTTTGCTCGCCTGCTTGCTCTCAGCTCATTAGCAAGTTCATTCCTTTGCTGGCGTTGGAGTCTACTTCTTCAGGATTCTGGCATATACTGAAGACAGCTGAGACATCCAGCCTCGTGAACTGAACAACTACTGGATTCTTGGACTTTCCATTCACTGCAGCCTGTAAGTCATTCTAATACATTCCCTTTCTGTGTATATAGAGATTCATTCTATAAGTTGTAACTCTAGAGAACCGTGACTAATACAGTTACCCACAGGATATTCTTGCCATTATTTCAGTAGTGGGCATCTCTTGCCTGGAAGGTCATATACTGAGGGTCCACCGCAGGGAAAGCCTGTTGATGACTTTTCTCTCCAGAAGACTGTATAGCATCTTCCAGCACTATGAATACTAGCCTTCAGGGAGGAATCTTTCACCTTGCTTTCCCTGTGTCCTACATCCAAAGTGCGTCCATCTTATCTTTCTGAGACAGGCTGTTTCATGGAAGCTAGAGTTCACATTTATCCCTAGCCTGACTAGCTAGTGAGCCTCCAAAATCCACCTGGCTCTGTCCCCTAATACTGGGGCTATAGGCATACATCACCATGCACAGTTTTACATGTGTACTGGGGATCTAAACTCAGGTCATTATACTTTCGTATCAAGCAAAGAAACTCTGAGCCACCTCCCTAACATTTCCCTTGTACTTTTTACTTAAAGTATTTCCACATACGTTGTCTAATAAGAGTCCTTTTATGTAATATAATGCTAGTTTAAATGATCCAACTTAATTTTTCATTCTGTTTTGGTAGTTGGAGAGATAATTTCCGGTTACTCACTTTGTACACATTCTAGTATAAATTTAGCATTATTACTTTAGGATACATTATCACAAAAGAATTAACTTCAAAAAGCATGCACCTTTTTAGGTTTGGTAAACTGATAAATTGTTTTCCAAGTTAGTCATGTCAGTCATCATTGTAATGTGTCAGTCCAATTATTTTAACTTATGTTTATCTTTGTGAGGATGCCCTTGGATGTCACAAGTGGGCATTGGATCTGTCATTGTGAGCCACCTGATATGGATTCTGGGAATCAAACTTGGGTCCCCCAAAAGAGCAGGTAATGCTCTCAACTGCTGAGCTATCTCTCTAGCTCCATGAGTAGACCAGGCTGGCCTTGAAGTCACAGAGATCTGCTTACCTCTGCCTTCTGAGCGCTGTGATTACAGGCGTGCACCACCCAGCTATATTATGTTTTCTTTATGGCATAAATGGAATTTAGATAACGCAAATTACCTTGTATCTGTTTTATGGTGAACTTTATTAACATTGGCAAAAGTCCTCCTCCAAACCTGAGCTATAGATGTAAGTTCACTATAACTTATACAGATAAAGGAAAGTCATTTTATAAAATTGGATTGCTTGGCTAAGGAGATGACTCTGTGGGCAAAGTGCTTGCTGTACTGTAGGGAGTGGAGAAAGCCCTAGGTAAGTGAATTCCTGAGTAAATGTATGTGTTGACAGGAGCTGGCCATGTCTAAAGCTCCCAGAGCTTCAGATCCATGGAGAAATGGCAAAGCCTTCCTCTGGTCCAAGTGTGGATGTTGATAGTTTGTGCAGAAAATGTCCACCATAGCTTTTTCTCCTTAGATGTGTACAGCCTCAACACCGCTCCCCTACAGAGACTGTTCCTGCCTAGATTGGCTAAACCTGGGTCCTCGATCCAGCTGTGAAACATCAACCCTGCCTCCTTATTTATCTGTCTATAATAACTCTTTGTCCAGGTCTTTACAATAACCCTTCCTTTCTGTCCAACTGCATATAATGAATATGCTGAGGTTCTGGAGTACTTCAGATTCTCAAGCCCAGTTCCTAGCTTTATGGCAGTGTGTGTGGAGGCCAGAGGATAATTTCCTGCAATCAGTCCTCTCCTTACACCAAGATGGTTCTGGGGAACTCAGGTTGTCAGGGTTATTGAAAGCACCTTTATGCACTGAGCCATCATACTGGCCTTATTCTTCAATAAATTATGGGGAAGTCCTGTGTATATGTCAATAAAGCACTGTTGGCCAATAGGGAAGCAATATAGGTGGGACTAGGAGTCTAGGATGATTCTGGGAAATGTAGTGAAGAGACTGGTCACCATGTGATCTCCTGGGAGCAACTGGTGCTCAGGAGTGTGTCCTCAAAAAAGATAAGTCCTTATAATGTATGTATATGTATATGTGTATATATTAGTAATTATGGGTTAATAATCAAGTCAGAGCTAGCCGTTAAGAAACCAAGCAAACAGCCAACGGCTTCATAATCAATACAGTGTCCTGTGTGTTATTTGGGGGCTGAAAGCGACAACATGACCCAGGTGGCGAGCAGGAAAACTACACGTTACAAATAAAGAATAAAACAAGGGGCTGGGTGGTGGTAGTGCATGCCTTTAATCCCAGCACTTGGGAGGCTGAGGCAGTGGCAGATCTCTGTGAGTTTGAGACTAGCCTGGTCTACAAGAGCGAGTTCCAGGACAAGATCCAAAGCCACAGAGAAACCCTGTCTTGAAAAACCAATAATAATGATAATAACAATAATAATAATAACAAAACAAGGGATGGGGATAATGCTCTTATAACCAAAGGAACTAATAAGAGGAAATAATTAACACATTAACTTGATCATAGTTTCAAAATGTGACACAGGAATCTTCTGACTGAAGGTTCAAAGATATTGTGTGAAACATCCATTCTTCTGCTTAAGTTTAATGAAGCAGGGACAGCCTTGTAGAACTGTGATTATACCAAAAAAAGGCAAATGACTACACATGGTGGGTGGACGATGGCTGGGCAGCGCAGCGGTGGTGGCATCACCGCCACATCAAGACCTATCCAGATTCCTTTCTGGAATGAGCCGCAAGGGTTAGCAACAAGCACCTTTATCCACTGAGCCATCTCAATGGCCTTATTTTTAAAATACTACACAAAGGGCAGGGGATGTTAGAGAAATGGCTCAGGGTTGCTCGCTGTACAGCCAGACAAGACAAACCAGACCATTTTTTTACGGTCAGCTCTTTTTTTGGGTTTTCGAGACAGGGTTTCTCTGTGGCTTTGGAGGCTCTTGTAGACCAGGCTGGTCTCGAACTCATAGAGATCCGCCTATTACAGCCAGCTCTTAACACAGGAAAACAGTGAGAATTAGACAAAGTCTTTAGATATTGTGGTTAGTTTGGGAGAAAATGGCTTCTGGTTTCTGCCACATTTTGGGGGAAATTGTACCTAATTTTAGCAATATGTTTTGACAAAAAAGTTTTTGCTTTTATTTGTTTGTTTGTTTTATAAGATGGGGCCTCACTATATATCCCTGGTTGTCTTGGAACTCAGTATGTAAAACAGGCTGGCCTCAAATTCAAGAGAGATCCCCCTGCCTCTACCACCTGAGTGACAGGATAAAGGCATGTGTCATCATATCCCTGCTCCCAAAAGAACTTTTTTTTTTTTTTGGTTTTTCTTTTCTTGTTTTTTGTTTGTTTGTTTTTTGAGACAGGGCTTCTCTGTGTATCCCTGGCTGTCCTAAAACTCACTTTGTATACCAGGCTGACCTCCAACACATAGAGCTCTCTGCCTGCCTCTGCCTCCTGAGCGCTGAGATTAAAGGCTTGTGCCACCAGTGCCTGGCTTCAAAAGAATATGTATATTCTTACCTCTTAAAAGATTTCCTTATGTTTATGAATGTTTGCTTACATGTATGCATGCTTACCACATGCATACCTGGTGCTCATGGAGGTCAGAAGAGGGTGTCATATCCCTTGCAACTGGAGATATGGATGGCTGTGAGACTCCATATGGGTGATGGGAATTGGACCTGGGTCCTCTGCAATTGTAACAAGTGCTCTAAAGCATCATTGCAGCCCCTTTATTTTCATTCCTGCTCCACATCTTTCTTCCTACCATGATAGCAATTCTTTGAGTCTGCCACACCGGAGACTTGAAGGGAAAGCCTGGGAGGGGGTCTAATCTGGTACACTCCTCCTTTCACTACAGGATTTTCTTATACACTTACATTTAAAAATACACTCTACAAATACATGAAGGAAAAGTTGTAAAAACTTGGTGTGAAACTTTTTCCTCCTGGGAGGGGGTCTAACCTGGTACACTACTCCTTTCACTACAGGATTTTCTTATACGCTTATGTTTAAAAATACACTCTACCAATACATGAAGGAAAGTAGTAAAAACTTGGTGTGAAACGTTTTCCTCCTTTATTCTAGTTGTTCAAGTAAGATTCTTTCACCTGTGAATAACAATATCCAACTAAAAGTGTACATTTAACAAGAAGTTCAGTTGTCCAACCTAAAGACAGTAGAAGTCCATAGTCCTAGGCTAAATAGTGCCATCAGCCACCCAGGGTCTTTGCATCTGTACATGTAGTCATATTAAACAATTGTTTTTGTCTATTGCCTGATGGATGCAATATTCCTCCTGTAGTTTCAGTTATATGAAATGCCCATGAAAAGACAAGGAGGAGGACTGGGGATGTGGCACAGCTGATACAATGCTTGCTTTGCACAACTCCCTGAACCACCCTTCCTCCCTCCCTTCTTCTCATTCTTTCTACCGTGTGTGTGTGTGTGTGTGTGTGTGTGTGTGTATGTGTGTATTCATGAATATGTGTGTTCATGTGTGTGAGTACGCGCCACACAGTGCAAGTACAGGGGTCATAGGATAATACTGCATGAGAGTTCCCACCTTTTTAGAGAAACTCACTAGCTACTACATACACCAGGCTATCTGGTCCAAGAGTCCAGAAATTTTCCTGTCTCTTCTTCCTGTCTAGCTGTAAGAGCACTTTATATGTGGGCTGGGGATTCAGACTAGAGTCTCCTGTTTGTAGGGCACACACTTTACCTGCTGAGCCATCTCCCCTGCCCTGCCCTGAATAGGTTTTGTTTTTATCAAGACAGAAAATCATTTTAGAAGCCTCTGGGGAGAATGTTGCCAAAAAGCTCACTTGGCAATTTTGGCTACATGACTAGTCCTACCTGCAGGGCTGCAGGGTTGCAAGGAGAGAAAGTAGCTGGCACTTTAAATTTCTGTCACAGGAAGCACATACTGTAGAAGAGAAAAGAAAGAGAAGATTGCTTTTCCTGTGTGCCGAACCATATTTTGACAGGCTGTTTTCCAGTTTTAAAAAAATAACTAAATTAGATTGGTTGCACATACCTGTAATCCCAGAGGCTGGGAGGCTGAGGCAGGACTACCTTAAGTCTAGCCAAATTGGTCTACATAGGAGATAGACTCCAAACAAAATAGAACCAAAACAAAATACAACCAAACAAAAACTACAATATAACATTAGAATATTACAAGAGTGTTATAAGTTCAGTGCAACTACCTCATTATGTTCTGTTTCGAGATTTAAGAAACACAGTGCACGGCTGGAAAGATGCCTCAGAGGTTAAGAGCACTGGCTGCTTGCTCTTCCAGAAGTCCAGTGTTCAATGCCCAGCAACTACATGGTGGCTCACAACTATATAATGAGAACTGGTGCCCTCTTCTGGTGTGCAGGCATACATGTAGGCAGAACACTCTGTACATAATAAATAAATTAATTAAATCTTAAAGAATATTTTAAAAAGAAGCACAGTTCAGGACTAGGGTAGTAGTTCAGTGATAGCACACTTGCCTAGGATCCATGAGATCCCAAATCCCACCTGCAGCATCACACACACAGTATATTAAGCATGCCAAGTGAGGAGGCCTGGGCAACCAATGGGGCCCTGGGCAGTGGATCAGTGTTTATCCCTGGAATACAAACAGACATCGTGTTTCCATAACACAAAGAGGGATGCTCTCTCAACCTGGACTCTTAGGGGAGTGCCTGGACCCTGCCCTGAGTGAAATGACAGACTCTAGATATCCCCTAAATGCACATGCAGCCTCCCTCCAAAGCATGTTTTTGTAACGATACAATGCAAATATATTAATATAATAGTATTACAGACAGATAGACCGATTTACACACACACGCCACACATGCATGCACGCACGCGCGCCACTAACGAAATGTGGCTGCCTTTTACCTTAAAGGTAACATTTCCAAAATGAGAAATATTTGGGCACCTTACTTAAAAAATTTCTTTCTGAGGCCAGTAGTAACTGTCATATACAAATTCTATAAATGGTAATGGAAGGCCATTTTTAGAATCAAGAATTTAAGAACAACTAAGTTCTTCTTTATGTAAGGGGGACATTCCTATACAAAAACATACACTAAAAAATCAATTGCTTCTTGATCTTTAGGCTATGATCAAGTATAAAATATGACAAGACACAGATGATAAACATGAAATGCTGGTTTACATGAGTTCTTTTATTGCTAAGCATCAAATTCTGACAATTACTATACCATCAAGTTAAAGCCTAAAAAGGAATTACAGCTCATTCAAAAGAGTTATTGAAAAAATTATCTGTGTGCTACTAGTATGTGGATGCTCAAATACCAAGGACACAATGATGACAGAGAGCCACATCACTATGAAGCATATGTTTACAATTTCCTGTTAGCACAATGACCTAGAAATGATTATCAAAAAGTCAAGTTTAACTGCATATCTCTCCAAACTGATGCTGAAAATAATATATACATTCTTTACAATTACAGATGATTAAAATAAAAACCTTAAAATGTAAACAATGCAGAATAGGAACACTGAGAACAAAGTTTTACTGTTGAACAAGGTGACAACACAAAGATACTTCAAATCACCAACATAAATTATTTTTCCTATATAATTCATTTTTCTCATTGCTCTACAGAAATCAAAATAGATTTTTTTCCATAAAGATGGTAATACACCAGGGACATAAAGACCTTCCAAGTGTTTTTTATGTTAACATATATGTACAGTAAATATTCAACAATCCTTTTTACAGCTTACTTAAATAGAAGCATGCTTTCCTATCCATAAATAAACACTAATCATCATCCATTCAAGCATATTAAGTACTTCTAATATCTCATGCACTGTGCAGGGAGACAAAGCTGAGTATGAATGACACACTCACAGTAGAAGAGCCCACAGTGAAGCTGAAGAGACAATATGTAACATGTCCTTTCTTAATCAGTGAAGCCATTTGTATACAAATCTTCTGGACTTCCAGGAGAGAAGTTCCCACACCCTGACCCTATGTATTAGCTGACAGAGGTGTTTAGCAGCTAATATGAAGTGAGGTTTTGTTTTGTTGTTGCTTTCACTCAGACAATGAAGTTAGTGGATAAAATTTCCTCTTCTTAAATATTTTCATGATCTATGGGGTTGGTTAGTGGCAGAGTGCTTGCTAGCATGTGTAAAGCTATCTATGCTGGGTTCTATAAGTACCACACCAAACAATAATTGTTTTCCTCAGTGTTGAAAAACATGATTTACACATACAATTTCATTAGTAAACTGCTTAATGCATGCGACCAAGTTATTTATGTGAGTATTTCACGGCATTTTCAAAGTTTTACCTGAAAAGGTCTGTGCATTTTTAGTATGCAAATACATTTTGGTCCTGAGTGACCACAGAAGACAACAAATGCCATATTTTCTGGGATAAAAACTAAAAAGCACTACATTTGTATGCCTTTAGTACTGTTAGCAACTAATGGCCCATCATTAATAAAGTCTCAAAATGATATTCAGTGTATGATTCCTGTTAGAGAATGAAGGCAAATTTGTAATAAAGTCTAAAAATTTTCTAAAAATTGATTTAAAAATTTTAGGAGCTTAAGATAATTAATGTTCTAAAAAAGGTAACCTCATGAAGTACTTCAGGAAGGAGGTATATATGTCTGGCTAGCAATGAATGAACTAGTGCCTTTTGTTATTTCTTTTTTTTTTGGTTTTTATGAGACAGGGTTTCTCTGTATTGTTTTGGAGGCTGTCGGTCCAGCCTGGCCTCGAACTCACAGAGATCCGCCTGCCTCTGCCTCCCAAGTGCTAGGATTAAAGGCGTGCGCCACCACCGCCCGGCCTGCCTTTTGTTACTTCTAATGTGTGTGTGTTTCATCAAATGTGTATTTTTCATGAAAGAAACAGTGTGTGCACATATCCCTAAGACTAACAGCTTCACACAGGCCAGCTGACTCTGATTTCTCAGGGTTCAATTGCTATCCACAAGACCAACGGGGGTTCTTTAGGGCTCAAGAGTCTGTTCCTAGACTCTGGGAAATCTACATTTGTGCAGCCATTCTCACTTCCTACTAAGTCTTTGTGTGCTCACAGAGGTAGCTCATGGGGAGACAGAAAACAAAGATTAGGTGTTTGATCCCCCAACAGAGAGAAACATACTAGATGCTGGTGAGGACAGAGTATGGCTCAGGGTTGAATGCTGTTGCAGCATAAAGGAAAAGGTCTACTCTGGAAAAGTGCCAAGATGCAAAACTCTAGAAAGTGCTTACTAGATTTGCTGCAGTGTCTGTTCTGTTGTGATTTGTTAGAGGACTCATCTTAGTTATCAAATTCACCTCTAACTGCCTGAGCTCACATGCTGCTGTGGGAGGTTCTTCCTGCAGCAAACTGTATAGAACAAGGCTAGTGTGTTGTGAGGGTGTAGAGATCCTCTATGAAAAAGGGAATACTTGAGCGACAAAACTGTCTTATCACATCACAGGCCTTATCTACTTTCAACTTTGTCTATTTACTTGGTATCACTTGCACAGAGTTTTTGCTTTCATGTTAGCAGATACTTTCATAGAATTTTACTGGTTTAATTGTAATCAGACCTTGGTATTCAGAGTATAGTATAATATACCATTAAGCTTTAAAATACTTTCCAAACAAGATAAAGACAAGCATTATAAAACCATGAACACTTGCTCAATCTTCCATTTAACCAAAATCCAGTATGCCTAAATCTTTAATGGTGTGTGTGTGTGTGTGTGTGTGTGTGTGTACGTGCTTACACACGTGCGTTTGAAGCAGGGTCTTGCTATGTAGCCAATGTTGGCCTGGATTCCACTATGTAGCTAAAGACGGATGACCCTGAATTCATGATCCTTTTGCCTAGACTCCCAAACACATAGGCAAGTGTTGGATTTATAGATGTGCACCACCACATCATCTTAATGGCACTTTTCAATAAATTTTACCTGGGGCAGAAGATATAGTTTAGGGGTAAAAAGCTTGCTTAGCATAAGTAGCATAAGTGAGGCCTTGGTTTCAAACTCTAGTAACACACACACACACACACACACACACACACACACACACACACACACACACGTTACCACCAGATTCTGCTTTCCCTAAAATGCTATATAGTCACACAAAATGGTATTACATGAGAGAATTTTCACTTGTTTACAAATTGTTCCACAAACATTCAAAATTTGCACATTCAATCTTTGAAACTAGAATGTAGTCAGGAATTATGCTTTTCATGTCTTCCATTACTTCTCCACTACAGAGTTTGGATGCTCTAGAGATAGGAGGAGCTCAAAGGTGTTGGCCAAGGTGTTTTAAGGAAACATTTTACACTTCATACCTAGTAAGAATTTCAATGGCAAAAGATAGTCCCACACAGTTGTACTCCATACTTTCTGCTGGATGAGAACAAATATTACCGTGCTGTAACCATCCAGAGTCCCAGGGTCACATTGGCAGCCAAAAGTACACTGCCACCAAGCAAGATGAAAAATCCTATCAGATCTTTGACATCATTGTCTCCAATCACTGAGGTAAGGGTAGCATCCAGGAAAGAGTTTAAAATCCATTGACCATCCAAGGCAAAGCAGGGCACTGCATTAACAATAGCCAGAGCTCCGGAAAGAGAAATCAGATACCTGGGTAAAGATCAGTTAAGGAGCTAGCTGTGAGGTGCAAATGGAAATCATCTTTTGAAAAGCCAAAAGACACTGGACTGGGAGGTGAGATTACAGTAGATTTTTCTACTTTACGTCTCTAACATTCTTTCTTATAGCTCTATTTAAAACAAGTTAATATTTCCTTGAAGTTCAAAAACTTTGAATGGAAAAACAAAGGCAAACTAAACAGTCTACAATGCATTCCTAAGAAAATTAGTTTTTCCAATCTTTAATGATAATAATGGGAGAGAAGAGCAGGGCTAAGAAACAAAGAGAAAAATTGCTGCAGTCCTAGGGTTTTGGGCACACTAGGCAATGCTCTACTACTGAACAAAAATGCCAGCCCCCACATTATTAGTTTTTTAAATTTTGAGACTGGGTCTTGCTGCACAGGCTGGTGATGTTCTAGTCTTAGTCTCCTAAGTGTTAGGATAACAAACACGCACCAACACACCAGTCCCCAAATTACTTCAATTGTTTTAAATTGTAAGTATATATATGTGTGTCTGTGTAAATGTATGTACCACATGCATACAGAAGTTCATAGAGGTCAGAACAGGTGTTTGGATTCCCTGGAATTGGAGTTATAGATAGTGGTAAGCCACTATGTGGGTGCTGGAAATGGAACCTGGATCTTCTGGGACAGCAGTCAGTGCTCTTAACTGCTGAGCCATCTCAGCCCCCCAATATGTTTTTTCCAGACAGGGTCTCACAGTGTAGCGCTGGCTGTCCTGGAACTCGCTCTGTAAATCAGGCTGAACTTCAATTCACAAAGTTTTGCCTGTCTTTGCCTCCTGAGTGCTGAGATAAAAGGTGTGCGCCACCACTGTCCGGAATCTATTAATAAGCTCAAGTTGGGTTAGGCAATAAGTGCCACATGCCTTTAATCCCAGCACTCAGGAAGCAGAGACAGGTGGGTCTCTGTGAGTTCAAAGCCATCCTGGCCCACAGAGTAAGTTCCAGGATAACCAGGGCTATATTGCAAGACCCTGCCTCAAAAAGGAAAAAAAAAAAAAAAGCTCAAGTCAGGCAGAATGCATCACCTCACAAGTAATGGAAACTTTATCCTTTATAAACTTCTTATAAATAAATGAAACTCTCGAGTTGTATTAAGGGTTCCTTCATTTCTGCACCTTTTTTTTACAGGCATATTTATATATTTACATTATATTTCTGTAAAACTATATGCTTTTGTGAGGCTAGAGAGATGGCTCAGCAGAGCAGGGCTTGTTCTTGAGTGGACCTAGATTCGATTACTAGTACCCACAAGGCAGTTCACAACCATATTCAACTCATGTCTGGCACCCTCTTCTGGCCTCCGTGGGCACTGCATGCACATGGCACACCTGTGTCTCGGAAGAGCGCTTCTTGGAATTCTGAGGAAAACTGAGGCTAGAACAGAGGAAAACGGAAGATGCTGTGAGGAGAGCCCACCCTCTCTTGGAGCTTCAGGCACTTCCTCCCCCGGAGTCAAGTTGCTGTGATGCCCGTCTGCTGCTCTTCCCACAATTCTCCTTTCTGTGTTTTAGTTTTTCTCCATACTTGATCGAGTTTTCTTCACTAACATTTCCCTCGTATGTAAAACCTAATGTCTTTCATCTTTAAAGTCTTTTTATCGGTTGTAAGCAATTAAATGATAAGGACTCTATTTGTAATGTTCTACTCAAGGTAAAAATGATGAAGCTACAAATAACACACTTTTAAAGTATTTTTCAAACCAGAAAGGATACTTGACAAATGTCTCCACAATCACCGGCAGATCTATGCTTAGAAAGTTGAAACGTGGAATAAAACTTGTGATGCTCACTAAAAATGAAAAACAAGGAATAATAAATATTATCCACAGAAGCAAAGTAGCAACACTATATATTTACTATATGATCAAAATTGCACTAGTCTATTAAAATAGATGAGCAAACCTTTCCTACATATGTGTGAGTAAGCTCTATACCTTATTTATAAGGAAATCTGGGCCAGGCCTTTAATTCCATTACTTGGCAAGCAGAGGCAGAAGGATCTTTGTGAGTCTAGCCTGGTCTATATAGCAAGTGCCAGGCCAGCGAGGGCTATATAGTAAGACTTTGTCTCAAAACAAAAGAGAAAAAAAAGAAAGGATAAAGAGAAAGCAGTTCATAAACATCTACTAAATATAGTGGAATGAAAATCTCATGTCCCAATGCATACTTATTTTGTGAGGTACAACTAAGATAAAGCAGACCACAAATCAATTATGACTACCAAATATAAAGTGGGACTTGAAAATATAATTTATATCTAAAGCATTATTATCCTTTCAAAGAGGTGTATTCTAAAAATTGCATTTGTTACAACTATTATGCTATTTGCTGATTGCTTCTTTATTGGTAAGATAGAGATCAACACAAGGGGATCGTTAAAGTTCCCACACTCTGTAGATTCCACAACCCTGTTTTGGTCCAAAGCATCTAAAATGTATCACATCATTAGGAAAAACTCACAGTCCACATTTCTAAATTAACCCCAACTAGAACCATTCTTCATTTATTAAGAGTATACTCAATAGCTGCCTGGAGTCACTTAATATCAAACCAATAAGCAAGGAAAATGCTGCAGGTTGCCTCTCACTATATAGCTATAAGGCAAGCTGCACTGAGTGGAGCACACCTCTAATCCCAGCACTTGGGAGGCAGAGGCAGGTGGATCTCTGTAAGTCTGAGGCCAGCCCGGTTCAAAGAGGAAGTTCTAGGATAGCCAGGGCTATACAGAGAAACCCAGTCTTAAAAAGCAAAAAGAACAAAAACTATGAAGTAGTGTTATGTGTGGCGGTGCACACATTTAGGAGGCAGTGACAGACAGATCTCTATGAGTTTAAGGTGTGCCTGCTATATGTAGCAAGTTCCAGGCCAGCCAGGGCTACATAGTAAGTCTTTCACTAAAAACAAAAGCATAAAAAACACAAAGAAAAGTCTTTTAACGAATAGCGTTGGTGGCACACGCCTTTAATCCCAGCACTCAGTAGGCAGAGGCAGGTGGATCTCTGTGAGTTCAAGACCAGCCTGGTCTACAAGAACTAGTTCCAGGACACCCTCCAAAAAGCCACAGAGAAACCCTGTCTCGAAAACAACAACAAAAAAACAAAGGAGTCTACTCCAACAATACTCACCTGTGTAGTGAAGATGTAGTGGGTGCCCTACATACAGCATATCAATTTGAGGTGGATGTTTCACTTTTATTAATCGAGTATGAGTTTCCAATGATGGTACTATACAGAAACTTGAAGTTGAGCTTGTTTTGCAATCTTTGTTGGTTCTACAAACTTGAGTAGCTTCAACTGCTTTTCGGGCAGGTAGACATGTATGCTAAAAAGACAATATTGGTCAATATTAAAAAATATTTATTAACAAGAAAAATCTAGGTTGTATTCCTTCATGTTTTTGTTGTCACCCAGAGGTTTAGGAATGTCCTTCATATAAAAGGAATGCTATTAATGTGCACATACTATAAATTAAATATCAATATTCCATTTTGCTATATGGATATCATACCACTATAGATTTTTAGATTCTCAGGTAAAATGTGACATATGAGACATGTGGTCTTATTAAATGACACAAAGTAAACAGAATAAAGAGAGAAAGTTTTATAGCTTTTGTTTTAGCTTTATCTGTTTATTTTAGTAATTATATCAGACAAGTAAGACTGCCTTGGGGACAACTTACCAAACGCTTATTAAAATTGTTTCTGTAGGAAAAACACACATCTGTGAGGCTGTGATTGTTACAGCATTCAGTAGAACCATCTAGTCGTTTGTATGCTAAAAAGAAGCACAGTACTTATAAGAATCCATTTACATTTGTTAAAAAAATTCTGCTTTTAAAGAGAAAAACATAAGTAGAATGGCATATAAATCTGGAAGCAACTGATAGTGCAGTATCTAGTTTGACAGCTACTGGCTATAGTTGATTTTATAATATTAAAAAGATCCAATTTGAAATGAGAAGCTATGCTCAGGGTCTTGGCATTAATATAGCTCAGTTGGTACAGTGTCTAGCACATGTGGAACCCTGGGTTTGATCTCTGGTATCCTATAAACCAGGAAAGGTGGCACACACATACAATCGCAGCACATAGGAGGTGCAGGCAGAAGGACCAGAACATCTTTAACTAAGTATTGAGTTTAAGACCAACTTGGATTACATGAGACACTGTCCAAAAATTAAACAAGCAAACCTTCACTTACCCCAGGTTAGGTGTCCTTATAAACTGACCCATAAAGCCAAAGTTAGAGTGAGTTTCAGGTTCTGTGATAGTAACTTCATGCTCTTTCTGAAGTACATAGTGAAGAAAGGCCTATCCATTTACTTCTAAAAAGGGACTTTTGTGAGTAAGGGGGCTCCGAAAAATGTTTCAACCTTAAAGAATCAGATTGGTCACTCAAAAAAAATCTTAATACCAGTGAACAAGAGAATACCAGACATCTGGACATCGCCCACTATCACACAAAAAAGTACCAACCATTACCTATGAAATACTTTAAAGGGAGGGAGGGAAAGAGAGTGAGAGCCAGAGAGCCAGAGACAGCAACAGAGACAAACAGGGAGAAGGGGAGAGAAGAAGAGGCAAGGAGAAGCCGAGGGAGGTGTGAGGGAAGGAATCATGAATCAAATAAGCCTCTAAATTCGAAAAAGACAGACTAGGTAAAGCTTGAGAAAATAAGTGCCTCCATTTCAATAAACACATGACATTTCAAAAACAAGGGGTATTGTGATAAATCGATGAGATTCAGAGGGCATAAGAACACTATAACTTTAAAAAAACACGTAAGCATTAAAAAAAGGGAAGGGGCTGATGAGATAGCTCAGTGAGTCAAAGTGCTTGTCACCCAAGCCTGGTGACCTGAGTTTCATCCCTAGAACCCACAGGAAGGTGGAAGGAGAGAAACAACTTCACCAAGTTGTCCTCTGATCCCCACACTATTGCAACCTCTGCCACATGCATACATGCACACAATAAATGAATGTAGAAAGAAGGAAAATGCTTTATAATGAAAGGCTCATGAATATATGGAATATTAAATCTGAAAAAAATTAGGAGGTGACCTTTTCAGAGTTAAATAAGTTTAGCGGGTTCTCAGAAGAAACTTGCTTCAAGCCTTCTGACTTATTTCTTTGGTTGTTAGCTATTAGTTGATTATCTGTTCATACAATAGCATATACAAATTTAACTCAGTGTTCATTTAGCACCAAAGGGAAAAATGCTTCTGCCAAGGATTGCTTATTGTTACGTTTAAAATATTAGACATAGCTAGGAGTGGGTGGGATGAGCTCCCCCAGGAAGAACATATCAACGGATTGTCTAGTGCTGAATGGTCAGCACTAAAAACATGCAGGTGACATTATATTGATTGAACAGGTTATATTTAAGAATATATATGCATATAAATCTATATTCAATAACAATTATTGAAAAAAAGAGGCCATGAATTTGAAGGAGAGTGGGGAAGAATATATAGGAGGATTTTGAGGGAGTAAATGGAAGGGAGAAATGTAAGCATATTATAATCTCAAAAATTTTTTTTTTGGTTTTCCGCGACAGGATTTCTCTGTGGCTTTGGAGGCTGTCCTGGAACTAGCTCTTGTAGACCAGGGTGGTCTCGAACTCACAGAGATCCGCCTGCCTCTGCCTCCCGAGTGCTGGGATTAAAGGTGTACACCACCACCACCACCACCACCCAGACCATAATCTCAAAAACTTTTAAAGTGCTTAAAAATTAGACTTACATTTAGATACATTTATGTGTCTACACATGTGAAAATATCATACTACAGTGGATTATTTACTAAAATGTGATTGATTAATTATAGTTGATGGTTGTTTTGAATTTGGGTTTTGGTGTTGGGTTATAGTGGGGTTTGAACCTTGAGCCTCATGCAAAGGCAGGCAAACGCTCTACTACTGAGCTACATGCCCAGAGTACATACTGTTGAGCATGGATGCTGATTTTACACATTTTTGGGATTTTTTTTTGTTTTTTTCTTTTTTTGAGACAGTTTCTCTCTATGTAGCCCTAGCTGTCCTGGAACTCACTCTGTAGACCACGCTGTCCTTGAATTCAGAGATCTTCTTTCCTCTACCTACTAAGTGCTGGGATTAAAGGGCTTCACCACCATATCCAAATGATTTTACACATTTTAAAAATATTTTTAAATTATTATTTTTGTGGTATTAGAGATGGAATTCCACATTATGCAAATCTTCTATCACCTGAGTTATACACTCAGTCCGAAAAAAAGTGTTTTGAGTTCTAAAAGTCAAATATTATAAAAGAAATTAGAAGTTCAACAATTCATAATATAGGAAACAGATACCCAGCAAACCAAGAAGAATGTCTATTAGTTTGGGCCTATTTATTTTAATTATGTGCTTTAAGACAATTGAACAAAATTAACCAATAGATATGGTCTCAGGGTTAGTAATGGAAAGGACTGGTATTTGAAACATGTTATATTGAGAAAATGCACACACCTCTAACTGGGAAGCTTAACTGTTGTAACGTTGATGCACTTATACAGTAACCAATTTGGGGCTCATATGCAATGGTATCTAAACATTCATTCCAATCTTGCACGTTAGTCACAGGGCAATCCTGAAGATGAGTGACAAGGTCTCCCACAAAAAGGCCTCTGGGTCCAATGGCAGGTGAGTCCTTGGGAAGAAGGAAAATCAAATCAATGTATAATAGCAAGCTACTATAATCAATCTAAACTAGCCATAATAATAGACACTGCACTAACTCAAAGTAGAATACTTTTAAACATTTTTATTAGTTTTTTGAGAATTTCACACACTGTATTTTGAACTTCTTCATCCCTCCCCCAACTCTCGCTAAAGCCCCTCTCCAGTCTCCCATTCCTTTCCATTCAGCTTGGAGTTTTCTTCAAAGTAGAATATTTTGAATAATGCATAAAGCAATCCATCTCTAAATCCAAAATTCTCAGTCAAACCATTTTAATTCCATTCCACAGTTCCCAAATTCAAAAAAAGAAACCCTACTTGTTTATTATTAAGGTTAAAATAACAAAGAAGTAAGGTATACAATACAGGCTTAGTATGTACCAGGTCCTAAGTTTGATTGCCAGCAGCATAAAAAGGTGAAAATCAAAAACACTTTGAGGGACTGGAGAGATGCCTCAGTGGTTAAGAGCACGGACTGCTCTTCCAAAGGATCCAGTTTCTAGTGCCAGCACCCACGCAGTGGCTCACAACAGTCATTAACTCAAGTTCCAGGGAATCCAAGTGGTACACAGACACCCTGGCAAAATACCTACCCATGCACATAAAATGAAATTCAAAAGTTAAAAAAAAACAGCCCAAACTTTTTAATGTAAGAAAAAGAATAAAAAAGCCAAGATACAATAAACTACTCTCCAGTGGTTGGCCCCACATTCAGAAGTATACAGTACAAATTGGAGCCCAGGGGTTAGCAAAGTAAAGGGAGGGAAAGAGAACATGAAGTGGTGGGGGGTGACAGGGAGGTGGGGGTACATCTGGGAGGAGCTAAGGGGAAGAGTGAATACTATCAAAATACATTAATATTTTTTAAATAAAAAAACAGTTACCCAGAGGATCCCTATCTCGAAAAACCAAAAAAAAAAAAAAAAACCAAAAACCAAACAGAATAACAGAATAAATGTGTAGCTAATAAATATAAACAAATTTTGCCATTCTAAAAACAAATGTAAGCTGCGTTTGGTGGCACACACCTGTAATTTCAGCCCTGGGGAAACAGAGACAGAAGACCTCTGTGAGTTTGAGGCTAGCCAGGGCTACACAATCAGATGCTGTCTCAAAATAAATAAATTTTAAAAAAGAAAAATGAAAATCTGTTCAAGTCTTTCAGGGGGAACAAAAATTAAAAACATAGTGAACAGAAACAGGAGCTTGAGAGGCAGCTGTTGAAAAGTGCTTGCTATGCAAACTTGAGGACCTGTGTTTGGATCCCCAGAACGTACCCCCCCACACACACACACAAAACAGATATAGTATCTTATATCTGAGGAACAGAGACAAGAAGATGCCCGGGGCCTGCTGGCCAGCTAGCATAGTCAAATGGGTGAGCTCCAGACTCAGTGAGAGATGCTGTCTCAAAAATTACAGAGGAGACCTAGAGAGATAGCTTAGTGGCTAGAGCACTGGCTGTTCTTCCAGGAAACTCATAGTTTGATTCCCAGCACCCACATGGTGGCTCACAACTGTTTGTAACTCCAGTTCCAGGGGATCCAAAACCCTTTTCTGGCTTCCATGGGACCTAAGCAGGTACCTGATGTTTGTGTATGTGTGTAGGCAAATCTCCCCCAACACATAAAATAATACACTTTAAAAAATAAGTATAGGCGGAATAGGAGGCAGAGGCAGAGGAAGGAGGATCTCTATGAGTTCAAGGTCAACCCACTCTACATAGTGAGGTTTTGCACATCTAGGGCTACATAGCGAGACCCTGTCTCAATAAAGAAATATATATTAGGGAGGGAGCATAAAGGCAAACACCTGATGTTGAACACATGCATCAACACAAACACATGCACACATCCACTTGAACACAGATTGTAAACACACAAAATATCTAATTAAAATTCAAGAGCGATGACTCCACAGTTAAGCTGTTCTTCCAAAGGACCTGAGTTCAGTTCACAGTACCCATGTAAGGTGGCCCTCAAGAAGTACTAACTCCAGTTCCAGGGGATCCCAGACACTCTTTTAGACTTTGTGGGCACTGTTGCTCTTTCAGAGGACTCCCAGAATCCATGTCAGGCAGTTTACTACCACCTCTAACTCTTGCTTCAGGGGCTCAAATGCCATTGGCACGCATATACATGTAGCATATATGAACATAAATAAAATTTTTACAACTTCAGCCAGGCAGTGGTGGTGCACGCCTTTAATCCCAGCACTCGGGAGGCAGAGGCAGGCGTATCTCTGTGAGTTCGAAGCCAGCCTGGTCTACAGAGCAAGTTCCAGGACAGCCTCCAAAACAATACAGAGAAACCCTGTCTCAAAAAATACAATTTTTTTTTACAACTTCAAGAGAAATTCCACAGTCCTAAATATACAGACAAAGCAATGTTCCTCTTGAAAAGATCTGAACAGAGACTTGACAGCATCATAGTTGCTACTAAAACTCAGAATTGGCAATAACTTAAAACTCCTATAAAATGTTTTGGCTGGGGGACCTAGGCTTAATTATTCTTCTCAGTAGTGTTGAAAAGCAGAAATATAAAAATAAACAATAAAGATAAACAAAGCATTTTATCAATAAGCCACATATACAAAATCTTGATATTACCTCTTTAGCTCAGAACAAAAAACAATTTTCATGACATTAAAAAAAATCCAATGTATTTCCCAACATTATGTTTGCATTTGAAGGAATTTTAAGAATTTCCACAGAGGATCTGGTGAGACAACACCCTCAGTGATCCATTATTTACCTCTGCGACTTCAGTGATAAGTACCCCAACTCCAGTGTAGTAAAATGGCAAGAGAATTACTGGGAGGAGAACAAGAGCTAAAATTCCAAGGAGAGCAAGGACAAAATTATGCCATATACCTGAAAAGAGAATAAAAGTAGTAAGTTCAAGAGTAGCAAGGATAATATAACAAAAAAGAATAAGAGAGTTTGCTGGGCTTCATAACAAATGGCATTCCAGTAGGATTATAAATAGAACAGGAGCTAGGAGGCAGAGGAATCCACTTACTGTTGCAGCAGACAGATGCTCACTAAGTTTGCCTTCATTTCAGATACTAAAATCTGAAATGTACATAATATTGTAATTATGAAGACTGTATGCAATTATTGTTTAATATAAATAGAAATAACACTTTCTTTTTTAAGTGAGAAGTTTTATTAGAAAGGGAAGGGAGAAGGAAAGAGAAAAGAGGTAAAGAGACACAGAGACTGAGAGGACAGAAGAGAAAAAGGAGACAGGAAAAGTCCTGTCTGCCCCAGGGGAACAGTGGGAAGACAGTTGGAAAAGAGCACAACGAGAGGAGAGCAGAGAGAAAGAGAAGAGCTGGAAAGAGAGCAGAACCAGAAAAGAGAGCAGAAAGAGAAGAGAGCAGGGAGAGCAGAAAAATCGAAGCAACATTTTCTAACTATGCCTTCTTTATAGAATATATACATATCCTTAATTATATATATAAATCCTTAAGCACGCTCATGTTCTTTGATAGAAACCTCAAGTATACACAAATGAAAGTCAAGGTGAAATTAGCAAGCAAAATTCTTTGGGCTGGGAAAATGGTTCAGTAGGTAAAACACTTGCTGGGCAAGCTTAAGAATCTGAACTCAAAAAAAAAAAAAAGAATCTGAACTGAGATCCCTTGAATCTGCATAAGAGTAGAGCACAGAGCTGCCCATTTGTAATTTCAGCACTGGGGGTGAAGACAGGCAGATCCTGGGGGCTCACTGGCTAGTCAGTCTAAAACCATGAGCTCTGGGTTCAGTGAGAGACACCATCTCACCAAATGGGGCAGAGGAAGAAAGGTGCGGACCTCAGTCTCTGGACTCCACAAGTGCATGCTTGGGTGAGCACACCTGTGCATATAGTGCATACATCACACACACTAAAAATATTTTAAAGATTTTGAAAACAGCCATTTAAAAAATTTAAAATATATTTTTTAGTGCATGTGCACGCTCATGTATGCTATAGTATACATACACATGGGAGTCAAAGTACAACTTGTCAGAGAAGGTTGTTTACTTCTCCCATGAGGGTCTTGTTGACTGAACTCAGGTCATTAGATTTGGCAGCAAATGACTTTATCCACCAAATTGTGTCAATGCTGCAGTATAAAATTATTTATCAAATACAGTTAGCAAATATGGAAAATATCAAAATTATAGCAGTCTCATCGATCCTATGACCTAGATCTGGTACAAATGAAATCATTATAAACTTATCATTAAAAATCTTCTAAGCCTGGCAGTGGTGGCACATGCCTTTAATCCCAGCACTCGGGAGGCAGAGGCAGGAGGATCTCTGTAAATTAGAGACCAGCCTGGTCTACCGAGCGAGTTCCAGGACAGGCTCAAAAGCAATACAGAGAAACCCTGTCTCAAGAAAAACAGAAAAAAAAATCTTCTAATTATGGGGAAGGAGAGGAAACTGGGATTGACATGTAAAACAAGATTGTTTCTAATTTAAATAAGAAAGAGGAAAAAATCTTTTAATTAACTGGGCAGTAGTAGTGTATGACTTTAATCCCAGCACTCGTGAGGCAGAGGTGGATGGGGCTCTGTGAGTTTGAGGCCAGCCTGGTCTACAAAGTGAATTCCAGGGCAGCCAGGACTGTTACACAGAGAAATTGTGTCCCAACCCCTTCCCCCCTAAATCTTATAATTACTATGTATGAACTTGTGGAAGCCAGATATATGGTATCATCGAAAGCTGGAGCCACAGGAGGTTGCAAGCTGCACTATATGGATGCTGGGAACTTAACTCAAGTTATCTAGAAGAGAACATGCTTTTAAGGGCTCCGACATTTCTCCAACCCATAAACCTACCTATTTACTTATCAAGTTCCCTACTAAGATCACTTAACCTGCTTTAATAGCGTTGTCATAAACAGCTTGCTTTTACTGTTTGTATATCTAAGTAAGGATGCATGTGCAAGAGCTGTATGAAGATAGTTCCAGGAAGGCGGACCCTAAGAAGGCGGGCCTTCAGGAAGGTGGTGCCTCAGGAAGGCGGGCCCTCAGGAAGGTGGTGCCTCAGGAAGGCGGGCTCCCAGGAAGGCGGGCCCAGGAAGGTGGTGCCTCAGGAAGGCGGGCTCCCAGGAAGGCGGGCCCAGGAAGGTGGTGCCTCAGGAAGGCGGGCTCCCAGGAAGGCGGGCCCAGGAAGGTGGTGCCTCAGGAAGGCGGGCTCCCAGGAAGGCGGGCCCAGGAAGGTGGTGCCTCAGGAAGGTGGTGCCTCAGGAAGGCGGGCTCCCAGGAAGGCGGGCCCAGGAAGGTGGTGCCTCAGGAAGGTGGTGCCTCAGGAAGGCGGGCTCCCAGGAAGGCGGGCTCCCAGGAAGGCGGTGCCTCAGGAAGGTGGGCTCCCAGGAAGGCGGGCTCCCAGGAAGGCGGGCCTACAGCTGGGGTAAAGAGTCCAAGTGATACTCCACTAGGGGGCTGGCAATTGCTTCTCCCAAAGCCAGCCCGAAGCCAAAAAAAAAAAAGAGGGGTGGGATGGAGGTTGGGGAGGAGAGTGATGGTTCATTAGACAAAAATGCAAACACAAGGGAAGAGGAGAGCAAAGGACAAATCGGCTGAAGTGGCTGACCAAGAAACTAAAGATCTATCTGCAGAAAAACAACCAGAAACTAAATATCTATCTGCACAAAAACAACCAAGAGACCGAAACGCGAGTCCAGCCTCTGAAGTATGAAAGTCCAACAAACCATGCATCTTGTCTGTCTCCCTACTTGTACAATCCAGAGCAATTTTTTTTAGACAGGGTTGCTCTGTGTACCACTGGCTGTCCTGAAACTCCATCTGTAGACCAGGCTGACCTCAAAATCAAACTCTCTGCCTCCTAAGTGCTGGGATCAAAGGTGTACACTGTACACCATCACCATCCAGCTTTCCACAGTAATATTTTTATCAACTATGTTGTAAATCCAGTTGTTTTTTTCCGAGACAGGGTTTCTCTGTGTAGCTTTCGAGCCTGTCCTGGAACTTGCTTTGTAAGCCAGGCTGGCCTCGAACTCACAGAGATCCACCAAACATCTATAAAAGGGGGGAATTCTACCTCATCCTATTTTAAATGTAAATTTTTTAATGTGATGAAATTATTTTTGGTACAAACAGTGGGAAACTGAATCAGGGAAAGTTATGGATGTCTTGGGAGTCAATGTAACAGTCCACAGAGTGAGGAGGATCAGAATGAGACCAACCTGGGCCAATAAACAGCAGCAACAAAACCCCAAACCACAATATAGTCAAATGGCCATGTTGTAATAAATCTTTCCCACTTTCTAATAATATACTCACGCTTTCTTATAGCACTTTCAAAGCTTCGTTTAAAAAAAAGAAATAAAAAAAGGCTAATGACACTACAAAATTAGTAAGGGTTCTTGCTGCCAAGCCTGATGACCTGTTTCCATTCCCAGGTCCCACATGGCAGAAAAGAACATACTCCTTTAAGTTGCCTTCTGATCTTCGACTGTATGCCACAGCGTGCACACAGTTACACCCGCCTCTCCCTAACTTCACTAAATAAACAGAATATTAAAAAATGATAAATCAATCTAAACATGGTGAGCCATGCCTATAATATCAGGTCTTGGGAAGCTGAGGCAGAGTTGCTGCAAGTTACGGGCCAGCATGGACTACACTGTGAATTTCAAGGCAGCCTGGGTTACAGAGTAAAATCTTGCCTAAAAAACAAATAGAACAATCAAAACCAAGGAAACCCCCCTTTTGATTTCATGAATTAAAATTTCCTCTGGGGAAAAACCCTAATGCACAATACTGCCCTTCCACTGCCCTGTTGCTAGTAACAGAAACAGGCATGGACAAGTGAACAGATGTGGGGTCACACAATAACACTGATTTCTTGACCTTATGGATGTCTTTCAGGCTTGTAGTTGGTACTGTTATCCCTCTAAATTCTGAATTTGCCAATGATGGCTAGGTGAGAATGGATGTGTGTGAAATAGACACGTTTAGTTCATCTAAACAACCCCTTGTTCATTAATGCTTTGTTTGTAAGTATACTTCTGAAATACTTCTTACCACTTTTGCTTTCTCCAGAGCACAGTTTTTTTTAATAGTGACACAAAAGACAGTTTTGCAATATGATTTTCTTGTAACTGCTGACTGCCCTGTGCACTTCCAGATGTTTTGTTATCATTAGTATTACTGATTGTTACTGTCCTGATGCCAGCAACACTTTGCCCTTGCCTTAGTTTCTAGCTAACATATTCACACAAGCAAGCTCTTTTTAGTTCTTCAAACAGTTACTTTATTTTTGCTTTCTCTATCACACAAAAATACACATCAAACATGCAATCAATTTGAAGATAAAATACTATAAAATCAAACACTACTCTTATTTGATCAAAGAAATTACATTCAACAACAGCATCTTAGGTAGTATGAGGGGAGGGTATATAGCGACTAAAAGATGCTTAAATTGGCTAATATGTTAATCACCTAATATTCTATACTGCATAATATGGCTAAGAAATTTTCACAAAATGTCTTGACATTAAGGAATGCTGCCAAAATTAAGACAGCAAACCTAGAATTTTTCTTTAGCAGGATAATATGTATGTATAAAACTACCCATGCTTTAAAGACTTCCTTTTACATACATCAACTCCACAGAAACCATATATACAAATACTAAGCATATTCCTAAAAGTATAAACATGAACACATAATTAACAAAAAAGTAGTAAGTAGGCTCCCAAGAATGCAAAAGTCCCATTTTTAAGCTGTATAAACAAATATAATTTGACATGAATTTCGAGAGTTATTTTCCTTCCAAAACCAAAGATCACAGAAACATCATTGCAAAATAAGACAGGGCATCTTATCTCAAATATGGGGCTTGTGAATTAGTCTCCTGTTGAAACTAAACTTCACAAAAATGCCACTGCAGAACAAAACAGGGCATATTGGCAACACTATGTTGTGAGGTTCATGAATTATTCTCCTGTCAAAACCAACTTTACAATAACACTACTTTAGAATACAGGACACCTTATCAATATGAGGTAGTCTCCTGTTGAAAGCAAGTTTCATAAAAACACCACTGCAGAATAAAACAGGTCATTTTAGCATACGAAGTTCGTGAAATCGTCTCTTGTTGAAAACAAACTTCAACACTTAGCAATATGAGGTTTATAACAGTCTCCTGTTGAAACCAAACCACAAAAAGTCACCCCGAAAACACAGAGCATCTTAGCAACAATGAGGTTTGTGATTTAGTTTCCTGTTGAAATCAAGCTTCTCAAAATACTTCAGAGCAAAATAACACAGGACATCTTTAGAAACAATGTGGTGCATGAGTTAGTCTCCTTTTGAAAGCAAGTTTCATAAAAACACAGCAGAATAAAGTAGGTCATTTCAGCATATCTAGTTTGTGAAAGTCTCTTGTTGAAGCCAGTTTCATAAAAAGACCACTGCAGAAGACAGAATATTTTAGCAATATAAGGTTCATGACTTAGTCTCCTGTTGAAACCAAACTTCTCAAAACCACAGGGTAAAATAACACAGGCCATCTTTAGCTACAATATAAGGTTTGTAAGTTAGTCTTTTGTTGAAACCAAGCTTTGAGAAATATCAGTACAAAACATGTGGCATCTCAGCAACAATGTGAAGTTAGTAAATTAGTCTATCCTGTTGAAACCAAACTTCACAAAATACCACTGAAGCACAAAATAGGGCATTTTACCAACATAAACTTTTAACTCTTACTCTATCAAAAGATAAACCTCAGATATATAGAATTCATTTGCAAGAACTTTCGTAGAAACTTCAAATGAGGCATATTTATCCCCAGGCACATTAGTGTAAAATAGTTCCCAGGATCTTCTCACTTCTTTTTAGTGGTCATTCTTGCTCTTAATATGTGTTACGATATGCGATTTCAAGTTGGTCGACTGAGCGAACTTCCTGTTGCAGGCATCAAATGGGCACACAAAGGGCTTGTCACCGGTATGAATTCGCACGTGAGTGCGCAGATTGAAATCCAGGGAAAACCGTCTCCCACAACCTTCAAAGGTACACTGGTAGGGCTTCTCTCCAGTGTGAACCAACTGATGACGTTTCAGCTTCGAACTCTCAACAAAAGATTTGCCACATTCCGCACAGACGTGCACTCTAGGCCCATGGATATGCAAATGCTTTCTCATAGCAGAGTTATCCTTGAACATCTTCCCGCAGCCTATATGAGAGCAAGCTATAGGTCTTGGAAAGTCTCCTTTAGGCTTTCTGGGTTTCATGCTTGTAAATTCTGCCAGTTGTTTGGGATCGGACAGGTCAATGCCAGGTATTCCTTCAGGAGGAAATTTCTTTCCTGTCATATACTCGGAATAATCAGGAGGCGAGTCGCCAGCCTGCTTTTCAGCCATGAGATCTTCTTGTTCAGTAACCTCCCACATAGCAAAGGGTAATTCTCCTTCCAGAGCTTCAATTTCTCCCTGCTTCTGCTCCCACTGTTTGTCGACCAGGTCAGGGCTCGCGACTTCTTTACCAGCCTCGATCACGGTCGTCAAACCACAGAGATTCCCTTCACAGGGGTTGAGCTCACCTTGACCATGCGCTGATGCCACGAAGCCCGACAAAGAGGCAGTCGTCGGCTGGAGATAGTCACCTTGATTAACAGCTGGAACAACCATTTGGCTTTCAAATTCAGCACTGATTAGCAGGTTGTCTGAGTCCTGGTAGCCCACCACCTCCTCTCGTGTCTGCACGATGATCATTTCCTGATCATGGGCCCCATTACTCAGGGTGCTGGCAGCAAGGGGCTGCAGAGCGATAAGAGGAGAGTGGTAGTGGCCACCATGTGCCCAATCGACACCTGCGTCTTGGTACACTTCGATGGTTTGAACTGCATTGGTTTCCACAGAAACCGCTTCTACATTGAGTGGCTGCAGCTCCACAAGGTCGGAAGGAATCTCTGCATTTTCTGTGGTGACACAGAGAAGTTTCTCTGAGGCCATGGCTGAGACCCACGTAGCGGTGCTGGGTAGCAAGCAGGTGGGAGATGGCTGTGGAGTAGAAAAAAAATCAGGAAGGAAAAGCACGCTCTTGCGTGCTTAGAAACAACAACAACAACAACAACAACAATGAGAAAACAACGAGAAAACAACAAGAAAAACAAACCCAAGAGCTTGACGAAATGCGTCTGCTTCGGAGAAAAGCTGCCGTCGTCTGAGGGGGTAAGTGCTGTTTCCGGGAGGAGAAAAACGCATGCGTTGTATGCATCACTGCAACGTCACTTGACGCGCCACTATATACGTCACTGTACTGCGACAGACCGTCCGTCAAACATCTTCCACGTATGTCTAAATAATCGCACCACTTTTCTGCAGGGCTTGTGAAGCCTGCATTGGTTTTTTGTGCTGTCCTGTCTAATTGCTGACTAAATATAAATTTCTCTTCTAGGTTCTTTAATGAAGTTTCCTTATTTTATTTCAGTTGATTTTCTTACCTCCCCTCAGCCAGGCTTATATCACATCTAGAAAAAATGAAAAGTCTATTCCTCTTTAATTTTACACTTTGTGTCTGCTTATTATATAAGCACCCTAACAGTGAGCTATACCCTCAGCCCCGTTATAATTTTTATTTCCCCTTATTTAACCACAAGACTTACTAATATACATGCCATGAATAATATGGTTATTTTGTCCATTAATATTTATATATTTGTTTATTTATCTAATATCTAATATCTGTCTGTCTGTCTGTCTGTCTGTCTGTCTGTCTGTCTGTCTGCCTGCCTGCCTGCCTGCCTGCCTGTCTGTCTTTCTATTTTTTCGAGACAGGGTTTCTCTGTTTTGTTTTAGAGGTTGTCCTGGAACTCGCTCAGTAGATCAGGCTGGTCTCAAACTCACAGAGATCCACCTGCCTCTGCCTCCCAAGTGCTGGGATTAAAGGTGCCTGCCACCAATGCCCGGCTTTGCCCTTTATTATAATAAATACATGAAATATTCAACTGATATTAAAAATATTAATATGTTAATTTTGTTTTAATCAACATCTTAGATGAGGAAAATTCTCCCTGATAGTACATTTTCATTTTCAAATGTCACAAATGTCAAAGTATTCTTGAAATACTTTGTGCTTTACCACAAAAAAATTATCAGTGCTGCATTTTCTTAACAAAACAAAACTTAATTTCTGCTAGGCATTAGAAGGCATATGCCTACACTCTCAGCTCTCTGAAGGTAGAGGCAGGAAGATCTTGTGTTCGGATCAGACTGGACTACATAGTGAGATCACATCTCGAAAACAAAATAAAAAACCCCAAATCCTCCACAAAAATCCAACTACAACAATTAAAACGATAGAAAAACTTAGCCGCCTTCTGTATACAATCTGAAAAAAGTTTATGCTAAATTTTCTTTTCCTTTTTACTTTATTACTGATAAAAATGCATGTATATGGGACAAAATTGTAGAGAAAACTATAAAATATGCTTGAACTATTTTGAGAATATTTGCTGAGTGCTATGCATGCCACTTAAACTTTTGAATTATGATAATACTTTGGAAAGTTAACTTTATAAAATACACCATAACTGCTGTGTATATCTAAATACTTGCTTCGATATAAACATTGCCAGTGAACTAATAAACATTGTTTCCTATGTATTATAACTGCTTTGTACTATAATATCAAAGGAAAAGTACTACTACAATGACATTCAGCAATTATTTAATGTTTAAAAACATACTTAATATGATATATTTTTGATTACTATGGCATATATCACACATAATCTTTTTTTAAGAAAAAAGTTTATTCATAATTTTATTATTCTACCTATAAAACTTTTAGGGAAATTCTTTATCAATTTTAATAATTTCTTCTCTTGTAATTATTAGTCTATTTAATTTATATTCTTATAATTCTTCATTTTTTGTGAAAACTTTTGTCAGTGAACAAAAATACTAAAATGATATAATTTGCTCCCTATATATCAAATATTATTCACCAATCTGAATATAGTTTCTGTCAATAATGTTTTTCTCCCTGTTGCTTAATGTTTTATTTATTTTTTCCAAATAATTTGGATTTAACACTCTGGGTCTTCTGTAATTTCTTATTTTTGATTATATCAATATTAATTACCTCATTGTGTGATTATTTTCTCTGTATATATATATATGTACATGGACCACATGCATACCTGGTATCTGTAGCAGTCTAAAGAATTCATCAGATTCCCTGTCCCTGAAGTTAAAGATAAATTGTAAACCTCCATGTGGGTGTTGGGAACTAGGTCCTAAGCTAGCCAGGTCTTCTGCAAGAGCAACAAATCCTCTTATCCTCAGAGCCATCTCTCTAGTCCTTATTACTTCTTACTTATTTCATACTTGTCTTCATATTTCTTAAGTTAATTGCCTAACTGACTTATTTCCATTTCTAATTTTATAATAGCTGTATGGCATTGAATTTCTTTTAGTAAAAATCTTTATACTATATTCTAGTAAGAGGATCTCATTACTAGTATCTAGGAATAATTAATCATAACTATCATATCAAGCTACTAAGTTTAATTAAATGGATCCATGATGGGGGATGTCCTTCTGTATATATGTTTCTCTTATTGTTGATGAATAAAACACTGGCTGATAGAGGCAGGAAGATAGGTGGGGCTAGGAGATGGGGAGAATTCTGGGAAAGGTAGGCAGAAAAAGATGCTATGGAGGGACTAGGAGGATAGGACACACCAGGTATTCTCCAGTAAGAAAAGACCATGTAGAAATACATAGATTAGTAGTTATAGGTTAACAATTAAGACAGAGCTAGCCAATAAGAAGCTCTAGCCATTGACCAACAGTTTTATAATTAATACAAGTCTCTGTGTGTTTATTTGAGTCTTAAGGGTGGCAGGACCTGATGGGATAAGAAAATCCAGCAACAGATTCAATGTGTGATTACGACACATTACTAAATTATCCTGCTATTATTCTTATATTTGAGATTTGTGAATATATGGACTTTTTTGTTTGTCAACTCCATGGGCATTTAAAAAGAAATTGTCTGTGTTTATAACATATAACCTAACTTACCTATTTTATATAACTAATTATGAGATCCCATGGTCTTACTTTTTTATACTTATCTTATGAGATGAACACATATTTATATTTGTTCTCTTACTTTTTCCATTTTGTTTGGTGTTCTGATTTAGTATTTCATAGAATAAGACTCTATATTCCTTATTATTATTAAGTGACTTTTATTATTTGCATAGAATATTCTGATGTTTTACTTTCCAATATTTGAGTAATTTTAGATAGATTTTTCTACACATCACAAATTTGGGATACTTTTAAAATCTAAACTAATGGCTTTTTTGTAGTGCTGGTGATCAAACCCAGAGCCTTACAGATGGTAGGCAAGCACCTTACCAGTAAACTATATCTTAGCCTGACATTTTAATAACATAACTAATATCATTTGTATTTGGGGTAATTTATAATGATATAAGGAAAACAAATATTTTGTTTTTTAATGTTGGTTTATTTTATCACTTGATATAAGGTCTTTTTTTTCTTCATTCATTATTATCACTTGAAATATTTAAATGTATTTTTCAGATAATTTAATGTGTACTTATACACTCAAAACACTATTTGACTTTATCTTACTTATCTGATTCACACAGCTAAGGAAATGAGGGAATTAGCACGTAGACTTGCTGCTTTTACTTTATTCATCTCCACTTTTTTTTTTTTTGGTTTTTACGAGACAGGGTTTCTCTGTATTGTTTCAGAGGTTATCGGTCCAGCCCGGCCTCGAACTCACAAAGATCCGCCTGCCTCTGCCTCCCGAGTGCTGGGATTAAAGGCGTGCGCCACCACCACCCGGCTCATCTCCACTTATTTTTAAAGAAACAAATTAATTTTTATGAGTAATTTATTTTATATGTGTGAATATTTTGCCCTCTTGACCTATGGAGGTCAGGTCACTGAGGTCCCTAGAACTGAATTAAGGATAGCAATGAAACACCATGTGGGTAATGAGAACCAAATCCAGGTCCTCTTCAAGATCATCAAGTACTCTTAAGATCTAAGCCATCTCTATAGCCTTTAAAGAAGTTTTGATTATATTTTATTTACTTTGTGCATGCAAACATGTCATGGCATGAACACAGAATTCAGAGAATAATTTGTAGATGTTGGTTCTCTCCCTCCTACCACATAGAACCTAGAAATCAAACTGAGGTCAATTAGGATTGGCAGCAATAATTCACTAAGCCATGTTATTGGCTCCCACCTCAATTCTTTCCCCCCCCATGGGTTAGTTATCGTATACCACATTCTGTTCAATAATTCTATTTCCACACTTGCTTAGCCTTAGTTACTCCATTTAATGAGATGTAGAATTGTGGTAGATTTGTCTTGGGTTCCTGTAGCTGAGATGGATCAGTTTTTCCCAGAATTTCTCCCCTACATAACTGTATATCTCCAGGTGAGTCTTTCTGTCTAGTTGAACTCGAACAGTGCTAGAGTTCAGCATCAATCCTTGCATACCATCTTTTCTTCGCTCTTGAATTATGATTTATCATGTGACTGACTTTTCATGTTCTTTCTTGACTTTTGCACATTTCTTCGTGTAGTTCAGCTAAGTTGACCTTCTTCATAGTTGTAGTTTCAGGTTTTGACCATTCCTTTGCTTCAGTAAACATGAATTTTTCTCCTCTGCTTTTAATTTAAATATTTTATAATTTATGCTGGTTTCAAAAAAACTGCTTTTGGCTAGGTGGTGCTGGTGCATGCCTTTAATCCCAGCACTCAGGAGGCAGAGGCAGAGGCAGGTGGCTCTCTCTGAGGTCAAGACCAGCCTGGTCTACAGAGTAAGTTCCAGGACAGCCAAGACTGTTCAACACAATGAAACCCTGTCTCAAAAAACAAACAAACAAAAAACAAAACCAAAAAATTTGCTTTTGAGGTAGTATGAGAAGCTGAATTTATTAAGCAAATGTTATTTTTCACGAAAGTACTTTCAATAAAATCACTAACCACAGAAAATCAAAACCCAAACAACACATAAACATTTAAAAAACAATGAAGGCAATTTGTTACCTGCACAAAATATCCTTAGCTGCTGGACTGGTGATATAAGTTGCAAATGGGTGGTGAACAGATCAACAAATGCTCCAGGATAAATAATGAAGAGAAAAATTCCAAAGCCGTTAAATCGAACTTGTTCCCTAAGAAAACATGTAAGAAAACACAATAAGAAAAAGGAATTTACTGATATTATAGTATTTGTTAAGTTAATAATGATGTAATCTTAAAATTCACTGTAGTTAAAATTTTAAAAAATAATCTCCTTGGATAAATAAAACATAAAATAAAAACTAATAATAACTTTAAAATAGTGTAATAAAGTTTTGGCCTAGGCTTTAGAGAACTCTGAAATATACTTAAAATGCCAAATTTTTAGGAATTTGCTATTGCTGAATATATTATTGAAATTGATACATATAAACATGCAGCTAATACGTCTATGAAAAATCAATGACAGAAATTCATAGAGTACTATAAACTATTTTCAGAGGAGGACAAGACGGAATACATAACTCAAATATATGACTCAAACACATTTGTCTTAGTTATTATAAATAATCCTCAAGATTTATGTAAGTATATTTCTGTTGAGCTAATGTTTACTGCTTTTAAAAATAATCAGTGGTAAGATAATTCTTTTTTTTTTTTTAGTTTTATGAGACAGGGTTTCTCTGTACTGTTTTGGAGGCTGTTGGTCCAGCCCAACCTCGAACTCACAGAGATCCGCCTGCCTCTGCCTCCCAAGTGCTGGGATTAAAGGCGTGCGCCAGCACAGCCCAGCAAAATAATTCTTAAAAGGAGTTTTCCCGGTCTAGGCCCAGCCCTGGATGAGATGACAGACTATGGACACCCCCATGGAGGGCCTCACCCTCCCTGGGGAAATGAGGGGATATTGGAAGGGTTGGTGGGAGGGCACAGGAGGAGGGGAGGGAAAGGGAGAAGGACCTGGAATTGACATATGAAGCAACCTTGTTTCTAATTCAAATTTAAATTTAAAAATTAAAAATTAAAAAATAAAAAAGGAGTTTTCCCACCATTTCATTTCTAAAATATATATATATATATTTAATAGTCTCACAGGACAAACAGGTACTATGGTTGTAGACAATGCTATGCAGTCTGTTAGGGCAGAAAAATCATCAATGGTCTTACCCAGCTGTAAATCTTGTGCCAAGATTGTTATGTGGATAATCAACCACTTTTCTGATTGGATTCAGGCTTGCTCCACAGGAGGGAACTCATTCTTGCTACTACTAAACCTGGCTAAAATCCTGCGCATGGGGAGGTGTGATGGTTTAATAAGAATGGCCACCAAAAGCTCACATATTTGAGTGCTTAGTCACCACAGAGTAGAAGTTTGAAATGATTAGAAGGGATACAAGGTGTGGCCTTGTTGAAGGATGTGTGTCACTGGGGGCTTAGAGGTTTCAAAAGCCCATGCCAGGCCCAGTCTCTTTCTCTTTCTCTCTGCCTGCAGATCAGAAATCAGAGCTCTCAGCTACTGCTCCAGTGCTATGTGTGCCTCCATGTTCCCTGCCATTGAAGATAGTGGACTAAACCTCTGAAACGGTAGGCAAGCCCCTCGTTAAACGCTTTCCTTTATAAGAGTTGCTTTGGTAATAGTCTCTTCAAAGTAATAGAGCAGTAACAATGGCAGCAGGTCACAGGCCCTAAGGAAGAACTTACTGTTATTGTTTTGTTAAATAGATATAGTATTAACCTGCCTTCTAAATAATGAATCATCTTTATATACATAGATTAGTGCTGTTCTCAATCATCATCAGAGATACTTGCTGTTTAATTTTTGCAATGGATGGCAGTTAAACAGAGACTCACAACTGGTCAAAGTGCAGAGCACAAATGACTATGAGAGTGTTCAGCTGTAAATGGGACACTGAAGTCACAAACCCATTCCCTCAAGGATCAGGCAAACACTGCAGAAGAGGAGGCAGAAAGATGGTAAGACCTAGAGTTTGGGAAGGATTGCTGCAAAACATTGTCTTCTAGAACTCACAACAGCCATAGCTGTCTACATAAGACCACAAGATCAAACCTGTCAACAGTACAGCATGAACAGGGGAGAAGTTATTGAGGCATTTCCCCTAGCTGTGAAGTTACTGGTAGGTGACGGTTTCTGGAGATTGCCAAAGCTCCAGTGGAAGGCACTATAACCATGCACATAACAGGTAGCACTACCTGAACTTAGTGGGTTACTAAGTGGTGGGGCCAGAACTTGGGAAGGAGATATGGGGGCGGTCTGAGAGGAATTGGAGGCAAGGAGTAAGGGACAGAGAAGATCAAAATGTATCATACACAGATGTGAAATTCTCAAAGAAGAAATAGAAAATATTGTATTTTAAAAGTTATCCAAGTTGTTTCACAAAAATACTATAATTTATGAAACTATTAATAATACATCTAGATGTAAAACCTTAAGGGTTACAAGGCTAAATATATAGAAACAAAAATGAAATTTATAAAAGGTAACCAGGGTTAGTGAGATTGCTCAGTAATAAAGCTGCTTGCTTTCAAACCTGACAACCTGAGCTCAACTCTAGGAGTCCACCTGTACGAAGAGAAATGATTCCTAAAAGATTGTTCTCTAACCTCCACACTTGTGGCACATGTATGCACACCCACTCCTACAATCACATAACACATACCAAATTTTTTTAGAATAACTGCCTTTTTTTGAGACAGAGTTTCTCTGTGCAGCACTGGCTGTCCCAGAACTCACTATGTAAATCAGGCTGGCCTTGAACTCAAAGAGATCTGCCTGCCTCTGCCTCCAGTGTTGGGCTTAAAGGCGTGCGCCAGCACTGCCCAGCTAAGATAACTGCCTCTTTAAACCAGTAGTATGCACATCTGTTCAAACATGCTGTGTTAAGATGAATGTTTACTATCAGAAGCTAGATTTGTTTATAAGCAACTGGAAAACAATAACAAACTTCTCCTGATTTGCCTTTTCCCTGGTCCATATACACAAAGGAGAAAAGATGCCTGTCGGCATGTTTCTGATTATGGCAGGAATTGCCATGGGGTATCAGGGAAGTAGTGACCACCCTTGCCTTCTTCCCATCTTAATTAGTTGGGTGTAAAAAGAAAGATACATTTGGGTAGTCAAAACCACCAACACAGCATGATTCCCAAAGTCAGTCCCAGGTCTCATCCTCTATCTTCCACCTGGATTTCTAGTTAGGTATAGATATGATATCATTGAACTGAGCACTTCTAGCTTTTTATTCTAGCCAACATGGGACATGAATAGAAACAGGAAATTGTTTCAGTTGATAAGGTAGAGCCATGTACAGTGACACACACTTACTATCCTAATACGTGGAAGACCGAGGCTGGAAGACCCTGAGTTTGAGGCTAGCCTAGGCCAAAGAGACCTTTCCTTCTGAATACCTACTCCCCCCCCAGAAAATACTCTAAGCAGTGGCAGAGAGTTGAGTTCAGTGAATACTATAAGAGCAGTCAGCACAATGGTTCTGTGGATAAGGGAGCTTTCTGTCAATCCTGTGAGCTGTTTGAATTCTGGGACCCACATGGCAGAAGAACAATGGCTCCCACAGGTTCCACAAGCATGCCACAGCATGTGCATGCAGGCAGACACATATATAATGAATTAATACAGTTTTAAAAATAAAGACCAGATGAAAAACCCTGAAGCACACAGATCATAATCATGCTGGCAAAACACAAAAGACAGAAAGACTTAGAATATAGATGATCACATGATTAGAAGGACAAATCAGCAACATTTTTTTCTATAAAAGAGACACTACCCCAAAGTAATAAGTGGTGGGCATACACTGAGTGATATCTACCAGAAGAAAAAAAAACTCAAAAATATACTATATTTGAGGAATAAATCTTTTTTTAAATAAAAACTTCTTTGCATGTAGTAGAAAAGAAAAGGTAAGCCTTATTACCTAATAGCTGCTATACCGTGTCCAATTTCATGTACAACACCACTAATGAGGACTGCAGCGAAGAAGTAAGTCAGTTGATTGACAGGCAAATTTACACCAGGAACCTGTTCACAGACATAACACAGCAATGATTATCAGTGTGGGTACAGTGGAATCCTATTTGTAAACAAAGAGGCATGACTTTCACCTGTCTTACAGCTGAAACCTTCAAAGTTAATATTCCATGATCTAAAAGTATTATGACCATTAATGATCCATTTTTATTTCTACCACAATTTCTTACCTAGGCTAAATCAGGTTTATTATCAATTGAAAGAAAAAATGGGAAGGACTGCATTAAAAAATTACATATCTAGATTCCCAAGAGCCTCACAGTGGGACAGAATGAGGGTGTCCTGAGTGTCAGAGAAAGCAGGGTGACAATGAAGGTGTTAGTGGTTGATCTATCCCTTTATTTAAGACTTATTTATTTAATGTATGAATGCTTTATCTGCATGTACACCCTTAGGAAGAGGGTATCAAATCCCACTATATATGGTTGTGAGCCACCATGTGATTGCTGGGAATTGAACTCAGGACCTCTGGAGGAGCAGCCAGTGCTCTTAACCTGAGTCATCTCTTCAGTCCCATCCATCCTTAATTTCAGGGTTGGAGGCTCAATTAGGGAGCGCTTCTTAAAAATCTTAGTCCTAGCCGAAGGTGGTAGTGCACACCCTTAATGCCAGCACCCAGGAGGCAGAGGCAGGTGGATCTCTGAATTCAAGGTCAGCCTGATCTATAGGGCCAAGTTCCAGGACAGCCAGGGTTACCACAAAGAGACCCTGCCTTTGAACTGTTATAAAATTTCAAGAGCTTGTACTGAGCCATACAGGATATTCTCCCTTACAGCAAATCAGTGAGGCTCTTTTTAACTCTCACAAGTTATAAGAGGTAATAAAAGGTAATGGAAGCTGTTATAACACAGCGCCTGGTCAGTGTTGGTGCACCAGGCCCTTCAGTCCTCTTACCCTTATCAATCTGCCTATCAGAAAACAGAAACAAAGATGCATGACTTAATGCAATAGACTCATGGACAAAGGAAGAAGCAGTTGTGTTACAATCATGGACTCTAAAAATGATGAGCGTATAAATATCAGTGTATACATAAGGAAAGCTTTCTATTATCCAGGCTGAACAGGAAAATTCTCTGATAGCGAAAAGAGCCCAGGAGTAAGGTAAATCATCTGCTAAGGAGAGAGCCTGAACCATGAAACACATGTTTCTCACAGTAAAAGACTTAAAAGCCCAAAGAAATCTCTCTGGAGAAAAATCCCTTCATTTATGAATTGCCATTTGAATATTAACTAAAAGTGCTTAATACTGGCAAATTGGAGTCTGGAGAGGTGGCTCAGTGGTTAAGAACCCAACCCCCACAACTGTAACTCCAGGTCCAGGGGATCTGACACACTGTTCTGGCCTCCTTGAGCACCAAACCCATATGTGCACACATGCAGACAAAAACAATCTTACACATAAAATACAAAGAAATCCTTAAAAATCAAAACAGGAAAAGGAATAGAAGCCTATGACCCTGCTCACTCTGCAAACACAACAGAACTGTTCCTACTGCTTTGCCATCTCTCCAGTCTTTGCCTACACACCTACTTTCAGAACGTATACTATAATTATAAACATGATGTTGAAACTTGTGTTTTCATGTAACATCCTTTCATCTATTTTCTAGTTCTATGTTTACATTTTCTTGTCTTGTTTTGGAGACAGTCATGTATACAGCCAAGCCTACCTACTAAGAAAAATCTTGCCTCAGTTTCCAGAGGGCTGGCATTACATGTCTTCATTATACAATACCTAACTCAACATGCCTTTTTTAGGGCTGCAGAGATGGCTCAGTATTTAAGAGTACTTGTTCTTATAGAGGATCCAGCACCCATATCTTGGATATCAACAGTTCATAATCCAAGTTTCAGGGAATGTAACAGGTGTACATATGTGGTGTACATATATGTATTATACACATAAAATAAATCTGAAATTTTTTATCTTTGATGTATTTTGTGATGTGTGAATGTTTTGCCTGAATACAAAATACATCAAAAATTTTCAGATTTATTTTATGTGTATGAGTGTTTTGTTTGCATGTATGTATGTGTACCATATATGTATCATCAGATCCCCTGGAACTGGAGTCGTGGATGGTGGTGAGCCACCACGTAGGTTTTGGGAATCAAACCTGGTCCTCTTTAGAGCAGCAAATGCTCTTGACATCTGAGCCACCTCTCTAGCCACTACCTTGTTTTTAGAGACAAGATCTCTCTCAACACGACCTGCAGTTCAATAATTAGGCTAGGCTGCCTGGTCAGAAAGTCCCAAGAATTCTACTTCTACCTTCTTGCATAGGATTGTGAGTGTGCACCATCAGGCCTGGTTTTTGTTTGTTTTGGTTTTAAACCATCATCTCAATGTGGTTTTTAACAGCCGCATTATATTCTGTGGAATGGGTTGTTGGTCATTTAACTATTTTACAAGTTTTTGCTTTCTGTGATTATTTTTGTGACTTGATGATTCAATTCTCAAGTGTGAAGTTTTGTGTGTGTGCAGAGACACACACCTTTCTCTGTACACACATGGCAGAAGCTTAAGGAGGATGGTGGGTGTCTTCCTTTATTACTCTCCATCTTAAACTAATTAATTGTTGCATTACGTGTGGGGGTAATTACTTGCTACAGTGTGCCTGTGGAAACTGGAGGACAACTGAAGGAGTTGGCTCTCTTCTTCCAACATATGAATCCTGCACATAGCACTAAGGTTATCAGGCTGAGTGGCTAGTGCCCTTACCCACTGAGCCATTATGCTGGTCCCTTGTACCCTATGTTTTGAAGCAGGGTCTCCCACTGAACTCAAAGCTCCATTATCTCAGTTAGGCTAGATGGCTATTGAACTCCAGAAACGGGCCTGTCTTCACCACATGGTACTGGGGTTGCAGGCTGCAAAGACACGTGGGTGCTGGGGATTTCAGCTCAGAGCCTCTTGCTTTCACAGCCAAGTACTCTGCTATCCACTAAGCAATCTCTTCATCCAAAAAGTGACAAATTTGACTTAGCACCGTGAAATTTTCTATCAGCTTATCACTGTGCTACTTCTTATAATTGTTTTCTTACGTACTGGCTGGTTTTGTGTGTTATCTTGACACAAGCACCACCTACACTGGACTGGGCCCTCCCCCATCAATCACTAAGAAAATGCCTTATAACTGTATCTTATGGAGGCATTTTCTCAGTTGAGGTTCCTTCATTATAAAGAACTCTAGCTTGTGTCAAGTTGACACGACTAGCCAGCACAACTGATCCCTTGTCAACTTGACACAAAATCACACCACTAGTAGGCCACAATCCTTCCTTTCTTATACATCAATATCTCACGTTAAAATAAAAAGTAACTTTAAAAGTACCACAGTCTTTCCAAATCCAAATCCATTAAAATTTCCGTCTCTTTAAAATATCTAATCTCTCTAAAAATCCAAAACCTCTTTTAAAAGTCCAAGGTCTTTCAGTTGCGGGCTGCTGTAAAAATCAAAATGATAGAGTGAAGAACCAGGGCACAATCACAATCAAATCAAAGCAAACCAAACTCCAACTGTGGAAACAACGCAATGTCCAATGTCTGGGATCCACTCACGATCTTCTGGGCCCCTCCAAAGACCACTTCCTATGCTCCACCCTGTGCAGCATACACAGTTTGTCTTCTGGGCTTTGGTTGGCTCCACTCCACTGCTGCTGCTGCCACCCTTGGTGGTTACACCATTGTACTGTCACCTCCGAAACTTCTGGGGTCCTCTCTTGGGCTGTACTCTCAGCATCTCTGCATGACCCCTTCAATCATGGGCCTTCAACTGCCACTGAGGCTGCACCTTCCCCAATGACCTCTCCTGGCCTCTCACAGTGCCAAGCCTCAGCTGCTCTCCATGACCCCCTTCATGCCTTCAAAACCAGTACTACCTGGCTGACTCTACACATTACCAAGTCTGCCTGCTAGCACAAGGTACAACCTTGGCCACCTCCGGAGCACAGCTTCTCTGTGCTCTCTGGAAACACTTCCCAGATGTCACTCTAACAATGCTGGTCTCTTCTTAATCAACGCCAGATTCTCAGCTCCAGCTGACTAGCATCGAGTATCCAAGCACTGCAAAGGTTTCACTTTAGCAGTTCTTGTGTCTTGTTAATCACAGCTGATTCTTCAGCCCACGCTAACTACATTGACAGAATCTTAAATCAAAACAGCAAATGGCCCTGATAGTCTTTATAATCTTCCCTCTGAAATGACACAAGCCAGGCCTCCATCCCCTGCACTGCTCTCAACATTCCTATCTTCGAAGATCCCACAGAACATCCCACTGAGCTCTTAACACTCAATAGCTTTTCTAGCCCAAAGTTCCAAAGTCCTTCCACAATCCTCCTCAAAACATGGTCACGTCTGTCACAGCAACACCCCGCTATGCTGGTATTTGTCTTAGCTAGAGTTTCTATTGCTTTGATGAAACACCACGGCCATAAAGCAAGTTGGGGTTTATTTGGCTTACACTTCCATATTGCTGTTCATCACCAAAGGAAGTCAAGACAGGAAACTCAAACAAGGCAGGATCCTGGAAGCAGGGGTGTTGCTTATTTTACCGGCTTGCTCTTCATGGCTTGCTCAGCCTTTTTTCTTTTAGAACCCAAGACCACCAGTTCAGGGATGGCACCACCCAAAATGGGCTGGACCCACCCCATAAATCACTAATTAAGAAAAATGTCTTACAGCTGGATCTTATGGAGGCATTTTCTAAACTGAGGATTCCTTCCTTTCAGATAACGATACCTTGTATCAAATTGGCATAAGACTAGCTAGCACTCACACATACATTTTACTACTCTGTTTTCCCTTTTACATATTTATTTTTTTATTTTCATTTGGTGTTTTACTTGCATGTGTGTCTGTGTGAGGGTGTCAGATCTTGGAGTTAGAGAAAGTTGTTAGCTGCCATGTGGGTGCTGGGAGTTGAACCTGAGTCCTGAGCCATTATCTCCAGCCCTCAAGGTGCTTTCTTTAAAACAGACTTAGCTGCTCATTTTATTCAAGTCTGTAATCTCAGTAGTATATTCATCACCCAGCTGGCTTTTTCCTGATATAATTCATTCATATGTTTGTAGTTTTATTTGAAACAGGGTAACATGTAATTTGGTGGGGAGACTAGCTTGACCTTGAACTTACAGTGATCCTTCTGCCTCTGCCTCCTGAGTATTGGGATTACAGACACATACTATCATGTTCAGCAGTCTTCCTCTATTTTTTAGTAGTCTGTTAACTACACATCAAACTCTAGTACAAGTCCTTTGTAATAATATGTCAGAAATGTATCCTCCAGTTTATTTGACATATAATCTTACTTTGCTTTTAATTTTTGATATTAAAAAACTTAGGGGTTATCAAATCTATATCAATATTCAACGTTTTCTAAAACATCAAGACTGACTGTGAATGTAAACCATGGACCTTGGGTGATGATGGTCCATTGGTTTAGATTTACCAACAGTAGCAAGTGGACCACTCTGGTTGGAGCAGCTGTGTTGTATGGGAAGTGCATGGGAAATCTCTATATTTCCTCTCAATACTGCTATAAACTTAAACCTGCACTAAAAATAACATCTTTAAAAATTAATAATAACTAAGAACAAAGATATACTATTTAGTGTTACATAAAAACATCCCAGAGTTCTGATGTTAGTTTTGTGTCTTCTTCATTCTATGTTCAAGTGAATTAAGAACCTGATTTTTCCTTTTCTTTCCAGGACTTTTGTGACCCTGAGTTTTTACCACTCTCTCAATCAGACTTTGTTTGGGGGCTGCACAGCAGATGCATTTCACGTTTTAAGCCTTATAATCAAAGAGGGTTTACAGAATGTGGTTCAGTCATTTTTGAAATTCCACCGATTCCAAGTGCATACTCTCCTTATGAAACCCATTTTCATAATCAACATTCTTAATGTGTGTGTGCTGTCTTGTTATCTGGAATTCTCTTTATTCAGACCTTACTGAACAACTTCTTTCTTCCACAAATATCAGTGTCCCTTGTGTTCCACAATTTTTCCACTCCCATGCTGGGTAAGTCATCTGTTCAGATTAGTAGCTTTCCTGTTTCTGATACCTCTTTAAATGTATTCCCTTAAGATTAGCTTTCATACATGCCATCTAGCTCACAAAACAACATACACCAAAGCACAGTTTGCCTTTATTTCAGATAACTCACTTCATTTTATGCAACCAGATCTTTGTTCCTTCTCTACACTGTCTTCTGAATACACTAATAAGGAAGACAAGAGTCTGAGTTTGTGACTGACTACAGCAACAGATGGCTGGCAACAGTACAAGATGGCCATCTGTCTCTGCCACGATTGCACAGAGTATTAGATGTACCAGAACACTGAAAGCAGAACACCCTTTCAACAGCAAACAGTGCCAGGGTTGTGGGAATTAATACCAAACAAGGCTGCAGGGAATTAGAGAGGAAGCCAGAAGTATGTTCCTTTAGCTCCAAGGACTATATCAAAGACAAGAGACAAGGCATTCTTAAAATTATACACAAGTATGCTTCTGGGCTTTTAACGACTCCAAAGCATGGCACACCTGGTATTTTTATGAACACAGAATAAACTGAGAAACAAAGAGAAGAATAATTTCTTCTCTACATGACAAGTGCCATTGGAATTCTAGCAGGCAGACAGGCCACCGAGCAGATTTTCTCTACACAGGCTCCCTTCCCTCTTCTATTTTGAACACTAACTAGTTGTAAAGTCAAGACTCATCCTTAAACTGTCCCTGCATCATGCAGCTTCACATTAAATTAATCACTGTCTGAGAATCGTAATGAAAAACCATCACCTTTATTCTTTTCTCTCCTTTAGAAACTATTTGAGAATTTCATAATACAGATAACGTGTTTTGATCAAGTCCACCCTCCATCCTCAACACTCTTAACTCCTTCCTTATCCCACCACCACTTTTCCCTCCCAACCTCATCAGTTTTTGATCAGCTGAATCCTCTTAGCGTTGCCAGTATGCGCATGAGTGTAGGACCGTATTCTGCATGAGTACCCTCTCAGGGGCCTTCATTCTCTTTGGTACAAATTTAGTTTAAATCCTTATTACTTCTAACAAGAATCATTCCATCTGTACTCTTAAATAGTCTCCCCATCTTTAATCTAACTCACTTTAGCCCATTTTGCACAGAATGCTAATCTATAGGTAAAAGAGAAAATTTCTAGAAAAGACTTTCATGGTTTAGATACTACATCTCCCATCTTATCTCCTACTTTTTATTGTTTTCTTATTGTGCACTTACCTAAACTTTCACCATATTATTCATGGGGGCAGGTCAAAATTATATATACTTCTTTGAATGAATGAACCAACCTATCTACTCACCTGCCTCCCTCCCTTCCTCCTAGTCTCTGTCTGTCTCTGTCTGTCTCTGTCTCTGTCTCTGTCTCTGTCTCTGTCTCTGTCTCTCTCTCCTCTCCTCTCCCCTCCCCTTTAGCCACAAATTAAACCCAGGGCCTAATGCATGCTAGGCAAGTGATCTATCATGGAGTTATGCCTCCCAACACTTTTTTTTACTTTTTACTTTGGGAGAGGTTCTCACTAAGTTGCCCATGTTGTCCTTGAACATACTTTGTAGCCAAGTCAAGCTTGCAATCCTCTTGCCTCAGCCTCCTGAGTAGTTGGGATTATAGGCCTGCATCACTAGGCCGGGCTTATTTATCTTTTTAAAAGAGTACAACATAATGTGCATAGACTCTTATCATCGTGGATAATGTACACACTATTTACTAACTGTGATCATGGGCAAATGATGTAATGTCTCTGGGCTTTGGTTTTCTCATCTGTAAGTCAGGGAGAACAAAATAAACTTCATGAGGTACCCTGTCTATTGGCCATGTGCTGAGAGAACAAAATAAAAGATATACAGAAACCTCATGTGGAAAACATTGCCTGTCACCTACTTATTTATGATTACTATGATAATTCTGTGTTCCATGTTTCAGAGATCCTTCTATTCCTGAGGTGCTCAGTTTGCATCGAGTTCCTCACCCTTCTGCTCTCTTCTTCCCTAGTGCCGGGTACACCTTACACTCAGTTTTGTTGCCACAGCACCTTGTATAATGTCCAATGAAATAACAATCATAGCATTTCACCTCCTAGACTAAAAGTTCCATGAGTGTGAGCACTGGGTTTTGTTGGGTAAATGGGACCCAGTACGTAGCTAGCAGGCAAGACACACTCATCAATATTTAATGAAGAAATACATCATGTCTTACGCAGCTTCACCTGACAAATTGCCTTAACTTCTTTTTTTTTGGGGGGGGGGGGTTTACGAGACAGGGTTTCTCTGTATTGTTTTGGAGGCTGTCGGTCCAGCCCAGCCTCGAACTCACAGAGATCCACCTCTGCCTCCCGAGTGCTGGGATTAAAAAATCGCCTTAACTTCTAAGAAAGAGTTGTGACCATCCTTTACTACTCTCTATAAATCACATCCAAGTTTCTCCAAGTTTCCCCCCATTGGCCCAGCTTAGCAGAAGTCATAGATGAGATTTCTTCTTTTTTTTAAAAAAATCTGTTCCTAACCTTTAAATGTCCCATTAACAAGAATATGATCGAATGCAACTTTTATAAATCATAGAATGGAAACTACAAGTCTAAAAATGAGAGTTAGAAATACATAAATAAAGTTGAGCCGGGCGGTGGTGGCGCACGCCTTTAATCCCAGCACTCGGGAGGGAGAGGCAGGCGGATCTCTGTGAGTTCGAGGCCGGGCTGGACTGACAGCCTCCAAAACAATACAGAGAAACCCTGTCTCGTAAAAACAGAAAAAAAAGTTGAAAAAATATGAAGCAAAAGTGAGCCAATATCAAACACTCTTACAAACTGAAGATGGCAAAAGGTAAGAGATAAGAGCAGGGGTTACAGCTCAGTAGAGCACTTGGCTTCTGTGCATGATGATGTACTTTCAAACCCCAGAACTGCCAAAATATAAGATACAAGCCTACACATGTACTTTAAAATAAGAATTACTATAATATCTTACAACCTAAGGAATACAACCTAGCACATTATTTTTTATATTAAGAAACCACAAGGTACAGACTGGGAAGATGGACTAGCAGTTAAGAGCCCTTACTGCCTTTGCAGTGGTTCACAACTGTCTGTAATTACAGTTCCAGGGAATTCAATGCCACCTTTTGACCTCTCTAGGTACCAGGCATGCATATAGTACATATACATGCAGTTAAAACACTCACGCATGCACGCGTGTGCACACACACACACACACACACAAATAAGATACGTAAATCTTTAAAAATATCACAGCATAGTTGTAGTGATTCATAAATGAAATCTCAGCACTTGAAAGGCTGAGGCAGGATGATCTCCATGAGTTTGAGGGAAGCTTGGGCTATAGAGCAAGTGCTAGGCTAATCCAGCTAACAGAGTGAGAGGCAACTTCAAAGAAATGACAGTGAGCATTCAAAAATGTCTTATACCTTTACCCCCAACTTCAGCCTTCGACTATTAATTAAAAGGAGATTCCTGGTTAAATTCTGAAGACGATGAGAAGCACAGGGAAGTGCTGCCCATTTTCTTCCATGTTACAGAGACCTCAAGTCAGAATGCCTACTCATTTCACACCTCCAGAAGACACCCTGAGTGAAGGGTAAGCTGCAATGGCTGCCTGTCTGTCTCATTAGTGGTCAGTTTAGTCTCTACTACAGCTACTGCCACTGCCATCAAATACTGGGACAATTTCTGCTAATGTCCTACTAATGGTTCTTGGTTAAGAATGTAATTTGAAAACTTATGAGGTGTTTTTACTTTAGTGTTATGTTATACATTGTAGCTATACCAGCCAGAAAAACATATTTGTGTTTTCAGCAGTTTAAAACAACAAAAAAAGAAAATACTTACCACAACTTGCAACACTTGTTCATTGTGAAGAGAGGAGGAAGATGAAGAGGAGGAAGAGGAGGAAGAGGAAGAAGAGGAAGAGGAAGAAGAGGGAGAGTCAGCCATCATCTGTGCCAAAGTCTGCATCAGTGTTTTTCCAAGGAGAAAAAATGAGCTGAACATGGCAATTACACCAAACACCATTCCAAAATTGAACCTGGCAACAAGGACAAAAACAAACATGTAAGTGTACAACTCTTCACAATGTATATACTAACAAAGTAACTGACCATGTTTTCTAACTTTTTTTTTTTGGTTTTTTTCGAGACAGGGTTGTTTTCTAACTTTTAAACAATGGGTAAAAAGACAAATAGCTGGCCTTCTTTTCCCTACCTAAACTATCTGACTGATTCATAGGCAGTTCTAACAAACTACAATACTCTGACACCCAAAAAAGCTGCAGATTATTGCCAAATTTAAAAAGGGATTGGGGAGTCCCTCTCCATTTGATTATTTAGATAGCACTGGTTTGTGTTTAATATAGCTAGGAATGCTCTTAACATTGGGCCTTGCATTCATTTTTCATCTGTTCTACTATGTGCATCTTATTTTAGCTTCACTTTGTGATAAACTAATTTAAATATCAATGGACTCTAATTTAATAGTTTTATTATTCTACTATTTTAATAATTAAAATTACTCTTTTACAGCTGGGACTAATGTGTTCCTCTTCATGAGCTCTGTTGTAAAATATAAGAATTGTTGAATTGTTTGTAATAATTTTTTTGTTTTATTGTTCACAGAATTTGAAATATTGTCTTCTTTTGCGATTATGATTTTTAGCTACTGTTTTTTCTTAGTCATGACCTAGGCTTAATCAATTTTATTAGTCTTTTCAAAGAACTGAATTTTAGGTTTGTCTAATTATTACTGTATACTTTGACTATCTAATTGTTAACATTTAGATTGAACACATTTGGAACTTATACTTGTATATTTGTGATATATATATATACACATATATACATACACATATATATAGAGAGAGGTAGAGAGAGGTAGAGAAAGAGAGAGAGAGGGAGGGATTTCCCAGACTGGCCTGGAACTTGCTGTATTGTCCAGGCTTCCCTCAATTCTCCTGCCTCAATATTCTGAGTGTTGGGCTTCCTACTTGGAGATTTATCTTTAACAAAAAGTAATTTAGAGTACACTATTCATGAACCCAAAATTCTCTGGATTAAGAACCTCTTGTGGGGAGCTGGTGACATGGCTAAGAGGTTGAGAGCACTAATTGCTCTTGCAGAAGACTCAGGTTCAGTTCCTAGTACCACATGATGGCTCACAACTGTCTGTCACCCCTGTTCCAGGGGATCTTACACCTGGCTGGCTCCTGTGAGTATTGCATGCAGGTGGTACATATTCAGGAAAACAAGCATACAAAATAAAAATAAATAAATCTTTAAAAGAAATTGTTAGGATATTAGGTATCCCAAAGACCACGGAAAACACAAAATCATAAATTCCTCTCAGTGTCTTATTTACTTATTTATGTTTTTGTTTTATTCATTTTTACTTGATTTGGGTCCTCTGGAAGAACAGCAAATTTAACTACTGAACCACCTCTCCAGCCTCCCCCATTTTACTTTTTTGTTGTTTGTTTGAGACAAGGTTTTCATATAGATCAGAGTGGCCTCAAACTTGAAATCTAACTTAGGATAGCCTCAAACTCATGTTCCTTCTGGAACAACAGGTATGCACCACTATGATTAGGTGCCATGATTTTTAATGTATGAAAAAGCACAGAGACAGAATTTCTTATAGGCTATTTCTGATGATCATAATTTAATTAAATTACTAATTTAACCCCCAAAATTAAAGATAAAAAGTACCATTGGTAAAGCATCCTTGCTTTCCGCCGTCCCCAACTGTAAAAGGCACGATTAAAAACTGAAGTTTGCCATCTTATATGGAAAGGAGAGATGCTCAATCCATTCTTTTCCAGCCAGTCTTCATAAGAATGTTTAAAATACACAGATGACTAAGAGAAAGAACAGTTTAGTATCACTCAAATTTGAAGGACAGATTTATAACATAAAGAACTAAATAAAGATAAAAAATAAAGAAAATAAGTACTTTGTATAGGAAATCAAGATGTTAGTGGCTCAACAGTGGTTCTCAACCTTCCTAATGCTGTGACCCTTTAATATGTTTCCTCATGTTGTGATGATCCCAACCATACAATTATTTTTGTTGGTACTTCATAACTGTAATTTTGCTATGATGTTTTCTGATGGTCTTAGGCAACCCATGTTAGAGGGCCATTCGACCCCCCCCAAAGGGGTTTCAACCCAAAGGGAGAGAAACCAGTGATTTATATATTTTTGAGATAATTTCACATATCCCAGCTGGCCTCTAGTTTCTAATAGCCCTTGGATGACCTTGAATTTCTGATCCTCTTGCCTCTACCACCCAAGTGCTGAGATTATAGGCATTTGACACCATTTCTGGTTTAAGCAGTACTGAGAGCATACCTAGGGCATTGTGCATGCTAGGCAAGCACTCCACAAACCAAGCTACAATCCCAGTCTCAAATGCTTATAATCTTAAAATCTTACATTTATTCTTCAAAGTACTAAAGATCTCTGATTAACTTAGGGTCCAAGGGAAATATAGTCTAAAAACAAAATCTGGTTTATATAACCTACAATATAAGAATGGTTTTTACTTTTTAAGGGATTAAAAAAAAACAGCCTCTGGGGATGGGGGTTATATTAGTTACTTGTCTAGATACTGTCACAAAAGGGCAGCTTTAGGAAGGGTTTGATTTGGCTCAAAACTCCAGGGTATAGCCCATCATGGAGCAGAAGCTATGCTAGATGGGAAGGAAGATGGTGGTTGAGGCACTTGGTCACATTACATCCACAGTCTGGAGCAGAGGGAGATGAAAGCTTGCCCTTAGGTGTGTTCTCCTTTTTTGTCCAGTCCAGGACCCCATTCCATGGGAATAGTACTTATCACATTTAAGGGGGCCCCCTCAATTAACCTAATATAGAAAATCCTTTGCAGCCAAGCACAGACAATTGTTTCCATAGTGATTCTAAATCAACAATCAAAAGTAGCCAGCACAGTAGTGTTTGCCTGTAATACCATTACTTCACTGGAGAAGGAAAGATAGAAGTATCTCTGCAAGTTCACAACCAGTAGGGTTGACATCATGAGTTCCAGGTCAGTCAAATACACATATAGGAATGCTGTCTCAACCCTGTCTCCTCCAAACAACAAAACCCAAGAATATGTAACAAAAACCCCATGAACCATAAAGTTTAAGGTACTTACTATTCCACCCCTTAAAATAAATACCAACCTTGCCAGGGGGTGGTGGTGTACACTCAATCCCAGCACGGTGGAGGCAGAGGCAGGCGGATCTCTATGAGTTCAAGGCGGGCCTGGTCTACAGATCAGTTCCAGGACAGCCAGGACTACATAGAGAAATCCTGTCTCAGGCAGGAGGGGGGCAACCCAAACCTGACCTCTGATTAGAACCATGAAGTCCATAAGAAATATGAGTCAAAAACGCAAATCACGTCTAATTTAAACTGTCTAGTAGCCAAATTTACAAAAGGAGAGATTCCTTTTCATATATTTGTGGTATACTATCCAAGCTGTCATTTTAATGTGTAACCAATATAAGAACACTGAGACACTTGTTTCTAGTATTCTTTGAAATGTGGTATCAAGAGTATACTCATAGCACATCTCTATTCAAACAAGCTTTTTCTTTTTTTTTTCATTCAAGAGTGAGTACTGTGATTTATTAGCATAACAGTATTTATAACTGGTAAAAACTGTTTATAATTAACTTATACTGCATATTAATTGTAATATTTAACATTTTAAGTGTACTAAATCGAGGACCTTAGGAGATGTCTCAGAGGTTAAGAGCACACACTGGTCTTGCAGACTCAGCACCCCTGCCAGGTGGCTCACAAATGTGGAACTCCAGCTTTGGTGTATCCAATATCCTCAAACAAGCTTTTTCAAATGCTAGGTAGCCACATACAGTTAATGACTACCACAGCCGACAGCACAAGCTATTTTATTGCCACAGAAAGAAAAGAAGTCTTGCCTATCTCTTTTGTTGAATCGGTATTTTCTATTTTCATCTAAGCAAGCCTCAAGTTAAACCAATTTTGACCAAATCAAAGTACAAAATCTACCTGCTGTCCTCTTAAGTTTCTCCAGGGGTTACCGTGCTAGGTGCTTATAAACAGTTACAAGGGTCTTATCTTTTAGAAAGGCTGAAGTCCTTGACTAAGGTAGATCTATAAATACCAAGGCAGTTACAGAAAGCATTGGAAGCACTGTCATCTATATGAAAAATGCATTTGTCCTATAAGGCTAGTTCAGCTCTTTTACCATCATAAAAAAAATGACCCGAGTCTGAATGCCAGTATCTGTACTTGTCTCTCCTGTCTTCTGATGGCATTTTAAGTGTGCTTCCCAGGACTTGAAATGGAGATTGGCATACCTGTGCAGCAGCGGTCTACTGTGGAAAGCTAGAAAGATCAACGCTAGAACAGGAGACCAAGAGAAGGTGAATGTGCTGGAAAGGCAAGATCTGGGGCACAGAAAGGTCTTACGACCTCGTCTGCTCACCAAGGCACTGAATGCATGTAGTGAACGTACATACAAGCAGACAAAACAACCATATACGCTTTTTCTTAAGGCAAGGCCTCTCCATTCCCCAGATTGTGATCAGTGCCATTGCTCAGGGGTTGATGCTTTCATGAAGATAGAAGATGCTCCAGAAATTGAAGCCACATCCTTATCACTCATTTATTTGACCTGAGACTGACTGTACAAGTTTGATGAGTTCTTTTTATTTTGGATTTTCCCCCACTTACAAGACAATAAGAAATCACATGGCTTTTTCTTTTGAACCCAATCGCCAGAGATCACTGTGGCCTGTGCTGTTAAGGACTGTGGCCTATGTTGTTAAGGACTATGCCAAATCAATCGCCTCAGTGATTCCCAAACTAATGTGCAGAGAGATCAGTGGGGGCTCCTGTTAAGCTGCAGGTTGTGATTGTACAGGTCTGTGTTGAGACCTGAGATTCTTCCATTCTAACAAGTGCCCAGATCATCCAAGTGTTATTGGTCAATGAATCTCACATTTATGTAATATATTATGGATGTGCATTAACATAATCCTCTCCATAATTTCAGGCGATCCTTCCTGTTGTTATCCCCATGCAAAAACAAGAAATGGTGGCACAGGTAGTAAGTAATCTGCCCAAGGTCACAAAGGTTAGAAATTGGTAGAGCCTAGCCCTCCTAAGGACTACACTTCATAGATCTGGCTTTAAAGTTTAAATACGAGGAAGAAGCACAGGGACCATTTCGTGTTATTGTTCTCTAAGACACAACGCCATGTGGCATTTTGTTTAAAAGAACACATGAAGGTTTTACTTACTACTCATGATTGTAAGTTTTAAACCCTTGGGAATTTCTATGCTCATTCTACACCCATTCCATTCCAAAGGTGTCTAAACCATGTGCTCAGACAACTGTTGAAATTTTTTACCATCCCAACACCCACTACTTAAAAAACGCACTGTATGCCCAGGGTGTGTGTCGTCACTATGAAGAAGGGAGTGGAGGGTGTAAGTTAGAATTTGAGTAGTAGAAAACGTGGCTATCTTGCTACTTCAGCGTGGTACTTCACAGCATGGTCTGTGGGTCAGCACCGTCGGCAGGACAGAGGAACTGGTTGGAAATACAGAATCTTAGCTTTCCTCCCAGACCTGCTGAATCAGAATCTAAATTTTAACCGAAACTTGGGTGATCGTGTGCAGTTTCGAGTTTGCCATCGGTGATTTAAATTACGATTTGCTTTCGATTTCTCCCAGTACCAGCAGCATGTCTCCCAAGCCCACACTACAGGCTCCTCCCGGGGAAAGAGCCAAAAGCGGCAGGGACCCGGGCGCCCGCAAAGCAGCAGCGGCGCAGGCCGCCACACCCCTCCCGCAGCCTGGCCTGCTTTCTTTACTCCGCCGGACGGATGCACCACGCGGAAGGGTGCACGCACAGGCAGAGCGGGTCCCAACCCCCCCCCCCCCCGCAGGAAACTTGGCAAGGACGGAGGACAGGCCTCGGGCAGCACAGGACCATGCGCACCAGCCCTGGACTCCGCCGATTAAGGCCTTAGGCCCGAGGCCCTCACCTTCAACACCAAGTCGGCCAGGTAGACAGCAGTCCAACCACCCACCACCATCACCACCAGCGACACCGGAATCATAGTAGCAGCGGATGGACGGCGGGCCCCAGCGTCCTCCTTCTGCGATCCACAACCAGCCGGCCGCCTGGCGCCTTACAGCCCCAGCATCCGCGCAGGAACCAAGTTGCTACCGGGCCCTTTGCCTCGGTGGCAGCGTTTCCCTCCGGACCCTTCCGGTGAGGACACTCCGCCGGTTTTTGTGCGGGCCGGAAAAAGCGCGGTTTTCTTTTCCTGGTACGCTCAGGCTGGGCAGTTTTAGAAGCACCTGGCTTCGGCTGCCAGAGTTTTCTAGTGATTCCTTAGGCTTGACCCTCCCAGCTGTGGGCTCTCCCTTCTCACTGATTCTTATCTCCAGTTTGTTGTGCTTTTTTAATGTAGAAGGGATTATCAGGATGATACACACCCACGATCAGATTAACCGCCTCTCTTTGTAACCAGTTTATTTACGGCAACATCGTAATGGAAATCTCTGTTGGCCGTTTTCGTGTTTTGATAAGTGTAAATATCTGTGTACCTTAATCCAAATATGTAACATTTCTATCCCTGGAATTTCCTCCTAGTTTAACCTCCTAGTCATCTCTGTCCCCGGTTCCATTCTTGTTTTTTTTTTTAATAATCTGATTTTTGCATAAATAGAATCACATTATTTAAACAGGGATTATTTCGCGCGACGCTTAAAAAGATATGTCTATATTACTGTCTTTGTTTTTAAGACAGGGTCTTACTATGCAGTCCTGACCTGACATTCAGTATGTATACCAGGCTGGCCTTCAGCTCTCAGAGATCCACCTGCACCAAAACAACTGGCTGTCGATTAATTTTTAAAAACTTTTCATCAAAAACTTGAGATTGGTGCTACTATTACATTTTGGATGGTGCTCTATGTAGGGAAAAGGGACCAGTCAAAGAAACACACCCTGAGCAGAGCCAAAGAAACACACTTTGGCCCTGCAACCAGAACTAAAGAAATGGACCCTGACCCTGAAACCAGTGCCAAAAAAACACACTTTGTCCCTGGAATCAGAGTCAGTGAAAGAAATGCAGCCTGGCCCTAAAATTGGAGCCAAAAGGCTAAAAAGGACCAGAGAAAGGAACACACTTTGGCCCTAAAACAAGAGTCAAATCTGGCCCTAATCCTGTGCGGAAAACTAACCAATCTTTGAGCAGAGCTCTAGCTAATCTGAGATCAGCATTAAAGTCTGACCAAGCCCTACCCTGGAAGCCCTATATAAACCCTGTGTCTGTTCACTCTGGCAGAGGGCAGTCACTCTCCTGGATTCTTCCCTCCCAATAAACCCCTTGGATGAGCTTTGTTGAAGATCTTCTTTTGCGGGGGCGGAGCAGAGGCGACCCTAGGCAGAGCAGAGTGAGCAGGGCTGTAACACTTTTGGTGGGAAACCTTCTCTTGGCAGAGCAGAGTTGTTACACTCCTGCTCTCCACTCTCAGCTCTCCGGGAGCAGAGCTGAACTATAGCAACTTAGCCCGAGAAACCTCCTGCGGAGCAAAACTGCTACACTGGGCAAACATCCCCAGCTGGACGACCCTGTCCTGCCAGAGCAGAGCCAATACAATGGGGAAGCCTTTCCCTGAGGCAGGGCTGTAGGCTGCTAAGCTTACTACAACCTGTGGTGGTCCTTGGCTCCTGAGTTCCAGGATACCTTTCCACCTGAGCTGTGTAACACTCAGTATTCTGTGACTCCCGAAATCCAGGATACCTTCCCATCTGACCTGTGTAACACTCAGTATTCTGTGACTCCCGAGCTCCAGGATACCTTTCCACCTGAGTAACACTCAGTATTCTGTGACTCCTGAGTGCCAGAATACCTGACCCATCCGGATCCAGCCCGAAATGCCTACACTCTAGGACTGGCAAAATGGCGCATCAGGTAAAGGCACTTGGTGCCAAGCCTCACTACCTGAGTTCAGTCCCAGGGAACGACTTGATAGGAGAGAACCAGTCCTTGCAGACTGTCCTTCTACCTACTCACACATGAAATAAGTAAATAAATAAATCAGCTGAAACTTTTAACAATCAGAGCTTTGGGCCGGGCGTTGGTGGCTCACGCCTTTAGTCCCAGCACTCGGGAGGCAGAGGCAGGCGGATCTCTGTGAGTTCGAGACCAGCCTGGTCTACAATAGCTAGTTCCAGGACAGCCTCCAAAGCCACAGAGAAACCCTGCCTCGAAAAACCAAAAAAAAAAAAAAACAAAACAAAACAAAAAAAAACAACAACAACAACAAAAAAAAACAATCAGAGCTTTGAACATCTGCCCAATGAAGTAGAGTATAGTTCTCAGCTTTGGGTGCATGTTAACTTCACCAAGGGTGTTTAAAATTCCTTATGCTTATTGTATAGCCAGGACTAGTTAAATCAGAGACTCTGTGAAACAGCCTTAAGTCTGTATGTTTTAAAACTCAGTCTTGTAGCTGTGTAGCCCAAGTATAGATCCACCAACCTAGATCATTTCCTGAGGTAAGGACGTAGGGCCTTGAGCCTGTCAGGGATATACTGTAACTTTGAACTACATCCTCTAGCCACCAACGCCTGGCTGCATTCTCTCTTTTTAAAAACAAAATGTCCGTTGGTGGTGCACAGCTTTAATCCCAGCACTCAGGAGGCAGAGGCAGGCGGATTTCTGTGAGTTTGAGGCCAGACTGGACTACAGAGCTAGTTCCAGGACAGCCTCCAAAACAATACAGAGAAACCTTGTCTCGAAAGACCAAAAAAAAACCCCACAAAAACAAAAACAAAAAACAAAGTGTCTATCTCTGACTGACCTCAAATCCCTACGCAACAGAAGAAACTCCTGGCCCTCTTATTGCCACTTCCTGCTTGCTAAGTCGCATATGATAGACAAGACAGACAAGGCTTTATTGGGACTTGAGGTCCAGAGCAGAAGGGAGCTAACATTAAGCAGAATCTATCAGGCTTAGTTGAACAAAAGGAGCAGCATGTTTTTACTCACTCTTTTGAGGGGGAGAGTGGGGTGGTTTGGCAATTGTGTATTAATTGTGGGCGTCTTTCTTCTTTCCAGCAAACATCTTGGTCTTGTACCTGATGGGCTAGTTTGAGGTGATTTATCCAGGGAACTCTTGAGTTTCTCCTGTTGCTGGCATCATTGCTTTTCTAAAGGGCTTTTGGAACTTGAGTCTGGAGCTGTTAAGTTCCTTTTCTTACTGTCACCACATGGCCTTTCCATATTATAAAGCTGAGGGATATTGCTCTTGAGCTGCTACAAAGGTAATAAGCCACATTAAGTCTTGAACTCAAAATATCAACATCTCTATACAGAGAGCTGACTGAGTAGAGTCAGACTCGAGGTTTAATCGAGCAAAGCCAGGTGTGTTGGCTCATGCCTATAGTCACAGCATATGGAAAGATGAGGCAGAGGGATTGGCATGCCTAAAAAGGCTAAGCTGAGCTACAGAGAAACCATGTCTGAAAAAAAGTATGACAACCAAGGGAATAGATTCAATGTGAAGACAGATGTCAAGACACTACGGTCATCCATTTGATATCCATAGGCTATAGAAAAAGGTTTTGTTTGTTGTTTGTTTGTGTTTGTGGGTTTTTTTTGCTATTTATTTATTTATTTTTTAGCAAAAAATGGCCTTCAAGTTTCTGTAAAGCAACCGAGGCAATTGTTCTAGGATACATACCTAGTGATGTTTCCAGTGAAGCTAGTTGGAAACTAATCCCTGATTACTTAAGATCTGGTAAACTTAAAGGCCTTATTTAGGTATTTCTGATAGCAATTTCACCTTGCCCTGGTTGTTTACTTGGTTCACTTGGAACTAGTTATCTAAACATTCTGACCTTGTGGCATAATGTGGTATTGTATGTTATGTCAAAGCTATTGAATGGGTCTGGTGTTGGTGGCACATGCCTTTAATTCCAGCAATCAGGAGGCAGAGGCAAGCGGATCTCTGTGAGTTTGAGGCCAGCCTGGTCTACAGACCGAGTTCCAGGACAGCCTCCAAAACAATGCAGAGAAACCCTGTCTCGAAAAAACAAACAAACAAACAAAAAAGCTGTTGAATGACTGAGCATGCTAGCACTGGAGTCAGAATAAAAGGAGCATCCTATATTTAGTGACAGGCTCACTTGGCAAGTCTCTCTGCCTTCAAAACTGACTGTTTTATCTATTTGTATACATTGTTTTTGTGTTATAAATGACTTGCATTTTCTTTTAATATATGTAAGCTATAAATGTTGACATTCAATCACCATGTGAATTCATAATTTTCCATATTTTCCCAGTGTTGTGTCAACCTTTAGAATTTCTGAAGTATAAATGCTAGCTAGCCACTTACAAAAACCATTACTTGAAAGTTTATTTAAATTTATTTCATCCTTTAAACTGTTTTGTTTTGTTGTTTGGTTTTTCAAGACAGGCTTTCTCTACATAACAGCACTGGCTGTCCTGGAACTCACTGGCTTTGTAGACCAGGCTAGCCTCAAACTAAGAGATCCACCTGTCTCTGCCTCCTAAGTGCTGGGATTAAAGGTGTATGCTACCACCACCCAGCTATACTTTAGATTTCTTATTTTAATTTATAACAGTAAATTTTAAATACTTTTGGATTTTTAATCTTTTCATCCCTCTTAAAAAATGACACATATTGGCTGAAACAAAAACTTAAAATATATTTACTGCTCAAAATTTCACAAAACTAAAAGCCTGAAATTTTATTTACATACTACTTTTAACTGTTCTTTTGTATAAATGTGTTAGAATTTGTAGTTCTGAATTTCCAAGTCTGTTGCTACACTTTTACATTCGATTTGATCTTTGTTTGCTTTTACATAATGGCTCTGTCATTTTAACCTTGTTCCTTCCTGAGAAGAGACTATTAACTGAACAATGGAAATGGCTTCTCTTTTGTTAGCCTGGGGCTCTGTCTGGCCCACTTGCTGGGACAAGTACCAGCTACTGTGTGGCTATGTGATAAAGCCGAGATGTGAAGGAAATGAGTTGATTGCGATTTTCTGTTCCCAGTCTAAAAATTTAGTTATTCATCTGAGTTGATTTTCCTACCAGGAACCCAGCAGTCAAAACAAAGCACTGAATTGAACCCTGCTGGTTGCTGGAATTTAGCAGTTGTGGAAGCCAGTTGGGGGCAGCAGAAGAGGAAAGATAGGAGACAGAATGGCAGTGAGGAAAGCTGGGATTAAAAAAGATCAAGGTTTTTTTTCAGCAAAATAATCTTGTGGTTTAATTTGCAAAATAGTTTGAATTTCTGTCAAGGAATTGTTTTAAATAAAGGACACATAACTGAGCTTTTTATTTATAGAATTTTCATTTCTTATATTATTTTAGATTGATGTCAAATATGTATTTTGGCTGAGTGCAAACAGCTGCATATTAAAAATTGGTACTTGGCTGGAACAGAATGTCATTGTCTTCTAAATTCTGAGATAAAAACATACATGAAATATAAATTTTTAAAAATTGTATAATTTTAAATTAAAGCTTTGGTGTTCAGACATTGAGTAATACATTCATATTTTCAAAGCATGGTGTATAGTGTGAATATATTATTTTTATTATTCAATTAGAATATTAGCATTCAAAAATTGAGTTTGCTATTATATGCATGAATATTTATTTCTCATCGATTTGAGCTGATCATTTGCTTTTGGGGTTATTATTTTTTACTTTTTTTTTGGTTTTTTGAGACAGGGTTTCTCTGTATTGTTTTGGAGTCTGTCCTGGAACTCGATCTGTAGACCAGGCTGGCCTCGAACTCACAGAGATCCGCCTGCCTCTGCCTCCGGAGTGCTGGGATTAAAGGTGTGCTCCACCAACGCCCAGCTATTTTTTACATTTCTGATACTACATTTTACCAACCAGGATTAATTAGTATGTCCCATTGAAACAAACTCTCAAATTCAGTGGATTTATTTACTTTTTGTTTTCAGTTATGTGTGTTTGCAGATGCTCTTGGAGGCCAGAGGTATTGTATCCTCTGGAGTTACAGTTGTAGGCTATGAGCCACCCAGCATATGTGCTAAGAATCAAACTCATGTTCTCTATAATAGATTTGTTTGTACTATATATGTTCATGACATGTCAGGTTACACAGATGGAAACATAACAATCGAATGGAGACTATAATTTTATCATGTCCATAGTTCCAGACAAGGATTAGGATTCATCATTGGGGAAAGAGTGATTGGGACTCCACCACTGGCTGTGAAATGCTGATAGCCCTGATAGGCAGTGTTACTTCTACTCATGCTTTATTTGTGCAGACTGTGGGAGACTAATCCTGTGTATATCTAGAAGTTGAGAAGAAGCCAAGTAGGTTCTTATTTTCACTTAAGGGGGAAGGAGGAATAACAGATAGAAACTGCCTGACCCTGCCATCATGAAACACTTATTTGCATTCATACTGCTATGAAATTAAATTTGTTAAGCTTTCCTTCTAAAGGAAGGCTAAAAATTAATCTTCAGAAGCTGTACCGCAAATGGAAGCTTTGATAACCAGGTGAAGAAAAGTCTTTTCTGAACCTTTTTTTTTTTAAGATTTATTTTATTTGTGTATACAGTGTTCTGTTTGCAGGCCAGAGGGGGGCACCAGATCTCACTATGCATGATTGTGAGCCATCATGTGGTTGCTGGGAATTGAACTCCAACCTCTGGAAGAACAGCCAGTGCTCTTAACCTCTGAGCCATCTCTCCAGACCCTTTTCTGAACCTTTTTTAGGAGGACTTTTTTTTCCTTTTTCTTTCTTTTCCCTTTTTTTCTTTTGCTTGCACTTAGCTTTACAGTCAGTTGGATAAAACTTGCCCTTCCACTTTGTTCTACAGATATGACAGTAGACCAGTATAATTCACCTTCAAGAAGCCAGTGATCTTGGTCCTTCCATTTTCATTTGTTTAATGGTATATGCCACCGTGTGAGCACCTTCTGGAGAAGAATGAAAGCATCTTTAGCAGCTATTATATAAGAAATATGCACAGTGTGAAAACATTATTTTTCTCAGGTTCCAACAATCTAGTTATATTATCTGTAGGTAGTTTTAATATAGTGACATATTTTTTCTTTTCTTTTTTTTTTTTTTTGGTTTTTTGAGACAGGGTTTCTCTGTATTGTTTTGGAGGCTGTCCTGGAACTCACTCTGTAGACCAGGCTGGCCTCGAACTCACAGAGATCCACCTGCCTCTGCCTCCTGAATGCTGGGATTAAAGGCGTGCGCCACCAACGCCCGGCTGACATATTTTTTTCAACTAAAGTGTATACTTTTGTTTCATTATGATGACTTTGAATATGTACTCGTTGTGATGCTATCTTGTTACACATATGACAAAGATACTTCTAAATTCCTTGAACATCGCCTAATGTGTCTTAACTGAGGTTGGATGAATTGGCTTACTAATATTCTGTTATGAGGGAAGTATACAAAACTACGCTTATGATTCTTAGGTCCCTCTTAAACTTCATTGAGTTTGCTGTTATTGATAGCAATAACATGACTTGCTTGTTTATGTATTTTCCACCCCGTGGATGCGTCTTCAAATTGTGCTATGTTAATAGCTGTGTAAGACCTCAGCAGTTTCCCAGCAGCCAAGCACAAGTAACAGCTGAATCCATCAGTGATTCATCATTTGTCCAACTTCAGTATAATTTGTAATTGTTTCTCCACATCTAATCTATGACATCCATATGAAGTAGTACATTTACTAATATTATATAGCCTTTCTGTACATTGCATAATGCAATTCAACAATGTTTAATTATTTATTTTTATTTTATGTGCATTGGTGTCTTGCCTGCATGTTTGTCTGTGTGAGGCTGTCAGATCTTGGAATTATGGACAGTTGTGAGCTGCCATGTAAGTGCTGGGAATTGAACCCAGGTCCTCTGGAAGAGCAGTCAGTGCCCTTAAGTGCCGAGCCATCTCTCTAGCCCCTCAAAAATGTTTTTAATAATAAATTTTGTAAAGGAACTTAAGTAGAATTCACAGCCTCAGCAAATGACAGAAATTCTTCATCTATATTTTCTGAATACAGGCAGATGTCAGTCCAGCTGTTGCTGCTTTCTATGCAATAATCTTTGCCTCATTGTATTCGTGCCTTTTGTAATCCATTACCTTGTTTGTGAGCTGGATCTAGGGATAGGCTTTTAACAAATAAGACACGGCAAAAATCATATGTTTTTCACATCTTTAATTAGGATATAAAAACATTGACTTCCATCTTGTTACTCTTTCTCTGGATTTTCTCACTTGGTCCTCAGCTGCTCTGTGAAAAAGACTATGTTGCTTCTACCCAGCAACCAGTGAAAAGCTGAGGTCCATGGACCAACAGGTGGTGAGAAACTAAATTGTGTCCATAACCACTTAAGTGAGAATGGAAACATATTCCTCCCTAGTTGTGGCCTGAGATGGCTGCTTCACCATCAAACACTTTGTAAGAAACCCTGAGCCTTTAATCCCAGCACTCGGGAGGCAGAGGCAGGCGGATCTCTGTGAGTTTGAGGCCAGCCTGGTCTACAAAGTGAGTTCCAGGACAGCCTCCAAAGCCACAGAGAAACCCTGTCTCGAAAAACCAAAAAAAAAAAAAAAAAAAAAAAGAAACCCTGAGCCAGATAAAAGAGAGACAGTGATCCCCAACCCACAGAATTGGTGAGATAATAAATGTTTCAAGTTACTAACTTCTGGAGTAATTTTTTATTCGACAGTGGATAACTAATATACCAATCAAGTGTGGCAATGAAGCCTTTTGACTGATGTCTGGGAAACACAATCAGTAGCTCTAGACTACTTTCAACACCATGTGTTTCCATAACTTTTTCCATCTTGCCAAACAAAATTTCTGTACCCCTTAAACTACAGCTTCCCCTTTCTCTTTTCCTTGGCTCCTGGCAGCTTGTAGAGACAGTGAGGCCAGACGAGATACACAAATACTTGATGCTACTTACCTATAGCAGTCTGAGTTTGGAGACCTCTACTCAGATGAAGATAGTTTTTTGCCGCTTTTTCAAGGCAGGGTTTCTCTGTGGAGCCCTGGATGTCCCAGAACTCTTTGTAGACCAGGCTGGACTCTGAATTCATAGAGATCTGCCTGCCTCTGCCTCCCAAGTATTGGGATTAAAGCCATGTGCCACCACCACCTGGCTAGCTAGCTTGCTTGCTTCCTTCCTTCATTTCTTAATTTTTGTTTTGTATTTTGAGGAAGAGTCTTAAAAATAATGTATTGGATTTTATTTTATGTGCATTGGTGTGAGTGTGTCAGATCCCCTGGAACTGGATTTACAGACAGTTGTGAGCTATGATGTGAGTGCTAGGAATTGAACCTGGGTCCTCTGGAAGAGGAGCAGTGCTCTTAACTGCTGAGCTATCTCTCTAGCCCTGAGGCAGAGTCTCACTATGTAGCTCTAGCTGTCCTGGAACTCACTCTGTTACCAGGCTGGTCTCAAACTCACAGAGATCTTCCTGCCTTTGTCTTCTGAGTGCAATTAAAGGCATGTGCCACCTTGCCTGGTGAACATAGGACTCATGACTTCACTGCAGAAAACTATTTCAGGACTAGCCACTTCTTATTTTTTTATTGCTGTGATAAGACACCATGGCCAAGGCTACATTTAAAAGAAACTTAAATTTAGGAGCTCATGTTTTCCAAGGGCTAGGGTCCACGATCATCATGGGTGGGGAGCATGGCAGCAGGTAGGCATGCAGGTATGGCCTTGCATCCGTAGCTAAGACCTTAAATCTTGGGACATAACCATGAGCCAGAGAGAAGCACACTGTACATCATGGGCTTTTAAAATCTTAAAGTCTGTCCCCAATGACACGCCTACTCCAAGAAGGTCATACCTCCTAACTTTTCTCAAACAGTTCTACCAACTAGGAACCAAGTATTCAAATATGTGAGTGTATGGTGGCCGTTCTTGTTGCACCCTTCCCCCTTGGGGGTCTGTTGACTGCTTGTTACTAGGAGCTTTTAGCAAAACATTTCTCATCCCCTCCTCCCAGTAAGGCCTGCATGCAAGTTCCTGTTTATTGTCTAAAGCCTAATTCCTGGTTTTGGCCCACCCTTTGCTGGAGGTCCCTGGGAAGGTAGGCTTCTGACCTTGGTGTTTTTCCACCATGCCTGCCTTTGGTATATAAGGCTCCACTCTTGTAAAAATAAACGCCATTCCCCTTGTAAGAATGAGCCGCTGTGTTTGTCTTTATTTTCATCCTTAGCCCTTGGCCTCAGATCGTTGTGAAGTATGGTAGCACTGTAGCTGCGAACACACCAGCAGCTCCATTGGAAAAGAAAAAAAATTGAATGCTGGCCAGCAAGTAAGGTAGGAGGGTGTATTTGGATAGGGATACCAAGTTTAGGGCACTGAGTTAGGCCCCAGATGGTGGGTCAGCCCCCATAGAGGGGTGGTTTAGAGTTAGGCTCCAGCGCTGACTTGACCCATTGGTGTCAAAATTGTCAGGGAATTCCTGAGAGCCCACCCCCACAGAAAGCCAGCCAGCATTCTTCTTAAGGTTAGGAGTGAGTATATTAGGCATGGATGCTGCTAGTTCCTACCCTGTTTTGGAGGACCATTTGATACAATTGTTGCAATGCCAGGGCACAATTATCAGACATAAGACAGCTAAGGACTTCTTAAAAAGTATACATAAAGTCAGCCCTTGGTTTTTGGTCTCTGGTGATCTTTTTTTCTATTTTTTTATTATTTATTTTAAGTTTAAATTTAGATTAGAAACAAGGTTGCTTCACAAGTTAGTTCCAGGTCCCTCTCCCTTTCCCTCCCCTCATCCCATGCCCTCCCCCAAGCCCCCCTCTGGTGATCTTAATTCCCTTGATTGGAACCAGGTTAGAGCGGACTTGTAAATAATTTTACATAAAGAAGGGTCAAACTCCATACCAATTGTTGTTTTTTTCTCTGTGGCGTCTTTTAAGGGTGCGCTTATTAGTGATAATAGGATAATAAAGGAGCAGTTCAGGAAAACTAAGGATACCTTCACAGAGGCTCAAGACCTAGAGTCTATTAGATTAATTCAAACTTCCAATGTTTCCTCTCCTGAGTCCTCCCCCTCTTCTTCAGGGGCTGAGATGGAGAAAGGTGTCCTCAAATTAAAAAACAAATGTAAAAAAATGCTCCCTTAAGCCATGTCCCCCTGCCTGTAATCCTGAACATTCCAGTTCTCTTCATCTTCCTACAGCCCCTCCTGAAATGCAGAAGGGTGGAGTGATGTTTACAGTTAATCCTCAAGGCCAGAGTCAGAGAGAATATTTCCCTCTTAACTTTAAGGATATAAAACAGTTGAAGGAGGCAATTATGGCATATGGGCCTCATGCCCATTTCATTTTGGCCATCTTTGAATCCTTTACAGCCTTAAATTGTACCCTCAATGATTGGCAACAATTGTGTCGTGCTATGCTGTCTGGGGGAGATTATTTGATCTGGAGGGGTGAATACCAAGAACTGTATAACCAGACAGTGCAGAGAAATGTGGCTACCCTCTGCCACCTTCAGAAAATGGGAGTCAAGGTTCCCCCCCCCCCCCCCGATCCTTTACTCCCAGGTGTATGGAGCCTTGGATACACCTGTTCCCCGCCCTATCCAGGACCTTGTCAGAAGTACCCCCAGGTAACGCAGGACTGGAACTCTGTTCCTCCACTAGAGCAATTGTGACTCCTCAGATGGGACCCCAAGCTTTGCACACGGGAGTCAAGGGCCCTTTACCACCGGGCTCAATTGGGTTGATATTAGGAAGGAGTAGCGTTCTACTTAAGGGAGTCAGAGTCATTCCGGGAGTTATTGATGAAGATACAGAAGGAGAGATCAAAATAATGGCAGAAGCTGACAAGGGAGTCACTGTTATACCCCAAGGAATTAGAATTGCTCAATTAATTTTGTCCCCTAAGTTTACAACTAATAATCCCTTCCTTAAGCCTGTAAGAGGAGAAGGGGGGGTTGGATCTATAGGACCTATGGCTTGTTGGGTGTCCACTATGGAGTCCAGACCAATGATGACCCTAACTATTGAGGGACAGACCTTTCAGGGACTCGTAAATTCTACTACAGACACATCTGTCATTTCTCTTAACCATTGGCCCCAGGCTTGGCCCCTGCAAGAATCAGATAGCAGCTTACAGGGCATAGGCATAGCAAAGTCACCTAGTAAAAGTTGCCGTCTATTAACTTAGAAAGATGACGAGGGACACTCTCGTATATTTCAGCCCTTTATCTTGCCTCACATCCCGATCAATCTCTGGGACAGAGATATCCTAAAGGCCATGGGGGCCATACTGACCACATCCCCTGTACAATGTATGCTTAGGAAGCAAGGCTATTTCCCAGGCAAAGATATTGGAAAGAGTCTACAGGGCGATCCCCTGCCTGTGTCTGAAACCCCCAGTGCAGAGATCTCCTGGAGACCAGAGAGGATTGGGACAATTTTAGTGGGTGCCATTGTTCCACAGCCTCAAATACCTCCAATTCCTATCACTCGGAGACAAGATCTGAGACCGGTTAATAAGACCATGATGCTCATGGGTGCCAGTCAGTCAGGGCTGCCAACCTCTGTGGCCGTCCCTAAAGACTGGCACCTACATGTGCTAGATTTAAAGGATTGTTTTTTTTTAATATTCCTTTACACCCTGCTGATTGTCAGCATTTTGCTTTCAGTGTTCCATCTTTGAACTTAAGAGAGCCTTATAAGAGATATCAGTGGGTAGTTTTTCCCCAAGGCATGGCTAACAGCCCTACTATTTGTCAAATTTATGTTTCTCAGGCTATAGAACCAGTCAGACAAAAATATCCTCAATTATATATAATTCATTATATGGATGATTTACTGTTGGCTGCGCCAAAAGAAAAGCTATTACTATCTGCCTTTGGGGATCTTCAGACCACCTTAGGGTTAGCTGGCTTACACCAGAAAATGTACAGAAGGAGTTTCCATATCATTATCTAGGACACCACTTGCTGCATAACGGGGTGCACCCTCAAAAGGTTAGTCTTTGCCTGGACACCCTTAAGACGTTAAATGACTTTCAGAAGCTTCTGGGAGATATCAATTGGATCAGACCTAGCTTAAAAATTACCACCGGGCAACTTAAACCTCTTTTTGATATATTACAAGGGGATTCGGATCCCAACTCTCCCAGAGTCCTCACTACATCGGCACGGGAGTGTATTCATTTGATTGAAAAGGCCTTAGAAGGGGCTCATTTGGATTATATAGACTATGCCCAGCCTCTAAAATCGTTAGTGTTTTGTTCTGCTCATGCTCCTATGTGAGTTTTTTGGCAAGAGAGTCCCATTCTTTGGGTTCACTCTCCTCGAGCTTCCCCTTCTAAATCTGTGGTGTCCTATCCCCAAGCTATAGTTGCACTGCTGTTTAAAGCGCAAAAAAAAAAAAACCTGCCTTACAAACCTTTGGTAAAGAGCCAGATCAGGTTGTTACTCCTTTGTCCTGTCAACAAATAAAATGGCTACAAAATAATAATTATAACTGGGCCATTTTTCTCTCTGCTACCCAGAGTTATTTTGTTAATCACTACCCATCCAATAATTTGATTTCCTTTTTTAAATCACATCCTTTAATTTTCCCAAAAATTGTAGTCCCTCAGCCTATTTCTAAAGGGGCAAATGGTTTTCACAGATAGTTCCTCAAAGGTACAGCTGTAGTCGTATCTTATCCTATCATTAAGACAGCCAGAATTCCTACAACTTCTGCCCAAATGACCAAAGTTTCAGCCCTGGTCTTAGCTCTACGACTCTTCCCCATGGATGTCGCTCCCACCTCTAGGAGTTTATTACAGGTAAAAGGAATGCTATGGCAACGCAGCGAACCTATAATTGTGGGATATCTTAGGGTCTTTGCCAGGGCCCCTCAGTGAAGGAAATCGCATGGCTGACAGGTATGCTCAAATCGGTGTGGTTTTACAAGGAATCACTAAAGCACTATCCTTACATAAGCACTTTCATCTCAGTGCAGGGTCTTTGAGCTTTCATACTGGGATTACCTAAGAACAGGCTGTTCTAATAGTCAAGGATTGCCCTCTTGGTGTAGAATTTCTTCCTGTGCCTCACTTGGGGGTTAATCCTCATGGACGTTAGCCTAACCACATTTGGCAAATAGATGTAACACATGAGCCATCCTTTGGTAAATTACAGTTTGTCCATGTTTCTGTAGATACTTTTTCCCACCTCATATTCTCCTCTGCCCACTCTGGGGAAAAAAGATGTTAAGAGCCACTGTTTACAGGCCTTTGCTTACATGGGGGTCCCAAAACAAATTAAGACCGATAATGGCCCTGCCTATGTCAGAAGAGGTTTCAATCACTTTTGTCTAGATTTTGATATTTTCCCCTGGAATTCCTTACAACCCCAAGGGCAGGCTATTGTGGAATGCTCTCATCGCACTCTGAACGCCTATTTAGCCTAAGTAAAGAAGGGGGACTTTGGGGGCACCTAGACTCCCCTCATTCTACTCTATCATTCATCCTCTATATATTAAATTTTTTAATTGTGGATGCTTCTGGCAACTCCGCAGCAGATTGTCATTGGCGGTCTGCTGTACAGCAAAAACCTTTAGTTAAATGGAAAGACCTAACCTAGGGTCTTTGGAAAGGACCAGATCTGGTTTTAGTATGGGCTTGGGGATCTGTTTGTGTGTTCCCACAGGATGGTGAGTCTCCAATTTGTGTTCCAGACCTTTGTGTTCGCTCTGTTCCTGCTGATACTCATCAGCCGCCTATAGACTCATTAGGCCTTAATGAGGAACCTGCCTGTCCTGATGCTGGCGGGTCTTCAGTGTCAGGTGTATCCAGATATAACCAGCCTCAACCATAGCCTAGGAAAGGCAGCCCTCAGGATGGATTTGCCTGCTTGGACATTTGCTATATTCAATAATACTCCCTCAGGAGAAATGTTTAATTGTCTCCTCCAGGAATGTCTCTTGAGAAGCTGTTGATCAGCCTTGGTGGTCCGTGTCCCAGGTGCCATGCCTATTCCAGTGGAACACTCAGGAGAGAACCAACTCATCCTCACACGACACGGGAGTGACTTTGACATCACAGCGGTGGCAGTTTTTGGCTTCCCTATCTCTTAGGCAGTTGCCACAGCAGGCATGCTGGATAAACCCCCAGGGGAGGATGCCTTTACCTTAAGTTCCCAAATTTATACTAATTACAATTGGGCACTTTAAATCTTAATTAACAAATGGACTTAATTGGCTATTCTAACTGAGATCAGGGTGCCTCCCTTTTGGGAGACCCCCTCTTAACAGGACTGCAACAGACAGGTCTATTATTTGAGGACGGAGTGGGTCACTAGCCCTGGGGATTACGACCCTGGGCAACACAGTCTTTAGCCCTAGTTTGCCATATGGAAAGGCCACAGGCCCAGCGCCATTTTCTTACAAAGCAGATCATGCTTTCCTTGTCAACAGATAACCCCTCAGTGCTGGCCTGGTTGAGCCAGCAAGACAAATGAGTTATCAATGACAGGTACGTCCTGGGGGACATCTATCAACCTAAGACAGAGGGTTTGTGAGGCCTGGACAGATTTCTCATTGACGGGTAAGTTAGATGTTAATGTCCCGGGCAAGCTAAGCTAGATGCTCATTTTTAAATTATATATAAAAGGGGGGATTTGTTGCACGCTTCACCCATGGGGGTCTGTTGACTGCTTGTTACTAAGGGCTTTTAGCAAAACACTTCTCATCCCCTCCTCCCAGTAAGGCCTGCATGCAAGTTCCTGTTTATTGTCTAAAATCTAATTTCTGGTTTTGGCCCACCCTTTGCTGGAGGGCCCTGGGAAGGTAGGCTTCTGACCTTGGTGTTTTTTTACCATGCCTGCCTTTGGCATATAAGACTCCACTCTTGTAAAAAATAAACGCCATTCCCCTTGTAAGAATGAGCCGCTGTCTTTGTCTTTATTTTCATCCTTAGCCCTTAGCCTCGGATCATTGTGAAGTGTGGTAGGACAGTAGCTGCAAACACACCGGCAGCTCACTACACATTCTCATTCAAACCACCACAGCCAGTATGAAGCAAAGTTGTTTGTTGGGAAGAGATTTAAAGCATGATGTGGGGAGGGCATAATAGAGGCACACAGGAAAAGTATAAGGTACAGCCAAGTATAGGTCTAGGCTTCCTAGGAGAATCTGACTATGTGTCTCTATAATAATCCTATAAATGATTTTGGTGGCTACTGGTGTGCATTGTATAGGGTTACCATTGATAAGGCTGAATTCTGGGTAACAAGGGTTCCATGGGAAGATTGTTTTTGAGGTGTGTTGTGTGTGTGTCTGTGTGTGTACATGTCTGTCTGTCTCTGTGTGTATTGCATATGGTCTATGTGCATATGTGTACAGTTGCATGTGCCTTTGTACACACATGGAAGCCAAGGAGGACATTGGATGGCTCACTCTATCACTGTCTACATTATTCCCTTGAGCAGTGTCTCTCACAGAATCTGGAGCTAGGCTGGTGGTCAGCCTGGCCCCAGAAATCCTCCTGTCCATTCCCATAGTCTTGGGATGACAGGTGATATTCAACTTCTTAGCTTTTGACCTAGGTACTTGGGATTTAAACTCTGATCCTTATATAACTAATTTCTGTTACCCACTGATCCATCTCCCCAGTCTAAGGTGTTCTGATTGTAACCAAAAGGTTATAGTTTGGGGGCTGGAGAGATGGCCCAATAGTTTTTTTTCCTTTTTTTATTTAAATTAGAAACAAGCTTGCTTCACATGTCAATCCCAGCTCCCTCTCCCTCCCTTCCTCTCCCAGTCCCCCACCACATCTCCACTCTGATCCCCAGGGAGGGTGAGACCCTCCATGGAGGATCTCCAGAGTCTGTTATTTCATCCATGGCAGGGCCTAGGCCCTCCTCCAAGAGTCCAGGCTGAGAGAGCATCCCTCATTGTGGGATTGGATGGCCCAATAGTTAAGAACACTTTTGTTCTTCCAGAGGACCTGAGATTGGTTCTCAATACTGATATGAGGTATGTTACAACTATCTGTAATCGAGCACCAAGGAATCCAACTCCTTCTTCTGGCCTGTGTGACCAGCCAATTATAATAATAGTAATAATAATAATAAATCTTAAAAATGTTTACATACTTAATAAGATTCCCATAAAATTTCAGATTTATATCTGAAAAAGGAACATGGTCATACTAAAGTTCATATATTCTAGGCCCTAGGCATGGTTAATTGCTACTTTAGCATTCTTGTATATGTGTGTGAAAATGTAAAGGTGTGGTGTGGGTTTATACATGTCCTGGAACATGTGCCGAGGTGCTGGTCTTTTCTCCACATCTTGTTTTAGATGGTCTCATGTTATTTATCCCTGTGTATACCAGACTAGCTAGCCTTCAAGCTTCTGTGAATGGATTCACCAGCTTCAGGAGCTTTTCCTGTCCTGACTTCTTACTTTGCCATAGAAGCTCTGGGATTATAGCCAAGTGTGTTACCCACTGAGCTATCTCCTTACATTCCATGTTTAAAAGTCTTATTTGATAATATTTCTACATAAAAAGTATATTGTTTCCGGTTATGGAGATGATGGTTTAGTTTGTAAAGGTGCCTGTCACAGAAGCACAAAGGTCTGATTTGAAAACCTGCTTGTCTAAACTCCTATGTTGGGAGACCAGAGATATATGGCTTTCTGGAGTGAGGTACAGATTCACGGGGAGACCCTGTCACAAAAATAAAGTCAAACGAATAAGGTAATAAGGTAGAGTAGTGATTGAGGAGTCCTCATGAGTGCACACATGCACACACTAATGGTACACATATGAACTTGTGTACACACGTATACCACACACACAGATTTAAGCAAGATTAGAAAAGGAGCATCATCTCTAGGCAATATTCACAATGAATTTTGTTGGAATTCTTGACTCACATAGCAAAAGACTTCAACTAGACTTCCCATGTCCCCTTAATTTTCCTTGTCTTTCTGTTCTCTTTCAGTATCTTAGTCACTGTTCTATTGCTGTGAAGAGACACCACGACAAAGGCAACTCTCACAAAAGAAAGCATTTAATTGTAGGCCTGCTTACGGTTTCTGAGGTTTAATCCATGGGAAGCATGGTAGCACAAAGCAGACATGGAGCTAGAGAAGTAGCTGAGAGTTCTATATCCTGATGAAATCTCAAAACCCACTCCTAGTGACACATCTCCAACAAGGCCACATCTTCTAATCCTAATAACTCTCCAGTCAATAAGTAAATATATGAGCCTATGAAGCCATCCTTATTCCAAGTGCCACAGTAGCCTATATGGGCCAGACTTAAAGGGAGAAGTTACTATATAACTTAGAGCATATATCTGTACAGCTCCACATTGTCTTGGGCCCTAAGGTGGGAAAACATTGTGAAGTACTGTAAGTGTAATTCTGTAGAATGATACAAGGAAGTGCTGTTGGTTAATGCTATGCCTTGTGCTCATCACATTGCTTTAAAATTTTTTCATTACGTTTATTTGTATATGTTTCTGTGTGTATGTTTGTGGGCATGTGTGTGCTACCACATGTGTGAGGGGGTAAGAGGATAAGTTTGGGGACTGGGCCTGACAATCTGAGTTTAATCCACAGATCTCACAAGGTGGCAGAACAGAACATCTCCTGAGAGTTGTCCTCTGACCTCCATACATGTGCTGTATTTAAACGCACACATAAATACACACACACACACACATACACACAGAGACATACACACACACACACAGAGACACACACATACAAAATAAATCAAAATAAATGAATACATATATAAAGTTAATTTTCTGTTTCCTCTTCTATTTCTTTCATGGTGGACCTAGAAAGAGAATCCAGGATGATGAGATGGCTTAGTGGGATCTTGCTCCCAAACTCAAGGACTCATGTTTAAGCCTCAGAACATGCATGAAGATTGAGCCTCATGACCCACATGGAGGTAGGAGTAAATCAGTCTACACAAGTTGTGGGATGTATTGTTATGAGATAATTCCACCAGAGACCACACATGGTTACCCTTAAAGTCAAATAGAAATTCTGTTTTGTCAGCCAGTGGCTGCACATGGAACTTGCCCAACCATCTTTTGTCTTTTATGTACAAAAACCACATCCTGATTGACTCACTTCAGTGAGCAAGAACAGGTAACAAAAATCAAAACCATGGAAGTCAAAAAGCAAAGTTAGTACATTTAAAGATTTTCCTGGGGCTGGAGAGATGGCTCAGAGGTTAAGAGCACTGACTGCTCTTCCAGAGGTCCTGAGTTCAGTTCCCTGCAACCACATGGTGGCTCACAACCATCTGTAATGAGATCTGGCACCCTCTTCTGGTATGTGCAGACATACATGGAGGCAGGATGTTGTATTCATAATAAATAAATAAATCTTTAAAAAAATAAAATAAAGGCTTTCATGTATCCTGAAACTATGGACTAAGTCTTTAACGGATTAGGTCTTTGTTCCCATCTTGGCAGGTGTTGGGGCCTAAGTGCCAGCTAGGTTCTAAGGTCAGAATGGTGTGTCTAACATGGTGTCAGTTGTGCTAAGGTCTAGGGTCCTGTATGTATACTGATGTGGCATATATGTGTCCATCCCTGAAAGAAATAACATGTAATGAAAAATTTTCTAGGTAGTCTATAGGGCCTCTGGCAGTGGAACCAGTATTTATCCCTAGTGCACGAATGGACTTTGGGAGCCCATTCCTTATGGAGGGATACTCTCTCAGCCTAGATACACGGGGGAGGGCCTAGGCCCTGTCCCAAATGATGTGACAGACTTTGATGATCCCCCATGGAAGGCCTCATGCTCCCTGGGGAGTGGATGGGGGGGGGATGGGATGGGGGGTTGGTGGGTGAAATGGGAGGATGGAAGGGAGACAGAACTGGGATTGATACGTAAAATAAGATTGTTTCTAATTTAAATGAAATTTATTTTAAAAATTTAAGTTCACTCATTAAAATAGAGAAAGGAAGAAATAGAGAGGAGGAAATCTGGGAGTTGATGGGAAAAAGGAAAGGAAAACTAAATCAACCCTGAGATTAAAAGATTGAAAGTAGGAAGAGATGAAGGATGGATTCTGTGGTAATTGGAGTGTTTTGAAGTTTGATGAGTAATAGGTACTGTGTCCACTATGAGGGATTTAGGTAGGAGAAAAAAAACTAACCTTAGTATACTTGCTGTTTACTATTGTGCTTTTAAAAATGTGGCCTTAAAATACCTTTGTCAGATTCTGTTTTTTCTTTTTTTTGACATATTAGTTATGTACATTTAAAGGTTCATCTCACTGAATTTTGACATGTATTTAGAGCTGTTTCACCACTATATAAAACATTCCAGAAACCCACATCTTCCCCTGTCCCTTTCTTAGTCAGCAGCTCATATATCCCTAAGGACCAGTGTAATTTTATCCTGAAGCACACAGGCACTAGGGTTAGATGACCTCAGTGTAATTTTATCCTGAAGCACACAGACGCTAGAGTACTACGTCTCAGTTGTGCAATTTTACAAATTTCAACATTTTTGTAATGGTTAATCTCTGTTGTCAATGTGACTGAATTCAGAATTATCTAGAAGACACGCCTTGAGGTGTGTCTGTGAAGGCGTTTCCAGAGAGGTTTAACTGAGGAAGGAAGCTCCACCCTGGGTGCGAGCCGCACTGTCCCAAAGGCTAGGCTCCTGTACTGAATGAAAGGGAACATGGGCTGAGCACCCGCATTCACCTCTCTCTGCAACCTCATGCTTCCAGATGTGAGTCCCAGTCGTCCTCTCTTGCCACTAGGAGCACTATCATACCTTCCCTCTTAAAGCATGAGGCTCCCCCCCCCCCCAAATCCTTTCCTTGTTTTCTGGTTAGTATTTTTTTTTACAGTAACAAGAAAAGGAGCTAATACATTTTTTCCATTTGTAAAATGCAGATAATGTTAAGTGTTTTGTCTTAGGGTTTCTGTTGCTTCGATGAATCACTGTGACCACACTGGGGAAGTAAGAGTTTATTTGGCATATACTTCCATATCATTGTTCATAATTGAAGGATATCAGGACAAGAACTCAAACAGGGTAGAAACGTGGAGGCAGGAGCTGATGCAGAAGCCATGTAGAGATGCTGCAAGGCTTGCTTCCCCGGCGTGCTTAGCCCACTTTCTTATAGAACCCATTAACACCACCCCAGGGATGCCATCACCCACAGTTGACTGGGCCTTCCCCCATAAATCACCCATTAAGAAAATGGTGATTATTAAAAATCCTACAGGATTACCTACAGCCTGATCATATAGAAGCATCTTCTTAATTGAGGTTCCCTTCTCTCAGGTGACTTTACCTTTGTCAAGTTGACACAAAATGTGGGGGTTTTCTTCATTTTGTTGGTTTTTTTCCAACCCCCCAAAAATTTCCTATGAAATACTTCTCATGTAGTGTATGCAATGTGAGTTTTAAAAGGTTTTATTTTAAAAATATATATGTTTGTATCTTTGTGTGTGTGTGTGTGTGTGTGTGTGTGTGTGTGTGTGTGTGTGTGTGTGTGTGTGTGTGTGAGTGCTATGCCTATAGAGACCAGAAGACAACATTGGATTCCTGGAGCTGGAATTACAGGTACCTGTTGGGAACCAAATTTGTGTCATCTGCCAGAACAGTACACACTCTCAACTGCTGAGCCATCTTTCTAGCCCTTGGAATATGGATTTTTAATTGGTTCAGTTTAAGTCTAGAACATATTGTTCTTTGTTTTTTTTTGAAGATTTATTTATTATGTATATAGTCATGTATCCCTGCATGCCAGAAGAGGGCACCAGATCTTATTACAGATGGTTGTGAGCCACCATTTGGTTGCTGGGAATTGAACTCAGGACCTCTGGAAGAGCAGCCAGTGCTCTTAACCTCCAGCCCCATATTGTTCTTTGTAATATGAGGCTTGTCAAAACAAAGTAACAATCTACTTTCATTTACTTTCTAATATTTTCTAGTGTGACAATCTAAAGAAACATAAGTTTTGAATTTATTTGTATCAGTTTTACAGAAAGCATAAATTGTGTCCACAAGTATTCCCATGGGTTATTTGCAAAGTAGGTTGCACCTTGTCTTAAGCCATTTTGAGTTTTCATACCAGGGTACAATCGAGGTACAATAGTGTGGGTAATTTATAAAGAACATAACTTCATTTCCATACTGTTATACAGGCTTGGATGTCCGTGTTTAAGGTGCTGGCATCTGGTAAGCATTTTCTTTTTTAAAAGGATATATTTATTCTTACTTATGAATGTATACCACTTGCATACCTGGTGCCCAAGGACTTCAGAAGAGGGCATCAGCTCTCCTGAAGCTCGAGTGTCAGAGGGTAGTGAGGCACCACATGGATGCTGGGAACCTAACCTAGGTCTTCTGCAAGAGCAGCAAGTGCCCCTAATGACTCATCTCTCCAGTCCCATGGTCAGGACTTTTCTGTATTGTAACATGGAAGAAAGCAGAGCTAGAAAGCAGAAATGGTTGAAATTTCCTCCTTTGAAATGGCAGAGTCCTCATGGCCCAATTATCTCTTTGAATTGCCATAATACCAATAAAAATTCTGGCATGAGTTTTGGAGGGGAAAAATTGTTCAAATCATAGCATTTACCTACGTAAATATTGTATAATATTCTATGCATACTCACAAAGAACATTTCATTCATTCCATTTTAATGCATTTGAGTAGGAACTGCAAACTGGCAAGCAGCTGCACTTGGCACTTTCAGTTATCTTATCATTCAGACAATTGAAAACTGCTGAATTATCCATTCAGCTAAAAACCTGCCAAAGGTCAACTGCAATGATACTGATTTCAGCAAATCAAGTGATGCAAAAAGTTTAAAAATGTTTTTAGAGCTCAGCAAAAATTTGGCCAAAGAAATTTATCATGCAGGAAACATGATCTAATCATCGATTTTTTCCTTACCCTTTGAGAAAATGGAATTGTCCAGTATGTAATATTATATAATTCCAATGAAATCTTCTCTACCCAATTAGCTGTAAAAATAACCACCAAAAGGCAATCATGTGTAGCAAAAGCATTTCATCTTTGTAAATTGAAAGAAAAGTTTCATTTATTATGTAAGCTAGTATTTAAAAATTATAGTATACTATAAATAATAGTCTCCTTAAGCAATATAATGATCCAAACTTCTTACATTCTTTGCAATAATTTGTAAGTGGAAATATACATTAGAATCCCCTGGAGGGGTATTGATCTTCCAAACCACCCTGTTCTGACATAAGACAATGCAGGAGGTTGAAACTCTTCGTTCATGTTTACATATTCTCTCTGCTTCTATAGGGTTTCTTTATTTGGCCACATATCAGTTTGCATTTTATTAAAACTCTCCTACTACAAAATAAAAGTACTGGGTAAAATGAGGAAAGCATTCTGTTAAATGCAAAGTTACTTGGGAGTGAGGCTCCATGGTAGAATATTTGATGAGCATGTGCATCAAGGCCCTGGGTATCTCCAGCAACAACCCCCAAACAATTATAGGGAGAATAATAAGGCAGCTGTAGTTGTTTTTTGCTTATCCATGAATACAAACTCTGGAGGGGGGATCTGTTAGGGTTTAGACTTGGTACGTACCCTGAAACTCATGGTTCGTAGTGCAGTAGTATTCAAAGGTAAGAGGTGATTGGATCATTTAAGGTTATATCCTCATAAGTGGACTAATTCACTGATGGATTCAAAGCTTAGTGATCTATTTGGAGGTGCTGGACTTCAGGAGGTGGAGCCCATTAGGAAATAGATAACAGGAGGCATGCTTTGCTTTTATTTTATTTTTTTAATTTTTTTTTTGATTTTTCGAGACAGGGTTTCTCTGTATTGTTTTGGAGGCTGTCCTGGAACTCGCTCTGTAGACCAGGCTGGCCTCGAACTCACAGAGATCCACCTGCCTCTGCCTCCTGAGTGCTGGGATTAAAGGCGTGTGCCACCAACGCCCGGCTCCATGCTTTGCTTTTAAAGGATGTATTTTGTCCAAAGCTCCTTTTTGTCATTCTGCTTCCTGATTTCATGAGTAAGCAGCTTTGTGCTAATACATGTTCCTTACCATGATGTGTCTCATAGGGAGAGGGGGGACAAGAGCAGAAACAACAGAGCTGTATATCCAGACATGATTTTGTCACAGTGATAGAAAGTGGATTAACAACTTCTTTAGGTGATTTTTATATTCTGTGAACATCATACAGCATTTTTATGCACCTAGGCCATATGATATGGTAGAGCCTGTTGTTTCTACAGTTTTGATGAACAAAGCAACACAAGATGAAATCAACCACAAGGCAAAATGATAGTCAAGAAACCAGATAACTGAGATATATATGACCGCTGGTAGATTGAGCTGCCAGTGCAGAGGCTTTCAACATGTGCCTTGTCATCCTTTTTGTGAGGGGTCAAATGACCCTTTCACTGTGGACGCAAATCAGATATCCAGCATAAGAGATCTTTATATTGTGATTCCTTCCAGTAGCAAAATTACAGTTATGAAGTAGCAATGAAATAATTTTATGGTTGGGGTCACCACAACATGAGGAACTGTATTAAATGGTCACATCGAGGAAGGTTGAGAATCACTGTGCTAGACTAACATAACATACTATTTTGGTTTTTTAAAATATTGTGTGTGGGGGGCTGGAGAGATGGCTCAGAGGTTAAGAGCACTGGCTGCTCTTCCAGAGGTCCTGAGTTCAATCCCCAGAAACCACATGGTGGCTCACAACCACCCGTAATGAGATCTGGTGCCCTCTTCTGGAGTGCAGGGATACATGCAGACAGAACACCACATACATAATAAATAAATAAATCTTTAAAAAAAAATAAAAACAGGTTTAAAAAAATATTGTGTGTGTGTGTGTGTGTGTGTGTGTGTGTGTGTGTGTGTGTGTCGATACTGCCTGGGTGTGCATGTGGAAATCAGCGGATAACTTGTAATTGATTCTCTCTTTCCACCATATGAGTCCCAGGGATCAAACAGGTAAGTGCCTTTACCCACTAAGCCATCTCATAGACCTGGCATAATATTTTATAGAACACATTTTGTTAACAAGCACACTCTAAAATAATGACAAAAGAATAGCATAAACTAGTAATACAGTCATTATAATTATCAAATATGTACTATACATAATTGTATGAATTATATTTTTTGAGTTGAGATCCCATTATGTAGCCCAGACTGTCCTCAGACTTTCAGTCCTGCCTCAGTCTTTTTTGTTTGTTTTTACGAGACAGGGTTTCTCTGTATTGTTTTGGAGGCTGTTGGTCCAGCCTAGCCTCGAACTCACAGAGATCCGCCTGCCTCTGCCTCCCGAGTGCTGGAATTAAAGGCGTGCACCACCACCGCCCGGCTCCTGCCTCAGTCTTATGGGAGCTGTGATTGCAGGTGTGTGTTGTTGATTTTTTTCACTCTTTGATGTTTGGGGCTCAGCCACCCAGCTCTCAAATACACAGAGGCTTATTCTCACTTATGAATGCCCAGTCCTAGTTTGGTTTGTTTCTAGTCAGCATTTCTTAAGTTATCCTGTCTACATTTTGCCTCTGGGCTTTTACCTTTCTCTGTTCTATATGTCTTTCTTTACTTCTTACTCTGTTTCTGGCTGTGTGACTGTGTGGCTGGTCCCTGGTGTCCTCATCTCCTTCCGCTTTTCTTACTCTGCCTTCTCACTCTTCTCTCCTTCTGTCTATTCTCTCTACCTGGCAGCCCTACCTATTTCTGTCTCCTGCCTTGCTGTTGGCTGTTCAGTTCTTTAATAAACCAATCAGCTGTTTTAGGCAGGCAAAGTAACACAGCTTCATAGAGTTAAACAAATGCAACATAAATGAATGCAACACATCTTTGCATCATTAAACAAATATTCCACAGTTAGGAGCCTCTATGGGACTGACTTAGGTCCTCTGCATGTGTGTGACAGTTGTGAAGGTTGGTCTGTTGGTAAGGCTCCTAGCAGTGGGATCAGGACTTGTCCCTGATGCTTAGCTGGCTTTTGGGAACCTGTTCCCCATGCTGGATTACCTCACCTAGCCTTGATGCAGCGGGAGGAGCTTGGTTCTACCTCAACTTGATACGCCATGTTTTGTTCAAGTTCATGGGAGGCCTGCCCATTTCTGAATGGAGACTGAGGAGGAGGAGTGGATGGGGGTGTGTAGATGGGAGTCAGGGGAGGGAATATCAGGAGAGGAAGGAGGGGAAACTATGGTCTGAATGTAAAATGAATGAAAAAATGTTAGTTAAAGAAAATTAAAAGAAACCCAAATATTCCACAACATAACTGTAGCATATTTTTAACTAATATTCCACAACAGGTGTATGCCCCCCTGCATTACATTTTTAAGTCACTGACACTCAGTCTCTGTACACAGGCATTAGCACAGACACACAGCAATACATTACACTCCTCCAATGGGGCAGCCCCAGCATCACTAGGCTGTAGGTGTTAGGTCTCAAATGCAGGACTAACGGTTAACTGAAGTGCCTATTTAACACATCAAAATGGACCTGACTGCCAGATTCTCCTAGCATCCCTCAGCCCCTACCTTTTTAGAGGCTTGACTGGCATGCCACACCCCTACCTTGAACTCTCCAGCCCCGGGGCTGGGCTTCCCTTTCTCCAGCTGCCCTTCACTCTATAATCCAGCAATTTTGGTTACCCTCCTGGCGTCCTGTGGTTACCCCTCTGGCCTCCTGATGGCTTGACTCTTCCCCTCTCCACTCTCCCTTCTCATCATTTGGCCTGGTTCAGGGTCATGTTCACTCTGGACTCTCCCAGATGTCTCTGCCTCTAGATGAACTCTCCCTTTGGTCTACAATAAACCTTTTCCTCTACCTTACTTAGAAGCAGTCATGTCCTCCTTTTTATTTCTGTTATTTCAATAGGAAATTTCCAACTGTGTTATAATCTTATGAACTCTGTATTATATATGTGGTCCAGTGTTGTTGATGAGAATGCATTATGCAGCATGAAATGTCATTACACAGTGTCGGACTGTCTATAGTTCAGGGCCAAAATTAGTCCTGGGCATACAATATACAAGTGTTGACACTTGTATCTGCCGGCAGAGAATGAGAGTACTCCCCTTGAGTGAAAATATCTTTGTTGGTCAGGAGATAAGGCTCCTAGCACACATTGGATAGCGTATTAGACCCAAGAATTTTATATAAATGTGGGACTCTGGAAAGGCCATCTGTGAGTAGAAAGGAAAACCATTAATGAGCTGGTGCATAAAACAATCTTTTCTTGCTTTTGTTTGAAATTTTACTGAAGATTTAAAAAGAACTATATGCATTAAAATTAATGTACTGACTTTTTCAGGTATTTTGTAGTATGAATCATATGACCTATGTGATCTGGCAGCCCTGAGCTGAGAATTACTTCTGTCTGAAGGGTCAAAGGTATGCCCTTGACCAAGAATTTGCTTGATAGGTAAAGGCAAGCAAGAGTGATACCTCTAGTTTTCAAGGTTCCCAGACCTTGAATTTTTTTGCTGTGATTTTTGAACTCTGGAGCCAGCCTAGATTAGGCTGGGCTGACCTTCAGTCATATCTGTACAGCCTGGATTTCTATGCAAATATGAATTCATAGACCATAAACCAGATGTTCTACAGAGGACACAAAGCTCAGAAAGAGCAAGTGGGAAGCCATGTATGAATTGTGGTAGAAATACTAACACACAAACACAAAACATTTAACAATATTTTATTAGTTGAAGTTAAAATATAATTACGTCGTCATTTTCTCCTTTCCACTCTCCAGGCCTACCTATTTAACCCGCCCCCCTTGCTCTCTCAAATTCAGGACCTCTTTTTCTTTTCTTCTTATTTTCCCCCCATCATCCTGGAACTCACCCTGTAGATCAGGCTGGCCTCAAATTCAGAGTTCTGCCTGTCTCTGCCTCCTAAATGCTGGGATTAAAGTCATGTGCCGCCATACTTGACTGCCCCCCTTTTGGTTTTCCAAGATAGGCTTTCTCAGTGTAGCTTTGGATCCTGTCCTGGAACTGGCTTTGTAGACCAGGTTGGCCTCGAACTTATAGAGATCCAGCTGCTTCTGCCTCCCAAGTGCTGAGGTTAAAGGCGTGTGTCACCACCACTTGGCGCCTGGCCCCCTTTTTATATATTTAACTATTTATATATATATAACTAAATATATAACTGCAACCTGCTCAGTCTGTATGTTATTTGTATGTACATTATTTCAGAGCTGACCACTTTGTATTAGATAGCCAATTGAGAGTCTCTTCCCTGGGGAATATGATTTCTCCCAGGCCTGAGAATTCCTTAAGTTGCCAGTGGTTCTTTTTAAATAAACATAAAAGGGCTTCCACTTCTGTTTCCGATGTAGAAACTTGCAAGGGACTATAGTCCTCATTGTACCCTGTGATCTGAAGCAACTTTCCCCATCCAAAAATGCTTCTGTGTTCCAATAACATATATAGCAATAAATTCATGGGTAGGTGTTCCTAGGCTAAATTTGACCAAATGGTGATGTGAGGGGGGCATCAGTTGGTGAAGCTCTTGCTTGCTAGCATGAGGAGCCAAGTTCAAATGCCTAGTGCCCACATAAAAAGCCAGGGACAGTGGCATGTACTTATATCTCACTGATTATGAGGTAGGATGCAGAAACACAGCCTGTGAGAGCCAAGGTTATGTTTTAAGTTTCAATTACAGTGTCTAAGAGATCCACAAAACAAAAATGCCTCTAACCTATAAGCCCCTTGCCCAAGGACGGATGCTCCCTGAGATGCTGGAGGCTGTTCACTCCCCTAAACAAGGTTGGTTGATCTAACTGCACTGCATGTGTTGATCGTATGTGAGGGGGAGATACACAGGCAGGAAGTACATCAGGGTGTATGCTTGCCCTCAATTGGAAAAGTGCAGGAAGTATGTAATCTTGTGGTTTTGCCTTTATAAGCACCTAGCCAGTGAAGCTCGAGGCCATATTCTGGGAACTCCAGTATGTACCTATTCAGAGTCCATCTTCCTGGCCATTATTTAATTAAAGCTTGCTTCAAATTTGGCTCAAAACTGTGGTACTGGTCTTATTCTCATCCGCTGGGATTAACAAGCGCTCAAATAAATGTGTAAGGCCTGAGGAAACCACCTGAATTTGTCCTCTCCCCCTCCCCCTCCAAACACGTGTGCATTCGTGAACATCTCCTCTCTCTCTCTCTCTCTCTCTCTCTCTCTCTCTCTCTCCTTCCCTCTCTCCCTCTCTTTCTCCCCCACCCTCACCCTCTCCCTCTCTCCCTCTCTCCCTGTCTCTCTCTCTCCCTCTCTCCCTCTCTCCCTCTCTCCCTCTCCCCCTCTCCCTCTCTCCCTCTCCCTCTCCCTCTCCCTCCCTCCCTCTCTCTCTCTCTCTCTCTCTCTCTCTCTCTCTCTCTCTCTCTCTCTCTCTCTCTCTCCCTCACCCTCTCCCTCTCTCTCTCTCTCTCACACACACACATAGAGCAGCGATTTGTAATAATGTTCCCATTCAGTTCTCTGTAACTTGAAACTGCTTAGTCAACTAGGGGTTGTAAATGTGAATACTCCATTGATACATGACTGATTGTTTTGCTGGTCTCTAGAAAACCAAGAAGTGTACAAATACTTGTGAAATTTTCTTTAATCTTTTCTCCTAGAATTACAGTCCCACAATAAAGTTATACTCAATGCTACAACCAACTGGTAGGTTTTCTGTACCTTGAAATGGGTTTCTCTGCTGATGCAGTAAGCTAGATCAAGCTGAATTAAACAGTAAAACACCATGTATATTTTAGCAAAGCAACTCCCTGGTGAGTCCTCCAGCCCCCAGAGATTGTGGCAGGGGAGGGGGCCAGGAGAAAAATCACACTAGCTATCTGTAGGAGAGGGCTTAAATACCCTGTAGGTGCAGGGCAATGACATGGCCTTCACAAGTTGGGTTTGTGCTCAATTATAATGCTTTAGGTGGGGATCGGGGAGCAGGCAGCTTCCAGGGAGGAGCTGCCACCACTTTGGGTGGTTTTTCTGAGAGGGCGGGGTTTGGAGAGAGAGAAGTGGGGCCTAGCTAGAGATTCCAGCCAAACATCAGGCAGAGCACATTTTAATTTACTTAGCACTGCTTTACTGAGTTTTCACAAACTGCTTTTGTCTGTCGGAGAGATATTTAAGGACCCTGAGGCCTTTATTGCCCACAGAAGCGTCATGGAAAACCCAAGCGTCAGGCACAAACAACCAGTGATGGGGATAGTTCAGTGTGTTCCAGGCCTTTCTGTGCACTGTCCGGTAGAGAAGGGTTCCCACGATTTTCCAAAATCCCTGAATACTTCACACCCTGAAATCGGCCTAATAACATCTGAGTCCATTTTAATATTAAAGTTCTCTTTCTTTGCTCTAATTTCATAAACCTTACCTTTTGTTAATACTTGTCTAAAGAAAAAAATGTACTCATTAGGCAGATAAGGATTAAAAGGGTGGGAGGCTGTGGCTGAGCTGTAAAATAAATAGATGAATAAAAAAAAAAGAAGCCAGGCGGTGGTGACTCACGCCTTTAGTTCCAGCACTCAGGAGGCAGAGGCAGGTAGATCTCTGTGAGTTTGAGACCAGCCTGGTCTACATAGTGAGTTCCAGGACAGCCAGAGCTGAACAGTGAAACTCTGTCTCAAAAAAAGAATTAGAAGGTATCCATTCTACTTGTATTTTAGCAAAAATTAATCATGAAGCATACTGGTAATAATTATTCAGTCTCTGGTGGCTTAGTATAAATCAGGATCTCTGAAATGAAGTTAAAAGATTTGTAGTAACCAGGAACTATGTGTAGATCAATGTGAATTCTTCAAGGTAAATGGTCTGAGGGAATAGCATCCTGCTCTTCTGTGTTCCTTCCTTCTGACATCTGCAGTACATCTAGAAAACAGTCTATAAGAAAAGTCATATGGAAAAAGAGACCAACCTGGAAACATGAAATTGCCAAAATATGCCACAAGGGCTGAAACACACTGTCGTAAAAGAATAGAAATCCAGAGGAATGTAAAAGAGGATATGAGCTGTTAAACCACGCAGATTCATTCATGGCTTCTGCTGTTAACATTTCATTGGTCAGAGCATGTTATTGTGCTAAATCAAAAGTTGAATCAATCTACCATGAGGCCGTGGCAAAGACAGGGAGTGCTACTTCTATAACCAATGGAGGGAAAACTGGGAGCTATGTAGTAGTCCCCTCTTGGCCATTGGGTAGATATTCTGAGACTTCCAGAGCATGTTTGAAACTAAATTCTATCATATGTATATATGATAAAGTTTAATTTGTAAATTAGGTATCTTAAGAGATAACTGTGGTGGGTAATCTCCATTATCAACTTAATCAGATGAACAAATGTCTAGTAGGTATAGTTATCCTTTTGCCTTTGATGTGCATGCACTCCAAGATAGCTCTGAATGCACCCCAAAACAAAATCATAACTTACTTAAAAGATTTGAGGATTTTTGCTATTTTAAAGATTTGTTTTTATTTTAAGCTATAAGCATGGGGGTTGTGTATGTGAGTGTCAGTAACTTCAGATGCCACAAAAGGTTTTGGATTCCCTGATGCTGGAAAATAGGCAGTTGTTAGTTGCCTGTGTGGATCCTGGGAACCAAATTTAGGTCCTCTGCCAGAGTGGGATGTGTTCTTAACCACTGAACTATCTCTCAAGCCACACCATTTCATTTTGTTACTTGATTGCACATTTGTGGAGTGTGAACTTCATAGATAACCATGTTGTCATATCTCAGTGTCAAAAGGTTGGACACGCTAAGCCATTGATGAGGCACACCTTTGGGTATATCTGTGAGGGCATTTTCATGGAGGATTCATGGAGGGTAGAAGACCCACCTGAAATATAAGGAGTATCATCTTAAGGGCTGGGGTCCTGGACTGAATATGAAGGAAAAAAACATTTCAACCAAACTCCAGCATTCCCCTTTGTGTGCTTCCTAGACTCCCTAGATGTGAGTAAACAGTCTCCAGCCCCTGCTGCCACAGTCTTGAGTTCCTTCCACTGCCACAATGGACTGCATCATAAAACTGTGAGTCAAAATAAATCTTAACCTCAGTTATTTGGTACACTATCAAGGAAGTAGTACCGTGATCATAATAATGTAGATCAAATTCAATGTAGTTTAATAAAGTCACACAAGTGTGGTGTCTCCCAATACTGCACTATGCTCAGTCTTTTTATTGACTGTGGGTAGTTGAAATACTGGAAAGCAAAACTAAAATTACGGGGAAACTACTTTGATCCAATGAACTTTCCCTTGATCTTATAGTCAAGCCCCAGACCCCTCACTATCTGCCACTCCCACTTTTTGTTTTTCTCTCTCCTTTTATTTTCTTTTTGAGAGAGTCTTCCTATGCAGTTTAGGCTGGTCTTGAACTCATTACGTAGTCCACTCCTTCTGTCTTGGCCTCAATAGTGCTGTGATTATAGGCATATGCTTTCATTTCCAGCAATCCATTTTTTTTTTTTTCGAGACAGGGTTTCTCTGTGTAGTTTTGGAATCTGTCCTGGAACTCGCTTTGTAGACCAGGCTGGCCTTGAACTCACAGAGATCTGTCTGCCTCTGCCTCCCGAGTGCTGGAATGAAAGGCATGTGCCACCACCACCCTGCAGCAATCCATTTTTCATATCAAACAATGTCTCTCTCTCTTTATTACCTTCTCCTTAGTCTAGCCTCCTGGTCAGGTTATCTTGTAGTTCCAGTGGTAGAATGTGGTGCCTTCAGTTTTCAAGCCTTCACATCTGCTGTTTCCTTGTGCTAGCGCACTCTTCTAACCGCTCCATTCTGGCAGCTACTCACTGCAGAGTCTCTACTTAGCCTGGTCAGCAGTATAGATGTTAGACCTTGCCTTTTAGCTCCTTTTCTGCTCTGCCAAAGTTCCAGCCCTTGATTTCATCAGAGCCTCTGTTACAAAGGCTCTGCTATAAAGCTTTTTCTTATTTAATTGACTATCTCTCCCTAGACCGGCTTTCCTGAGGTTGGGAATATGCTATTTATTTCACTGTCCTGTCTCCAGCATCTAATGTGCCTCACATATAGTAGTACTCATTTTGTTTTTACTTAATGAACATATATACAGGTGGGGAAAACGCTAAGGATACAGTTTGATTTTATAATCTGTTCAAAGAAATTTATTTTGAGAAGTACACTGTATAGAAATGTCTTCAAGTCTTATGAAAATGTGATTTATTCACAGCCCATGCATTTCTACAAGGCTGCTCTGCTTTCTGCTGTTTATTTTCATTATACAAATCTTTCTTTTGTTAGGCGTTTGTGCTCCACAAACTCCATTTTGAGACAGCCTGCAGGTTACCCATGTAGCCTGGAGAGACTTTTTTCCTGTGGCTATAATAAGAACCTGATTGCTAATGTTTTCAGCAATTCAAAGGATGCATCATGCATAATGATCAGCTCTTATGACTGACTGGATGCCAAGGGACAACATCGTGTCCCCCAAGAGGGAGTGGCAGGTTCTGTCTTTGTAGACTACAGTGCTCCAAGCTATTTGTTTATGGCCAGAAGACTAATTGTTAATCAATGGGTTTCAGAGTGAAAAAGAGGCCCAGATGCTACATGCTAATTTTCTTTTTGAGAGTGTGTCAATTTATGCAGTTCTAGCTTGAAGGCTAGAAGTGACAGTCAATCAGTCACACCTGACTAGTTGCTCTGCATGAAAATATGAACAATAGTGTTTTCTCTCTGGAATTTGAGGAAGAAAATCTCATTACAACAGAAACCATTCCTAGTTCCCAGTAAAGGGCAGGGAAGAAGGCCAATTGATTAAGGATTAGAAAGCCATTGGGCAGTGTGAAGTAGGGGTGGAATGTTGGGGGAGGAGAAAAGTAATAGAAGAGACCCTGATCTTCCAGGGTCCCAGCATATGGATTTGTTTACTTCAGGAGGTAATTGCCAGCTGAGGCCTACATTCTTGCATCTCATTTCAGATTTTGATGATGGAGAAATTATTCTTTTTTTCTGATGAGAAATTAGATTCAAGTTGCATGGGCTTAAAATGTTGATGCTAGTAATTGGCTAGATTTAAGGATACAGGATTTCACAATTAGATTCTCATTTAAGAAAAAGCACCTTGCTTTATTTAGAAAATTAGTTGTTTATTAGTCAAAGTGGATTTGCATATGAGGCCTAAACTATTTGGATTCATTTCACGTAAATGTTTTCTAGGAGCTAGGTTCTTAAATTGAAAGAGAAACATAAGGCAACATAATAACATATTTAATGAACTGCACAAGCAAGCAGGAAATTCCCATGTTGGCCAAACCTTAAAACAGAAATCACTACTGAAGGAACAAAATGATTTCCATTTTTCCCCAAAGTTACAAACATTATACGTTATCATATATAGAGTAGGGCATTTACTTATTTTTTTATACTTCTTGTATAATGCCAGATTCCTTAAAAATTTCCCCTGACTTTTCTGGCGAAATTAAAGCTATGGTTGGCAATATGGAACCAGTTGTTTCTCAAATGAGATCAGAAATCCCTTTTGGTAGAGTGTGTGTGTTCATGTGAGTGTTGAGCTTCTAAAAGAAACACCTGTGAAGAGAGTATGGAAATTGCTCTTTAAAGGCCTGAGTAAGGATGTGAAGAACTGTTTAGATTTATGATTAGTCTCTTCCAGATTATGTACACCTCATTCTTTGTGTTGTGACTCTCTATTTCTCAATGATTTCAAAAGCTGCCAGGAAATTTTCAACACAAGTGTTTGAATGTGATAAGGGCCTTGGGATCTTATCCTTTGCACATTGTGTCACATATTTGGATAGTGAACTTCTCAAAGGTGGGACTTGTTTAATAGTCAGATAGAGGAGACTAAACAGGCCTGGGTAAGGAGGCAGGGTGTTTCAGAAGACAGAATTTATAGGATATATAGATATGAGACAGATTTTATTAGGGTCAATAATTCTTGTGGTTACAAAGGCTAAGGAGTCCCTCAGCAGGCCTCCTGCAAGCTAGAGACTTGAGGGTGTTGGAACTATCAGTTCAAGGCAAAAGTCATTAGAAATTGATGGTGAAGGGGTACATGGCAAGCTGTTAGTATATATTATTGTATTTAAAGGTCAGAGAACATGACTCTCTGGCATCCAAAGGTGGGTAAAAAAGGTTTAGGAGACAGAGGTAACATTTCCTCTCTTCTGTTTTTGTCTAGATGTCCAGCTTTTTGTGTAATATCTACTTATATTGAGGGCATATTTATATTTCATTTGTTGGGCTACCCCAAATTGAGGAGGGGTCCCCAAGCTGGATTCATCACCCCAAGAATCAAGAGTCCACGCGCCAATTGATGCAACACGCATGAGGCTTTAATTAGGCATCTGCAGATGGGCTTCTCGGTCAGCTTTTAGACCGATTGGCCCCGAGGTCCAGTTACAATCAGCTTTTTAAAGACAAAAACCACAAGCCTTTGGGAGGGGCCCCTATCTTGTGACGGGGGGGGGTACATGACTACTGACCAGGGGAAGTAGATGTCTTCCTGACCTACACGTTGTAAATTCCTCAAGCCTTGGTATGAGTTAATCATCTCTCCCTAAGTAAATAGTGGTTATCATCTTGTTTCCCACGAATCTTGTTTGCTCATCTCTGACGCCCTGGTCAGTTCATCACAGGTGGTCAGCAGCCCGGAATTGGCCTTTTGTGGGTTTACAGCCCTTCTGCAATTAAGGTTGCTAAACCATACATTCCATTCTGTGGTTTGGCCAGTTCCTGGGATGGGGTCTTTTGTTCACTTCCCGAGTTCTCTAGTGGGGTGCCCTCCCTGTTTAAGCTTATATTTTATTTCTATAAATTCGGGGTCTTTCACATTCATTCACAAATCTCTGGAAACGACTTACAGATGCATCCGTAAACAGTGCTCCACCAGTTCTCTTGACAGTTTTAATCACATTGACACCTAAAGTTAATACCACACAAGAAAGGAATGAAAGTGGATGTCACTGTCTGTAGCAGGATGAAAAGAACTAGAAGATAATAGACTGGAAGATGAGAAGTGGCTTCTCTATACAACATTTCCAAAATCTCAGGGGAAGTCCTGGAGAGGAATTTTCATGGGCATACGATCTGCTGACCATGCTTTCACACCCCCAGTGTTACTTTTCCCAGGATTTTCTCTTCACTAGTGACCCTGCCACCACCCTTACCTTAGAGTCCTTGTAAATGAAGGTAAGCCCAGATCACTCCCTGGATTTTCAGGTACTTTTGGCTAATAGAGAGAAATACATAATGTCAGCGATTAAAAAAGTTCAGTATGTCCTCCCCCACAACCAGGTGGGACATAGCTCTGAAAATATAACTCAAACTTACATTCTCTCAAGCATTAAAAACTTGGAGCAGCCTGTACTAAAATATGGAATGTGTTCCTTTAAGCTCAGTAACTCACTTCTTCCCAGTGTCTTAGACTTTCCAATATTCTCTAAGAGTTCAAAATAGACATTACAATATTCTGAATATGTTATGGTTTATGTATGAAGTATGGCTGCAAAAGGTTCATGTATTGAAAGCTTGGTCCACAGCTACTGGTGTTTCCAAAGAGGTGATTGAACTATAGGAGCTGGGACCTAATGAATAGATTAGTCCATTGTTGATTGAGGTCATAGTAAAATGTGCTTTTAGGAGGGGTTATATGACAGGAGGAAGTATATGACTGAAGGGGTTCTGGGTCTTTCACAATACTCTATCTGCCTTTTCTGTGCCTTGAGATGAATCACTTTAACCCACCCCATGGTCCTTGTCACCATGACTCTCTGCCTCACAGCACACAGGTTGAGAAGCTACACAGCCAAGTGACTATGAACTCAAACTGTAAGCTGAAATAAAATCTTCTGACTTTGAAATCATTTCCCTCAGGCATTTGTCAGATCAATGAAAAGATTAACAAGTGCTACAAGGGAGAAACCTTTCTGACAGAGTAGGCCTGGTTGTCTTTTGTAAAGAAAATGGGACACAAAATCAAATATACGTCTGTGTCTAGGTTCTGAATATGCTAGATTCTTCTTTCTCATTTATACCTCTGATTCTACCAGCAAGAAATTTCTTTTTATATTAAAAAATTTGTGTGCATACATGCCTATTTGCCTACCTGCCTGCCTGCATGTGCCTGTCGGCCAATGGCATGCATGTGTATGGAGTTCAGAGGACAACATGCAGGAGGTGGTTCTCTCCTTCCTTTAAGTGGATTCTAGGGATAGAACTTTGGTTCTGAGGCTTGGTTGCCTGCTCCTTTACCTGCTGAGCCATCTTACTGGCCTGCCTGTGGAATTATTTCTCCCATCGAAGTACTAACCAGTCCATCCCTACTTAGTTTCCAAGATCAGATTAGATCTGGCAAGTTCAAGGTAGTATGGGCATAGACAAGAAGTTATTTCTGATGACACTTCAGTGAATATAAAAGCCCTAGGACAGCCCTGGGTTTGATCCTCAGTACCACAAAACAACACCTTACAAAACCTAGGGAAGCCGGGTGGTGGTGGTGCACGCCTTTAATCCCAGCACTCAGGAGGCAGAGGCAGGCGGATCGCTGTGAGTTCGAGGCCGGGCCGGACCTACAGCCTCCAAAACAATATAGAGAAACCCTGTCTCATAAAACCAAAAAAAAAAAAACCCTAGGGAAGATTCAGCTGGCTATAATTGCATAGCTACCATAGAATGTGTACTACTGGGTTGAACCCTTCAATGTAATTTTTCTATTCCTAGATTATAGCTGAAAACATATTTTACTTACTGACTTAACAGTTCTTCTGTGTGTGTGTGTGTGTGTGTGTGTGTGTGTGTGTGTGTGTGTGTGTGTGTGTGTGTGAGGGAGATGTTGCTGGGCCTTGCACAGGCTTAGAAAGTACTGTAGCACAGAGTTATACCCTCATTTGAATTTTTCATGATATCCTATCCCCTTACAATTGCCCATAAAGAAAGTATAAAAAATTATTAAAGGAATTGAATAGCTTGGCAAAACTATTCCATCTCAGGATAAAGAAGTGTGTATGTGATTGAGAAGCTAAGGATGGGACTCTGCACATGACATTTCTGTGTTGCTAGCTATCCCTGTTAGGTTTTACCTAGAAGAACACTAGAGATAGCTTACAGAGCTGAACAAAGTACAAAAGATTTTGTCTTAGCTATATTGCTGTGAAGAGATGCTATGACCAAGGGAACTCATAAATGAAGGCATTTAACCCAGGCTTGCTTATAGTTTCAGAAGTTTAGTTCATTTCATCATGATGAGGAGCATGGTGGCATGCAGGCAGGAAGGTATGGCACTGGAGAAGTAGTTGAGAGTTCTACATCCTGATCCACAGGTTGAGGAAGATATGTTGGTCTTGGCTTGGGCTTTTGAAATCTCAACTCTCACTCCCAGTGACATACTTCCTCTAAGAAGTCCATACCTACACCAAGAAGGCCACACCTACTAATCCTTTCAAAGAGTTCCACTCCCTATTGACTAAGAATTCAAATGTATGAGCCTATGGGGGCCATTCTCATTCAAATTATCACAGACTACTTTCTTCCTGCCTCCTCTATCTATGAGCATCAGCCCTTTAATAGCCTTTCACTTTGTCAGTAGCAGTTGGTTCCAATTTTCCAGGAGGTATTTATTTTTATTAATATATATTAAATGTACAGGGGGGTTCATTATGACATTTACATATATGCATATGATATACTTTGATGTACATATTCATCCTCCATTACTTCTTTAGTTTCATGTCTTTTTCGCACATATATTTTTTGTGGGACTTTCTTAATTCACTTATCACAATGATATTCAGGTACATCTGTTTTTCAGAATTAAAAGTTCTCACCTTTAGAAGCTTGTTTTAGCTTCTCTAGAGTCAGATTTTTAAGGGCTTCTCAGAGGTACAGGTCTCAGTACTGCAAAATCTACATATCTTCAGAGGCACCAAGCATCAGTCAAACAGATCCCTTCCAGAGGTCTGGCCACCCTTCCCTTGATGGTCTAAGTGTAGTCTCATTTCTTCCCTTTTTTTACATCCCCTGGGTTTGTACCTGCCTCCTGCAGCTTAATATATTTGATATCTCAATGTTTTCTTTTTGCTTTCTAGTTAAATAACTATATTCAGTTTGTCTATTAAAATAATTGGCATGTCTTCCCTATTCTGATGGAATCTTGAACCATGTAGTCAGTGTTTAAAAATAAGAAGAGAAACAGGGAAAAATTCTAAGAGTATTACAAATAGATTGTCAACCCAAAAGGTTGGTTGAGAAGGTAAATGCTACTAGAGTATGAATGTTTTTTTTTGTTTTTTTTTCCTTTTTTTTAATTATTATTATTATTTTTTAATTTCCATTTTAAATTTAGATAAGAAACAAGGTTGCTTCACAAGTCAGTTCGAGGTCCCTCTCCCTTTCCCTCCCCTCCTCCCGTGCCCTCCCCCCATCCCCCCCCCCCGTTATCCCCTCATTCCCCCAGGGTGAGGCCCTCCATGGGGGTGTCCATAGTCTGTCATTTCATATAGGGCAGGGCCTAGACCCTTCCCCAAGAGTTCAGGGTGAGAGTGCACCTCACATTGTTCTATGGGAGTCCAGAGTCCGTGTGTATACTTGGGATGGGTACTGATCTGCTGTCCAAGGCTCAATAGATTACCTAGGCCTCCTCACTGACACCCAGCTTCAGGGGGTCTTGATCAGTCCCATGCTGGATTCCCAGGCTGATGCCTGGGATTCAAGAGTTAACCTTTGTCTGGTCAGCTGTTTCTGGGGGTTAAACCAGCCCAGTCTTAATCCCTTTGATCATCAGTCCTCCCTCTCTGATACTGGCTTTCTTGAGTTCAGCTCAGTACTTAACCAGCCACTAAATGTAGTTTCTGTTTCCCAGACTCTCTGGCCATAGGATTGTAGGCTGGCACTCCCCAGATCTATGTCTAAAATCCATATATGAGAGAGTACATGCCATGTTTCTCTTTTTGTGACTGGGTTACCTCACTCAGGATGGTTTCTTCTAGTGTCATCCATTTGCCTGCGAATCTCATGATTCCGTTATTTTTTTCTGCTGAATAGTACTCCATTGTGTAGATGTACCACATTTTCTCTATCCACTCTTCGGGTGAGGGACATCTAGATTGCTTCCAAGTTCTGGCTATTACAAATAAAGCTGCTATGAACATAGTGGAACAGACATCTTTGTTATATGAACGGGCATCTTTTGGATATATGCCTAAGAGTGCAGTTGCTGGGTCTTGTGGTAGGTTTATTCCCATTTTTCTGAGGAATCTCCATACTGCTTTCCAAAGTGGCTGAACCAGTTGGCACTCCCACCAGCAATGGAGGAGTGTCCCCCTTTCACCACACCCTCTCCAGCATAAATTGTCATTGGTGTTTTTGATTTTAGCCATTCTGACAGGAGTGAGATGGTATCTCAGAGTTGCTTTGATTTGCATTTCCCGGATGGCTAAGGATGTTGAGCACTTTCTCAAGTGCCTCTCAGCCATTTTAGACTCCTCTATTGAAAACTCTCTATTTAGTTCTGCAGCCCACTTTTTAATAGGGTCCTTTGCTGTTTTGGAGACTTGCTTCTTGAGTTCTTTGTAAATTTTGGAGATCAACCCTCTGTCAGATGTGGGATTAGTGAATATTTTTTCCCATTCTGTGGGCTGCCTTTTTGTCTTGTTGACTGTGTCCTTTGCCTTACAGAAGCTTCTCAGTTTCAGTAGGTCCCATTTATTAATTGTTGATCTTACTGCCTGTGCTACTGGTGTTATGTTCAGGAAGCTGTCTCCTGTACCAATTCGTTCAAGGGTACCACCCACTTTCTCTTCTAAGAGGTTCAGTGTGGCTGGATTTATGTTGAGGTCTTTGATCCATTTGGACTTAAGTTTTGTGCATGGCGATAAACATGGATCGATCCGCATTCTTCTACATGCCAGTCTCCAATTATGCCAGCACCATTTGTTGAAGATGCTTTCTTTATTCCATTGTATATTTTTAGCTTCTTTGTCAAAGATCAGATGTTCGTACGTGTGTGGGTTAATACCCGGATTTTCAATTCGATTCCATTGGTCTGCCTGTCTATTTTTGTGCCAATACCAAGCTGTTTTCAGGACTATAGCTCTATAATAGAGCTTGAGGTCAGGGATAGTGATGCCTCCGGACGTTGCCTTGTTGAGCAGGGTTGTTTTGGCTATCCTGGGTCTTTTGTTTTTCCATACAAAATTGATTATTGTTCTTTCAAGGTCTGTGAAGAATTGTGCTGGGATTTTAATGGGGATAGCATTGAATCTGTAGATTGCTTTTGGCAGGATTGCCATTTTTACTACATTGATCCTACCTATCTAAGAGCATGGGAGATCTTTCCATTTTCTGAGGGCTTCTTTAATTTCTTTCTTTAAAGATTCAAAGTTCTTACGATACAGGTCTTTCACTTGTTTGGTTAGCGTTACCCCAAGGTATTTTATGTTGTTTGTGGCAATTGTAAAGGGTGATGTTTCTCTGATTTCTTTTTCAGCCCTTTTATCATCTGTATATAGTAGGGCTACTGACTTTCTTGAGTTGATCTTGTAACCTGCCACTTTGCTGAAGGTGTTAATCAGCTGTAAGAGTTCCCTGGTAGAGTTCTTTAGGTCATTGATGTAAACTATCATATCGTCTGCAAACAGTGAAAGTTTGACTTCTTCCTTCCCAATTTGTATCCCCTTGATCCCCCTTTGTTGTCGTATGGCAATAGCTAGAACTTCAAGTACCATGTTGAAAAGGTATGGAGAGAGTGGACAGCCTTGTGTTTTGAAATAGCCCGAGATCCAAAATGACAAGCCCATTTCAAATAATTAGGAGGTTTCCCTCCAGATCTGATTATCCCAATAATCTGACATCAGGCGTGGGAGAAGCAGACACTAAGTATTTGGGAGTGATAGACAGTGGGTTAACTGATCTCCACAGATAGCTCCAGTAGTCCCTATCCCTTCTGCTACATATGCATCAGGGTAGGGCTTAATTTTCCCTCATTGTCTAATCTGCTTCCTATCTGACTTTATGTCAACAATCTTGGATTGTTTTTAGTTTAGTCATTGCCTTAGTCTTATTTGTGGTTGTGATGACAAACTCACTTGACAGAGCTTCTCAGGGAAGAAAGAGAATGAATGCATGAATGCATACATGCTTGCTAGTGCTTATCTGGTTCTTGCCCTAACTCAGTCCAGGTCGAAGTCTGTGAAATGGTGTTACCCACATTCTGGGTGGGGCCTTCCCACCTCACTTAATTCTCACAGTCATGCTCACCGACAAACAAAACCTCCCCTACAGACATGCTCACCTACCAACACAAGGCAGACAAGTCCTTATTGAGACTCTCTGCACAAGTGATTATAGATTGTTTCAAGGTAACAAAACTACCCATCACGAAATGTTCTGTGCCATGCCATTTGACTGGTGGGGCTGGACTCAACCAGGAGCTGCCTGGATTCTCTAGCCCAGGGAAACAACATAACAAAAGCAATTTTTGCACAATGCCATGCAGCTGGGGGAAATGGGCAGGACTCAACCAGGAGCCGTGGGATGCGGGAGGGGGTGGACAACAGAATGGTGAGCCAGTACAGAGTGGGGAGGTGGAAGAGAGGGCTAAGAGAGGCAGATATGAAGAGGTGAGGGTGGAGAGGAACAGGCTGATGTGAATGGCCTGCTTGCCACCCGAGTCCAGGTCTGGGCTATTGCCAAGGTTCAGTCCTGATGCAAGCCCATCAAGCAGCCAATGGGGCTGAGTTGCCTTCTGTCACAGAGGCCTGCTATCTTGGCCACCATTGGTGCCTTGTTGGTGTCTTAGGGCTATGCTGATCTGAGTGGCCTGTACTTCAATCTAGGGACATGGTATCTTCTGGGTCAGGGCTGCTGCTAAGGGCCGTGTCTGGGTCCATGGCCCCACCAAAACCAGGGTCTTTGTTGATGTCCATAGCTCCTGATACCATTGAAGGCCATACCAATGCCAGAGGTCTGGGCTGCTACCTGGGGCCATTGTGGTGTCTGAGGGCCATGTTGCTGTGGAAGCCATGTCAAACCAGGTGGCCTGTGCTGCCATCTGGGGGACATGGTTGTAGGTAGAGATCTCAAGTACCTACAGCAATGACCATGCCTGTTTGGTCACAGGTACCTGGGGAAGTCTTGGATAAAGGTCAAGGAAGGAGGGGTCAAGCTCTCGCTTGGGGCTGCTGTTGAGGTCGGAGACCAGTGGAGCGCTGACTCAGTTCTTGGCTTCTTGTGTAAGTGACTTTTCTCTCTAATAAAGTATCATACACCTTCCCTTCCTGGTATACTTGGTGTGGCTTGTTATCCATTATCACCTGGTGTCCGAACTGTAGAATATCCTGCCCCTCCCCTGTGCGCCTTGGTGCCATCCCGAAAAGCTGTTGTTTTGACCGGCATCGTTCCTGCAACTCGTACCTGTAAAGAGAAGCTTTTTCCTTGAGAGAAGCTTTCCCGACAGCCTGGTTCTAGAGCCGCATCAGTCCCAAATAAACACACAGGAGGCTATATTAATTATGAAGCTGTTGGCCTTGCTTGTTTCTTACTGGCTAGCTCTGACTTAAGTAATTACCCCATAATTGTTAATCTATGTATTTCTCTTACCGGAGACGTTTCCGGGCTTCCTACCCCATGGCATTACTTCTCAACTCTCCTGTGTTTCTCCTTCCCAGAATCCCCCTGGACTCCTAGTCCCACCTATCTAGATTCCTATTGGCTCAACAGTGCTTTATTAACAAATGTACAGGACTTCCCCCATCACGTACCATTCCTGCCAGTGCTATAAACTACATTCCTGGAGACAGTAACACCCCCATGCTGTGTTTGGAAATGGCTTCACGCGGCATCCCCTTTGTTCTCCTGCCAAGCCAAAGTCCACCAGCATTAAAGAATGACCAGCGTTCTGGAGACGCTGCGTCATCGCAGGCAGGGACTGAGAGAAAGCCACTGCCATTTCTCGACCATTGTGTGTGTTCCTGCTCTGGAGCCGTTCCAGCCCCCATGACCCTACCACGATTCCTGCTGCAACCACCGCAGCTGCACATCACCAGAAAGCAGTGCCTCCTGGTAGTCGCTTCCCATCCCATCCATAAGGTTCCCACAATCTGCACAGGCTCCCCCCTTTTAATAATACCCTGCTTGCTAATTTTTCTGTACAAGCTGATTAGAATTTTTCAGATATTATTTGGGATATACCGAGCTTCTGCAGTGGAGCTGTGTTTGGCTGTACAACTGTGCCAAGCATAGTTACTGCAGGTAAAAATCCTTTCCTCAACCTGAGGTAATTGGAAGTAAGTCTTGCATTTTGGTACTTTAAGCTGGTGATAAGATTACCTTCTCTATACCATGGTGGATAATCTAACAATGCAGAATGTTAGGCATCTCATTGTTTATTTCATCCTGGGAGAGAATTATGACATGCTCCAAATATACTTGTGTCTAATGATAATGATTAGCTTCATAATACACATAATATCATGGAAGAGATGCCTTAATAACAGGGCGGAAAACAGGGGAATTATCTAAACTGTTGAAAAATTAGAGTCAAAAATTCAAAATCTTGAGGTCAATGGGGAAATATCTAACAAAGTAGATAACTTAGAACTTAAAAATAACCACAGGATGACATTATCATGCTGGCAGAAACAACTCGTTCCATGTCTGATGACTCCATTAATAGAACTCAAAGACTGGAACATCAGATTGGTGAACTTACTGAAACAATTTATGCCAGCTAGCAGATTTTGAGGATAATGACCAGCTAGCAGATAGAACATTGTTCCTAGAAGGCAACTTACATGCCATTCAAATAATCAAATATATATGGATGTTGGTGTCTCATGCCTTTAATCCCAGCACTAGGGAGGCAGAGCAAGTTCCAGGACATGCTCCAAAGCAATAAAGAGAAACCCTGTCTTGAAAAACCAAATATATATATATATATATATGGGCAGCTCTGAGCCAGAGCCAAATGTTAATTTGCCTCACTTCTTTTAAAAAAACTTTTATTGATTCTTTGTCTATTTCACATCATGCATCCTGATCCCATACATCTCCCCATCCCTTCCTATCCACCCTATGTCCTTGCGACCTCCCCTGCAAAATAAAATTTAAATTTTAAATTTAAATTAAAAAAAAAACAAGAGAAAATATTGGTGTGGAAGGCTGTTGTGTGGCCTAGTGAATCCCAGAGTATACCATTTATTTAGTCCATGCATCTGATTTCTGCTACTGTATCAATGATACTGGGATCTCACTTGGATATCCTGTTGTTGTCCTGTGTCATGGAGATTCTGCAGCTTTGGATCTGCGGGTCTGGCCCCTTCACATGCTTCAGCAGATCATAGATGAGGTGGATGTTGGGGTGGACTAACTCCTAGCCCTGATTATGGGCCTGGGGGGTAGCTGGGTTGGTCAATCCACCAGTTTTCCCTCATCGTCACTACTGGGCTAACTCTCCAGCACTGCCTTGCTGGTTCACACAATGAAGCTGGCAGCAAGGAGCAGGGCGGGTTCTGCTCTCAGGCTCTCAGGTCTGGCTCACCCACGCTCACACCACCAAGGCCGACTCTACTGTTTTGCCCAGGTGAGGGCCCACTCTCCTGAGTGCTGCAGTTGGTGAGGAGGCAGACTTAGTTCTCTTACTCTTATGCCCCCCAAGGCCTGCCACAGGTGGCAAGGGGTTGGGGGGAGGGCATCTTTCTTTCACCCATGCCATATGGGAGGGTGGGACCAACTCTTCCACTTGCCAGGGGCAGGCAGTGAAAGTGGGGGAAGGCATCTCTCCCTCACCCACTCCACCTCCATGACATGAGGGGCGGGGTCAGATCTCCTATTCATGTTCTCAGGGTCAGAGCACCTGTGCCTCGCCAACACGGTCAGCTGTGGTATAATCCTTCTGTACATTGTGAAACTGTGTTGTTCTCATTGGTAATAAAAAGCTGGTTGACTGATAGCTAGGCAGAATTTTCAGGGCAGGGAGAAGGCTGGGAGGAAGGGTGGAGTCAGAGGAGGCTCTAGGAGATGCAGAGGGAGCAACCCCAAACCACATGGAAGTATATAGTCTAATAGAAATGAGTTAATTTAAGTTATAAGAGCTAGTTAGTAATAAGCCCAAGCTATCAGCCGAGAATTTTTAGTTAAATCTCTGAGTCAGTTATTTGGGAACTGGTGGGTGGGAGAGAAAAGTCCATCTACACTAGCGTGCTGCCCAGCAGGGCATGCTCTCCTGACTGCTCCAGCTGGTGAGGGGCAGGGTCAACTCTCCCACTTTTGAGACCCCAGGACCTGCTTTCTCACCTGTAGTAGTGATGAGTGAAGGTGAGCGGGGGCAGCTCTTCCTTGCCCACCTCACCTTGTGACAGACAAATAATGGTTGCCTCAGTTCTTACCACATCAATTTTTGGGTTCTTTTATTCATTAGTATGAGATATTCCATTCTATCCCTTTCCAGGAACTGTGTTGACGTCTACAAGGAATTTGTATTCCTAAGCAAATTAGTGCAGTATTAAAAGTAGCTCAATAGTTTGGGCATGGAGATCCATGTTAGAGTGTTTGCTTGGCATATGTGAGGGTTAGGGTTTGACTCCAAGAATGAGAGAAAAAGAAAACACAGAGATCAAGGTGTTCGTTAGGGAGATTCAGATTACTATGTTAAAAAAAATCAAAGTATCACTAGCAAGAATGTTGGGATTAAACATCTAAGGAATAACGGATTAAAGATCTACTTTGTTAGCTCTGTTTTAACTTTTGTAATACATAATCTAGAGTTTTTTGCTTTGGAGATAGCTGTTTTCCCTCGGTTAGATGGAGGGATGGGGATGTATTTATCACCTGGACACAAACAACATAGTGAGAGTAAAAAATGTATTAGTGATACTTAGCAAGAGCCAGAAATCTTAGCGAGTCTTGGGCAGGAAGCAGGGTCTCCTAGGACTCTGCAGACGTTTGAGCAAGGCATGGACTTCCTCATAAGGTTTCAGAAGGATTGAGTCAAATTATTCCAAATCCACATAATAGAAGCAAAGGACAATTGTATTCTTTTCCAAATGAACTCCAAGAGAGAATTAGACTACAGTGGGCTATGGGCATGACTTGTATGCAACAAATTATTTCCTTTGGTTTCTGGTCCAGAAGTACCTTCTAGCATGGACTTTGCTATCCACTCTGTGAAAGAATTGAGACTAGCATGACTAGAATCATCTTATGTGTTCTAGAATACAAGTGTAGAATGCCAGTTGAAATATCAGGTTTTAAAATATATTATCTCAATAAGGTACTTTCTGATTTTAGAAAAAAACTTTGGTAGTATGGTGTAGGCCCTAACTAGTGGGAGGTTCCTCTTACCTTCCAAGTTTGAAGGGACTTTTAGAGTCATAGAATCTAGTTCCTTTATTTTATTGTTTATGAAAATAAGCTCTGGGAAGTGAGATTTAAAAAAATCCACAATTAAGAATTTGTTAGCGACGGGTGTTGGTGGCTCATGCCTTTAATCCCAGCACTTGGGAGGCAGAGGCAGGCGGATCTTTGAGTTCGAGACCAGCCTGGTCTACATAGTGAATTTAGGACAACCTCCAAAGCAATACAGAGAAACCCTGTCTTGAAGAGTTTGTTAGGATGGAGAATGGAGAGATGGCTCAGAAGTTAAAAGCACTGATTGCTTTTACAGAGGACCAGTTTGGTCCTTAACATCCATGTTGGGCAGCTCACAACAGCCTGTAACTCCAGCTCCAAGGTATCCAGCGCCCTCTTCTGGCCTCTGTGGGCACCTGCATACATGTGCACTTAATCTTCCTCCCCCACAAACACAGTATTAGACCAAATAGATACTTTTTATGGTTGTGAGCCTAGCCTTTAACAGTTGAGCCATCTCTTCAGCCCCCAAAATAGATATTTTTAAAAAGTTTTTCAATGGCTGGGAAAATGAATCAGTTGAAGTGCCCGCCACACAAGCAGGGGGACTTGAGTTCAGGTCTCCAGAATCCATATAAAAAGCTGGATGTGGCAGCATGCTCCTGTAACCTCAGCCTTGGGGTAGGGTGGTGTTGTTTGTTTGTTTTTTCCTTACTTTTTGTTTTGGTTTTACGAGACAGGGTTTCTCTGTATTGTTTTGGAGGCTGTCGGTCCAGCCTAGCCTTGAACTCACTTTTCCTTACTCTTTAAGGCTCTTTGGTTCTTTTGGGGTGCCCGCCATCCAGACCCAAATAAATCACAAATGGAGATACCTATTATTACTTGTAAATACCTGACCTTAGCTTGGCTTGTTTATAGCCAGTTTTCTTAAATTAACCCATCTACCTTTTGCCTCTGGGCTTTTTCCTTTTCTTATTTCTGTTTATCTTAATTTCACTCTTACTCCATGGCTGGCTGGGTGGCTGGGTGGCTGGGTGGCTGGGTGGCTGGGTGGCTGGGTGGCTGGGTGGCTGGGTGGCTGGGCCCTGATGCCTTCTTCTCCTTCTATCTTACTCCTTTTTGTTCGGAGTTCTCCTCCTATTCTTTCTGTCCACCAGCCCCAGCTATCCTTTCTCCTGCCTTGCTATTGGCCAGTCAGCTCTTTATTAGACCATCGGGTGTTTCAGGCAGGTAAAGTAACGTAGCTTCACTGAGTTAAACAAATGCAACATAAAGAATGCAACACATCTTTGCATCATTAAACAAATATTCTACAGCATAAACGTAACACACCTTAAAATAATATCCTAAAACAGTACGGGGTAGACAGCTGTTTGCTGAAGCATTGGTCAGCCAAGCTAGCTGAATTGATGAGTTTCATGTTCAGTGAGAGACTTTGTCTCAAAAAATAAGGGTGTGGAGTGATTGGGGAAAGACACTCAATATTGACCGTAAGCTTCCACATGCATATGCACAAGCAACACATCTGTAACACACACACACACTCACACGCACACGCACACACACACACACACTTCCCTAGGTAGTAGAGTTGTAAGGGGCAGTTTAAAAAAATCTTAAAGCTCTTCTGAGAGAGATTTTCATGACTTGTGATAAATTACATTTCTATTCTCCTAAACCGTCCCCCTTCCCTCCTTCTGGCACCCCTCTTTTGGTTCATGGTCTTTTGTTTCCTTTTGCCTCCATAGCCTGAAGTAATAGAACATCACAGAGCTGTGAAAGACATAAATGAGAAATACTGTTTTCTGGTTGTAAGTTTTGGAGTTGTTGCCACAGGCTACCCTCACCTATTCAGATGATTACTGGTTTTCTCTATCTTGCAGACAGATTGTCTTGAAAGGAAGGGAGCATATTATACATTGCTCGACCCAGAAGCTACATTTCAGTTATGAGCTGCTAATTTAGAATGTGGATGGAAATATTCATTTTCTATGTATCTGAATGGCACATCTAAATAGATTGAAACATCCTGGATACATCAGGGTTGCCAATTTTTGTGATTCATCCTCTTACCCAAGACCAGTCCTTATCCTTAATCAGTGCAGAAAGAACTTCTAAGTTAGTGGCTTTTGGATTGTATCCCCAAACTCCAATTTCTATTTCAGCAGTGCACAATAAAGTCTTCATTCTGTATTGCTCATCTTTTACAGAAAGTGTTAAGTAGTCAAAAAGGTTGAATGAAGTACTTGTTGGTAATTATTTATGTCATTAGTGTCACCCATTATATGCCATTAAAGTGAGTCAATTTGAGATGAGGTAATGGCAGCCCCAGAATTGGATTTTATAATTAGAGAGTCATCATTTGGTTGCATATATTGTATATCTGCCCTGTGATTCATACACCATCCCAAAGCAAATCCTAAATGTCAGACTTAGGTTACTTATTTATGGTGCTGGGATCAACCCTAGGCCTTATGCATGCTAAGCATGTGTTCTAACACTGATTCTACTTACAGGCCCTGGACTAAATATAGCTTTTGAGCTTTTAGTATTTCCCTAGAAAAGAATCAGTGTTACCTAAGTGTTTCATCCAAGATCAGAGGGAGATTCACTTGCATCATTATTACCTCAAAATGTTATTGATTCACAAACAGTCCTCATATCATAGCTCAGATTTTGTTTATTTTATAAAGTAGCAAACAAGTTTCGAAAAGAACCCTGAGTGAAGGATATATGTATTCTTAAAGCGAATTTTATATTTGCTATTTCACAAGTAAACAAACAAAAAGTACCCATCTACGGTGATTAAAACTGATTGGAGAAAGCTTTGTGTTTCAGGTATCAATGTGGGATGAATCCAAGAGTTAAGACCAGAGTTATTTCATGCCAGTATTAAGCAGGCAGTCATAAAATCTCTGAAGGAATGAGCAGAAGCAAAATGTTTTACTTTAAAAGTTCACAACGACTATATTACATGGGAATGGTGAATGTAACCTGAGTGACAACCCTATCTTGCCTGGCCATGGGCATCCCAAGTACAGAGACCACTTTTCTCACAAATGTTTAGACTAGACACTCTCCATTTAGGCTTTTGTTAACACAGCATGCCCGCGTTCAGATAAAATAGTCCTTACAGCTTTATGGATGCCACCATGAGCTATTGCCACAGAACTGGGTAAAGGCTTTGGCCTGGACGGGGGTGGTCACTGAACAAACAAAGGGTGGTGCCCATCATTCCTCCCCACTTCATTTATGTACTGGTATTTTGTTTATGATCTAACAAATAAAGCTTGTCTGAAGAGTGCAAAGCCAGTCACATTAGTTAGCCATCGAGGCCAGGTAATGATTGCACACACCTTTAATCCCAGCACTAAGGAAGTGGAGACCGGAAGGCATATGGCTGGGTGGAGAGAGGAGTATAAGGCAGAAGGAGACAGCAGCTCATGGCAGTCTGAGGCAGCAGTCTGAGGATGAGGAACAGGGTAGTCTGAGGATACAGTCTTAGGGTGCAGTCAGAGGATGCCATCTGTGGATGCATTCAGAGGATGCAGTCGGAGGACGCAGACTGAGGACCAGTCTGAGGACAGGATCGCCCCTTTGGTCTGAGCATCAGTAGAGGTGAGAACTCTCTCTAGTGCGTGGCTGCTTTGCTTCTCTGATCTTTCACCCCCTGATAGCTGATTCTGAGTTTTTATTATTAAGATCAATTAAAATTTGTACTACACATCTATATGTTTGCCTCTATGGGCAGAAAGCTATTTTTGGCTATGTGCTCTGGCCTACAAAGCTTGGGTAAGAAACCCTGACTAGAGGCAGCGAGTTGATGAAGAAATGATAGACACATGTACCAAAAAAATGGGATCAGGTGTTCTATGCATGCGGTGATGGAGGTGCACTGACTTCCTCTACATCCCATGACCTCAACAGTGTTTATTATATACAGCAGGGGAGGTGTGGGTAGGAGGTGGGGCATATTAGCTAGACTCAGTAGGAAGTCTCTGGAGATGAGCAGTCTCAAGTCCTAAACATCCATGAGGAGGAATCTGTGGTTGCTAGGTTTTGCACACACTAAATCAATCATTTGTAAATACTTGTACTTGAACTAGAGGAAGCAGGTTTTCTCACTCCTGAGTGTGTCCCATATGGGGATAGGTTTTGCCCATTTACCATGGGCCTGAGGCTTTTTTTTTTTTTTTTTTTAGTTTTACAAGACAGGGTTTCCCCGTGGCTTTTTGAGGCTGTCCTGGAACTCACTATGGAGACCAGGCTGGCCTCGAACTCTCGGAGATCCGCCTGCCTCTGCCTCCCGGGAGCTGGGATTAAAGGCGTGCGCCACCAACACCCGGCGAGGCTTTGTTTTGTGTGTGTGTGTGTGTGTGTGTGTGTCTGTGTGTGTCATGGTTGTGCCTGTGTCAACAATACACATTCACTCAGGACCTCATTCAGTTTTTGCTTCTTCCTTTCCTTATAGCTATATTTGCAAAATTTCCTTGGACAAGAGAAAGTATAGTGATGAAGAGAATAGATTTCAGAGCCAAGCTGCCTAGCTTCAAATTTTGGCTCTGCTGCTTAAGTAGTTGTGTTACCTTGAAAAATTTCTTAATTTCTCTATCTCATTTGGTAAAGGGCATAAAATTTATTTCTCATTCATAACAAATGTCACTTAGACATTAACTACAGCCATGACTTGGAATTATGTCTGTGAGGATAGGGCTCATCAAGACACTCAGTTGTCAGGCTATCTCAAAAGCCCACCACAGAAACTACTATGTGGCCTTGATTTCTTATAGGACTCTAAGGTTGGCAGGGGCGTTGGTAAGCCCTGGGATGTTCATGCCACCCCTCACCTGAGTAGGGCAAGTGTAAGCTTGGAAGTTCCTAATATGGATTCAGGGGTGAAGCCCTAACTGGTGGCTGCAGTCAGGCATCCAGAAGGGCAAAATCTACATTTTTAATATTACTTCGTGCATGAAGACAGTATTTTGAGACTGCTGTATTTAGTTTCAGGAAGTTTTTTATGAACATTTGTTATGGTAAAGACCTTTTCCACAACTTAGTCCAGTACAAGAGTAGGCCATGCAGACAAGGGTATTAGGATCCCCATTCCTACAGGGAAATGCAATTTGAAATTGGTCTGGCTGTCATGTCTGGGTTGGCTGATGGGGAATCCCTGAGCCTCAGCATTGCCTTTCAAGATTCAGCCTCTTTGCCATACTGTGGCAGATGCTGTCACCTCATTGTCCATTAACGATTCCTCTTTCCCTTTGTCTTCATCACATTAGGAAAATAATAAAACAAAATATCCTACGTGACCTTGTAGGTAGTTATATGACATGGTTGTTGTCAAGGCAATATCAGGAGAACTTTTCTGAGAAATACTTCTCCCTATGTATTAATTTTCTAATTACCAAATACTTGACAGAAATGGCTTTGTGGAGGAATTATTTTACTTGGCTCACAGTTCAGAGTGATTTCAGCTTGTCATGGAGCCGAAGGAATGATGATGGGAGTGTGAGGGGCGATAGACATGGCATAGACAAAGGGGAAAAAGCATGACAAGATTCCTGGAATACTGTATTGTAACGTATAGTATTCCCTGCCAGCTGCCTGGGCCCTGCCAAGCTGTCTGAACCCCCAAATAACACACAGGACACTATATTAAGTATGAGACTGTTGGCCATTTGCTTTGTTTCTTACTGGCTAGCTCTGACTTACATATTTAACCCATAATTGTTAATCTAAGTATTTCTGTTACCTGAGAAAAGGGTCCAGACCTCTTACTCCTCTGGCGGCCTACATTGTGTCTGCTTGTGTCTCTCTTTCCCAGCATCCTCCTCGACTCCTAGTCCCACCTATCTTGCTTCCCTATTGGCCAACAGTGCTTTATTGACATATATACGGGACTTCCCTGTATCCATAAGGACTGTTCCTCAGTGACCTACTTCTTCTAGATAGACTCCAACTATTAAAGGTTCTACAATTCCCTAAATAGAATCACCAGCTAGGGAGCCAGATATTAGAAATAAAATAAAATAACATGAGCCTGTGGGAGACATTTCAGATTCAAACTGTAATACCCTGTTTTCTGCTCTTGGGGACACTAACATGAGGAAATGATGCAACACACCTAAGGCCACAGTCTGAGAGTCGAGTTGCCTGAGCATTCTGAGTGCTTGTGAGAAAAACCCAAGAAAACAAGACAATAGTCTTGTAAATTAATTTTTCTGAACTCAGAACTGTTCTTGGAATGTGTTTTCCTGCTCCTCCCAGGTGTAGAGGATAGGAGCAAGTTTACTTGAGCTGGTGTTGTTCATGTGTCTTTTTGGAAAAACAGGTTTTTGCTGCATGTGGCTCGTCCTTGTGACTGTGTAGTTCACTCATGTGATTCTTCTTAACGCCCACAGTACAGACCGCTTGATGCACTGAATACGTTGGCTATTGCTCTCCCAGGTTCATACTGCCAACTAGAGTGATGAAAAGTGGCTTCATGAATGAGGGACCTGAAGTCAGCTATGAGATAAGAGAGTGGGGCCCTTCGGAGAAGGAGGTGAGTGAGAATAATGGCGCACAACTTGGGAAGGCTCTGCCTTATGTCGAGCTTGTGTATCATCTTTTTTTTTTTTTAAGAAAGGAGGAGCACAAATATCATGGCGGATTTCTACAATGTATTTATTTTTATTTTATGTGTATGGGTGTTTTGCCTGCATGTATATCTATATGAAGTGCTGGGTCTCCTGGAACCGGAGTTACAGACAGTTGTCAGCAGCTATGGGGCTTCTGGGAATTGAACCCAGGTTCTCCTAACTGCTGAGCCATCTCTCCAGCCCCATAATTACTGGTTTCTAGAAGAAGGAACTTTAGATTAGGAAACAGGGGGCAGAGTCTGAAAGAATATCAGAGAGGCAACAATAACAAGGGGAAAAGATCCCTGTTCAATTTTGGGTCACCTGGGCATTAATTTAGACTCATTAAAATGCTTAAGGAAGATAAGAAGGAAATTAATCATGAAGAAGAGATGGTTAATTCCTTGAATGAATATGAACTGGGTGATCAAACCTTAAAATTGATAAAAGAGACAAAAATATATTTTCCCCATTCAGGCAAAATCAAAAGTCAAATCAGCACCAATGACAACTATGACAGTGACAGTTCCTTCAAACCCCTTACCAGAGCCACCTTTATATATGGATCCTCCATTGCCTGAAAATGACCCTGAATCATGGGGTGAGAAATTTTATAATCAATCTAATCCTGATGTCTTTTCGCTTCCTGATGAGGATTTAGGAGAGCCTATGAAAATTCTAAGTTTACAACCTAGACAAGCTAGGGCAGGCCAGAAAAATGGAATTTATTTCCCAGTTCCTCCCCAGCCTCATGAGTTGGTTTTGGTACTTCCAGTGCAATTTCAGCAAGATCAAAATGTTTACCTAATTATGCACTATACAATCTACTTAAAACTGTAGAAGGAGAGGCTGCATTGGACAGTCCTCGAAAAGAATTACAGTTATCTGAATCAAGACTAAAAAAGGCATTTATATATTGTGTGTCCCTTTAACTGCCTTTAAACTTACTTATTTTCCTCACTAAATTGTCTCCCACAGGTATTACAGCACAAAAGTATAAACCTTTGGAATAGATCTATTTTTACCACAAGGGCCATAAAATAGTAACTACTTTCCTTACTCATTTTGTTCAATTAGTAAATCAGGGGACAAACTGATGTCCACAATTATATGGATTTGATCTTTGCTGTATTATATTACCCTTAACTAACAACCAGTTTTTAAAAGTGTTACAGAACTCTATGGATTTTCAAATTCCATTTGCAGTTTATATGGAAGGATAGGAAATCATTATCCAGCTGGTAAGCTATGGGACTTTTTTGTACAAACTGAAATAATGACTACAAAAATTATCCAGCCTTCTCCCATTCCACAGGGAGATACTCATTTTATTGATGGCTCAATCTAATGGTATGGGAGATTCATGGTCCAGATATTCATCAGTCTGTTAATATTTCTTTTTCCTTAGCCCAACAGGTGGGACTGACTGTGTTGATTCATCTATTACAGTTAATTAATAAACTTTTAAATACTGTTTCAGATTCTGCTTATTATTTCTAGTAACAGATTCATACTCCTTGTACACTCCAACCTCCCTGGTTTTATTGCAGAAGAAAATAAGCAAGCTGATGCATTAGTTTGCTCTATTTTTACTTCTCCAGAAGAAAATTGGGAAGGGGTATGCTTCTGTCATTACAGATGGATGCACTGAAACATTATGTATTCCTCTTCCGATCCTTCAGTCCTGGGACACCAAGGACACAGTGGAAGTCACCAGAAAGATAGCATACCTCCATCAAGTAAAAGGGGAAAAAAAGGAGATATTGACCGTATCACCAGAAGTCAAATTTGCACAACTAAGGCCAAGTTATAGCCTTGTGCTCCAAGGGAGAAGCTACATTACTAATGACTCTGTGTTTATGGATGGTCCTTGAGACCATAAAATACTCATTCATTCATCTGAAGAAGGGACTGCATTTATTGTTTCCTTGGGATTGAAATTACTTCCTATTTGCATAGACCATTATAGCACTTGTATTCCTATTAAAGAAAAATATGGGCTTATGTTCTACAAGATACTAGAACTACTAATCATATGGGTCTCTTTTCAAGCTATTCTCTAGAATTTTCTGATCAATATAATGAAACTAATAGTACAGGACATAGTTTGTATCTCTGTTCTTGGTGTTTCTTGGTGGCAGAGTATTTCACACAATGCTTTCTTGCTTATAGGATACTCATCAAATGACAACTAGATTTATCTACAACATCTCAGATCAAAACCCCTGGATATCCTGTAATGAAAAAATTAAAAAGGGTGAGATAGATGTCTGAACAGTTCAAGAATGGAGTCATGTGAGGGGCATTCTGAGTGCTTGTAAGAAAACTCCAAGAAAACACAAGTCTGTGACCTAGTTTCTTCAAAACATGGAATTGGCCAGACGTTGGTGGCACACACCTTTAATTCCAGCACTTGGGAGGCAGAGGTAGGCGGATTTCTGTGAGTTCAAGGCTGACCTGGGCTACAGAGTGAGTGTCAGGATAGGCTGCAAAGCTACACAGAGAAACCCTGTCTCGAAAAACCAAATAAAATAAAATAAAATAAAAAATAAAAACAAAAACAAAAAACAAACCATGGAATTGTTCTAGGATTGTGTTCTTGTGCTCCTCCCAGGAGTGGCAGATAGGAGTAAGTTTATTTCAACTGTTGTTATTCATGTGCTTCTGTGGAAAAACATGGTTTTTATGCCATGTGTGGCTTGTCCTTGTGATTACACACCTTACTCATGTGATTATTCTTAATCCCCAGAGTATAAATTGTCTGATGCTCTGAATAAAGTTGGATATTGAATAAGACTTTAATCTGCCTCATTCTTATGTCATGTTCTCCCAGGGCATCAACTAGAACCATAAAAAGACAATGTACTGAAGAATATTAGAAGTTAAGGATGAAAAAAACCCTGAAATTTCAGTGACAATACTGAGATACTCAAAGAAATGTAGGATTGGGGCTTGGGAGCTGGCTCATTTGGTAAAATGCTTGCTGTACAACCATTAGGACCAGACTTTGATTCCCAGATATCCATATAAAAATCAAGGCATATTGGTGTGTGCTTGTAATCCCATTTGTATGGAGACAAAGATAGGAGCATCTCTGGGGCTTGCTGATTACCCAGCCTAGTCTAGTCAGTGAGCCCTAGTGAAAGTCTCTTAAAACTCATTGTGGATCGCAAAGAATGACACCCAAGGTTGATACCTGGTCTCCACATGCATACACACAGAGGAAGAGAGAGAGGCAGAGAGGCAGAGAGAGAGAGAGAGACAGAAAGGGAGGGGCAAACGGACAGACAAAGAGACAGAATCATAAGATTGAAGCCAGTCATGGAGGTTCCTGCTCTTGATCCTAGAGTTTAGTAGGGTGAAGAAAGAAAAATTGTAACAAGCATGGGGCCAGCCTTAACTATAGTACCAGGTCCAGTCTAATAAAGGTTACATAGACAAACACTGTCTCAAAAGTAATAAAATCCTAGTTCTGCTTATCTCTGGACTTTGCCCATTGTTAGGTGTTTCTCTGTTATAGCCAGAAGCATTCCCAAAAGATACCCAAACTCTCAACCTGGTGGCTAGTTTTTTATACTGAAAATGTCATTTTGTTTCCCAAACCAGAACCTTCTTTTTATAGCCTTCACCGTTCTTTCATTTCTCTCTCCACAGTGCTGGAGGCAACTATTCTGAGGCACTAGTTGAGCCTTACCCACTTCCTTACACTATGATTCAGAATCTCACCAGTATCTGGCCCTAGGTCCTAGTCACATACTTCTACCCCAGTCCATGTGGATGTCTTTCCAGGTACAAGACATTCATATTATTTTGGACATTTTGTTTATTTTGGTTTCAACTACTTTGGTCCTAGGCCCACCTGTTTTTGCCTAATTTTTACCTCCATGTTGTGGAATAGCATTTTAAGGGGTGTTACATTTGCTTATGCTGTGGAACATTTGTTTTAATGGTGCAAAGATGTGTTGCTTTCTTTTATGTTGCATTTGTTTTAACTCTGTGAAGCTGTGATTTCCTGTCTAAAACACCTGATAGTCTAATAAAGAGCTGAATGGCCAATAGTGAGGCAGGAGAAAGGATAGCTGGGGCCGTCTGGCAAAGAGAATGAGTAGAAGGAGAAATCTGGGAAGAGAAAAAAGAAGCAAGATAGAAAAATTAGAGGAGGACACTAGGGGCTAGCCACCTAGCCAGCCACAGAGTAAGAGTGAAAAAGTGAGATTTACAGAAGAGAAAGGAAAAAGCACAGAGGCAAAAGGTAGATGGGTTAATTTAAGAAAAACTGGCTAGAAACAAGCCTAGCTAAGGCTGGACATTTATAATTAAGAATAAGCCTCTGTATGTGATTTCTTTGGCAGCTGGCTGGTGGGCCTCCCAAAAGAATGAAGAATAAAGAATAAAAAGCCAACAGCACCCCTGCAATATATCTTCAGTTAAGATGACATCCCAGTACAGATTGTAGAGGTGTCCATGTTGGTGGGAACACATACAGTCTATAATAAGACTCTGGTGGTTTTAATGGGAATGACTTCTGTAGGCTATATATTTGAATAATTGGTCCCTAGTTAGTGGAACTGTCTTGGGAAGGATTAGGAGGTATGGCGTCATTAGAGGACATATGTCACTGGAGGTGGGCTTTGAGGTTTCAAAAGCCCATACCAGGTCCAGTGTCTCTGCCTCTAACTTCCAAATAAAATGTAAGCTCTTGGTTATTGTTCCAGTACCATGCCTGCCTGTCCGCTGCCATGCTTCCTGCCATAATAGCCATGGACCCTCTGAAACTGTAAGCAAGCCCCCAATTAAACACTGTCTTATAAGTTGCCTTGGTCATGGTACCTCTTCGCAGCAATAGTAAACTAGCTAAAACAGGTCCTGAATGAACTCGCAGTTCTGAACATCTTGTTCTGAGCACTTTATCTCTCACTCCTCAGAAGGTCTCATATAGCTGAGTTGTCAAGTTAACCCTGGCCAAGAAATCTGATCTTGGTCCCTGCGTGGAATCTGTTCACAAAATTGTCTGGGAAAAGAATTCTGGGTTATAAGAGCCAAAAGATTTTGGTACTAGCCCTGCTTCACACACAAGCAAATCAAAGTAGGATGCTACTGTTATTTGTGTGCTTTTATTATCTGTGTTCGAGATGGATTTTGATCACTGCCTGGCACTATCACTTATCTATGTCGAAAGTGATTTTTTAAACTCACTAAACACAATAAAGTTATAGATTATATCATAAAGAAATTAGCCAGAACATTGAAGGTCATTTCTATAAAGTGTTCAGTGTACTTTTAAACTTTGGAGTTTGTAGAATATAATGAAAATTGTAGACAATTTTAGTTTAAAAAATCACATCTCCCCTCAGGATTTTCTAACACACTAGACAGAAATTATAGAAAGAAAAATAAAAGCACCAAACAGTAACCCTGGCCAGCTGTGAACCATGCTTTTTATGTGAATTGAGTGTTTGTTTCCGGAAAAAAATCTGACTCCTGGACAAATACCAGACACTGCACTCTTGGGGAAGTGACAGTGCTATGTCCAGAATGGCTGTTTAGAATTGAGATTTTTATAGCTGTGATGATCCTAGAAAGAAGCTTGAGGAAATGGGGTGTTGCAAAGGCATGAGCTTAGTGGCCCAATTTCTGTAAAGTGAGAGTTGCATCTTTTCAGTTGATTGTTTCTCCTCTCCACTGTTTACAGAAACACAGACCTTGACTCTTTCCCTGGGGTGATAGGTAGTTTTAATTGTCCACTTAAAACAAACAGAATCACATGGGAAGGGAGTTTCAACAAGAGATTGTCAAGCTGAGGTTGACCTGTGGGGCTTGGCTTATGTTAATCGATGTGAGAAGGACTAACCTAAAAGTGGGTGATACCAGTTTAGGGTTTCCGGCCATCCTGACCTGTATAAAAAAATGAAATGGGAGCAGGACATGGTGGTGCATGCCTTTAATACCAGCATTTGGAAGGCATGTCTCTGATTTTTTTGGATTTTTAAATTTAAATTAGAAACAAGCTTGCTTCACATGTCAATCCCAGATCCCTCTCTCTCCCCTCCTCCCCTGCCCCCAAGCCCCCACCCAGTCCCCACTCCGCACCCCAGGGGTGACGTGGAAGATTACCTACCATACACAGGACAGGGAGTCGTAAGTTATTTTATTAGGGAGAAATCACTTATGTGAGAGGCCAAGAACTGAGGTCAGTGCTGCAGGTACATGAGATCTCTACCTACAATTCCCCTTTTAGTCTAAAGAAAATATTTACACTTGAAACCAACTAAATTGTCTCAAACATATATAAAGCATATATACATAGAAGGTGATAAACAAATTATAATCTACCTATATCCTATCCTAAGCATATCTATCCCATCTAAACCCTAGGCTTATCTGAAAGAGATGCCCAAGTCTGAACACCTTCTTCCAATCCCAATCCTAAATAATTGAAAGCTAACCTTAGCAGGTGTAAATTATCCTGTAAAATCAACAGCAGGGAAAGGGGGCATAGTATTCTCAAAATTACTACCTGCTGAAATGGTACGACAATAACCTCATGGGATCCTGTAGGAAGAAAATTTTAGTGTAGTGAAAGTCTCAAGCAAGATATGTACTCAGTCTGTTTGGCGGGAGATGCTCAATTGAAGTTCTTGACTGAAGTTCTCATGTTGGTTGAAGCTCTTGTCCGAGGCTCTGGCCAGATTGTAGCAGGCACACCCTATCAGTTAATTAGTCTGGAGCTGTGTAGGGCTATGTAGTCCCAAACCGGTTTCAGGGTGGTAATTGTCAGTTCAGGTGCGTCAAGTCAGATCAGGTGGAGTCAATGAAGTGGGGCCCTATTTTCTTTCCAAAGTTTTTGAAGACTGCTGTTAGGAAATTCTTTGTTCTCTGTGAAAAACTCAAACGTTAATGTCAACAAAGAAATTTCAACTTTTATATGTATGCATACTGGGAAAGGCAGCAATAAGGAAGATAGTAAATATGAGGGAGATTAGACTTTCAGAAAAGGAACCATATAAATAGATGACAGTTCCTAAATTTTGTTTTCTTCTGTCTTACATCCATTGTTTCCTTGATATAATAAAGAAACTCTGAATTTTATTTAACACCATTCTTTGATTTAGAGGAGAGCCAAATTCAACTTCAAAGTCAGCTTTGGTTTAAGTGAATTGGTACCAAAAGAGTATTAGGAAGTAAAGAGAAATAGATTTTATAAGGATATAAGTTGAGAGAATTAGACATTGATACCAAACATTCATTGTTTGATGTTCTTTGGGTAGCCATTCTCCTTTCTTTAGCTATCTACACATTCAGTATCTTCTCGCTGTTTGGAGATGGGTTTTTCCTGTCAAGACAAAAACAAAACACTTCCCTTTCCTTTTGTGAGGTCTCCTTACACCTCGTAGAATATGACTTTGTGTATGAGCTGCCATCTTTCCTCCTGAGGTTTCTCCTGTTCAGATTGAATCTTGATCAATTTTGATGGAATCCAAAGCTTTACTTCTCCTGCGGAAACAAAGATGAAACTCCTTCCCCAAGGTAACACATATCCTGGTTTCCAAACTGAGGTCATTACATCCTTGAAATACACCGGCTGATTTATTTCAGAAGTTTTTTTTTTCTGTAGTCCAGTGTCTTTCTGCAGCTGTTTGTCCTTTCTCATTAGCATTAAGAAAGTTTAATGTTAGTAAAGCATTATGTAATCTGTGTTTGGGGCCTTTGTTCCCCCAGGCTGTTTATGGAACATTTCTTTTAAAGTGCAGGTAGATCTCTCAACCACTGCTGTTGGGGGAAGTCCTGTGCATTTGTCAATAAAGTACTGTTGAGCCTATAGGGAACCAAGATAGGTGGGACTAGGAGTCCAGGAGAACTCTGGGAAGAAGAAACACAGAGAGTCGAGATGTAACGCCATTGGGGTAGGAAGCCCGGAAACCTCTCCAGTAAGAGACATACTTAGATTAACAATTATGGGGTAAATACTTAAGTCAGAGCTAGCCAGTAAGAAACAAGCAAGGCCAACAGCTTCATAATTAATACAGCGTCTTGTGTGTTTATTTGGGGACTACAAAGCGGCAGAGCCCAGGCAACTGGCAGGAGATAAACCAAAGCGGCTAGCAAAAGAAAAAGCTTCTCTTAACACACTGCTTTTCCTGTGGGATTGTATGGTATACCAGTTATGTGCTTTATGTTATAATATTTGAAAAACTGTTCCAATTCGCTGGAGACATATGCTGGAGCATTGTCAGTTTTTATTTGTACAGGTGTACCCATAATGGCCATCACCTCTAAGAGGTGTGTGATAACAGAATCAGCCTTTTCAGAACTAAGAACAGTAACCCATTGGAACCCTGAAAATGTGTCTATGGTATGGTGCACATATTTTAAACTTCCAAATTCTGGAAATTGAAACACATCCATTTGCCAAATTTCATATCTGTGAATACCTTTGGGATTACTGCCTGCTGGTAATGGAGTTTGATTATAGAATGAACAGGTGGGGCAGTTTCTTATTATTTCCTTTGCTTGTTGCCAAGTGATAGGAAAATCCTTCTTTAAGCCTTTTCTATTTTTTGTTGTTGTTTTTTTTCCTTTTTTAAAATTTGAGTTAGAAACAAGTTTATTTTACATGTCAATCCCAGCTCCCCCTCCCTCCCCTCCTCCCCATCCCTGCCCCCCAGTCCCCCACCCAATCTCCACTCTGATCCTCAGGGAGGGTGAGGCCCTCCATGGAGGATCTCCAGAGTCTGTCATTTCCTCCAGGGCAGGGTCTAGGCCCTCCCACAAGAGTCCAGGATGAGAAAGCATCCCTCATTATGGGATGGGCACTCAAAGTCCATTTATATGCCAGGGATAAATAAGCCTTTGCTATTCACGTGGTGTTTTTTTTAATGAAATTCTGAAGCTTCTAGCACACTTCCTATTAATAAACAATCCATCTCATCATTGCCTTGTGCTAAAGGACCTTTTCTTCTTCTCTCCATAAAGCTCTCCATTGTATTTGAGATGAATTTTCTAGCACTGATGAAATCAATTGACTACAATCCTTTGGAGTCACCCTATTTGCATTTGCCCAAGAATTCAGTAACTCCCTGACATAAAGTGAGTGAATAACAGAAGAAACAATGCCTTGTTTGATTCCCTTCATGTCCTTTATCCGAGGGGGCTGGAATCGCTCCAGAGCGGGAGAGTGCACAGTGGTGGGCAGCTGCTGTGGCAGCAGGACCCGGGAGCAGCTGGAGAACATGGGAGCTGGCACCTGGTGGGTGATTGAGTGGGGGTGTGAAGCTGAGAACTGAGCTCAATGCTCTGCTGGTCTCCTACTTCAACTGGGAGCCAGTAACCCTTTCTGCCTTATTCTTTATCCCTACCTTCCCCCACGTACCTGGGTGTGCTCAGTGCTGCTGGTATGTGAGATCTCTACCCACAATGGAGAATCTCCATCGTCTGTCATTTCATCCAGGGCAGGACTAGGTCCTCCCCCATGTGTCCAGGCTGAGAGAGCATCCCTCATTGTGGGGTGGGCACCCAAAGTCCATTTGTATGCCAGGGATGAATACTTGTCTACTACCCAAGGCCCCATAGATTGCCTAGGCCTCGTCACTGACACCCACCTTCAGGGCGCCTGGATCAGTCCCATGCTGGCCTCTCAACCCCTTGTTCAGGTCAGCTGTCTCTGTGGGTTTCACCAGCTGGGTCTTGAGCCCTTTGCTCATCACTCCTCCCTCTCTGCAACTGGGTTCCAGAAGGGACTTTGGGAGCCCATTCCACATGGCAGGATAGACTCTCAGCCTAGACACACTGGGGAGGGCCTAGGCTCTGCTCCAAATGATGTGACAGACTTTGAAGATCCCCCCATGGAAGGCCTTACCCTCCCTGGGGAGCAGAAAGTATATGGGGTAGAGGGTCAATGGGGGGACAGGGGAGGAGGGGAGGGAGAGGGAACTGGGATTGACATGTAAAACAAGCTTGTTTCTTATTTAAATAAAAAATAGAAAAAAGGCTCAGGGAACATCATGATAGAGGGTAATGAAAGAATTTAAGGGCTAGACATTTTTCAAAAGAACCTTCTAATGTAGGACAGTTCTCTCTGGGAACAGAAGTGGTGAAGCTCATCCCCGCCTAATTTGTGAGCTTCACAAGCTAAATTATACTAAAAATAACATCCATATATAACTACAAAGGGTTTCTTTCCTGTTATATCCTTACTATTAAGAGCTACACCACTATATACTATCCGGAATTTCTCCTGACTCTGCTTTGAATTGGCAAAATGCTCAAACTAAGGAGGAGTATTCAACATGAGAAGATAATTTAGGTCATGATCTACAGGGATACCCCTTCTTCAGCTACTCTAAAGTGAACCTTAGTACAGGGGGCAGAGCTTACTAGAGTGCTTGCCTTTACTTGCACAAGAAAGTGAGAAAATATGAAAAGAAACAAATTGAATTAGGTCTCAATAACAATAAAAAAGGTGTAAATGTGGCCTTAGACTTAGTGAGAAATTCCACTGCTCTCAGGTTTTGGCTGTGTGTACTTTTAAGATAGATATATCTATTTGTTCATCTATGTGTCTATATGTCTGTCTATCCATCTGTATGTGTATTTGTTTGAATGATTGTAGAAATCCATGTGTGAAGAAATCCATGGAGACAAGAAAATGTGTTCAATCTCTTGGTCATGGGAATCAAGCCTAGGTCCTCTGTAAGAGCAGCAAGTGTTTTTCCCCTTAAGCCATCTCTCATGTCCCCAGATGTGTACTGGCCTTTTAACGTCAATTCTCATCTCTGATGGGCTTGTGCATCCTCTCTCATGATGCAATTAAACCTCCTTAAGCTTATCAGGTGCCTTTGTAAAGCTCTTACTGGATTTCCAGTTGCCCCCATGATGGGGAAGTCCTGTGTATATGTCAATAAAGCACTGTTGGCCAATAGGGAAGTAAGATAGGTGGGACTAGGAGTCCAGGAGGACTCTGGGTAGGAGAAACACAGGGAGTCATCATGTAGCCCACCAGAGAAGTAAGATGTCCGTCCGGTAAGAGAAATACTTAGATGGGTTAAATACTTAAGTCAGAACTAGCCAGTAAGAAACAAGCAAGGCCAACAGCTTCATTATTAATACAGCGTCTTGTGTGTTATTTGGGGACTACAACGCAGCAGAGCCCAGGTGACTGGTGGGGAAAAACCAAAGCAGCTGGCAAGGAAAAGGCTTCTCTCTACACCCCCACATTTGAAACCCAATGACATTTCTATATTCTCTCTTATCTGTGACTCTCCAATTTCCCTCTAGTATATAGGACACTTATTAAGGGAACATTTTTTCCTTTCATTTTCCATTTCTCTAGTATGGCTTACATTTATGAGTTATTAATATATATTTGCAGAAGCAATGAATAAGCTCATAAATATAGAAGAGTTATATTTATTTTAGTACTACTTTTTGGAATCTCTACTCCCAAAAATGGTGCATGTGTGACAGTATATCTTCAGAAAATGTTCTTAAGAGTTTGATTTTAAATTTTGAATGTTTCAATACATCTATTCTTAGTTTTTTTTTACTGGAAAAAGTGCCATCTTTTACTAAATGAATTAATTGATTAGTTAAATTTCAGTTGCGTCTGTAGTTCCCCCTCCTTTGGGCTGGCTGGACGTGATTTGCATCCCCCTTTTATATCTATGCCTTGGTTTTTGTCTTAGCCAGTCTTCTCTTGCTGTGAAGAGACACCATGACCAAGGTAACACTTATGAAAGAAAGCATTGAATTGGGAGCTGGCTTACAATTTTAGAGGGGGAACTCATGGTCCTCATGGGAGGAATCATGGCAGCTAGTAGGCAGGCATGGAGCTGGAGCAGTAGCTAAGAGCTCACATCTGATCTGAAAGTTGAATCCAGAGGGAGAGAGAGAGAGAGAGACCGGGGCTGGTGTGGGCTTTTGAAACCTCAGAGCCCTTCTCTAGTGATACACCCCCTCCAACAAGGCCACACCTCCTAATACTTCCCCCAAACAGTTCGGCCAACTAGGGACCAACTATTCAAATACAAGGGCCTATGGGGGCCGTCTCATTTAGACCACCAGTGTCCTTGGCTAAGAAGTAGGTTAGTATTTTACCTCAGTGGGTACTTATCATGAGGAAAAAAAAATCTTACAGTGCTGCAGAAATGTCTGGGAAGCTGGTAAACAAGTACCAGGGAGAGTTGTTATTCTGGACTTGAAACTTTTCAAACCACTGTGTAGAAAGCCGTATTTTACCTGATGGGAGACAACTTCACCACACAAGAAGTTATTAGTCATAATAATCTCTAGGGAGTCTGCTGAAATAGTTAGAGTAGGGCTAAGGAAATTTCCTCCATTAATCATCGTCGGAAGAACAGAGCTCCCTTGTGTCCTCACTTAATCAAAACAGAACACCATCCTGCCAAAGTGGCCAATACCCAAACCACACAAGTGAGCTATTTCAAAGTCACAGCATTTACCTTCCAGAACCAGAAAGCCTATTAAGAATAAACAATGTGCATTTCTTCCTGGAAAGAACAAATCAATACCTCTGCAAGGTCCCAGCACCACACACCAGCCCCTACATACTATGTTGCCTTTATCTAGAGGAGCAGCTAAACCGACCTCCCTTAAATGATCACCATCTCTTTCTTCCCAAGGCTTGCCTCATTTTCCAGTAAGAGAGAGTTTCCACATTTCTGTCCTCTGAGGCCCACATTGGGGTTGAGAAAAATCCCTCAAATAGCACATCACACATTCCAGCTGTGATGGGTGGTCTGGGAGCTAAGCCAGACTTGAGTTTCCTCTCAAACTCAGCTCCAATCCCTCTGCAGGTTAATTCACTTAAACAGCTCTTCAATTTTTAAGGTATCATCTTTGAGCTCTGGTATGTGTCAGGCACAGCTCTAAGGGTTTTCCATCAGTTATGCCATTGAATTCATTTTAGAAGCAATGAGATTGTTTTAAGATATATTATGTCACATGGTTAGTAAGTAGGCTGGGTCTTGAGCCTACGCCTTTCTGAACCCAGAAATCTTGCTTTTAATTGTTAGGTCATGCCAATCACCAATTAAATGCCTCAGACACTCAAAATATTATATCATAACAACCTTAAAAATAGATTCTGAGAACTTTCAAGTATATTGAAAAGATCTTCAGTATAAAAACATAATACTGTGAAATTTAAAACAAATCAAGTTATTTCTGATGAAAATGTTACTTATGAATAGCAATGTATCAGTGTAAAATGTACTAGAGTGTGGCTACTTAGTATGAAAGATGCAAAATACTGATAATCTTTATATTTACACACAGACTATTTTCAATATCCTAAATTAAATGATTTTGCTGAATTATTTTTATTTTGAATTTGAATGGTAGAAATTTAAAATTAACATATGTGACTTACATCTTATTTTTACTGGACAGTACTGCTGTATAATAATGTTTACATATAGTGTAGGCAAATAAATATTGCATGCTTTCTTTCACCTTTGGTGAGGTAAAGTGATTCTTTTGGATAGTTTTAACTGCTTGTTATTCAACTATATAAAATATTATATTAAATACATGAGTGTCCACAGGATATATACATAAAGATCTGAGCAAAGCATCTGCATATGCATTTTACCTAGATGCTAGCTGACTGAGATATGAGATTAAAGCTCCTCTTATAAATCAGTGGATACTGGATTTGCTACTGTTAATGAAATTTTAAAAGTAGAACCAATCCTATGAGCAATGTGGTTTATATATTTAAATTATAAAAAGATTTATCTATTTTTATTTTATTTACTTGAATGTTTTGCATGCATGTATGTCTGTGCACCACATGCATGCAATACTCACAGAGGCCAGAAGAGGGCAACAGATCCACTGGAACTGGAGTTGCATATGTTTGTGAGCCACCAAGTGGATACTGGGAGTCAAATTGAATTCTCTAGAGGAGCAGCCAGTGCTCTTAACTACTGAACCATCTTCCCCGGTACCAGTTTTTTTTAAAATTTATAATTTCTTAAAATAGACCTCATTTCTAAAACTATAATATGGAATAAAATATTTTTTAACAACCTTCTTAATTTTTGTGATGATATTTCTGATTTTCAGGAATTAAAGTAAACCAGGAAGTATGATTCTGAGAGAAATCTAGATGTGCTTTGTCTTTAAACCATGTGTTTAGTACTACGTTATTTCACATACACATACAAGACTCCTTCCTGGACAATATGATATATAAAAGCAGAGATAAGTAATTTTTCTGGTTGAAAACGCTCTTCTCATTTTTGATAGAAATATAAATAGAAGCAATCACCTGGCCTGTGGTGGAGACTCTGCCAGTACAGTGGCGGCTGTTGGACTGACCATTGACACTGAGGGATTTACAGGCTTCTATGTTTTACAAGCCAAGAAACGTGTGGAGCCTCAAGTAAAACATATTTTTCAGTGTTTACCGAAATTTGCCTGCAGTGCTGGGAAGTACAGAGCTGGTTTTGAAACCACAACAAAATGCAGCATTAATACTTGGCATGATCTCTATAGCCAATAAAGGAAAGATTAGAGGTGATCATCAATGAATTATGCTCTTAAACCTTCCAGACAATTGCAGGACCTCCTTATATAGCAGTCAGAATCAAGGGGGCTAAAGACTCATTCCAAGGTCAAGTTAAAATAATGAAGCCAATGTATTTCATTCTTAAGGTCATCAGTCCCTTAGGAGTATGCAGGTGTGTAATAAAAGGCCTTAGAGCCAAAAGATCCCGGTTCAATTCCTAACACCCTCTTGGCAGCTCACAACCATGTTTGTAACTCCAGTCCCAGGGAGTCTATCACCCCCTTCTGGTCTCTGTGAGTAGCAGGCATGTATGTGGTACACAGACATACATGCAAGCAAACACCCATACACATAGACTAAAAAGATTTATGATGTATTTTGTATATTAAAATATTACTAAAAAGAAAAATAGAGTTATGCATGCCACAGGAAAAATACGAAAGGGACTAGGTTTACTCAGAAATTTGTTTTTTATGGCCTAAACTCACAAGTTTAGAAGTAAAACATTTCACTTTAGAATAATTATCAAACAAAATCTGGAACATTTGAGTATTTATTTTATAGTGTGTGTGTGTCGGGGGGGGGCATGCCTGTGGAGTTCAGAAGAGGGCACTGGATCCCCTGGAGTTACCATTGCAGGCAGTTGTGAGCCATTTGTTGTGGGTGCTGGGAAACAAAGCCGGTGCCTCTGTAGAGGAAGTTCTCTGAACTTTTAGCTCTCTCTCCAACCCAAAAATGTGAAACTCTCTAAAAGCACCTAGAGCATATATTCATGATTCTTTTGTTTGTTTTTCGAGAAAGGGTTTCTCTGTATAGACCTAACTGTCCTAGAACTTGCTCTTTAGACCAGGCTGCCCTCACAGAGATCCACCTGCCTCTGCCTCCGGAGTGCTGGGATTAAAGCTTGGACATCTGCTATACATTGTGCTGTCTCATTTAGCCATACCAACAGCCCAATGAAGTGTGTATCTGAATACCTTGTGACCTGAGGCCCGTATTCAAGAATGTTTGATTTCAAAGTCCAGGTCTATCCACCGCTCCCTGGAGTATCATCAATCACCAACTGTCTTTAAAATGCTATTTTAACAAAACAAATGAAAAATAAGCATGGAAGTTAACGATTTTTTGTATGGTTGCAGATTTGATACAGTGTGTGTGTGTGTGTGTGTGTGTGTGTGTGTGTGTGTGTGAGCATGTGTGTTGTAGTTTACTGATGTGCCACAAATTTTCCCTCTTGGATGAGACTAAAACCGGGGGTATTCCCATTGTATTACAATGTTTATTTCTATTCCAGTCATTGGAATAAGTCCTTTTGGCTCACTCAGGGATGATCCTTATAGCTGATCGTCAATATATTCCCATCCTGGGACTCCCTGCCAACACATTTCTTAACAAACATTGATCAACGTCATTGTTTTCCTGAAAAGCTTATCCAAAATAAATGAGAAATTAAATTCCCACTGCAAATCAGGACAATAAAGATCATGAATAAGAGTCATCTTGCCTGTTGGATTTGTCTCCAGTGAGGTTAACAGAAAACCAAAGCCTCGCCATATGTTCTCTTTAGGCACAGTTGTTCATTCATCTGGCATATCCTATAAATCAAATGCTTATTTAAAAAATTGTTGTTTTGAATCAGGGGGAAAAACCCAGATAGCCCTCAGGCCAGAATCAGCATGCCAAATCCAATCCCAAAGCTTTCAAGTATAATGTGGACATTTATTCAATATTCAGCTAATGTTATTTTTCTGTCTTCCCCATTCCCCATTCACTTTGAGCCACTCAAAATAACACCAAATATCAGGACAGCACAATGTGGGGCTTAGAAGGGCCGGAGAGGCAGAAGATAGATTCTGTATTTGTAATCATTGCGTCCTTGGCACCTCCCGAATACTGTGTTTGTTCAAGGCAGTGGTTCTTGGTCTGGCTGCACGTTTGCATCACATGGGAGAATTTTTGTAAAACAGAAAACTCTCCTAAACTTGTCTCGAACAAATTATACCAAAATTTCAGCATGAGCATAGTTGATTTGCTTTCATTAATTGCAGGTAACCTCAATGTGCAACTAAAGCCAAAATTTCTGCTTTAAAAGACCTGCTATTAAGCCGCATGGTGGTGGCACACACCTTTAATCCCAGTACTTGGGAGGGAGAGGCAGGAAGATCTCTGTGAGTTTGAGGCCAGCGTGGTCTACAGAGTGAGTTCCAGGACAGCTAGGACTGTTACATAGGGAAACCCTGTCTTGAAAAAGCAGAAAGGGAGAGGTAGAAGGAGAAGAGAAGCAGAGGGAGAGAAGAGGGAATCTGTTCATGGATTGTTCTGTCTCATCTGGTCACACATGATGTGGTGGCCTATTTTAGTGTGTGCATGCGTGTGTGTGTGTGTGTGTGTGTGTGAAATTTTTCCCATGGCCACTTCTAAATCTTAACTGTTCCATTTGCATTTGTTCCTTTATACATTCTTTCTAAAAACATATGGGATGAGGATTAAAGTACAAACCAATCCATTTCTTTGGGAGGTAATTCACAAGGGGAAACAGCCAATCGGGGCTGTTATATACATTATTTTTCTCACTGTTGCAAACAGATACCAGACAAAAAAGCATCTGAAGAGAGGAAGGGTTTATTTTGGATTACAATTCATGAGGTACAGTCGATCAAGACAGGGAAGGCACAGCAACAGGCTGAGTACCTCTCTGTACTGTTGGGAGGCAGCTTGTTCCTATCTCAGTGGGTAAGGACTTAGCTTGCTGCCTTCCCTTTCCCCTTTCATTCAGCCTGGGACCCCAGTCCATTTGATGGTGCCACTCACCATGAGTGCTGGTTTTTTCTCCTAGTTAACCCTCTCTAAAGAGGCCTGAGAGGCACACCCTAGGCATTAATTAACACAACCAAGTTGATAGTCAAATTGGGTTCTCAAGAGAAACTAATCTTGTTAGTCTTGTTACAGAGATAAAATGCGTAACTCAGAGTGATCCCAGACAAGGAATGAGGGACATAGAATATTTACCAATTCTTGCTAGTCATTAGTTGCCAGTTTGTTTCAAGGGTCTTTAATTCTCTGTCACTTGTAGCCTGTAATGTGCACAGTCATGAAAGACTTGTAGCAGCCTGTAAGCAAAGTATTACAAGGGCTGACAGAAATCCAGCTCATACACAGTAGAGCAAAGCTGGACCACATTCTTGTTGTATCCACAGGCAAAAAGATTCAGATTCAGTACATTTTCTTCTTTTGTATATGCATCTATTCTGTTTCTCTTTAACCTTATAGCTTTTCATTATTTCATACTGTGATATCACATCATATTAGCCATTTTTGCTGCTGTAATAAAACAAGACAACCAGAGGAAACTTATGGAAGAAAGAATTTATTTTAGTTTACTGTTTCTGAAGGAGAGACCATAATGATGGGAGAAGAACAGCAGCAGGCATCCAGAGCAGGAAGGTGAGAAATCACATTTTTCTTATTTAAAAAAAGATTTATTTATTTATTTTGTATATAGTGTTCTGCCTGTGTGTATCCCTGCAGGCCAGAAGAGGGCACCAGATCTCATTACAGATGGTTGTGAGCCACCATGTGGTTTCTGGGAATTGAACTCAGGACCTCTGGAAGAGCAGCCAGTGCTCATAACCTCTGAGCCATCTCTCCAGGCCTAAGAAAACACATTTTCAATCACAAGTGTGAAGCTGAGAGAGAACTGGAAGTGGGACAAGGCTATAAAGTCTAAAATTCATTCAATCTAGACTATACTTGCTCACTGAAAAAATATTTTTTAAAAAGAAAAGATCCCAGTAAAGCACTTAAGATGCAAAATGAAAGTTTTTTTCTTCTTTTTCTAGTGATCTGGTCAGGAAGAAAGCTGGTTGGGAACAGCTCTTCAGATGGAGGACAATACACCTCACTCCAGCTTCAGAAGTGCCAGTTGCAATTAACATCTCGGAAAACACATAGTTCACAGTATTTGTTGCCAAGATATTTCCTATCCATAAATTTGCATGTTGCAAATTTGGTGGCTTTTAAAGTGCAAAGTTTTCCTCCAAATAATTTATGTGTACTTTTTAAGAGAGTCTAGCATCTATTTATAGTCCCTGACTTTTTTCCCAAAAGACCATGAGAAGAATTACTACCCAAAAAGAGGCAAGCACCTTGAAGGCTTTGTGGGAACCAAGTCACTGGTATTGAACTTTGTGAATGTCAGCACAAATTGTATTTTCTATTATATGTATGTGTGAGTGAGTGTACAAGGGACTTGTCTTTTCCATCATGTGTATGTGAGTGTTCGTACAATTTACTTAATGGTTTGTAAGATTGACACAATGCCTGCTGATTCACATTGTAGCTTCTTAACCTGAGGTTAATCCAGGGCTTTAAGGACTTAGTTGTTTCTTTCCATTATCCTCTAACTGAAACTTAATATTCATTTTAGTTATAAACATAGGCAGTGAGCCTCAGTAAAGCTATGCATTGATCTGTAAATTCAATGCTACTGGTTGTTTCAGTCATGACTGTTTCAGTTATACTGTAATTGTTGGAGTTATTGAGATATTTATGTTCATTACTTGGGGATTATGATGCTTAATGAAAATATTCCTTATCTTAGTTTGGGTTTCTATTGCTGTAAAGAGACACCATGACCATGGCAGTTCTTTTATTTTTTTATTTTGGCAGGTTCATTTCTTGGCATCTTCTTTACAAAATTGTCTTTTTTCATTGTTCCTTTTTATTTAAATTAGAAAAAAGCTTGCTTCACATGTCAATCCCAGCTTCCTCTCCCTCCTCTCCTCCCCCGCCCTCCCCATCAGGCACCCCAGTCCCCCACCCAATCCCCACTCTGATCCCCAAGGAGGGTGAGGCCCTTCATGGAGGATCTCCAGAGTCTGTCATTTTATCCAGGGCAGGGCCTAGGCCCTTCCCCAAGAGTCCAGGGTGAGAGAGCTTCCTTCATTGTGGGATGGGCACTCAAAGTCTATTTGTATGTCAGGGATAAATACTACCCAAGGCTCCATAGATTACCTAGACCTCCTCACTGACATCCACATTCAGGGGGTCTGTCAGGCCCATGCTGTCCATCCAGCCATCAATCTGGGGTCCAAGAGCTTCCCCCTGTTCAGGTCAACTGTTTCTGTGGGTTAAACCAGCCCAGTCTTAACCCCTTTGCTCATCAGTTCTCCCTTTCTGTCACTGGATTCCAGGAGTTCAGTTTAGCTGTGGATATCTGCCTCTGCTTCCATCAGTCACTGGATGAAGGTTCTGTTTCCCAGACTCTCTGGCAGTGGGATTGTAGGCTGGAACTCCCATGATTCATGTCTAAAATCCATATATGAGTGAGTACATACCATGTCTCTATTTTTGTGACTGAGTTACCTCACTCAGACTGGTTTCTTCTAGTGCCATCCATTTGCCAGCAAATTTCAAGATTGCATTGCTTTTTTTTTCTGCTGAGTACCACATTTTATCTATCCACTCTTCAGTTGAGAGGCATCTAGGTTGCTTCCAGGTTGTGGCTATTATAAATAATGCTGCTATGAACATAGTGGAACAGATGTCCTTGTTGTATGAATGTACATCTTTTGAATATATGCCTAAGAGTGGAATTGCTGTGTCTTTTGGTAAACTGATTCCCATTTTCCTGAGGAATCTCCATACTGATTTTCAAAGTGGCTGAACAAGTTGGCACTCCCACCGGCAATGGAGGAGTGTTCCCCTTTTACCACATCCTCTCCAGCATAAATTGTCGTTGGTGTTTTTTATTTTAGCCATTCTGACAGGAGTGAGATGGTATCTCAGAGTTGTTTTGATTTGCATTTCCTGGATAGCTAGGAAAGTTGAGCACTTTCTCAAGTGTCTCTCAGCCATTTTAGACTCCTATATTGAGAATTCTCTATTTAGTTCTTTACCCTGCTTTTTAATTGGATCCTTTGGTGTTTTGGAGACTTGCTTCTTGAGTTCTTTTTAAATTTTGGAGATCAGCCCTCTGTCAGATGCAGGGTTAGTGAATATCTTTTCCCAACCTGTGGGTTGCATGGCAATTCTTATAAAGGAAAACATTTAATTGGCGCTGCCTATGGTTTCAGAGGTTAGGTCATTATTGTCATAGCAGAAAGCCTAGCAGTGTGCAGGCTGGAGAGGGGCTGAGGGTTCTATATCTTGATCCACAGGCAGTAGGATGATAGACTGAGTACTGGGCATAGCTTGAGCATGTATGAAACACCCAAGCCTGCCCCCACAGTGACACATGCCCTACAACAAGGCCACAAATATTCCAACAAGGCCACACATAATAGTGCCATTCTCTATGGGCCAAGCATTCAAACACATGAGTCTATGGGCATCATGCCTATTCAAGTTACCACATCTCTGCAACTTGTTTTTTAATGTGATAAAAAATGCATCTAACACGTCACATTCATTTTAATATGTTAGTGACAATTTCAACACAAAGATTAGACTTATGATTCTGTATACATTGTTTTAAACATTTAAAAACTATTCAGAGAAAAGGACATTTATTAGATACAAAAAGTCTAAAGAATAGTTGGTCTACAACAAGTAGTAAATGGGACCTCACAAACCTGAAAGTCTGTTCAGCAAAGGACACCATCATTCCGGCAAAGCAGCAATCTACAGAATGGGAAAAGCTCTTTACCAACTGTAAATATGATAAACTATGGGTATCTAGTATTGTATAAGCAATTCTATGAAGAACTGAAAAATATGGAACACCAAGAAAAAACCAGTTAAAAATGGAGTACTGAACTAAGGAGAAAGTTCTCAAAAGATGAAACCCAAATGACTGGGAAATACTTAAAGAAATGTTCAACACCCTTAGCCATCAGGAAAATGCAAATCCAAATTACTCTGAGATTCCATCTTACACTAGTCAGAATGGACAAGATCAATAAAACAAATGACAGTTCATGCAGGCTAGGATGTAGGGTAAGGGGAACATTGCTGGTGGGAGTACAGCCATTGTGGAAATCTGTGTAATGGTTCTTCTGGAAGTTGGGAATAGATCTACCTCAAGATCCAACTGTACCTTTCTTGGGCATATACACAAAGGACTCTATATCCAACTTCAAAGATGCTTCTTCATTCCTATTCATTGCTTCTCTGTTCATAGTAACCAGGAACTGGAAACAGCTTAGATGTCTGTCAACCGATGATTGGATAATTAAAATTTGGTACATTCACACAAAGAAATATTACTCAGATTAAGAAAGAAATCATGAAATTTGAGGGAAATGGGTGAAACTAGGAAGGAATCATCCTGAGTGAGGAAATTCAGACTTGAAAAGTCAAATAGTGTATAGTTTCTCTTATACATAGATGTTCTTTTAAGTTTTGACATGTGGATGGACTACAATCCAAATAACCACAGTTGTTAGTTACCAAGTAAGGGACAAAGGGGAGGAGAGGCTCTCCCAAGGAAGGGGGAATAGAATATAATGTTATGGAGAGATGAAGGGGAAACAAGAACAGAAGGATTAATTAAATAGGGAATGGGGTGGGAGAACAGGGTAAAGGAGGGAAATGGGGAGGGATAACTAACACTGTTGGCCATTTGAAAAATCATATGAAAATCTACTACTGTAGAAGCTTCCTAAAATATATGTACATTTGAAAGGTATTCAAATAGAGTCCCCAAATAATAATAAGGGAGAAAATGTCTCAACTAAACATCTTATGTCACCAAGAAAAATCTCCAGTGCAAGGAATGGGTTTCATCATTGGCTAAAGGGTTCCTGTGGAGTCCTCCCAAACACCACCGGCTACTATCAAGGTTACTTCTGGTTCCCTATAACCTGATTGGGCTGGTTCCTAATAAGAAGCTTCACCGCATTGACTATCATTCATGGTCCTGGAAGCTACTCTGTATACTACTGCAGGAGAAAGGTAAACATCAAAATCAACCAGCTACATGCTGGGTGGTGGTGAAATATGCCTTTAATACCAGCACTCGGGAGGCAGAGGCAGGCAGATCTCTGTGAGTTCGAGGCCAGCCTGGTCTACCAAGTGAGTTCCAGGACAGCCTCCAAAACAATACAGAGAAACCCTGTCTCAAAAAACAAAAAAAAATGTATGTGGATGATACTTGGCAAGGAAAGAGAAAGTTCAGGTTCATACTAACAACCTACTTAAGTCAAATAATGGTAGCTCCAGCATTTTGATGAGAACAGATACCACTGTAGGATTAATCCAACACCAACTAGTGTCTTAGTTTCTTGAAGGGTTTTTAGTTTCTTGAAGGGTTTTTCCACTGCTGCATTCAAAAAGTAAATGGTAACTCACACCAGCCATGGTTCTAATGCAGCTGTCCCAGAGTTATGTTTCAGTGTTTGTGTGGGCTACATTCGTAGTACATTTTGTAAGAGCTTAATATAAATTCTTGGAACTCAGATAATGCCTCTATGTCTATTAAAAGAAGTCAGAACCACGGGATTTGAGAAGAGGTTGCTTGGCAATAATAAAACAGAATAAATCAAGTCACCTTAACACAAAGCAGTTCTTTCTTCTATGTGACAGTTTGTCAAAATTTAAGAGGGAAAGGGCTTTCATTTTTATAAAACTAAAAAAAGCAAGTTATCACATTGTGGAATACATTTTTTCATGTATAAAATCTCAATTTTATTTCCAGTATTTGGTAACATAGAAAGCAATAAGCAATAATATAAGTCGGTATTACTGTATTGTTGCAAGAGTTGAAAATAAACCATCCTCTGTTTTTCACATGATGATAAAGGATCTGTTTGAGTTTGAGTAGTCTTTTCCCATGTGAAAACAAACACCATCATTTCCCACTGAGAAAAGAAAGACTCACAAATGAGTAACCTGGAGAAAATATCCACAACTGCATATCAGTGTCAGGGCATCCTGGAGAAAATAAACAGCACATTGGATATACACCACCAAGCACAAAGGAAAAGGATTATCTATGTGAAGGGCACAATGGACATTGAAAGGGAACATAATAGAATTCCTTGGAAGTCAAACAAGATGAAGTAAGACAAGATGCTTTATTGGCTGGAAAGGACAAGTAGCTAACAAACTCTTGGACTAAGTTATCATCACTTTTGGTTCTTATTCTGGTCATCTATTCCTAAGCAGAAAGTATGTATGGTTATTAAATGGGATGTCAAACATCATCTGAGCAAGAAGACATTTAATTCAATGGTTTTCCTGTTATTGTGCTAAATCTGCCCAATATTTGCTTTTGTGGTTGATTGAGAGACCTGAAATATTATTTTGGAGTTCTTTCTATCAAGAGTTAAATCTTTAGTGGTATGAATTTCCCCCTGAGTGTGCATTGTTTTCAGTATTCTTAATTTATAAATGTGTTGAGATTTGAATTTTGTTTTTCCCCCCTTAGTTCCCAAGTTTTTCAGAAGAGTATTTTAGAGTTTTTCAAATAAAATACTTCTGCTTCTTTCTTGTTGTTAGTTTCCAGGCTTTTTCTTTATCATCCAGCTCATAAACTGTGGTTAAAAATCCATGGTTCAGGAGGACATAGGTCCTAGTGGAGAATCCGCTGCTGTTGTTTTGCTAAACAGCCATGATGTTACTCATCAGCTTGCCTTTTACATAACTGTATTTATTCCTATACACCAGTACAGCTGTCAGCTTTGGTCAGAGATACTTCTTTTTGCAGCTGGCAGTGGTTACTGTAGAGACTTATAACTGGCCAAAGTACTAAAAATGAGTGAGTAGTGAGTGTTCAGCCATAAACAGGATATGTATATTAACTTTTCCAAGGCTCAGGGAGTATCTTGGAAGAGCATGGCCAGTTAGATGGCTAAGTGTTCAATAACAAGTTTAAACCTCATGACCTGAGTCTAATCTCCAAAACCTGAATACAAAAGCACATCTGTAACTCCAGGACTCCCACACCAAGATGGGAAAGAGAGACAGGAGAATAGCCTAGAAACTGCCAGGCCAGCTAGCCTGAAGTGCACACCATGTAAGAAACAAGAGAGACCCTGCCTCAACAAGGTAGAATGAGAGAACCAACTCTGAAAAGCCATGGCATGCATGTACCTGCACTCACACACAGGCATAACACACACACATAAATAATAATAATAACAATAGTTTTACTTTTAATAATAATAAAAATTAGTTTCAAGTTTAAAAGGATGTTCTGGAGTTTTGTGGTGCACTGTCCTGAGGTGATGACATGCCTATCTTTTGGTATAGACATAGCCTCTGCACTGATTAACTTATAACAACTGTGATTATTGAGAAAGACCTGTACAAAATTGTGCTTTTCAGCATCCTGTCACCAAGAAAGGAGGAATTCATGAAGCCCTACCCTTCCCTGAGGATTTCTAGGCAGTTAATTGTTGCTCAGGAGGGAGAGTCATATTTTTCAGTGGTGTAGCCATTGTCAAATTGTCTATGTAAATAACTCCTGACCTGTTTTGTGTAGGCAACCCTAACTAAACTTTTTGGGTCACAAAAATAAAGACATAAAAGTAGAAGGGAAGGGGATCAGTTTTGGGGGAGTAGAAAAGATAAAATAGATAGATGAATATGATCAAAATACATTATGTATATATGTATGAGAATGTCAAAATGAAACTCATTATTACATATAATGAAATATGCTAATAAAATTAAGAAAAATACAACATAACATATAATACTGTATATATATATACACATACACATGTATGTATACATATGTATTCTGAATCAAGTTAGGAACTATTGTACTAAAACATTTTTCTTTGAAAATCATTTTAATGTATTTTAATAATTTTTGTCTAATCTACCAGATAAATCATCTAAATAAATAGATGCTATACAGTCTCTTACCCATCAGTACAAAAATAAAATCGCACTCTATACCTGCTGCCTCTCCCCAGCACAAGTCCCAGGGGAAGGCCTGAGCTCCTCCCAACCCTTCCCGGTATATTCATGTAGTGTGAACAAAGCTTGAAGCTCACTCTGTGCAAACGAAGTGGTCTCGTGCTGAGACCTGGCAGCCAGGTCTGGCTTGTCACTTAGAGCAAAAATCTATACCACCTCCCTGACACTGAGCTCCTTCCTCAGTGGGCAGGAGGTGGGAGGAACTTGGCAAGGAGATCACCATCTTACCAGATGATAACCACATAGCCCAAATGGGCTCAACTGTGGCACGCCAGAGGTTGAGCCACATTTTGATCCCAACCCACAGTGAGAGAAAAGTACTACCCAACCTCTACATTCAAATGGGTAGGGCCAAGGGAAAGATAGGCAGGTGGCCACCACTCCTCACTCTAGTACTGGCCTTGTGGGGGATTAATGTGTGTAGGGGGGGGGGAGGTTCTGTCCACTTGGTTAGCTTCAGGTTGGGAGAAGCCTGGGAGAAGCCTGTGCAGTTTCTCAAAGCCTGCAGCCATTCTCTCTAGGAAGCCAATCCATAGTAGTCTAGAGCCACATGACTGCCCAGAGGGATTCCCCAGATTAGGCCACAATCTCTCAGAGCTAGTGTGTGTCATAAAGGGTCACATGAGAGAAAGGGACACAGCCCGCTGCTAAAGACAGAAGACAGCTGCTCGGGAAGCCCCCTTCTTCCCCCCACCCCCCAAGCCTCATGATCCAAATTGGACAGGCATTTAGTTTCATGCTGCTAGGGATAGGAGCATGACATCCACTGGAGGTTCTCCCCCAGGACTGTGGGCTAGCAAACCCAGCTGCAAAGCAAAGTTTTAGCCACACACCCTCACCTTCTCTGCCAGGAGCTGGGGCTCCTCCTGACTCTCCCTGCCCTGCCCTACCCCAACTTGCTCTAGATTCAGGATAGAGGTGAAGCACGTCACCCACAGGAGACTGCTCCTAATGGAAACACTGGGTTAACCCTTGACAACTGAGAATTAAGGAGGAAGGGGAGACCAGGGACTTGAGAAGCTTGAGGACAAATCCCAGACAGACACAGGGTACAGGCTCTTTGGTTTGGGAATGCGAGAGTCTAGAAGTCACCTCACCCTTGCTCATGCAAACTCTGCTGGCCCCCTAAAAAAAAAAAGCAGAATTGGAGGCTGCTGGGACCCAGCCACACTGGTTCCTGTGGTGGCAGGTGGTGAAAGAGCAATGCGACCTAGACAAGGGAGCTGTCCCTCCCCAGGTAGGAAGCTATTAGCCCATAGGACACCTGTGCAAATGAGCAAACTTTCCCTCACCAGGAACACAGGCTTGAGTGCAGCCCAACTCACCATATATCATAGTTCAGTCCCCACAAGGTATGAGGGGCACCCTTAGCTGTGTCATTTGGGTGGGTGGGGAGGGAACACAGAAGACAAGGACTGCCCTGAGAAAGAGAGGGGGACACCCCCTCCATGACTGCCCCACACCCGCTGGCATCCATGGATACCCCGATCAACAGAGCTGCAGGAGAGGGCAGAGAAGGGGGGGTTCTGGAAGGGCTGAAGTCACCTGAGTCAGAAAGAACAAGAACTCCTGTGGGAGAAAGGAAGGGTCAGGTGTCTGTGATACTGGGTGGAAGCATCTGCACCTTGCACACCTCAAGCCTGGTCCTATCTGTGGCTGGAAGATCAGATGCCACCAGGCCCAGGTTGGGCCCAAGCTGTCTGATCCTGCCACACAGACTAATCCTGTCACATGGCAGGTTTGCAAGGTGGATGATTAAAGCATTTTACATAAATTTAGTTAGCTATTTTCTGAATTCTGGAAGAACTGCCATTATAAAAATTCTTTAACATTAGAAGCCTTCAATTTTATTTTGAGGAGGCCATGCGTTTTCATGGAGAAGTCAGGTGTAAGTCTGATAGGTTTGCCTTTATATGTTACTTGGCCTTTTTTCTTTGCTGCTCTTAATATTCTTTCTTTATTCTGCATGCTTGGTGTTTTTATTATTATGTGGGGAGCAGACTCTAGATGTCTTGGTCTGCCAGGGCAGGTCAACGTGCTCACAGTCCCCAGACCAGGAGGCTCCAAAGAGGGCAAGCAGAAGGCTGGTCAGAGAGAGGCCCACACTCACCTCTCCCCTTGGGGGGAGGTGGGACTAGCACTGCAATGTCAGCAGACTCTGGATGGCTTGGTTCACCAGGGCAGGCCTGTAAAGAGAAACCTTTTCCTTTGAGAGGAGCCTTCCCGCCAGCCTGGTTCTAGAGCCTCATCAGTCCCAAATAAACACACAGGAGGCTATATTAATTATGAAGCTGTTGGCCTTGCTTGTTTCTTACTGGCTAGCTCTGACTTAAGTAATTACCCCATAATTGTTAATCTAAGTATGTCTCTTACCGGAGAAGTTTCCGGGCTTCCTACCCCATGGCGTTACATCTCGACTCCCTTGTGTTTCTCCTTCCCAGAGTCCTCCTGGACTCCTAGCCCCACCTATCTAGATTCCTATTGGCTCAACAGTGCTTTATTGACATAAGACTTCCCCAACACAGGCCGAACTCTGTGCAGTCCCCAGGCCAGGAGACTCCCTCAACCTGCTTTCTTATAGAACCCAGACCTCCAGCCCAGGGATGGCACCACCCACCATGGGTTGGACCCTCCCCCATTGAGCACTAATTAAGAAAATGTCTTACAGCTGGATCTTATGGAGACATTTTTCTCAATTGATATTCTTTCCTCTTAGATGACTTTCATTTGTGTCAAGTTGACATAAAACTATCGAGCACAAGAACTGTTACAAGTGTTATTAAAAGGAAAACTTTTTCATTTAAGCAAAACAACACACACAATTTGAGAGCCAAGTGCTCCTAAACCAGAACAGGTTTCTAAGCACTCTAAAGACAGTATCATTGATAGGAAAATGGACGTAAGAAGTAGAAAACTTTTTAATTGGTTACAGTTTAGTCAATCAACCAGTAAATTGGTTACAGCTTAACTGGATAATCATTTATAACTTATTAGTTAATTGACTACAGGCCTACTACAACCAACCAAAGCTCAGTTACTACTATTCTATTGCTTTGATCTGTTGGGCCAAGTGTAGGTGCGCAATTAGGCCATTCCTGGGTCAAGGAAGAAATCAAAAAGAAATTAAAGACCTCCTAGAATACAGGAAAAATTAAGACACAACATACCCGACCTTTCTGGGATCTCCTGGCCTGGGGACTGCAGCCAGGTCGACTCACTCCCAGAGGACCAAGCAACCAGGAGCCTGCTGAGAGTGCTAGTCTACTACTGCCCCAACTCAGGGCAGAAGGCAGAGGAGAGGGAGTGCCTCAGATCCACTTGCACCCACCGCGAGACCCATCAGAGTATTGAACCTGCTTGTACCAACCAGAAGAGAACTGTGGACACATACCCAGCAGGAAAGAAGAGATCCCACCTGTACACACTGGAAGAAGGGATGGGAAGAAGACAATATGAGAACACATTCAACAACAGAAACACCGGAGACAAGGTACTGTACACCAGCAAGACCTGAACATTCCAACACAGATGAAGCAGAAGAGAACGACCATAAAACTACTTCATGAAGATAATAGAGACCCTAAAAGAGGGAATGAGAAAATCTTTTAAAGAAATGGAAGAAAAGACAAACCAAAATTTGCAAGAAACAATTCAAACAGTGCAAGGTTTGAAAACTTAAATACAGACAATAAAAAAACACAGTCTGAAAGAATGCTGGAATTAGAAAAGGTTAGTAAATGATCTGGAACTACAGATGCAAGCATAACCAACAGAATAAAACAGTTGGAAGAGAGAATCTCAGGCATTGAAGATTCACTAGGAGAAATAGATCCATCAACCAAAGAAAATCTTAAGTCCTACAAATCCCTAATACAAAATATCCAGGAAATACGGGAAACCGTGAAAAGACCAAATCTAAGAATAATAGGGATAGAACAAGGGAAAGAAACCCAACTCAAAGCTGCAGAAAACATACTCAACTTAAAGAAAGACATGCCAAAGAAAGTACAAGAAGTCTACAGAACATCAAATAGAGTGGGTCACAACAAAGGACCCCTCAGTATATAATAACCAAAACTCCAAACACACAGAATAAAGAAATAATATTAAGAGTAGCAAAGGAAAAAAGGGAAGTAACACATAAAGGCAAATCTATCAGAATTACACCTGACTTCTCCATGGAAACTCTGAAAGCCAGAAGGTCCTGGATAGATATTCTACCAACATTAAGAGTCCACGGATGCCAGCAAAGCTTTCAATCACTATAGATGGAGTAAACAAGATATTCCACGACAAAACAAGATTTAAACAATACATATCCACCAATCCAGCCCTACAGAAAATACTGGAAGGAAAACGTCCATCTAAGGAAGGTAACTATGCTCACAAAATCGTAGGGAAAAGATTATCCAACTTTACTAAAAGCCAAAACAGAAAGTGGGGTAAATCAACAAACAATAACACCATCACCATCAAATAAAAAACAAACAAGAATTAACACTTAATGGTCCTCAATCTCCCTCAATACTAATGGTCTTAATTTACCTATAAAAAGACACAAGCTAACAGAATGGATACGAAGACAGAATCAGTCCTTCTGATGCATACAAGAAACAAACCTCAACTTCAAAGACAGACATTACTTCAGAATAAAGGGTTGGGAAAAGATTTTCCAATCAAATTGACCCAAGAAACAAGCTCATGTAGCTGTCCTAGTATCTAACAAATTAGACTTCAAACTAAAATCAATAAAAAGAGATGAAGAAGCTCATTTCATATTCATCACAGGAAAAACCCATCAGGAAGAAGTCTCAATTCTGAACATTTATGCCCCAAATACAAAGGCACCCACGTTCATAAAAGAAACATTACTAAACTCAAATCACACATATTTTAGACACTTACAGTGGGAGACTTCAACACCCCACTTTCACCACTACACAGGACCACCAGACAGAAAATTAACAAAGATACAAAGGAACTAATAGAAGTTATGACCCAATTGGGTTTAACAGACATGTATAGAACATTCCATCTAAACACAAAAGAATATACCTTCTTCTCAGCACCACAAGAGACCTTCTCTAAAATCAATCACATACTTGGCAACATAGCAAACATTAACAGGTACAAAAAAATAGGATTAAACCCCTGTATCTTATCAGACCGCCATGCTTTAAAGTTAGAATTCAACAACAACACAAATTTCAGAAACCCTATAAATTCATGGAAATTGAACAACACACAATTGCACCATTCCTGGGTCAAGGAAGAAATAAGAAAGAAATTAAAGACTTCCTAGAATTCAATGAAAATGAAGACACAACATACCCAAACTTATGGGACACTCTGAAAGCAGTGCTAAGAGGAAAGTTCATAGCACTAAGTGCTCATATAAAGAAACTGGAGAATAGTCACACTAGAGAATTAACAGCACAACTGAAAGCTCTAGAACAAAAAGAAGCAAACTCACCCAGAGGAGTAGATGCTAGTAAATAATCAAATTGAGAGCTGAAATCAATAAAGTCGAAACAAACAAACAAAAAATAATACAAAGAATCAATGTAACAATGAGTTGGTTCTTCAAGAAAATCAACAAGATAGACAAACCTTTATCCAAACTAACCAAAAGGCAGAGAACATGCAAATTAACAAAATCAGAAATGAAAAGAGGTACATAACAACAGACACTGAGGAAATTCAGAGAATCTTCAGGTCATACTTTGAAAAATTGTACTCCACAAAATTAGAAAATTTAAAGGAAATGGAAAATTTTCTGGATAGATATCACTTACCAAAATTAAATCAATAACAGATAAGCAATTTAAATGGATATATAACCCCCAATGAAATAGAAGTAGTCATCAAAAGTCTCCCAACCAAAAAAAATCCAGGCTCAGATGGCTTTAGTGCAGAGTTCTACCAGAAATTCAAAGAAAAGCAAATTCCAATACTCCTCAAAGTGTTCCACACAATAGAAGCAGAAGGTTCGTTGCCAAACTCCTTTTATGAGGTTACAATTACCATGGTAATGAAGTCACACAAAGACACAACTAAGAAAGAGAACTACTGACAAATATCCCCCATGAACATCGATGCAAAAATACTCAATAAAATACTAGTAAATTGAATCCAAGCACACATCAGAAAAATCATCCACCATGATCAAGTAGGCTTCACACCAGGGATGCAGGGATGGTTCAGCATACGGAAATCTATCAATGCAATCTACCATATAAACAAACTGAAAAAGAAAAACCACATGATCATCTGACTTCATGCTGAAAAAGCCTTTGAAACAATCCAACACTCATTTATGATAAAGGTCTTGGAGTGATCATGGATAACAGGAACATACCTGAACATACTAAAAGCAATATACAGTAAACCAACAGCCAACATCAAACTAAATGGAGTGAAACTCAACACAATTCCTCTAAGATCAGGAACAAGAGAAGGCTGTCCACTGTCTCCATACCTCTTCAATATTGTACTTAAAATTCTAGCTAGAACAATAAGACAACAAAATGAGATCAAGGGGGATACAAATTGGAAAGGAAGAAGACAAACTTTCACTATTTGCAGATGATATGATAGTTTACATAAGTGACCCAAACATTCTACCAGGGAACTCCTACAGCTGATAAGTACTTTCAGCAAAGTGGCAGGATACACGATCAACTCAAGAAAATCAGTAGCCCTACTATATACAGACGATAAAAGGGCTGAGAAAGAAATCAGAGAAACATCACCCTTTACAATTGCCACAAACATCATAAAATATCTTGAGATGACACTAGCCAAACAAGTGAAAGACCTTTATGACAAGAACTTTGAGTCCTTAAAGATAGAAATTAAAGAAGATACCAGAAAACGGAAAGATCTCCCATGCTCTTGGATAGGAAGGATCAACATAGTAAAAATGCCAATCTTGTCAAAAGCAATTTACAGATTCAAAGCAATCCCCATCTAAATACTGGCACAATTCTTCACAGAACTTGAAAGAGCAATAATCAGCTTTACATGGAAAAACAAAAGGCCCAGTATAGCTAAATCGACCCTGTACAATAAAGGAAATTCCGGAGACATCACCATCCTTGACTTCAAGCTCTATTATAGAGCTATACTCCTGAAAACAGCTTGGTATTGACACAAAAATAGACAGGTAGACCAATGGAATCAAACTGAAAACACTGATATTAACCCACACACCTACAAACACTTGAGTTTTGACAGAGAAGTTAAAATTATACAACGGACAAAAGAAAGCATCTTCAACAAGTGGTGCAGGCATAACTGTATGCTGGCATGTAGAAGACTGCAGATAGATCCATGTCTATTGCCATGCATAAAACTTAAGTCCAAATGGATCAAAGACCTCAACATAAATCCAGCCACACTGAACCTCTTAGAAGAGAAAGTGGGAGGTACCCTTGAACCAAATGGCACAGGAGCCTGCTTCCTGAACATAATGCCAGTAGCACAGACACTGAAATTGATAATTAATAAATGGGACCTCCTGAAACTAAGAAGTTTCTGTAAGGCAAAGGACACAGTCAACAAGACAAAAAGACAGCCCACAGAATGGGAAAAGATATCCACTAACCCCACATCTGACAGAGGGTGATCTCCAAAATTTACAAAGAACCCAAGAAGCAAGTCTCCAAAACACCAAATGAGTCAATTAAAAAGTGGGGTACAGAACTAAACAGAGAATTTTCAATAGAGGAGGCTAAATGGCTGAGAGATACTTCAGAAAGTGCTCAAATTCCTTAGCCATTAGGGAAACACAAATCAAAACAACTCTGAGATACCATCTTGTACCTGTCAGAATGGCTAAAATCAAAAACAGTAATGACAGTTTATGCTGGAGAGGATGTGGAGAAACGGGAACACTCCTTCACTGCTGGTGGGAGTGCCAACTCGTACAGCCACTTTGGAAATCAGTATGAAGATTCCTTAGGAAAATGGGAATCCATCTACCACAAGATCCAGCAATTCCACTCTTTGGCATATATCCTAAGATGCACATTCCTACAACAAGGACATCGGTTCCATTATGTTAATAGCAGCTTTATTTATAATAGGCAGAACCTGAAAGCAGCCTAGATGTCCCTCAACTGAAGAATGGATAAAGAAAATGTGATACATTTACACAATGGCATACTACAATGGAATGTTGAAGTTCACAGGCAAATGGATGGAACGAGAAGAAACCATCCTGAGTGAGGTAACCCAGTCACAAAAAGACAAACATGGTATGTACTCACTCATATATGGATACTAGATATAGGGCAAAGGATTACCAGCCTACAATTCACATTTCTAGAGAAGCTGGGAATCAAGGAAGACCCTAAGAGATACATTCAGTGTTCCCTGGAGAAGGGGAAAGGGACAAGATCTCCTGAGCAAATTTGCAGCATGGGGGGAGGGGAGAGGGAGTTAGGAGAAAGAGAAGGGGAGAAGATGAAGCAGGAGGAGGACATGAGGGAACAGGAAGATTGAGTCAGGGGAAGAATAGAGGAGAGCAAGAAAAGAGATTCCATAAGAGAGGGAGCCATTATAGGTTTAAAGATAAATCTAACACTAGGGAAATGTTCAGAGATCTACAAGTGTGACCTCAACTAAGAATCTAAACAATAGTGGAGAGGTTACTTCAAATGTTCCTCCTCTATAATGAGATTGGTGACTACCTTATATGCCATCCTAGAGCCTTCATTCAGTATCTGATGGAAGCAGAACCAGACACCCACAGCTAAGCACTGAGCCGAATTCTTGGAATCCAGTTTTAGACAGGGAGGAGTGGTGAGTAACGGGGTCATGACCAGGCTCAGGAAAATCACAGAAACAACTGACCTGAACAAGAGGGAGCTTATGGATCCCAGACTGACAGCTGGGAAATCAGCATAGGAAAGAACCAGCTCCCCGTCCCCCGAACGTGGGTGTCAGTTAGGAGGCCTGGGCAATGCATGGGGTCTCTGGTTTTGGAACCAGTATTTGTCCCTAGCATATGAATGGACTTTGGGAGCCCATTCCACACAGAGGGATACTCTCTCAGCCTAGACACATAGGTGAGGGCCTAGGCCCTGCTCCAAATGATATGACAGACTTTGATGATCCCCCATGGAAGGTGTCACCCTCTCTGGGGAGCAGAAGTGGTATGGGGTGGCAAGTTGGTTGGCAGCATATGAGGATGGGAGGGAATGGGAACTGAGATTGATATGTAAAATAAGATAGTTTCTAATTTACATCAAAAATCTTGAGAAAATAAAAGAATTCCAAGTCTGTTAGTTTACTGCTAACCAAACGTTGGAGTTTATTTGGCTTTCTCCAGTTTTCCAAATTGCTGTCCTTTTTCTGTCCAGAGTCCCATGCAAAGCACCACACTGCATATTGAGCTATCACATTTCTCTGAGTTCCCTGCATCTGTGCCAATATGCCTCTTTCTTCTCTTGGTTTTTGTAAGACTATGAGAGTTTTTAGGAGGATTGGTCAGGCATTTTGTAGAATACTCCTGTTGTTTTCACATGATTAGATTGTGGTGCTAAGCTTGAAACAAAAAGGTCTTTCTTTTTTTACTTTAAAAGCTATTGTAGATGTTTATTTGATACTAGAAATGTGATCAGCAATCATAAAGCATTTCCCTTCGTCACAAAATAGTAAGAATTTAAACAACCCAAGGAGAAAAAATCTAAATGCTTTAAAAAATTGTTTTGACCTGGACCACTTTTCTCCTAAAAAGGGTCTCCAAAAACTTGAGTAGATTTATCATACTCAGTAATGAAATGTTTGAGCTCTTCAACATATCAGTCACCTATTTCTTGTAAATTCTGCCTCAATGCAAACTGTATTGATTTTTCTAATGAAGGGTGTTTTTCAACCAGCATTTTCACCACCATCCCGAAAGTTTCGAAGTCTTTTCGGCAAACCTGCTCAATCTCTTTGGTTTTTGATGCAATGGCTTTAGAGCGACTGTTGAGCTGGTTGTCTTCACACAATTCTGTGCCATCTGTTGTGTTCGCCTGGCGTTCTTCTGTCTGGTCGACAAATAAGGGTGCCGTGGATTCACTCTCAAACTCGGAAATCTCAATCAAGTTATTTTCATCTTCCTTCTCTGGCTTTTCATTAGCCCTCTTCCTGGCAGACTCAGTCAGTTCCTTCTCAGTCAGCCGGCTAGGTTGGTCTAATACCTTGGATGAAGAAACTACCGAGGAACTTGAGGATGAAGCATCTCTTGATGCTTTCAAAGACTGGATGGAACTGTCTTTATTTCTGTACCGAGACTGATGGAAGGAGGGCATTCTGCTTCCTTCTGGACAGTAGCTTCTACTTCAGAGACTGGAACCAGATCTCCTGCGTGGGGCATCCTTTCGGCCTACAGGTGACTTTCTGAGAAAAGCAGCGTGCCTTTTATGGGGAGAGCATTTTCTTGCATAATGGGAAGAGTAGAAACTTTATTCTCAAGCCATCTCTCATGTGCTCGTATTCAGGCTGTCGCCTTGTGAAATGATCACCTCTTGTGCGTCTGTAAACAGAATCATCTCTGTGAGATCGGTCACTTCTTTGATCATGAGAAAACCTGGCGCCCTCGTCACGTTCTCGGTAATCAGCATGACTACTGTAGCCTCTTTCATCAGGTCTGGCTAGCTTAGATGGTCTCATGTCTCCCACAGGTGATCTCATGTTTAGCGAAGGCGGTTTCTTGTCGCACAGAGGTGATCTCATGTCTCGCAGAGGCTGTCCCATGTCTCTCACAGGCGATTTCATGTCTCGCAGAGGTTGTCTCATGTCTCGCAGAAGCGATCTCATGTCCCACACAGGCGTTCTCTTGTCGGGCAGAGGTGGTCTCTTTGGCACAACATTAACTACTCTATGGTAGTCATCACTGGAGTTGCTCCAAGGGGGAAGCTCGTTCTCTTGGAAGACGTTTGTAGTCATATCGTCCCTTAGACCACATTTCGTCTCTAGTGGAAGCCACTATGTTCCGCCGCTGCCACTGAATCCTCTGAAGGCAGATGTCTGCCCTCCAGGGCCTTTCCTATTACATCATAAAGGAGTGCTGCATGCTATGCAAATCACTTGTCAATTGTGACGTTTCCATGTGTTTCAGTACTTCTGAATTCACACTGCCTCTAATTCAAAATGGAGGGAATGTGATGGCTTATATTATTTCACTTAAACATAAGTTTTAGAATTCTTCCAACCTTTACTCATGCTGTTTTAATCTATCCTAATATATGACTGTCTGACATCCTGAAATATACCCACTCTTTATCTGACTCTACTCTCATCTATACCTTGGATCAGGGGACCTATGTGGGTAAAGAAATTGTCAACTGCTGAGATGCTGACCATTTGATTGTTCAGCCACCATTTACAGATTAGAAGTCTAAACAGTTCACTAAAGATAACTCTAGAGAGCTCAGTGGGTAAAAGCCCTTCCCCCAATCCTCACAACCTGAGTTTGATCCCCAGGAGCCATGGAGTGAAAGGAGAGAAACAACTCTTACAAGTTATCTTCTGACCTCCACATGAATGCAATGACACACATGCCCAACTACATACATGCAAGCACACTAAGTAAATGTCAAGATTTATGATAACCCTGAAGACTTGAGCTTGGTAGTTGGTTCCTGTAATCACAGCATTATTGAGGCTAAAGCAGGATAGTGAATTCAAGGACAAGCTGAGCTACAGTGGAATTCTTCCTTGTCTCAAAAACTTTCCCCGGCCCACAAATATGTCTCTGAAGAACTGTAGACTATTTCTAGATTTTCATATTTCTAAAACACCATTCTAAGATTTCATTTGGTTTTAATATTCATCTCTGATATTTTAAACAGTGCTACTGAGGTGAGAACCTAGTAATAGGAGTTAGGATTTACAGAACTTGGGGAATGATAGTGTGTTTTATAATTACCATTAGAAAATTATTTCTTTCTCTTGTTGTTTGAAGATTTTCCTGCTGGCATCATTTGCCCTCTTATTTTTAAAAAGCTTTCAATCTCAACACCATCTTGAAACACCTGCCTGGTTGAATGGAAAGAGGCAGTCATTTAAGAGTTGTGACTTCACTTTCTGTTGTTTGAAGAGTTTTTGTCCTTTGCTCACAGGGGTGATTTTCTTTTGATTTTTTTAAAATTTAAATTAGAAACAAGCTTCTTTCACATGTTAATCCCAACTCCCTCTCCCTCCCCTCCTTCCCTGTCCCCTCCAGTCCCCCCAACCCCCCACTCAATTGCCACCTTGCTCCCCAGGGAGGGTGAGGCCCTCTATGGGGGATCTCCAGAGTCTGTCATTTCTTTTGGGGCAGGGCCTAGGCCCTCCCCCACGAGGGGTGACTTTTAATACAGCTAAATGAATACAAAACAAAGTGAATGGTTTAAAATGCCAAATTGCTTTACTGTGCAGAACATGCATTCCTTCAAAGGGAAGTTTAAATGGTAAAAAGTTGTTAGTCATTGCTGGTGGAGCTGGTGGCTTAGAGAATTTCATGGGGACAAGTCTGTTTATCTTGTGCAAACACACACAGAAAACATATCTTCCTCTGTAGGGTGCTGAGGTACACAAGGCTGATATGAGAAAAGGACAGTGCCTCTTAGTTCCTATTGTTTTCTACATCAACTACTAATCACGTTACACTCCTTCAAAAGGAAAGAAAGTATATACCATTTTATTCCTTTGTGTTGACTACATTGTTCACTAGAAAGAAGTTGTAGGGCCAGTCAGATGGCACAGAGGATACAAGAACTTGCCACCAAAAGACCTGGGATTCATCCCCAGAACACATGGTGGAAGGAGAAACAGAGGGCTGATCTAAAAAATACATAAAAAATTCAAGAAAGTAGAAATAAAAAACAGAACAATCCAATTAAAAATGGGAAACTGACCTAAAGAGAGAATTCTCAACAGAAGACTCTCAAATGGCAGAGAAGCACTTGAAGAAATGTTTATCATCCTTAGCCATCAGGGAAATGCATATCAAAAGTATCCTTATGTTCTATCTTACACCTGTAGAATGGCTAAGATCAAAAACACAAGTGACAGCTCGTGCTGGAGAGGATGTGTAGCAAAGGGAACATTTCTCCACTTTGGGAATGAATATGACAGTTTCTCAGAAAATTGGGAATAGCTCTACCTACAGATCCAACTATACCACTCCTGGGTGTATACCCACAGCATACTCAATCATATAGCAAGGACACTAGCTCAACTGTGTTCATAGCATATTTATTTGTAATAGAACCTGGGAACAACCTAGATGTCCCTCAACTGAAGAATGTATAATAAAAATGTGGTACATTTACACAGTGGGTTATGGCTCAGCTGTTAAAAACAAAGGCATCAGGAAAATTGAAGGCAAATAGATGGAACTAGAAAAAAGAACATCCTGAGTGAAATAACCCAGATCCAAAAAGGCAAACGTGATATGTACTCAGTCATAATTGAATATTAACTCTAAAGTAAAGGATAACCATCCTTCAGTCCACAGTCCCAGAGAGGCTAGGTAACAAGGAGGGCCCAAAGGGGACCTTGGATCTCCCTAGGAAGAGGAAATAGAGATCTCCTGGTTGGACTCAGCAAGGGTGGGCACATGAACTTGAGGGATAGGGTTTGGGAGGGAAGGTGGAGGGGGACAGTGATGAGAGAGATGCCTGGAAAGGGGGCTTTAAGGATTTGGGTTGAAGCCTAGTGCAAGGGAAATTTCCACGAGTATACAAGGATGGCCCCAGCTAAGATACCTGGTAGCAGTTGAAGCATAGCCTGAACTGGCCACCTTTTCTGATAGGATTGGTGACTTCCCAGTTTGTCACTGGACAGCCTTTATCCATTGACTGACTGATGCAGGCATATTCAGAACCCATAGCCAAACATTGGGCTGAGCTCGGGAATCCTGCTGAGGAGAGGGAGGAGGGATTGTGGGAAAGTGGGGAGCCAGGAACATCACAGGAAAACCCATTGAAACACTAGCCTGTCTCATGGGAACTCACACTCTGAACCAACAATCAGGGAACCTGCATGAGACCAACCTAGGTCTTCTGCATATATGTGTCAGTTGTGTATCTTGGTCTATGTGTGGGATTCCCAGCAATGGGAGCAGGGGCTGTCCCTAGTGCTTAGACTAGGACTTGGGAGCCAATTCCTCATGCTGGATTGCTTTGCCAGTCTGAATACAGGAGGAGGTAGTTGGTCTTATGGCAAAGGGGTCAAGACCAGGCTGGGGAAACCCACAGAAACAGCTGACCTGACCAAGGGGAAGTTCATGTACCTCAGGCTGACAGCTGGGAAACCAGTATAGGACTGAACCAGGCCCTCTGAACGTGGATGTCAGTTAGGAGGTCTGGGCAGTCTGTGGGGCCTCTGGTAGTGGAAAAGTATTTATCCCTATGGACTTTGGGTGCCCATTCCCCATAGAGGGATACTCTATCAGTCTAGACACACCAGGGAGGGTCTAGGCTCCGCCCCAAATGATATGACAGACTTTGATGATCCCCCATGGAAGGCCTCATCTTCCCTGGAGTGCAGAAGATTGATGGGATGGGGGGGGTTAGTTGGGGGCATGGGAGGATGAGAGGAAGAGGGAACTGGGATTGATATGTAAAATAAGATTGTTTCTTTTTTTACTTTTTCCCTAAATATATGTTTTTATTTAAATTAGAAATATGCATGCTTCACATGTCAATCCCAGCTCCCTTTCCCACCCCTCCTCCCTTGTCCCTCCACTAGTCCCCCCACCCCCACCCAATCCCCATATCATTCCCCAGGGAGGGTGAGGCCCTCCTTGGGTGGAATCTCCTGAGTCTGTCATTTCATCCAGGGCAGGACCTAGGCCCTTCCCATTGTGTCCAGGCTGAGAGAGCATCCCTCCATGTGGAATGGGCTCCCAAAGTTCATTTGTATGCCATGGTGAACACTAATCTACTAGCCAAGGCCCCAGAGATTTCTGAGGCCTCCTCACTGATACTACATTCATGGAGTCTCTATCAGTCCCATGTTGGCCTCTCAGCCATCAGTCTGGGGTTCAAGAGCTCCCCCCTTGTCCAGTCAGCTGTCTTTGTGGGTTTCACCAGCACGGTCTTGACTCCTTTGCTCATCACTCCTCCATCTCTGTCACTGGGTTCCAGGAGTTCAGTTCAGTGTTTAGCTGTGGGTATCTGTCTCTGCTTCAAAAAATAAGATTGTTTCTAATTTAAATAAAAAATAAAATGATGTTGAGTAATAATTTAAATATCTTTTCGCCAGCTGAGATTCTTCTGTTGAGAATTCTCTGTTTAGATCTGGACCTTAGTTTTTAATTGAATTATTAGATATTTTGATGTTTAGTTCCTTGAGTTATTTATATATTTTGGAGATCAGCCTTCTGTCCCATGTGGGGTTGGTGAAGATCTTTTCACATTCTATAGGCTGTCATTTTGTCTTATTGACTGTGTCCTTTGCCTTACTGAAGCTTCTCAGTTTCAGGAGACAGTTTCTGAAACATAAGCTTTCCATAACATTTTTTATGACTAATGTGTAATACTCTCTACAAATCTACCTACAAGCCCATTCCTACCTCATTGTCTTAGTTAGGTTTTCTATTGCTATGACAAAATACCATGACCAAAAAGCAAGTTGGGGTGGAAAGGGTTTATTTGCCTTACACATTCACATTGCTGTTCATCGCTGAATGTAGTCAGGAACTCAGACAGTTCAGGAACCTGGAAGGAGAAGCTGATGTAGAGGCCATGGAGGGGAACTGCTTACTGACTTGCTTACCATGGCTTGTTTACTCTGCTTTCTTATTAAACCAAAGACTGCAAGCCCAAAGATGGCAATACCCACTGTGGTCTGGGCCCCCCATTGATCATTAATTAAGAAAAGGTCTTAGAACTGGATCTCATAGAGGCATTTCCTCAACTGAGGCTACTTCTTGATCACACTAGCTTGTGTCATTTTGGCACACAAAACCAGCCAGCGCACTCACAAGGCACAGCATAATTTCCACAAAGTTAGTAGGCATGTGAAAACCCAGTGGCAACACTGACTTTTCCAAGAAAGGTCTTCACCTGAAAAATCACCCACACGTATGGGAAAGCTTTGGAAGTTCCCTTCTGAACAAGTATGAGGCCTCCCAATCCTTATAATTTTCTATGGCAGCTTCTCTCAGGTGTTTTTGACTAACAAGTATAGGCAAATAAGACCACATCTTAATTAGTTACTTTTCTCCTCACGGTGATGAAAATATCCAAGAAAACAAATTAATAATGGAAAAGACTTATTTTGGCTAACAGTTTCAAAGAAATCAGCCCATGGTTACTTGGCTCTGTGTGTCTGGGCCTGTAGGAACTTGAAGTAGAGGCTGTTCAGTCATGGTGAGTGGAAAGATGCAGAGAGAGGAAGGGACTGTGGAAAGTTTAACTTATGCCTCAAAGAATCTGCCTTCTCCAGGGAGGCCACACTCTTGTAGCTTCCACTGTTCCCATAAACAGTGCCACCAGCTGAGACCAACAAACAAGGCTGTGAGGGAAATGTCATATTTAGATCATAACAGATAGAGATTTTTACTGCTTAGATTTTCACATGTCCTGATTAGTAGTGTGCCTACTCTTGACTTTTTGAAACTTTTAGGTTGTGTTAACTAAGAAAGAGACAGCTTATGGGGCTGGAGAGATGGCTCAGCAACTTAAAGTACTGAGAAATTTTGCAAAGGGCCCTGGTTTGGTCCTCGATTATGACCATGCATCCCACTACCATTTACCACTCCAGTTCCAGGGAATCTGACACCCTCTTCTGACTTCCAAGGTCACCAGGTATGCATGCAGTACACATCCAAACATGTTTTTATGTTTATGGAAACATTCATAAACATAAAATAAAAGTAAATAGATCTTAAAAAATTAAAAACATGTCTGAGACAGGATGTCTTACTGAACCTGGAACTTGTTTCAGCTGTCCAGAAAGGCCCTGGGGCTGGGTGGAGGTGGTGTAGGTTTTTAATCCCAGCACTCAGGAGGCAGAGGCAGGTGGATCTCTGTGAGTTCAAGGCCAGCCTGGTCTACAGAGTGAGTTCCAGGACAGCTAGCCTACACAAAAGAAATGATGTTTCAAAAAACCAAACCAAACAAACCAAGGAAAAAACCCAGAACCTAGCACTGGAATTACAGATGTGCCCTATTACATCTGACTTTTTCATGGGTGCTAAGGATTCAAACTCAGGTCCTCATGTTTGCACAGCACTAAGCCATATTCCCAGCCCTAATTATTCACCTTCAAAAAGTAATTAAGAATTGCATTTATGAGCTGAAGAACTGTCTCAGCAGTTAAGAGTATATATTGCTCTTGCAGAGGGCCCAGGTTCAATTACTAACACCCATGTTGGGTGACTCATAACTGTCTCTAAGTCTACCTTGAGGGGATCTGACACCCTCAAAAAATTAAAAGATGGTTTGTTTCAGAGGAATCAATATTTGGGGTTGAAAAGACAGATCAGTAGTTTAAAACACTGGCTGCTCATCCACAGGCCCTGGGTTTGGGTCCCAGCACCACATTGCACCTAACAACCATCTGTAATTTCTGTTTGAGGGGATTCATCGCCCTCTCTCTTCTGGCCTCCACTGGCAACGTGTGCACACACACAGACACACACACACATGCACACACACAGACACACACACATGTACACACACACGCACACACACAGACACACACACATGCACACACGATGCAGGCAAAACACCCATACACATAAAATAAAATAAAAGATAAATTAATAATTCTTCCCAAATCTACCCACAAAAGAGTTAGAAATTACAATTCTAACACCACTGTATTGCTTCCACATAGATTTGAATTCTAGTTTGTTAGATATCTAAAAGTTGCCTGTTCACTCCTAAGGGCTATTGGTTTAAATACTTTAAAACATATAATAATATCTTTATCTAGGACTGTGTGTGTGTGTGTGTGTGTGTGTGAGAGAGAGAGAGATTTCACATTATCAGAAAGTAAAATGAGACCCTCTCATTTTAACAATCTAAATAGATATCTATTATGTTTACTAGGAATAGATATCCGTTCTCAAATCTTGTGATATAAGCTAAAGATAATTTCGTTTTTAGAGGATTTACTGCTTTAAGTTCGCTAATATCCTTCATGAAGAAATTATACTCTATCTCAAATTATGTATCACTTCCAGTATTGATTTCACACAAAATAATTATCAGTTTTAGGTTCTAGCAAAATTGAGTGTCCCCACATATTCATGAACTTCCTCATTATCAATATCCTTCAGACAAAGAAGACTATGGTATAATGATAATTGATGAACCTGTACAGATTATATCACTATTGCTAAAAGTCCAGAGTCACATGAGGCACACTCTAGGTGCTGTACATGTTAGGATTTTGACAAATATATAATGGTCTGTATCCAATTGTTAAGATATCATATATAAGTTTCAATGCCTCAAAAATGGTGTGTTCTATTCATCTGTGTCTCTCCCTGACAACCTCAAAAACCACTAAACATTTTGTCTCAGTACTTTTTTTTAACTGAATGCTATATAATGGGACTCATTCAGTTGATTGATTTCACACATGCAGAATCTTACGTAAGAGCCGCATGCAATAAAGTGATATGTGAATGTGTATCTATATGTGTGTGGGCGTATGTTCACCTGCACATCCACACATCTGGGTCCCTTCCTGACATTATGGCTCAGCAATACATGCTTTGCTCACTTGGGGACCAGCCCTGTTGCCTGCTCTACCTTCTAGTGGAAACTGCATCCTCCACACTTGGGGTTGAGTGTGGCTATTTTGTCTGTTTGAACATTCTAAAGTTAAGTGGGTGCATTATTTTTCTATTCATATGCCTCCTGTGATCACTTCCTGCCACTGGCTCTGTTTCTGACACCCTAATCATAGGCTACCTTTTCCCATCTTGTTCTCCTCATCCCACATTATATCTCTGAGTTGAACTATGTTGGTTGTGCTGTTGGGGTCACAACTGCATCCCAAATTGCCAAAACTAACAGTTGGTCATTTCTCTGCAGTACTTAACTTGATCACTCTCCCACTTACTGTTAACAAAATACATGCTAAGTGCTAAAAACTGTAATAACTACACTGAAGGGTAGGATTTTGGAATGACATACATTTACATTGTTGTGAAGTGCCATTGCTATCCATTTATCTGCTGTAGCTTCACTCCTCTAGGTGATCTATCTCATCTAAACTCCAGATTCTAAGCACCACCTCCACAACTACTGTGACCTCCAAATTTGCATGAGAGCCTAAATGTCTTCCCTGAACTTTTATATGAATCTCTATCTCCTTGGAAAGTTCCATTAAGAGATTTAATAGGCATTCATGCTTAACATCATTTAAGCCATCTTCCATTTTCTACCTCTAAATCTGCTTCTCCTTGCCCCACCTTAAAAATTCTTCTCAACTTGGTTCCTCCCTACCAGTTACCATCAGCTAGTTGCTGACGCAACCTCCTGATTGCAGGTGATTTTTATTTAATCAGACACATCTTTGCATCATTAAACAAATGTTCCAGAGCATAAACAAAAGTAACACACCTTAAAATTATATTCTACAACAGTAGGTTGAGAGGACACAGGACATGTATTACCACCAGCCCCTTCCTGTAACTCCCCCCAAGTATGCTATGCTGCTTGTAAATTAATTGAAGAATGGGTTTAACTTTGACGATAGTTTGCAAATGGTCACTGGTTACATGAACCACACTTCAAGAAGCACTGACTTACAGTGCTTATTGGCCAGAGCCCAGTCACAGGGCCCTAATCCATTTGTGAGTAAGTCCGGAAAACTGTTCCAGATGCCAGGGTGTGGAACTTGCCCTGAGCTCCCAGTGCTGTCACTGTGGCATGCTTTGAGCTTGGCTTTTATTCCTTTTTGTCCTTGTTGTTTATGAGTTTATTGACTTGTGTGTTCATATATTTCATTAATTCTTTTTCCTAAAAAGGCTTTCCCGGGCAGGAGGGAAAAAAGACTGGAGACGTTGCTCTGCATAGTATACATTACAGCTGAGAATCTCTTTGGTTTTACATATCCTCACCTTGAGGAAAAAGAATTGTTCAAGGATACATAGCTTTCAGTAATGTTTCTGGCATATTCCAGATTTTTGGTAGCTACTGTTATGGTTTCAGACCCTGCAACAAGAAAGATCCCCTCTTATTGTGTCTTCTGTATGTTACCAAAGGGACTAGAATTACTTCAGGTCTGAAATAAAGACAGGTTTTAGAACTTTTGTGGTGATATATTATTTATGATTTAATAAAGCTTGCCTGAGGGTTCAGGATGCAAAGCCAGCCACACTAGTTAGCTGTAGAAGCTAGTCTGTGGTGGCACACACCTTTAATCCCCGAACGCATGAGACAGAGGCAGAAGATCTTTCTGAGTTCAAGGCCACCCTGTCCTACGCAAGAGTGAATCAGTCTAAAAGAGAATTAGAACTCACACCTCTAATTCCAGCCCTAGAGAGGTGTCTGGATGCATTCTGAGATTTTTTTTCATTTTTTATTTTAATTTTAAATAGCTTGTTTTACATGTCAATCCCAGTTCCCTCTCCCTCCCCTCTTCCCGCACTCCCCTTCCCCCCCCTCCCACCCTATTGCCAAATCCTTCCACATAGGGGTTATCTAGAGTCTGTCATTTTACTCTTGGTAGGGTCAAGGCACTCCCCTAAGAGTCCAGGCTGAGAGAGCATCTCTCTTTGTGCTATAGGCACATGAAGACAGTTTGTATACCAGGGATAGACACTGATCCACAGCTCAGGGCCCCATAGGTTGCCCAGGCCTTCTCGCTGACACTCACATTTGGGGGGTCCAGATCAGTCCCATGCTGGCCTCTCCACTGTTGGTCTGGGGTCCAAGAGCACTCCCTGTTCAGATCAGCTGTCTCTGCTGGTTTTGCCAGCCCATTCTTTGCCAATTTGCTCATCACTCCTCTCTGTCACTGGGTTCCTTGGGTTCAGTTCAGTGATTAGTTGTGTGTTTGCCTCTGCTTCCATCAGTCACAGGATGAAGGCTCCCGGATGGTTATAGACATCAAGTTCATTATCAGGAATGGGCATTCGAGGTGGTCCCTCCACTATTGCTTAGCTTGCCAATTGATGTTATACCTTTAGATCACTCGAGGTCACTCTGGTGCCTGATCTGTCTTCGATCCTATGATTCCCTCTTCCCCCTATTCTACCCCCACCCCCTCAACTTCCTGTTCCCCCATGACCAACTCCCTTCCTCTTTACCCCCTCTATTCTTCCCAGGTCCCACTCCCCCTCCCCTCGCCGTGTTCCCTATCCATTCAGAGGATCTTGTCTCCATCTTCTTCTCTTGGGTACTATGCATATATGCATATCTTTTAGGTTCTTTCCTGTTTCCCAGACTCTCTATCTGTGGAAGTGCAGACTGGCACTATCCTGATCCATGTCTAAAATCCATATATAAGTGAGTACATACCATGTTTGTCTTTTTGCGACTGGGTTACCTCACTCAGGATGGTTTCTTCCAGTGCTATCCATTTCCCTGCAAATTTCAAGATTCCATTGTTTTTTTCTGCCGAGTAATACTCCATTGTGTAAATGTACCACATTTTCTCTATCCACTCTTCAGTTGAGGGGCATCTAGGTTGCTTCCAGGTTCTGGCTATTACAAACAATGCTGCTATGAACATAGTGGAGCAGATGCCCTTGTTGTATGAACCTGCCTCATTTGGATAAATGCCTAAGAGTGGAATTGCTGGGTCTAGTGGTAGATTAATTCCCATTTTCCTGAGGAATCTCCATACTGATTTCCAAAGAGGCTGTATGAGTCGGCATTCCCACCAGCAGTGGAGGAGTGTTCCTCTCTCTCCACATCCTCTCCAGCATAAATTGTCTTTGGTGTTTTTGATTCTAGCCATTCTGACAGGAGTAAGATGGTATCTCAGAGTTGTTTTGATTTGCATTTCCCTGATGGCTAAGGATGTTGAGCACTTTCTTAAGTGTCTCTTGGCCATTTTAGCCTCCTCTACTGAAAATTCTCTATTTAGCTCTGTACCCCACCTTTCAAGTGGATCCTTTGGTGTTTTGGAGACTTGTTTCTTTAGTTCTTTGTAAATTTTGGAGATTAGCCCTCTGTCAGATGTGCTTCTTGCCCCTCCTTAAAAACCCTTCTGTACCTGGCAACACTTTCCTAATTCTATTATCCTCCCAGCCCATATCGTCAAATAGCACCCACAATTTATTGACACTTTTATCTCTCCGAGGTTAGTAGTGACATTTTATGTTTTCATTTCTCTAAGGAAATCTAACTCCAATTCACATCCAGATTTTCCCAGTATATATTAACAATACGGATAACTTCTGTGACCTCAAAATGCATGGGTGTTTCTCATCACCCAACAGTGCAAAGCTTCTATGCCCTCCCTGAAACTTCCATGTGTTGAGCTAGCTGGAAGTACTCCCAAGCTTGACCTTTGAGTTTTTCTGGATACTTCATTGCAAATTCATGCTTGATAGAAGACTGATGAGGAAAGTTCAACAAAGCCTGTCTGTTCAGGTTCTCCTTAGCCTTTCTTTGTAGCAATCCTCCCTCGAAGTTATGGGGTGAGACTGCTCTGGAGAGAACAGGGTCTTCTGATCTAACATGAGACAAGGTAGATCAAAGGAGGTAGGTTAAGCCAGAATCTGTAGTCTGTTATCGAAATGTCCCAGCATAAGAGCATGCTGTGTACCAGACCTGATGTCAAGAACATATGAGTGTACATTATGGTCACTGCTATCTTCACACCTCTCCAGTGTACCAGTTCCTTCACGGCTCATGATCCAAGCTTTAGATCCAAGTTTAAGAGGCACTTGTCTTTTCCATTCTACCGTATCTATATTGACAAGAGATCATCTTTTTAAAAATTTAAGAAAACAATTATGTGTATAGTTTTGCCCACACATTTATCTGTGCACCATGCGGGTGTCTGGTGCCCACGGAGGCCTGAAAATGGCATCATATTCCATAGAACTACAGTCACAGGTGGCTATGAACTGGCCATGTGGGTGCTGGGAATTGAATCTGGGTCCTTTGGAAGAGTAGCTTTAACCACTGAGCCATCATTTCAGCCCTGAGAGAGATCTTTTGCGTGTATACCTAGAGGACATTTTTTACTTCTCTGCTCCTCTTCATTCAGCTTACCATCACGTACTGTAGTCTTTCCAACACTCTCTATGTCCACCTACCTTTTCTAGCACAGTGTTTTATATATATTAATAGCAGCAACGGTGAACTCATTAAGGCTCAAGCCAAGGCAACTCCACTGCTTGAAACCTTCTGTGGATTCTCACTGCACTTAAAAAAACAGTATCTTTTGCCAAAATGACCTACAAAAGCCCTGCTAGTACCTGCCTAGCTTTCTTACTTCATCTCATACCAGTCTCCCATATGTTTAGGCTTTCTGTTCTGGGATTGTACATTCCCATCCCAGGGCTTTGATACATATGCTCTCCTCTTCCTATAATGCTGTTTTTCCTGATCCCTTCTCACCTTTTAGATTTAACTTCTTAGAGAGATTCTTGTCCTACCACCCCTCACTCATTCTCTTCTTCAGGTTTTGTTATATATAACGTAAGAGGATTTAGAATCCCAGTTTGTTTGCTTAGCTCTCTCTCTTTCCCTTCCCACAGCGATAAGTTCTGAGGGCAGATAGTGAGCAAGCTAATCCATTTTGTGCCTTGTTTTCTTCCCCGCAACAGTGAGGATGGAAGTATGATGACACTTGGTAGAGGTTCAGTATATTAAGCTGGAAGTGTTTTTCCCTTGTAAAGCCCTTATCTTTCTGGTGTGGGCATCAGGGCACTTTCCCATGACCTCTATAGCAGTTTGTGTGGTGAGTTTTCCCATAGCACACAAAACCTACAACTATGTTGCTACTTGTTTTTTCTACCAGACTCTGGTGAGCAGGCTCATAGAACTGTATCTTGCACATTCCTAAGTCTTCAACATCTAGCACAGTTCCTAGATTATAATAGACAACAATAGCACAAGTGATGAATAAATGAAGTTATTCTTTTGTTAAAATGTGACTTCGGGCTGGGAAGATGTCTCAGTGCTTGTGCAAAGACCTGACAGATTGTATCCCATCCCTGGATTCCACCGGGTAGAAGGAGACCCAATTCCTGAAAGCTGTCCTCTGACGTCCACATGTACACTGTGGCATGTGTGCTTGCATACACACACATACATACATACAGAAAAATAATGAAAAATTTAAAAGATGGCTTAGTTAAAATCACAGGATAACTGAGAGGTGGTTGCCTGTCATTTTTTTAAGGACAGAAGGCAAGGTAGTGTGTTTTTGGAGATGTAGATCTGAATCCCCTTTCTGAGGCAAAATAACATTTATTATAGAAGGAGACTACTTTGGGCAATAAAGCTAGCAAACTCTACAAAGATGAAATAAAAATCCTTGTCTGAAATAGAGTTTGGAGGAAGAATATGCTAAAGTGCTGTAAGAAAGTACGTGAAAAGTATTTTGCTCCTGAGTAGAGTTCCAGTTCTACACATTGTTTCTTGCTTAAAGGAAGATTTCCTCTTTGTGTATGTTTGTGGAATGAAGCTAAGGTCTAAGGAGAGAGACAACATATGGCCACTGAATCATGGCACAGAACCAGGAGCTAAGGAGAGAAGTGGATTGGCTCACAGTGTCCCTAACAAGATTCAACTTTCATTTCCTGTTGGGCTTGGCATTTGCTGCTCTATTATTTTCCCAAATCATCAATGAATTTTTGATGAATATCATAATTTCATTTTGGTTTTGACTCACTCACACTCTGGGAATGTGATTGGAATTTTTTCAGTGCATTCTGTCACATTTAAAATGGAGATAAGTATTCAGGATCTTATGTACATGTGAAATTCTTAAATTCAATTATTACATACATAAATTGATTATTTAAACATTTTATTACACTTATTTATCTATTTGTGAAGGGGATATGACTAGAATCACTTACATGTGAAGGTTAGATGATATGTTTGTGGGGTTGATTCATTCCTTTTACCACATGAGTCTCAAGAATCAAACTTGGTTTATCAGGCTTGACAGCAAGTTCTTTTTTACACTGACCTATCTTGCTGGCTCTGGATAATTGGATCTTTGTATATCTTCCTTTCCAATAGTTATTTTAAGTATGTGCTTGTGTGTGTGTGTGTGTGTGTGTGTGTGTGTGTGTGTGTCTCATTTGTGAACATGTGTGCAGTACCCATGGAGGCCAGAAGAGGGCACTGGACCTTGAACTAAAGTTAAAGGCAGTTGTGAATTGCTCAACATGGGTGCTAGGAATCAAACTTGGGTCCTCTGTAAGAGCAGTATAATCTCTTTTTTAACTTGTTTTTATTTTTTATTTTTAAGTCTTTTATTTTTAAATATAAATTAGAAACAAGATTGCTTCACATGTCAATCCCAGCTCCCTCTCCCTCTCCCTCCTCCAACTCCTCCCACAACCTCCCACTAAACTCCCATCCCTCCTCCCCCAATCCCCACTCCTTTCCCCAGGGAGGGTGAGACCCACCATGGGGGGTTTCCATAGTCTGTCATTTCATCCAGGGCTTGGCCTAGGCCTTCTCCCAAGAGTCCAGTCTGAGAGGGCATCTCTCATTGTGGGATGGGCACCCAAAGTCCATTTGTATGTCAGGGATAAATATTGATGTACTACCCAATATCCCATAGATTGCCTAGACCTCCTCACTGACACCCACACTCAGGGGGTCTGAATCAGTCCCATGCTGGCCTCTCAGCCATCAGTCTGGGATTCAAGAGCTCCCCTTTGTTCAGGTCAGCTGTTTCTGTGGGTTAAACCAGCCCAGTCTTGACCGCTATGCTTATCAGTCCTCCCTCTCTGATACTGGGTTCCTTGAGTTCAGCTCAGTGTTTAGCTGTGGGTGTCTGTCGCTGCTTCCATCAGTCATTGGTTGAAGTTCTTTTTCCCAGACTCTCTGTCAGTGGGATTGTAGGCTGGCACTCCCCTGATCCATGTCTAAAATCCATATATGACTGAGTATATACTATGTTTCTTTTTGTGACTGGGTTAACTCACTCAGGATGGTTTCTCCTACTGTCATCCATTTGCCTGCAAATTTCAAGATTCCATTGGTTTTTTTTCTGTTCATGAGGAATATTGGTCTGAAGTTCTCTTTCTTAGTTATGTCTTTGTGTGGCTTATGCATCAAGGTTATTGAAGTCTTGTAGAAAGAGTTTGGCAAAGACCCTTCTGCTTCTATTGTGTGGGATATTTTGAGAAGATCTGGTATAAGCTGTTCTTTGAATTTCTGGTAGAATTCTGCACTGAGGCCATCTGGACCTGGGCTTTTTTTGATTGGGAGACTTTTGATGACTGCTTCTATTTCCATAGGGGTTATAGGTCTATTTAAATAGCTTATCTGTTCTTGATTTAATTTTGGCAAGTGATAGCTATCCAGAAAATTGTCCATTTCCTTTAAGTTTTCGAATTTTGTGGAGTACAGGTTTTCAAAGAATGGCCTGATGATTCTCTGAATTTCTACAGTGTCTGTTGTTATGTCCCCCTTTTCATTTCTGATTTTGTTAATTTGCATATTCATATTCTGCCATTTGGTGAGTTTGGATAAACGTTTGTCTATCTTGTTGATTTTCTTGAAGAACCAACTCATCGTTACATTGATTCTTTGTATCATTTTCCTAGTTTCTACTTTATTGAGTTCAGCCCTCAATTTGATTATTTCCTGGCATCTACTCCTCCTGGGTGAGTTTGTTACTTTGTGTTCTAAAGCTTTCCGCTGTGCTGTTAATTCTCTAGTATAACTATGCTCCAGTTTCTTCAAGTGGGAACTTAGTGCTATGAACTTCCCTATTAGCACTGCTTTCAAAGTGTTTGGGTATGTTGTGTCTTCATTCTCATTGAATTCTAGGAAGTCTTTAATTTCTTTTTTTTATTTCTTCTTTGACCCAGGAATGGTACAGTTGTGCATTATTCAATTTCCATGAGTTTGTATGGTTTCTGCAATTTGTGTTGTTGTTGAATTCTAATTTTAACACATGGTTGTCTGATAATATGCATGGAGTTATTCCAATTTTTTGTACCCCTTGCGGTTTGATATGTTGTCAAGTATGTGGTCGATTTTTGAGAAGGTTCCATGTGGCACTGAGAAGAAGGTATATTCTTTTCTATTTGGATGGAATGTTCTATAGATGTCTATCAATCCCAATTGGGTCATAACTTCTATTAGACCCTTTGCTTCTTTGTTAAGTTTCTGCCTGGTAGTGCTGTCTAGTGGTGAGAGTGGTGTGTTGAAGTCTCCCACTATAAGTGTGTGGGGCTTTATATGTGATTTGAGTTTTAGTAATGTGTCTTTTACGAATGTGGATGCCTTTGTATTTGGGTCATAGATGTTCAGAGTTGAAACTTCATCTTGGTGGATTTCTTCTGTGATGAGTATGAAATGGCCTCTTTCATCTCTTTTGATTGATTTTATTTTAAGTCTAATTTGTTTGATATTAGGATTGCTACCCCGCTTGCTTCTTGGGTCCATTTGATTGGAAAATCTTTTCCCAACCCTTAACTCTGAGGTAATGTCTGTTTTTGAGGATGAGGTGTGTTTCTTGTATGCAGCAGAAGGATGGGTTCTGTCTTTGAATCCATTCTGTTAGCCTGTGTCTTTTTATGAGCGAGTTAAGACCTTTAATATTGAGGGATATTAATGACCATTGATTGCTCATTCTTGCTTGTTTTGGAATGGTTGCTGGTGATGGAATTGTATGTGGATTTCCACCCTTTTTTTTCTTTTGGCTGTTGATGAGGTGGGATTATCTATGTTTTTCTGGCTATAAGTTGACTTCCTTGGGTTGGAGTTTTCCTTCCAGAACTTTCTGTAGGGCTGGGTTAGTGGATATGTATTGTTTGAATCTGGTTTTGTCAAGGAGTATCTTGTTTTCTCCATCTATAGTGATTGAAAGCTTTGCTGGGTATAGTAGTCTGGGCTGGCATCTGTGGTTTCTTAGTGTTGGTAGAACATCTATCCAGGAGCTTCTGGCTTTCAGAGTTTCCATTAACAATTCAGGTGTAATTCTGATAGGTTTGCCCTCATATGTTACTTTACCTTTTTCCTTAGCTGCTTTTAATATTCTTTCTTTATTCTGTATGTTAGGGTTCTTGATTATTATGTGGTGAGCGGACTTTTTCTTGTGGTACACTCTATTTGGTGTTCTGTAGGCTTCTTGCGCCTTCATTGGCATGTCTTTCTTTAGGTTGGGAAACTTTTCTTCTATGATTTTGTTGAATATGTTTTCTGCCCCCTTGAGGTGGTTTTCTTCACCTTCTTCTATACATATCATTCTTAGGTTTGGTCTTTTCTTGGTGTCCTATATTTTCTGGATATTTTGTGTTAGGGATTTGTTGGGCTTAAGATTTTCTTTTGTCGATATATCTAGTTCTCCTAGTGTATCTTCAACCCCTGAGATTCTCTCTTCCATCTCTTGTATTCTGTTGGTTATGCTTGCCAAGTTTTTTGATTTCCAGCCTTCCTTCAAACTGTGTTTTTTTATTGTCTCTATTTCACTTTTCAACCCTTGCACTGTTTGAATTGTTTCTTGCAACTTTTGCTTTGTCTTTTCCTCCATTTGTTGCGTTTTTTGGTTTGCTTTTTCTTCCATTCCTTGCATTTTTGGTTTGTTTTTTCCTCCATTTTAAGGGATTTTTCCATATCCTCTTTTAGGGCCTCTATCATTTTCATGAAGGTGGTTTTAAGGTCATTCTTATCTGCTTCATTTGTGTTGGGATGTTTGAGTCTTGCTGGTGTAGAGTCTCTAGAATCTGGCAGTGTCATATTTGTTTTCCTGTTGCTGAGTGTGTTTTTGTATTGTCTTCTTCCCATCCCTTCTTCTAGCTGGTGCAGAAAGATCCTCTTCCTGGTTTGGTGGTTAGGGGACCAGAGTTCCCTTTTGGTGGGTGCAGGCAATTCCAATACTCTGGTAGTTCTCCTCTTCTTGGTCCTAGTCCTGATCCTGGTCCCATGGGTGGAGAAGACCAGGAATCTGGGGTGTGTAGGCTCCCACCGAAAGGGGAGGCTCAGCGGCGGTCCCTAGGGAGTCCCCATGCACACTCTGAACTCTTAAATTCCTAGCCATCTCTCAATCCTTTGTGGTTCAAATTCAAGTTTATTGCTGCTTTTTCTCTTGATTAGAAAACAAGTTTTATATAAACAAGTTAATTCTATGACAGTTTGCATACAGAAAATGTACTTATTTATTATTCTACACAGGTGTTTTAAATTCTTACTTGGATTTTAAACATGGATCAGGAGAGTGCCAGTCTGCACTTCCACTGACAGAGAGTCTGGGAAACAGGAAATAACCTAAAAGATATACGTGGTACCCAAGAGAAGAGAAATGAGGCAAGAGTCTCTGAACAGATGGGGAACACGGCGAGGGGTGGGGGAGAGGAGGACCTGGGAAATAGAGAGGGGGAGAAGTGGAAGAGAGAGTACAGGAAGGTCGGTGGGGGGGTAGGATGGGGGAAGAGGGAATCATAGGTTAGAAGACAGATCAGGCACCATTGTGACCTCTAGTGATCTAAACAGATGACACCAATTGGCAAGCTAAGCAATAGTGTAGAGACCACCTTGAATGCCTATTCCTGATAGTGAAATTGATGTCTATAACCATCCTGGAGCCTTCATCCAGTGACTGATGGAAGCAGAGGCAAACACCCACAGTTAAATACTGAACAGAACCCAAGGAACCCAGCGACAGAGAGAGAGGAGTGAAGAGCCAATTGGCAAAGAATGGGCTGGCAAAACCAGCAGAGACAGCTGATCTGAACAGGGGAGAGCTCTTGGACCCCAGACCAACAGCTGGGAGGCCAGCATGGGACCGATCCAGACCCCCTGAATGTGAGAGTCAATGAGGAGGCCTGGGCTACCTATGGGGTCCTGAGCAGTGGATCAGTGTTTATCCCTCGAATACTAACTGACATCGTGTGGCCATAACACAAAGAGGGTTGCTCTCTCTGCCTGAACTCTTAGGGAAGTGCCTGGACCCTACCCTGAATGAAATGATAGACTCTAGATATCCCCTATGCAGAAGGAATTGGCAATAGGGTGGGAGGATGGGGGGATGGTGGGGGGTGCGGGAGGAGGGGAGGGAGAGGGAACTGGGATTGACATGTAAAACAAGCTATTTAAAATTTAAAAAATGTTAAAAAATTCTTACTTGGAAAAGGATATCAGTATTTATTCTCTGGATCCAATTTTTTGGTGCTAATAGTATACTTTAAAATCTCTTCCATATTTTAATATTCCTTATATTATTATTAGATTAAAACTATGAATAGGGGATGGAGAGATGTGTAGCAGTTAAGAGCTCACACACTTCTTGCAAAGAATCAGACTTTGAATCCTGGTACCCATGTCAGGTAGCTCACAACTATCTGTAACTCCAGTTCTAGGTGATTTGACACCTTCTGGCTTCCATAGGCATGTGGGTGCACACACACAATTAAATAATAAAATAAATCTTCAAACAGAACAAAACAGCAGCAATAACAACAAAAGAACCCCTGTCTTGACTTAAGTTATGTGTGATTCATGTTTTTTATATCCTGTGAAGTGTAATTCTAGTGTTTTTACACAGGCTTTTTCCCCTTTGAATTTATTTTAAAAATATGTTTCCCCTTACAAAAATATATATTTGTTTTGTAAGGTGGTGCATATTGGATGAGGACACATGTAGGAAAGTACACGTATATGAAGCCTTTTATATGTGTGCATATCTTATCTACATCGCTGCCATTCTCTCCATTTCTTGCTAAGTATATCCCAATTTTATAGGATGTTTGATTTTTGTTATCATTTCTACTTCATTCATTGTTTGCCATTTATGTATTTATGTATGTATTTATTTAATTTGCAAGTGTGGGGCCAATTCCAGTTTTTTGCTTGTTTGTTTGTTTGAAAGATGTAAGGGGAAGTTGGTTTGCAGAACTAGCGATTCATTTTCTTTTGTGTGAAGATAAAAGCCTCCTTTTCCATAGCTACCACTCCTCCTCCTTGTTTGGATGTACATGACAGATCCACATTCTTGGAGCTATGGCTGTCATCTTGGAAACTCTAGGATAAAATACTGGCTTGTTCAGAGGGGCCATGTGAACAAATTTGAAAAAGCCTGGGTCTTTTGACATAATAGTATTTCTAATCAAGTCCAGAATTATCTCTCTTCACATTCCTAGGTAGGTGAGATGACAAAATGACTAGTGATTGAACCACTACTACTCAAGGATGCATCCTATTCGATGCTGTACTTCCATGTCCTTATGTGAAGGGGTACATATGAGTGTGGTTCCTTGAGGGTGCTTTTGTATATAAGGAAAGAAGTCTGAGATTCAGAAGTTAGGAATAGGCCAGGTGTGTGGAACACATCATTATTTCCAGCACTTGGAAGGCAGAGGCAGACAGATTTCAAGGGTTTGAACCCTACTTGGTCTACTTAGTGAGTTTCAGGCCAGCCAGAGCTAAATGAGACCTTGTCTAAAAAATAAAAGCTGGGAAGGACTGACTGAGTTATTAGAATGAGTCTTCACTTGCTGTTTTCTTCAGTGAATGCAATGTCATTAAACTTACAGAGCTGTTGAAAGGACTAAATAAAATGATTCAAATGAAAGCACTTTGCAGCTGCCAAAGGGATATGTGGATGTGTTGTGTTGTTAGATAGCCTACTGCTCTTGGACTATAGTGTGTGTGTGTGTGTGAGAGAGAGAGAGAGAGAGAGAGAGAGAGAGAGAGAGAGAGAGAGAGAGAGAGAGAGAGAGAGAGAGAGAGAGAGAGAGAGAGAGAGAGAGAGAGGAGGGGTGAAGGTATCCTAGTAAAAGGGACTTTGGTGCATTGTGTTTATGTGAACAACACTGTGCCCTGGTCCTCTTAAGTGTTTTTTTCCTGAAATATGCCAAAAATTCTTAAGCTGTCCCTTCAATGTCCAGTACCCTCTGGCCTCCCATTTTCCATACTTTGAGTGAGATTCATTGTTTCATTTTCCTATTCCTCATCTTGACTGTCCTTGTCGGAAACAGTCTTATCTTGTACACTGTCTCCTTGAACCCCTTCATTGTCACTCAGCAAACCAATGTTGTGTGCCAGTGGCTTCTTGTACAGCAGCTGCAGACTTTTATGGGAGCCTTGAAATGACAACAGGAGTGGGAATTTTAAGAGTTATGGAATGAAGTCAAGTAAAGTGCTTGCCTTCTTGGTGCTTCTGAGAGGCCCCAGCTGGGATGGATGCTTTGATTACAACTACTTACCACTCCACAAGTTCGGACCCTGTTGATGTCCTCTATGTTTGATGAGTTCACCCCTGGCCAGGAGTGGGTGGTTGACTCAGAAAATGTAAAGCTGCTCTTTCTCACAGAGCAAGAATGGTTGATGATGGCTACTGCTGAGAACGCCCTGTCTTAGTGGTTCGAAGTGTGCTCACCTTGGTGTTGAGTTTTAAATTTATTCTGTTGAGTACTTCTTCTAAAGGGAAGTTGATTTTTGTTCTGTGTTTTTTGTTGTGGTGGTGGTTTTTGAGGAAGGATCTCTCTTCACAACCCTGGCTGCCTGGAACTCACTATGTAGGCTAGACTGACTTTGAACTCACAGAGACACACTTGCCTCTGCCTCCTGGGTCCTGGGGTTAAAGGTGTGAAGTTAATTTCAGAGACTGAAGAAGTTCAACAACAAAGTCATGTTCAAAATAGTGACCATGAGCCTTAGGATTTGAAAAATGTTTCTCCAGGTACCTAAGCTTGTCATTGCCAAACCTAAAGTACATATTTCCCTTTGTTTTGTTCTCTTGTGTTGTCTCATTTGTGCCAAGATCGAAGGTCAATGCATCAATAAAAGCAGTAGAGCCAAGTTAGCAAGGTCTCTGAGGCCAGCAACCATGCCAGCCTGTCCATTTTTAACCATGTTCCACCTACAAACTAGGATAATGTCTCATAGTTTGATGCAATGATATAATTCTATTATTTGGTGACTGCTTGCTGAGTACCGATTATTAAATAACTTTAATAGTTCCCAAGCAACCAGGCTTGGACTCAAGCAATGTCTGATATCAGCACCCCTGCTTCCCCCAATTTTTAATGAACCTTTTCTCATTTTCTGGCCTCTAGATAATACAGCTAAAGATAGACTTTTCCTACGTTTTGAAGTTCACTATACACCTCAGAAAATGTGAGAGAATGCAGCCAGCCTCCTCAGGAAGATTAGGAGGGCAGTAAGATAACACAGCCACCTCCAGGCTGATATTTGAGCCCTGCTTTCTACACGGTCAAGCCTTTTGGAGGCAGCCAGCCTATGGCTTGTATCAAACTCTATATTTAGGAAGAACAACTGTGAGCTATGACAGGAATTCTCTTTAACACTTAGCCTTAAACTGAGTTCCCCTCTAGCCCCAAGCCAGGAGCAGCTCTCAGGACTGAAGAGACACAGAGCACTCCAGCTATTTCAGCCACATGAAAAGCACTGGAACTGCGATCCTAGCTCAGACGATAACGGGAGTTCCTTCTACCTTCTAAGAGCTTTGTATTTTCGCACCTGACTGCCAGGGACTGTCCACAGGCAGTAAACAAATCCAGAGAGCAGGTAAGCAGAAGGACCCAGCTTTGGCTGGTAGCTTTCTAGAGAAAATTTCTTTGATCACTAACAAAGTGACTACTCATAACTTTGTAGTTTGCTAAGTAGTGGGTGTAGCTTCTTTGTCAATTCCCCTCTCCCTGGTGGTAACCCTGATTCTATAAAGTGTGTGTGTGTGTGTGTGTGTGTGTGTGTGTGTGTGTGTATTGAACTAAAAGTGTTTTCATTTACAGAAATGTTAGGAAAATGTCCACAACCCAGATATGATAACTGTGACCTTGAAGCTCTGCTGGCTAGTGTTACTTACAATCAGCTGTAGACTGCTAACAGGCTCTAAGCTGAGAATTAATCGGAAGTGTGGGCAGAGGAAAGGTGGAATATTAGGTTTGTGTGTGTGTGTTTGTTTGTCTAAATAAAACCATTGTGAGAGTGTTAGACGGTGTAAGTTTAGAATGCTTTCCTCCTTTCCTCAAGTGCTGGACTTGGTCTCAACAACAAGCTTGTGTAGACAGAATCATCTTTTTGAGAGCTTTGCTTTGTTCGCAGTTTTCCTGTACCCAGCAGGGTAGAGGGCAGCACTCAGTGTCCTTGTCTCCGTGGGCACCAGATTCCAAGGTATGGAACTGCAAAAACTCTCTTTCCTCCCAGCATAGTGAAGTGGTCAGAGCATCATTCTACACCCTCCTTGGGAATTATTTTTAGCTTCAGGATAGAAGATAAATCCCTTTGAGAAAGAGCTTTACTCATTTCTTTGACCTTTCAAAAGAATAAACAAAGCTCTTCATTCCAAAAAGTGATTGATTTTCCCCTTAATCTCGTCTTGGGAAGTTAGCAATATTAATGTTGATCGGTTTTAGTAAGTTGAAGGCTTTTATTTAGAAGCTAGGTATTAGGTGCTGCCCAATTAAAAGCAAATAGGGGTCTGTCATCCATGACTCAGCACACAGACAACTATAAAAGTTCCCACAGTCTGCCAGGAAAACTTACCTGTGCTCAGTTGGCAAGCCTCATCAGTTTATTAAACCAATATATGCCTTGTCAAACTTGCAGTGTTTCAAATTGTAGCCAGATCCAGGAGACAGACGTAGCAGTTGTGCGTTGTAAAAAGTATCTATTTGGATAAAAAGCAGTGGTCCTGAAGTGGGTGGTGGTGAAGTGAGTATAGAAAGCATAGCTTTCTGTTTCCATCCATGGAAGAGGCATGCAGATGTAGAGGGAAGGTGCACTACATTCTACATCCTGATGGAGGTGAATGCTCCGACCAGGGAAACAGCCAGGGAACACCGTCTATTTTTATTCATCACCGGGCTTTGCCCTGATTTCTCTGCAAATAATGAGGACAGCAGGAACTGCTGCTGAACTGATTTGTACAAATATTCTCTAGCCTGATGGTGAGAAATGGGAGCAGGAAGTGAATTGACTTTCTATAGGTGTCTCTATCAAAGATGGATGAAGATGTTAAGAAGAGATTCCTATATCAATGAGACGATAACAAAGCTACATAGGGGAGACAAGGTCCATGCATCTGTTAAGCTCAGAGTGTCCCAGAAAATACTGTAATCCAGTAGCTGGTGCAAACTGTCAGTGAAAAAAAATGAATCACAGACAAAACTCAGTGTAGTATAAGTAAAAGCCTTCATTGTTCTCTGCTTTTGCATTTCAACTTGCTACTGTAATCACATAAGGGCATTTTCCAATCCTCATGATTTAGATTAATATATAGTAACTTAAACAAAAAACAAAACAATGTTGGCAGGCAGTGGTGCCTGTCTTTAATCTGAGCACTCTGGATGCGAAGGCACGTGGATCTCTGTGAGTTTGAGGCCGGCATGGTCTACAGAGCGAGTTCCAGGACAGCCAAGGCTACACAAAGAAACCCTGTCTCAAAAGATATGTTAATTCAACTCTAGTTATATTGCACACACTGTGGTCAGGTATTTAAAGTCTTATAAGTATTATTTTTGCATTATTTTTCTTAACTTTTGGCAAATGTCAAAAATAAAGCCATTCTAAGCATATCATTTTGGAATTGAGCTGTATGCCCTAGAATGAATAACAAATTAGAATGGTCTTTATGTGTCTTTGATGCTGAACTTAAAACCTATCATAGAGAAAAATGTATCCTTAATTGTGCAATCTTACTTAATTTTTAACTATATTAAAATTGGTTCTTTGTGGAGCCTTATTGCGGAAGCAGTACCTATATCCTAGCAAAACATTTAGATGAAACTTTAAAAGTTCCGTTATTTTCATGGACATAGCTCCCAAAACTGTATATTGAGATACAATAATTGTAGATATTTTAAAAATAAATGTATAGTTATTTATTTTCATAGAGTAGAAGCTAAAATCTAAAATAAAAAACTCTGCATTTTTGCCAAGTTCTCTGGTCATTCATTTCTGTGTTGAAGATCATGCATCTGTTCTTCTCTATACTTAAGGCTTTGGATGAGCACAGCACTCAGAGGTCACTAGCTGTGGCCATCAGCAATAATGCAACAAACATTCATGTCATGCCCTAGAGTTCAGAAAACCTTGCCAGAGGCATCATGTCACTCAAATATTACCATAACCTGTGAAGTAGGGTCATTTTAGGAAGAGGAAACAGGCCCAGAAATAGTGAATGATACTGCCCAAGCTTCAGGTGATTTGTGTGAAATATTAATACTGCTCTGCATGTTCATTCAGCCACGTGTTAACCATATACACAGCACTCAATAGATAGAACTCAGTCAACTCTTTTAAGGTTCAGAACAGGGAATGCCTTTAATTCAGTGAGTTTTTAACTTTTTACTTGGTCTGGTTGATGTTTAACAGACAGCTATAAAAACAGGCCAGAGCTGGGTTCATTATTATTCTTTGTTCCTTTAGCTCCAACAAACCATAGCCTACATCCCTAGATGGGCTTTGGTCCCAGTGATCAAAGTTAGGTTTCATGTGTTTAAAGAAAGCTGGGGAAGAAAACACTTCTACATTTGGGGTGTCCATTATGTAGTCACAATTCTACTTGGCTTTGAAGATAGTTCTACTGAAAGAAGACAGTTCTAGAATATTCTGGTTTCCATTGTTCTGGAACCTAGGCTCGTTAGCAATGGTTGTGTGGGATACCTGTGAAGATTAAATAACTCAGCTCTTCAGAGAGTCTCCCAGGTCTCTCTGGGAGAAGAGATGTATGTCCTGCTGAGAGAGGGTATTTGGAGACATCTTTGAGTATTCTATTGAGAATGGTTGCCTCTGGTGAACTGAGTAGCTAGCTGTCTTGGCAACAGTTTGTATAGATCAAAAGTTCAGTTTCAAGCTGAGAGCCTCTGAGGCTGAACAAGGGTGTTTTATTCCCACCACCTCTTCAGTTTGCTGCTCTTGGCAGAAGGTCAAGAGGGCAGGCAAAGAGATGATAGGGCCTTTCAAGTTTCTGATCACCTATCATTTGCATCAGGGGCAAAGGCATCTCAGTATATCTCCTCCTGAATGATTTATCGAGGTGCTCTAGTGTTCCCTCTCCCTGAGGCATTGGGAAGGTGAGTCTCCAAGTAACTGCAGAAACTGAGACTGAAAGAATATATGGCCAGTGAAAGGGGCAACTGCCCAGTTGAATCATGAGTTAAAATTCTAATTTATCAAGACCTTGAATCTGAATGCTGCCACCTCTAACAGAGTCTTGTTTGTTTGTTTTTTTTTAGGAATAAGACCTCGTGAATATGTCAAAACAGCCAGTTTCCAATGTCAGAGCCATCCAGGTAAGTAGGTGTATTTGTGTTTTATCAACAACTCTGTGGCTTCTGGTCTGATTCCTTAGTAAGTCATAACAACTGTAGTTGTTCATCTCTAACTGATTATTAACTTTAAGAAGAAAAGACAGTTCCTCCTTATCAGACTTAGGAGGCAGATTTGAGAAAGGACTGTAGAACTGATAGGGTATAACTGAGAGACATAGCTACTTTTGATTGCTCTGAATCATGAGGCAATCAAAGTTCATAAATGAGAATTACATTCTACAAAACATATTAGATTCACAAGAACACATTATGTCCTTTATGAAGAACCAGAGAGAAGTTCCAGAAGGCTCCAAAATAACAATGCATAGGAAACACTACTTAATCTGATTTGATCAGTATATCTGGTATGCATATATTAAAATATACTACTAAAATATAATGTTCCCCATAAGGATATATGGCTATTACAGGTTAATTAAAATATAGTATGTTTGTCTATATAGGATTTTATATGTCCATTGATAGAGAATAGAACGTTACATTTTCATTTTTATAATCAACTGATGCATGGATATGGCAATAGGTCACAATTTGCTTGACTCATTTGTTTCAAATATATCTTTTTGGGCAGGAGGTTTAACTTCAGTACTAGGGCACACAAATAGTATGTGTAAAGATCTGAATTCAATTCCTAGCACTGATAAAATAAAATACATCTTTCTTTAAACAATGACTTAAGTCCTTCCAAAGTCTTCCAAAGCCTTGTGAGTTCAAGTTCATAAGTTATTAATTTTCCTCATGCTATTCCAACAAACCCTTTGGTTGCTTAAACTGACTTAAGTGTCATCCACAAAGAGATAGAGAAGCAGGCATTTTGAAATGTAGATACAATATGAAAATAACTTTCAGTATCGGTTTTTACCCAAGACTTAATCTTTTGTTTCTTTTGAGGGCTCCAAGTTTGACTGTCAAATAGTTCCCAGCCCGAGACTCTGGGTACAATACTTTACTCTCAAATTCCGTTTTCCTTTTGTCAGCACAGAATCTAGCTGTGCTTTCTCTGAAGAAATTTCTTCCCTTTCTGTAATTTTCTGAACGCTGCAGGGCATGCAGTGCTTCTCAAGTATTGTAATTCTAATATACCAAACACAACATAAACACAATCATAAATTGCCAATGGAGCTTTGGAGTGGTCTGTGAATATTTGGCTAGGTTGTGAACATATCATTGAAGGTTTGAGAAATTCCAGTATATACAGCAGTGGGGAAGGGTGCTGGAGAAACAGATCTTTACTTGTCATGACTAATGCATCCCCTTAAATTGATGGAGTTCTTAAGTGGCAGGATGGATACCAGTCTCTGGAAACCTGTCACTGAGCAAGTTCAAGAAGGGACCTATGCATTTGGCAAGGATTCCCTTCCACATGTCGACATTCAGCATTCTGGTATCTCCATCTGATGAGTTTCTGATATATGCTGACAATGGCAGTGGGCATTATTTTGTTGCCTGGATCTGTGAACCTTGAGTCATTGAATCTTCTCTTTTACATGGTATTCAAATAGCAGCTTGGACTCTGAAACAGACTTCAGGCCTGAATCCAGCTTGTGCTGGTGCAGAAACGTGGAAAAGGACTTCCTGCTGTTTTACCCCTCTGGACCTCCATTTTCAAACCTGTGAAATGGAAGTAATAGTAGTTCTGTTTAGGAATTAGCAAATGAGACCTCCAAAATAGCATAGTAAACTACCATTGGAGACCAGCCATTATTCTATTTATGACCACAAGGGTAGTTTGTATCAGAGTTGTGATTGCTGCACTCCAAGCTCTTGAAGTGCTAAACAGAAAATCTCCTTTTTATTTTTCAAAACATTATCAAGCTACTTTTTCATTCCTTCCTTTTAAAGCTAAAAGTGTATTGATTTTTCTTCCTTAGTGCCCTCTGGCTCACACAAATCTCCACTGAAAATTCACTAGCATTTTATTTGCTAAATTTGACCTTGATATATTTTAAGGTCTGCAATATTTAAAAAAGCCACTATTGACCATTCTCAATAGCTGTTATTATGTTGCATTACAAAAAAATCCATACACTTTACCAACAAGGGCAATCAGTGGTTCCTTATGGATGTGGTGTTGTCTCTTTCAATATATTTGATGTTTCACTGAAAGACCTATTTAATGCACTTTCAAATGAAATATTTTTTGTTGTGGCTAAATAGTGTCAGCACTATCTGATATTTTCCGATCATCCTTAAATTAACGTTAAACAGGGCACATTAAACAAAATATGAAAGTAGTGACACAATACAAAATGATTCATAGTAAGGACATTACAGTATGATGTTCTTTGGAGCAAACCTAAAATCTGATGAGAGAGCACTCTGTGTAAATACCATCGGAAGCTCTTAAATGGTCTAATCAACATACTTTAGTTACTTTTATTTTTTTAAAAATACTTTATTTTTATGTGTGTGGTTATTTTGCCTGTATGTATGTTTGTGCACCACATGTGTCCACAGAAGCCTAAAGAGGGAGTCAGATCCACCATGTGAGTCCTGGGAATGGAACCTGGGTCTTCTGAAAGAGCAGCCAGTGCTCTGAACCTCCAATTCTATTCACCTGACATTTTCAGGGGGCATAGTATGTGCCAGAAGTAGGGTACAAAACAACAAATTGACACCTCATCTCTGTACTTGATAAACTCATTGCTTGCAGTATTTAATAACTACATGACTTTGTGCAAGTAGTTTGTCCTCTTTGTCCTCCATCTTTTGTTTATCTGTTAATGAAATGAGCAGCAGGACATGTTTCATAGTGTTTCTGCAAGTATGAAATGAATTTAATACATGTATATATTAGGCCAGTGCCAGAATTATAGTAATTACTTAATAAATGGCTGTTACCATCTATCAATCAGTCTTCACCATCACTATCTACTTTTATCAATTACCAAAGTTTATGCCTTAGAATACCCTTACTTTCACAGGATATTGTTAATTTTGTTAAGTTTCCATAACTAGCTGGGCAGTAGTGGCATATGCCTTTAATCCCAGCATTCAAGAAGGAAGAGGGAGGAGGATCTCTGAATTTGAGGACAGCCTGGTCTATAGCGTGAGTTCCAGGGCAGCCAGGGGTACAAAGAGAAACCCTATCTCAAAAAAACCAAATCAAACCAACCAACCAACCAACCAAACAAGCAATAAAGGAGTTTCCATAACTGTTTGGGAAACTTTTTTAGAGTCCATTACTTCTTAACAGTATCTTATTCTTCTCATGAAGACAGTGTTCTCCAAGCATTTTGAACTTCTCAATGAGCAATCTTGCAGAATAGTGATTTGTAGTATAAATTTCTAACAGCTTAGCTTTAGATCTCTATTATGTTTGGATTGAGTAAACTGAGTCACCTTCATAGGCAGGCAATTTTAAGAGTGTGCCAGCCAGAAAATGTGGAAGTCAAGCATTTACAAGTCTCTGTGACTTTAAGCATCCGTAGTTTACTTTTCTGTAAAAATTGGGGCAAACATTACAATTTAATGGGACTGTTATGATGAATAGACTAGATAGCTTATGACAAATCCCTGGTTCCTAGTACACATACCCCTTAAAAATGAGTCTTCTACCTGTGCAATGTAAGGAACTCAGTTTCCCCATGCCAGAGAAACAGGGAGGTTAGACTTAGGCTCATCTTTACAGAAGTTAGATAGCTGTCTTTCATATTTGCAGAAGATGGGCTTTGAACTGTAAGGGGAGTCTATGTCTACCATTATTCCCTATCACATTTTGTCAGCCAACAGCACCAAAACATTCTGAAGGAGTCAGCCGACTTTTCCATAGACTAGATAAAGTTCTTTAAGCTGTTTGTAAAGTTCTGTATCAGATGCTGACAAAACATTTTCTAGAAAGAACCAGAAAGACAGTAAATATGTTAGTTTTTGAATTGTTTGGTCTGCTTCAATGATCATCTCTGCTATTATTCCCTGAAGCAACCACAGGGCCGTAGTGGATGAATGTGTCTGTTTCCCAATGGCTTGTTTAAAATTTAAACTTTAGGTGGTGGGTTGTATTTGTCCTGTGGATTGCAACTTGACAATCCCATTGTTGATTATAATGGAGCTGCAACCAAGGCAACATCAGCACACTCTGTACACTGAGTCTGTTCCCTTCAGTTGAAAGGATGTGACATGACAGGTGGCAGGAAAGTTAGAACTGCTAAGAAATCTAATGCCATCAGCCATCTGTGCAATGGCTTTTTCTAATGAGACCAAGTGATACCAGCCCTTGGTTGCATCTAATGGCCCTCCTGAGCACACCGGTTTTGGGAGTTCCCACAGGTCTCTGCTCACCAAAACCAGTAATCTCTGGGCTGACATTGCTCCATTCTTTCTGATATTTGTCCTCTCCATTGAGATCTAAGAATGTCATGACTGACTAGAAAAGAGGCTTATCTTCTAGTTGTGGATGTTCTCCATGATTTCTCTAGAATGGTCCTTATGATTTGCAAAAAGAAGATGTTGTGTCAAATAACCTTTAAGGCCCTGCCCAGCTTCTTATAGCCCATAAATCTCTCGAGAATAGTTTCCAAGGCTTTACTTTTGTATAAATAATAGTTACAATTATTCAACTACTGTGTACATGCTACAACAGTGCAGTGTAACTTTCATATATCACAAGTCAGGATTGGAAAAATTAACTTGTACCTAGGATTATCTAGGACTCAGTCGTGACTCATCATTCACTGTGATCCTAAAATGCAGTGTTCTGTGGTATTATTGTGAACTCTTCCCATCCTTGATATAGAAGTGAATGGCTGTGGACTATCTCAAGGATGATACCCCAAGTGCCAAGCCCACCTGAGATGCAATACTTTTTCCTGGGTGACTTGTGTTTTCCTCTTAAAGAACCCAACCAACATTCATAAGTGGTGTCTTTTTAATGAAGATGCTGATAGCCACTTAAAGTCACACTATAAACAAGCTGATTTGAAGTGAGGAGCACAAAGCAAAATAATCCCATGATGAATTTCGTCTTGAAATATAAGCAAGCATGGTCACTGTATTACCTGTGGCTTAACCAAGCTTCGTGTGATTGTAAATCTAACTCTTTTATCATATACTCAAAGGAGTAATTATCTAAGCCATGAATTGTTAGGGAGTGTGGTTTCTTACTATGGGAAAGCTTCCTTTGCTATGCAATCCACATGCAGAATGTAATATTTTCATGCCACACATTTTAGTACTTCTTTATTTTACCCACCCGTTACTATTGCTCTCTCCATAGCCCAGGGCACAGAGGCTGCATGGAAGCAGAAAGCAGCATCTGTCAAAGCAAAGGTTATATACAGGCAGGTTTTATGGACTGCTTTTCCTGGGTTGTACTTCCAGTTTTAAAAAAAGGATTCCATGCGTTTGACAGTCCTTACTACAAAAGAACAGACTACCATCCTACATGGCTGGTCAGTTAATCACTGATTAAGCTAAAAAGCCTAACAATGACACATACTTTCCTTCATATTTTATTTAAATTTAAAACAAAAAGTTAACTTTCGTTTGATGTTTGTTTAACTGTAGAGGTAAGACCTTTTCTTGATCATAGATCTACTGTTTCTTTCTCACATAAACTATTCAAACACACTGTATGTGATGCTGGTTTCTGTAAAGTGTAGCAAGAACTTGAATATAGTAGTGTAACTCTCAAGTGGGTTTGGTGTTACTCCAGCCAATGCTTTCTGATGCTTTGATGAAGGCTCCAACATTGTCACATGAGACAAGCAATCATACCCTGGCTACAAGATGTCATGTTTTTACTGGTGACATTTACAAGTGCTTCAGAAATATAACCTGCCTCCTAACTAATTATGCACATTGTCTTAAAAGCTGTACAGTACATTCTTGAAACCTGTTTTATCATGGATGACAAGATTATAGTTGAATCATTGAGGAAATTATTAAGGAGAACAAAAAATGTTGAGAACAGAGAATATTTGGGGGGAGACCTTACAGAATGAAGCATCATGGGTAAAGAAAAGTAACTGGGATTTTTCTCAAAACTGTTGAGTGGGAAAGTTTGGTGTTTTGAATCGATTCTACATTTCAAGAATTCCTAGATTGTTATGCATTGTACAGCTGTAGGATTTTATTTTAAAATGAATTGGCTATCTTTTAGTTGATAGAGGCATGCATTCTTCTGTTCCTCGTATTTTAGGCTAATATATCAAAAAAACAATCTCATTTTCTAGTCTAAAAGCACACTTCTTTCTGCAAATCTTTAGTAAAGATGCTATAAATCTCAAAGTGCCTTCTCATTCAGAGAAGGATAAGGCCAGAGGATAGGGCAAAGCAGAAAGAAATTCTGAAACATCCGAACCTACGGGATTTCCTGTCTGCCATAGGAGAATTGCACACAGGAGGCCTTCAATACTGGCAGGACATTCTGGGACATTTGAAAACAAAAGATAGAATCAGTGAGTGTGGGAACCCTCTCAAACAAACACACAATGTTCAGATAAATCACAGTAGTTTCTGTAAAAGAGATAGTGTGTGGGGACAAGTAAGGAGGGAGGCTAGATCAGTGGCTGTGGAATGAGGTTTAGTTGGAATTGCCAGAACCCAGTGAGCAGCATCTATCAAAATCTAACCCACTGGGGAAAGAAGATGTCATCCCACTGTAAGCCATATAGTAGTGACTGAGGAGGGAATATTGTTTCCAGAATCCTCCTGGCTCAAAGCCTAGAGCCAAGGAAAGAGAACAATACAAATAATTAAGGGAGTGGTGGAATTAACTTACAGGGAATTCTTTCTACTTTTCTTCACCTGGTGAGATCAAGAGCAGTATTAATTTCACATCAGATAGGTTTTCTATCAGGAAACAGTATCCTGCTTGAGCAAAAGATGGCCTGTTAGATTTTTTTCCATTCCCATTTTGGAGAATATAACAAATTATGTATAGATTCGGAAGGTAATGAACCAAGTCTATTGCACCAGGGGCATATTTCAAGATATCTACCATGCATAAACTTCAAACAGGAACAGCAAGTGAGAGTAGCAAGTTTGGAGGTGGTGGCACACACCTTTAGTCCCAGCACTTGGGAGGCAGAAGCAGAGGAATCTCTGAGTTTGAGGCTAGCCTGGTCTACAGAGGAAGTTCCAGGATGGCGAGGGATACACCAAGAAACACTGTCTCAAAATAACAAAACAAACAAATGACCAAATCAGAAAACAAAGCAAAAGAAGTAAGAGTTGCATCACGAAAGGAAACAAAAATCCCAAGGATCATCTTCCTTTGTATTTATAGAGACTGTATATAGATTCACATCTTAATATTAATTCTAGGTCATTCATGTCAAGCCTTTTCTGTGTTTGTTATATTATAAAAAGTACAGTTAGTCATGTGGTAGTGGTGCATGCCTTTAATTTCAACACTCAGGAGGAAGAGGCAGATGGATCTCTGTGAGTTCGAGGCTAGCCTAGTCTACAGAATGAGTTCCAGGATATCCAGGGCTACACAGATAAACAGAAGAGAAAACAAAGCATAGCTTACAATGGCAGCATGAGATCTGGACAGCACTATGGTTCCAAGTGTTTAATAACCTGTGTTTGTTTGTGCTTCAGTTGAATCCAGTGAACTTCCCCAGTTCATACCTGAGAGGGGTAGTGTGGATTGAGAAATGACAGGTAAAGATACTAAGGAAAAGATGGAGACACAGAATAGAGTCAGGAGGGTAATCCAGTGAATACCAAACACCGCAAGTTTATTCTTCAACTTTCTAATATACCCAAACCAAAAAGGCAAAAAAGGTAAGAGATTTCTTTATCAAGATACAAGGAATAAATAGACTTGCTTCCTTAATTTTCCAAACATTCAGTAGACTAAATCTCTCATTATGTGTTTTTGAAGGTTAAGAGTATCACACATTAGATCAAGTCTCTTGTTATTTAGCTAAGACATCTATACCTTAGACCAAACATCCTACCGTAGTCATACATTAGACCTTTAGGTCTTATGACTTTTACCTTGGAAGAATAAGGATAGTTTTGAACTCTCTGATCTTAAGTCAAAATGAAGCAAAGCCATTTTTATGGACCCCGATACAGGTAGAAGCTTAGGTCACCCACATCAATGTGCTCCCCTCCATGGCAGCATTGCTCATGGATGACAACATGACTTCAGGCTGCAGCACAGACTTCAGACATCTGTGTGACCTTTGGGTCACAGACATCAACACAGACCTATCCACAGTAAGAATGTTGGGGGTCCATGGTCGTATTGCAGCTGGGGTCTGTGTTCATATCTATGGCCTGTGTTTTCATAGAAGACCAAGCAAATGTCCATGATCATTGCAGCAGCCTGAAGCCATATTGATTGTCCATGGTCCCTTGCTGCACCCAAGGGCCTTGTCTGGGTCTGTGGCCCTGCTGCAACCACGAGCCCTGTTTGTGATCTGTGCTGATACCAGAAACCACGGAGAGGCCATGATCCATGTTTCTCTGAACCATAGAGCAAATAAGCTGCTTTGGCAGTGATATCAATGACTGCAGATGCACAGTTGAGAAAGAAAGACGTGGAAGACTTCTGTGGCATCCACTACTTCTACCCCACCCTACCCAATGAAAAGAAATAGTAACAGCCTAAATAGGAAGCCATGGAAGGGAACTCTTAAAAACTGTGATAGTATGCTGAAGTGTCACTCTCCACAATAGATGGTTTCCAGTAGGTGTGTGGGAGGGGAAAGACTCAGTATTTAAGAGGCTGGCCACTGAGAGTTTGACTATGCTCCAGTGAGTATATATATATCTATCACAAATTGAACTTTTTTTTGCTGGGGGGAGGTCACAAAATTGACAGTGAATAAGGAAGTACTGGAAAGCAAATGTGATAAGGATGTATGATGTGAAATCCCCAAAGAATAAATAAAAATAGTATGTTGAAAAAATAAAAAATAAAGCTCAAAAATATAGTTTTCGTTATACACAATTTGACTAGCAAATACCTTACCCAATTTGCAGATAGAAGTACTGAGTGATTGAAAAAGTATCTTATTTATATTCAGACATAGAGCAAGACAGTGAAAATGCAAGAATAGGACCCAGTTTTCTCGCTGATAGAAGAAAAAAAAACTGATCTACAGGTCTACACTTTCCCAACAAATTTAAGTTGTAAGGATTTTTCCCCCTATGGCTATAATGTAGCCTATAATTTGTCACTCAAATACCACTGCCCTACAATTATTATAATGAAGTCTCTCTAATTATCTTATTACTAGTGTAGTGCATGACACAGTTGACAAAGCACTGCTCTTATACTGCCTTACTGATGCACGGTAATGACGGGCCACTCAACATGTTTTCAGGCTACTTTTGTTCCCATCAATATTTGTTGTTCTAAAACCCATTTAGGTTCCTGATTTCTTGAGTGATGCCTTCAAGAAGAAAAAGTGTCATGTCATTGAGTTAATGGCTCATTTTTTCAATGTAGCTTTTGTTTGGCATCTATTCCAGAAGTATGCATTTTTTGTTCTCCTTTGCAAAGGTCACTCTCAAAGTGTAAGTCTTCGATTTTAGAGATGGCTAGAGCTAACTTTAGCCAAGAGAAAAGAACTCTTGGGAGACTGGATTGGTAGAGCAAAAATGTTAACTCTAAAAGTTTGATTTGGAAATGTGGCCTTTGTTTGTTGTACTGTATATGTGACCTTGATCATAAACTCAAAGCCCCTTGAGGTTTAATCTGTTTATTAGTAAAACAATGATGATCTTAACTTCACAGAGTGTTGCGAAGAAAAGCTTGTAAACCCTCCTTTCTACCTATTTTGCATTTTACTTTTTGTTCAGTAATATGCATCTTAATTAAAATGCAATTGCATATTTCTCTTCTTTCCTTTCCTCTCTCCATCCCTTGCTCCTTCTCCTTGGCCTTTTCCTTCAATTGCTATCGTTACATATATGTATATGTATAAATATTTAAATATAGCTTGTTGAGTCAAATTTAGTGTTACTCGTATGTATATAATTTCAGGGCTGACCAGTAGGTATCAGATAATCAATTAAGGGACTCATTATTAGGGAAGACTATTTTTCCTAGTCTCAACATTCCTCCGTTGCCTGTAGTTCTTTGTCTAGGGGTGGGAATCTCTCCTTTCAGTTTTAGCATGTCTATTGGTGTTGACCTTGTTTAGGTCTTCATTAGGCAGCCGTATTGCTGAGGTATCCTGGATGAAATTTCCCTGTTATTTCTGGGAGATACAATTTAACAGTCGATTTCCTGGTCCTTTTGTTCTTAAATCTTTCTTCACCCTCTTCTGTGATGTTGTCTTAGCCTTACATGCAGGAGTTGTATTGTAGATGTATTCATAAGAGTTGGACACCCTATGCTCGGTTGTTCTCTGCATTTTGACTAGCTGTTGTTTTCTGTGACGCTCTCTATCTGTAGCAAAGGGAAGTTTCTTTGATGAATATTATTTTGTATTTTTGACGTCCTTGCACTGCTTCACTTGAAGGAAAGTTTCCATGGTTAGGTGGCTTAAAAATTATTTCTCCTATAAATGCGACAATAAAGCATAGAACAGCTGTCACTTTTTCAATTACAGAGAATCTATAACAACTACCAGCTCTGCTTCGCTCTTATAAACTATCTATGGGGAGGCTACAAGAGGTTCCAAAATTGATCTTCAAACATGAAAATGTTATCACCCCATATCATAAACTATTATATTGTTAAGTATCACTTTTGTGTGTTTCCTTACTGAAAACTACATTTGGTTATAAAACATAATCTTGATTAAATGGCTTAAATATAGATTCTCCAGAAACAGTATTTTAACCCAAATTCACTCTTGGAAGTTACCTCCCATTGATTAATAATAAATTGGTTTAATGGGGTGCTTTAAAATAAACTTCTTTTTCAGAAGGGGGCAGTGTCTTTCCTTGTAGCTCAAATTTGTAATCCTTTTGCCTCAACCACCAAGTGCTGGGATTTCAAGTATGTGGCACAACAAATGGCTCTAACTGAACTTTTAATTAATTAATCTCCTCTCAAATAGTCAATGAGTCTTGTGGACAGTTTTTGGCCCGGCAGGTCCCACTGCTCTTGAGCACGCAAATGAACATACAGAGACTTATATTGATTATAAAATTGTTGGCTGGTGACTAAGGCTTCTTATTGGCTAGCTCTGTATTAATTATTAGCCTATTTCTATCAATCTATGTATTTCCATGTGGTCTTATCTTACTGGAGAAGGGTCCAGATCTTTAACTCCTTTGGCAGCTCACATGGTGACTGTCCTGGTGCTTTTCTGCCTACCTTTCCCAGAATTCTCCTTGTCCTAGTCCTGCCTATCTTCCTACCTTATTGACCAACAGTGTTTTATTCATCAACTAATAAGAGAGACATAAACAGAAGAACATCCCCCATGAGAGTCTCTCAAATGTTGTGGAGGAAGTAGTCCATTGGTCCAATATAGATCATCATCTCTGAGTCTGTTCACATTCTTTTGATCTTATTTCAAGCCTCTATGTGTGTCATTCTATCTAAATATTGATAAATGTGAAATGCTATTACTATTTTATTCAGTTTTGACTCTTTGTGGTGCCGGATCTAACTGAGAGTCTCATGAGTCCTAAATGGGTATTCCTAGTGAATAGCATTATTTTATGTCCTCCTAAGAAATAAAGGAATTATGCCTACTAAAGTTATAAGAGGTGAGCTGGAGAGGTGATGCCTTCCTGATATTTCAGTTGTTGAAAGCCGATGAGGGAAGGATGACTTGAGTGTAGGAGCTTGAGGGCAGCCTAGGCAACATAATAAGATCATGATCTCATGAGATTCATGAAATTTTGTTCCATATTTGCCAGACTATAAGCTCCATCTTTCCCTTAATCATGTGTGTCTCTCTTATGATATATGCTGATGAAAATACTTCTTGGAATCAAAATGATGTATCTTTCTTTCTAATTTGCCACCAACATTTCGAAACTTGTTTCCTTCCTGTGGGATCAGCATTATTCTAGCACAAAGGAGTTTTCAAGCCTGCTTTCTTTGGAGGTAAAACGTAGACCTGCCATGTCATGTGAACCATGAAACTGGCTATTTCTTATGTTATGGGTTAATCATTACTCTGGGACAGAGCATATAACAGGTGACTCCAAATGGACTTCTTAAGTTCAATGGTGTTTTACCCAAATAATCAACTCTGTTTCATAAGTTAACAAAACATTTTGCTCCTTTTCCTTAGGCATCATTTTCACTCATATCAAAATGAAATTTCACCTTTTAAAGCCCATGTATCCAATTACTTATAAGGCAGCATTTAATCTTCAGAGGAAAAATTCAATCTAGTTTTTAAATATGACTAGTTTTAATACATTTTTGGTATGTACTAAACATTTTCACCTTTTGATGTCTGTAGAAATATGGGTAAAATTTAAATTTGCGTATTATCTTCTCAAGTTCAAATTACTGTGTCAACATATTCTTAGATATTTTAGTATTTGAAATATTTCATGTTTACAAGAAGGTATTTTATGCTTGGCACTGAATTAGATTAGTGCTTCTTCTTATTAAAGGACAATGATTGACTTTTTATTAAAAAAGAAGTTGATTTTATAGCACTGTCCCTTTACTTCACTGTCCCACACATGATAGTGTTGGGAGAAGATAGAATGTCGGCTCAGAAACCTGAGGGGATGCTAGAGCCATGCCAGAATGATACAGAAAGGAGGTGCCAATTAAGGACGCGTGAAAGCACCCTCATCTTTGTACATATATAGGAAACTGATGGAGAACGAAACGTGATCTAACTTCTGGGGATGCTCTTTCCCCCTTTCCTATTATTATGTGTCCCTTCCTCATCACCGAAAGGGGAAAATAAAATGCATTGCAGGAGGGCAACAGCCAGAACAAACTGTCTTCAAAATTTCTTCCATCCAATCAGGAATTATAAAATCACAGCACAGACCTAAGGATGAATGCCAGGAACGTGTGAAAGTGGAAGTGAAATTTTCCTTTGCATATTTTTGTGCTGTTGTTATAGCAATTTTCTTTGGATCAAAAGCTTTGAAGATGTACTTTTCAGAACCATTTCCCTCGCGATGATTGCTGTCTTAGAATGTCAGTGCAATTTCTTCCTATTCTTAAGCTAAATTTACTCTGTTTTCTCTTTTAGGCAAATATCAATATTCCGATGGGAGCCTTTCGACCAGGAGCTGGGCAGCCTCCTAGAAGGAAAGAGTGTACTCCTGAGGCAGAGGAGGTGAGGAAGACAGCTAACAGAGATAAGCAAGGCCTGTTTCCTCTGGAGTCTTCCCAGAGGCAAGGTTTCTTAGTTAACAGGGAAATTCTGGGCCTCCCTTCCATTGCAGCCAGGGCTAAGTGTCTGACAAAGTTGCTTGAAGATCCAAGCTTGTCTTCCACTTGTCAACTGATTTTGTGCACAGGTGCTTTGAGGCTAGCACGAGTCACTCGTTTGGTAAGTTTTACGAAGGGTCTGATTAAACTGAGCTGGCTGTGTGTGGTGCAGCTTCTAATGCGAGATTTTAGCTCAGTAAGTAAGGGCATTGTATTACTTTCAGATTCAAACAATCATCTTGATCTTCCTTTGAAAGGAAGTCTTTCCAAAAGCATCTATCTAGTCTCCCTCCCTGTATTTCCCTATCCTTTAGCTCCCTGCCCAATTCAAATATCTTGCTAAATAGAGACAAAAACTAATAAATGCAACAAAAAGAAACAAGTACCCTCCTCGGGTCTATGCATTTACTTGCCTGTGATGTCTCTGCTCAAATGTGAGAAGGCTGACTCTGAGGGAGGTGGGATTAAGATCATTTCACTAACACAAAAATCAGGGCATTTTAAAAGGTAAGGGGTTTTTATGGCTTATATATTTGGTCCACTACTCCAAACTTCCCTAAAATGACCTTAGTCCTAAAGCTAACCTTTTCATCTATACAATTTCCTGATCGTGATCTTAGCTCCTTGGGTTTAGCCTCCAAGCAAGCCATTTTTTTGGAGAGGAAGAAGTGAAGTATTGGAATAGCATCACCAAAATTTGGGATATTAGCTACTAATTCTTGTGTCAGGGACTTGGGTCTATATGAGCTGGTGTGAGCCAAGCAGGATCTCCTCCATCCCTCAGAGGGCTGCTGCCAGGAAGGAATGAATGGAATAAGGGATGAGGTATAGTCTGGTAGGTTTCTGATAAATAAGCAGTTCTTCAGAAATTGTCCTTACTATCCAATTTTCATGAAAGACTACAGGCCTCTTGCTCTGCAGATTGTAAAAAAGAAGCATGAGGAGTTTAATGGATGGCCATGGGACTCTGCCTTCACCTCCCTTTATTTGCCATTGTATTTTTCCTTTCTCGCCTTCCTCTGAAGCTGTGTCTGTCACTATGACAATAGATAGTCAGAGGGTACCTTTGTCCTCTTTTCTCATGAAATTGGCTGATGTCACAGTGGTGTGGGGCTCACTTATCTTCCCTCTGTGGAGCAGTCATCCTTGGGTTCTTTCCTGTACACATGAGTATCTTGCTTAGGAGGCTAGGGAAGCACTTTTTTTCAATTGTTTATTGTCCCTAGTCTGATGGTTCTGACACACTGTATAAAACCACCAGGGACCTATATCACTTGGTTTGTGACGATATACTTTCTAACCACTCGTGTATCCAAATGGCCAATTGATATTCCTCTGACGGCAGAGATAATGAGCTATCCACAGAGATCCCAAGACCCTAGAGATGTCCTATGCATTGTACCACTCCTTGTTCTTGGGGTTCATTGGGTAGACCAGAGAGCTAATGCTGTCTCTTATCCAAAACAAACGGATAGGGACTCTTAGTGTTTATGGGGTTTGAGGGAGGAAGTGACCTCGTAGCTCAAACTCTGGCTCGGTCCTCAGAATAAATTTCCCAGAGAAACATTACAAGAGGAGTAGTTGGGTAATTTGTCTTAGCTACAAGGTGCATTAAGTAGGATTTTTGTGGGTTGGCTTGAGGCCCTAGCTACCTTCTGTGGTGTAGTTTGAAGGAGAAACATGAATGTGAATTCAGAATAACTTCCATAGCCACATTTATTACTGTAATCTCTATTTACAAACTAAGAATTGCTTACATTCATAGATTTAGGATGTATTGCCAAGTCTCATGCTAACAGAATTATAGTATAATGTATGATTTGTAGCACACCATCAGTAACCAGAACAGTTCACCTCCAGCCTAGCCAGTTAGACTCCCAGGTAAATTCAGAAGATATTTTGATCTTGACATCCTCTAAGAAGGGAACAAATGGATGTATCCCAGCAGAAAAAAGAGCCTGGGTCATTGGCTTTCTGACAAGGTCTGGGACCATTGGCTGTCTCTTGTGCACCTGTGGCTTCTGACCAGCCCTTTGCTTTGCCTACAGATATGGAATGTACCTTCCATACTTGGCATGTACCAGATACAGGGGTCTTCTATCCAAATCCTCTTGCGTAAGAAAAGTAGCTGCTTATTTCAAGTCATCTGAGGGTTCTAATGAGCCATTTCTAAGCCTCCAAAGCACTCTTTAACTGAAATATCATTATCCTTATTATGCTACATAATAGTACATTGGGACTCTCTCTTAAATATTTCCTTTCATCTTGTCCCTTCACAAGATGCAAACATATTATTTAATTCTAGTCCAGTCACTTCTTAGTTGAGAGGCTTTGGAAAATTTTTTACTTTTATTTATTTATTTTTTTAGCTTTTCCATACCTTAGTGTCACTGGTGAGGTGGGGATAAAAGCAGATGTATGGAGTTGGTGTGAGAATGAAATGAGTTAGCGTGTGTATCTTAGAACAACTAGTAGTGATTGCTGATATCAGTGAGTTTTTAGTTTTGAACAGGAATGAGTAGGTCCAACTCTGTTGCCTCGTGTAAGAGCCTGGGGAAAAACTCAGTAGGATCTGGTAGTAAAGAAGGGCTTGCAGATGGGATAGCTTGGAAATGCTTCACCATTCTGCAAAGATCGGCAAATCCTCTGTGATTCCCAAGGCAGGCATTTCCCTTCACAGAGCTGTCACTGAAGTGGGGGAATGATGCTGATAAGGTTTCCTTCACACTGTCTTCATGTACACCCAAGAATAAATAGCCTCTAGTTCCCTGCTAAGTTGAGATACCTGTGAAAAGGGCTAGCCTCCACTATTTAAGTAGAACCCTCTGTATTCATGCTTTAGTTTACTGTAATTCTTATAATAGGAAATTCACAGAAGTAGAGGAATTGGATTTTCATTATGTTTTTAAAAGGTAGTGGAACTTCAGTGTAAAAATGTGTCCCGTTTCCTAAACAATATCACTACATATAGTAACAATCTCCATTATATGCCACCTTAATAAATCAAATGCCAAGCCTTATCTTGATTAAAAAATGAAAAAAAAAACAGTCCATTGAGGTCTTAACAATGTGATAGCATTAAATGTTACCATTATCAATCTGTGTAAGTTCATCTTATTAATCTGCCCCCAGACTCTCAAGTGTAGATATTGGCTATATGTGTTAAATGTGCCAGCATGGAGGTGACTCACCTGGGAACTTAGCAGAAGGATCTGGAAACATTTTTCTCTTCATGCTTCTTTATTAAGATCTGCCCACCTCCAGCCGTGGGAGCATTTATAAGTGCTGAAACATTTTTCATTTCATTGCTACACATATTTAAGAAGAAACAACACTTTACAGCCTTGTAAAAAATTCCTTCCTGAAAGCCCAGCAAAGAACATTCTGGAATACCTGGTTCTTCAAGTGGGTATTTTACAGTTTTAATGATCTTTTCTGTATCTACACTTACAAATGATGAATGTGTTTGCATGGAGAAAAGAAGCCAGGCTTAGGCTCTGTACATAGACCTAAGTGAACAATATCTTCCAGGGATTTGCAATAGATACATCCTCATTGAGTTAGCTTATCATTTAGTGTGGGTGATATATTAGCTATTTAATCAGCACTGTATCAGCTTCACAGCAAATAACTATAGGAAGTCCCATTAACCCTTACAAGAAGAATAAAATCTCTGTCTTTTATGCCTACTCATCCTCTCTAATAAACAATTTAAAAGCATTTCTATAAGGAACACATCTACCTAGTGATTTTTCAGGGTTCAGGGGAGCTTGAACACATTCTTCCTCTAGGTGCTAACCAATTTGAGAATGAGACACAGGCAGGCACTAAACTTGGACTCATAGCACTAGCTTTAGCACTGTCCTTCACAGGAGGCAAATGTGGACTTTCTCATCACACACACACACACACACACACACACACACACACACACACACACACACTGGTTTACCCAATTCTTGGTTAAGCAGATGGAGCTATAACAGTTCTGCACTAGAAACTGTTATTTAGGACCCTTTAAGAAACAGACATTTAAGGTGCAGAGTATTTATTGGGGGAAAACACTTGTAAGGAAAGATGGGGAGGAGAGCTACAGGAGAGTTCCTGAGACACAGATACAGGGGAAAAGGGGGAGAGGCTTGGTGGAAGAAACACAGACCTCAGTGTGGCTTTAAGCCCAACTCTCCAGCGTAAGTTTTTCCTGGGAGGAGTCCCTGTCTACCAGGTATGTGGGGTCACCTTGAGGATGCTGCTGTATTCAGTCATTTGCTACCATCGCCTATGGTAAACATGACCAGTGCATGGTGATGGATAGATTTTAGTGACAAGTAATTAGGGCAGTCACTCAGTTACCCCTGAAGTAATCTGATTCAAGGATTGAAATCCTGGCTGTTAGGGTGATCAAATGCCCTCCAATATCTCCCTTTCAGGCAAATAGGAAGAACAGACTAGCATGCAGTTTTCTTCTCTAGTAACTAGATGGAGCTGCACACAGCAACTGATCTTAATGTTTTATAGTCCTTTTCTATAATGCTTGGTGCATGCGCATAGAGGTGCGGGCTGATTATGGGATTAGGTAGTTAAATGAAAATCATCAAGGACACATTCAAGCCTCTGTCATCAGGCACTAGAGCAGCCACACAAAAAGAAAAGGCTGTGTGTCCCTCCCTAAAATTGAGATTGCTTTAATGATAGGAAATTTAAACTGCTCAAACAGCAGGCAAAGGCTTGCCTCTCTCATATTCAAAGATGTTTTCCTATGTCCTTTTGAGTTTATGTTTTCCAAAGGAGCCATAGGACAAAAAGCTGACAGCCACCGTACTCTGAACAAATTTTTGCAAACTCCTGGACTAATTAGGGTTAACTGTGCACTGACATTTTACAGATTTCTGCCATCATAGTATGATACTAAGTTAAAGTCACTTTTAGAATATGCTTTTGTGAGAAACACAACTCCTTCTAACTGTTGGCAGTACTTATTATTTACCAGGCACTGAACTGTTGCCTAATGTGTCCTAAGTCATGTGAAAAGAACTTTCCCCCTTACAATATTATTTTACATTCCTGTCCAAATTTCAAGCAATTTTGTTGAAACACTAGGGCTATCTGAACAATAAATACAGGAGAAAGTCACCAGGCTAGAATCGCACTTTGACTTTCTTCCTTTGATATTTGTTTTCCTACTCTATGCCATGAACCAGAGAATTGAAACATCCTTTTGGTGAGTTGGATTTCTTCCCCTTTCTTTTCAGGGGGCTCCTTCCACTTCGGAGGAAGAGAAGAAGCTAATTCCTGGAGCAAAGAAACTCCCAGGACCTGCTGTCAACCTGTCCGAGATCCAGAATATTAAAAGCGAACTGAAATATGTCCCCAAAGCAGAACAGTAGTTCAAAGGGGAGAAAAGGTGAGTGGAAAAGCAATCTCTTTGTCTGAAAAAGACCATCATCAAAAGGAAGCTTTCTACAGGAGGAGTTTACCAAGAGGGTTCAGTTTAGACAGCATTTTTGTGTATGGTTTTCAGGGAAAGCCACACCTTCGGGTTTATCTTATTCCACAACTACTTGGAGAGATGGTGAGGCTGCTAGCCTATTGGTCCCTTTCTGATCGTTCTAGTAGGGAAGGATGAAGTTAGGTGAGGGCAGGTCATGGTATGTGTGTTTTTCCACCATATTCCATAAAGAACAGTGAGCTATTGCTTTGGAACTAGGATCTGACGAACGAGTAGCTGTGTAGATTTGGAAGAGAGAGGAGGCAACACTCCATGCATTCAGGCATCAAAAATAAGAGGACACCAAGATAGGTGCTAGGCTGACCAAGAAGTCTTGGGTCTGATGGGAAAAGAGTAGGTGTGGGTGTATATGGAAAAAGAGTAGGTTTGAAACCGTGCAGGTTGTTCCAATAAGGTGCTAAAATACTTATTTTCATTTTAATTGTTCAGTAATGATCTCCTGGTAAGAACTCAGCTAACTCTCTGTCTTCAGATCTGGTTCCTATTAACTGGAATAGAAATTCTGCCAACAGACAGTATGGGTTCACCAAATCACGGGTTTTTTCACTTAGAAGACACTAGGAGTAAATCTGTCCTTTACCAGCATTACCAAACTCCACCAAGCACAATCTTCTCCATCCCTTAAACAGAAGTTTAGAGGAAAATCTACATGGGAACGTGCAATAGGCTTTTTATTTTATTGATTGTCTATTCACTTGTCCTTCCATGTATTTAATCAATATTTATGGATGGTAGAAATATTCATCACTTGCTACTGTGTGAAGAGCATTATATACACTTTTGTTTCAAGACAGGGTCTTAATTTATAGCTGAGTCTGAGCTGGAAGTTTCTGCAATGTAGGCCAGTCCCAAATTCATGGCAACCCTCCCACCTCAGCCTCTCTAGCACTGAGAGTAGTAGAGGCATGGGCCAGTATGCTTGGCTCCAGTGTTTCTTATAAAGTTCATAATACTCAGTTATCACATTCATTCTTGGAATGAGTCTTAGGGAGAATGATTCTATTAGTTATCTACTTGTCACACTGCTTCAAGTCCCACATCTCACCACATCGTACACATTGATTGCAATACCCTCCTTTGCACTGGGGTTGAATATTGCCTTTATAGATAGCAATAACAGAATGTCTGTGAGACAGACCAGTGGGTTACCATGATGCTGTTTATGTCGTACTTATCTAGATCTTCTAAAGATATTTTCAAACCAGTTTGGTTGAAAAGATTTCCTGCAGGAAAAGAAGAGCTGGCTGGTCTCCCTCTGTCCCTGCCTCCCCCTGCACGTCTTTCATTCCCCCTCCTCCATTTTTTTAGACAGATTCTGACTATATTGCTCAGACTGGCTTCAAGTTACTATCCTCATGCCTCATCCTATCAAGTGCTGCGATGGGAGGAATGTACCACTATGCTCATCTTAGAATCTGGTTTGAGTTAAAGTAAAATAACAACAGGTAATGGTTTTTTTAGCACAATTACATAAGTGAAGGAAGAAGTGAGAATGAAACAAATTATATTCCATGGTCACAGAATAAAACTCAGGGACCTGGATGGGGACAGAGCTATCTGAGTGGGAATTAATCTGGCATATAACTGCATGAGCTTGTTATTTATAAAACAGAACAAACTCATGACTATCAGGCTCAGTTCAGTTTGAATTGCCAAACTGATGTGAAATCTTTGAATAGTTTTTTTTTGTAAAATTGTGGAATTTATTGCTGAGAAAGACCAGAGAAGGGATTTGACCTTTTTGTAATATTTATTATCATTGCCCAACCAAAAGTGTTTAGTTATACAAATGAATGTGTGTGTGTGTCTGTGTGTGTGTGTATGTATGTATGTATTATATGCATATGTGTGTGTGGATGCAAGTCAGTGTTTGTGCATATGAAGGTCAGGGACAGATACGTGGTGTCTTCCTTAATTGCTCTTCACCTTATTTTATTTACTCATTCATTTATTTGTTTGAGATAGAGTCTGTCAGTGAACCTGGAGCTCATCAATTTAACTAGACTGCCTAGCTAGCAATCCCAAGGGATTCACTTGTCTTCACCCTTTCCCCCTGTGCCAGGGTAATACATGTATACAGCAGCTCTGTGGCCAGCTTCTATATGGGTGCTGAGGATCTGCTCTTCATGCTCCTGTAGCAAGCACTTTACCCACTGATCATCTCCCCAGCCCCTAGAATCGTGTGCATGCGTGTGTGTGTGTGTGTGTGTGTGTGTGTGTGTGTGTGTGTGTGTGTAAGGGGAGGGAGAGGTCAAGGAAGAGTACCTTCCTCTACTGATCTTTACTTGTGAAGTTTTTAAACTTTCATTTATTTATTACTGCTGTGTGTGTGTGTATGTGAGTACCCACATGCATACCATGGTGTATGTGTAGATTACAGAAGAACTTTGTGGAATTGGTGCTCTCCACCTTTACATGGGTTCTAGGCATCAACTGTGAGTTATGTGGCAAGTGCCTTTACTCACTTAAGAATCTTACAGACCAAACTGCCATTGTTTTACACTAACATTTTGGTTTTATTCACAATTTCATATATGTACAATATGTATTTTGGTCCTTCTTTCATCCTCTCCCTTTTCCTTGCCAGCTCAACCAACCCTTTCTATTCATTACAAATCTCTTCCCCTTATTTCTTAGTTTTGATTTTGTTTGGTGCCCCCAGAGTTTCATCAGGACCTTCTTGTGATCCCCAGTTGGATCTAGCCATGACCTGGTAGGCTCTCATGGATGCAGAACTTGATACCATGCTTCACTCTCTCTGAGACTCTGTCACATCCCTGCTGTTCAGCTATATGTGATAGGGACCACCATGTTTCTTCCTCCTCTACAGCCGACTGTTAACAGAACCTGACTTTTGTGAATCTGGTACCAGTATGCAGAGATGATGTGAGTTCATGGTAGCCATTTCAGTGTCCTGCTTGGAAGATGATATCTCACAGTCCTTCTCCCCATCCTCAAGCTCTTACATTCTTTCCACCCCATTTTCTGAGCCTTAAGGGGATAATGTAAACCTTAATGGGCTCTTAGAGCTCAACTATTCTTTACTGTCAACATTTTGTGCAGTCATTTGCTGTAAGAAGAATTCACTGTAAACTTCCCCCATTTAAAGCTGAAAATAGCCTTTATTTGTAGGTATAAACATAGATATTTAGAAGGTTGTTTGTGAGAGGGCCTAAGGCCTGCCCCAGATGATATGACAGACTTTGGAGGTGTTGGTGGGAGGCGAGGGAGGAGGGGGAGGGAGAGGGAGCTGGGATTGACATGAGAAGCAAGCTTGTTTTTTAATTTAAATAAAAATAAATAAAATTACAATAGGGCAGATATTAAGATAAAGTTTATCTTTCTTTAAAATGTCCAGCATTCTTTCTAAATTAAAGGTCATTTTTGTTATATACAGAAACAAACAATGAGAAGGTGGTTTGTTGCTATGTCAATTCATCTAAGCAGTCACCTTAGCTGCTTAATATCCACTGAAGGATATTAAGACCTCTTCTGTCATGTTTTCTGGACCAGGTTTACATTATTAAGCATGTATTTTTCACAGAAAAAGCCTCAAATAGGAAGTGGTTGGTTACCCCCATAACAATTGTGTCATCATTACATAAATGGGCATATTTTTGCCTGGTATTGTAATTTGTAAAGTTCGCAAATGGGGTTAGATCTCTTATGCTTTTATTTTATAACATCCTGCATGGTGCCATCTGGCACCATAAGAGCAGACCCATCAGGGAGGAAACTGGCTCATGCTTGATTTCTTTGTATTGCACCTCACCTTTTTAAAAGTTGCAATTAACATAGTCTCTATTTATTGTAGACTTTTACCAAGAATATTAAAGAACATTCACCAAGTATATTAAAGAACAGTGGCTAATAGGCAGGCATGTGTTGCTTATTAGCTAAATCTTGGGTAGTATCTACCTGTCATAAAAATTAAAAACCAAGATTCACCTTGTTTTTTGAGTCAAGATCTCCTCACTGAATCTGAAACTCATCATTTTGATAGACTGACCAGTCAGTGAGTTCATGGGATTCACCTGTCTCCACCAAACCTAGTGCTGGGGTTATAAGCATAAATGCTCCATGTCTGAATTTTCCATGGGTAAACCTGTACTCAGGTTGGGAATCAGACCAGACATAGCACATATCATGTCTAAACCAAGAGACATGGGAGCATCTCTTAGAGGGTTCCCAAGCCAATGTAGGGCATAGGATGGGACAGTGAAAGTAGGGTATTCAGCTATCCCAATCTGAGGATTCTTTTAGATGACACTTAAGGTAGTCAGTTGTTAACTTAAGTCCCTTTGGTTTTTTTGTTTTGTTTTTTAGACAGGGTTTCTCGGTGTAGCCTTGGCTGCCTGGAACTCGCTCTGTAGACCGGGTTAGCCTTGACCTCACAGGTATCTGCCTGCCACTGCCTCCCAAGTGCTGGGATTAAAGGAGTGCACCACCACTGCCCAGCAGTTGTTAATTTAAGAAAGTCCAAGAGCCAGATAAAAAGACTGGCAGAAAGGTGTGAAAATCATGTGTTTTCTGACCACCTTATGCCTATTTTTTTGCTGCATTAGTGGGAATCCCACAGAACCTGAGAAATTACTTGGGTTTGGAGTCCAAATAGATTCTGTCCATTTTTCTCCTTCTTAGCTTTCCTGTCATGCTACAGGTGTTTAATAGAGAACCCAAAACTAGCTTGTGGAACTTGTACACTTTCTCCTCTTTGTAATAAGATGTACAGATAGAAACTTTGGCCCTTGTTGTCAAGATACCTAAGTCTTGGTAGAAAGATAGAGAATGTCAGAGGGTAGATAAGCCATGAGTTAGCGGATTTGTTTTGAAGATATCTGATGACTGCTTTGACCCACTAAGTAGACAAAAGATGTGCTCAGTAGTATTACTTTGGAACAGGAGACAATCAGTGATAGGGACAATTTTAGGACAGTGGGAAGGGATAGCCTCTAGATATACTAGATATGTGGAATCTGCAGGACCTTGTTAATAAGCTACCTTTTTAGGATAAACAGTTCCTTTAACTCAGTACTGCAAAAACTTTTAGGGCAATGCAAAACAAGACTCTACAACTTGTTTATAATATCTGTTTTTCCCGTGGTAAAAGAGCTCACTGCTAACAAAACATTAGAGAGGAACAATGGAGGTATTAAGGTAGAAACACTGTAGCAATTACAAGAAAATAAATGATTAACAGGGGTAAAACTTAAGAATTCTACAATCATGCAAATGAACAGTAAGATAGCAGCAATTGAAAACCCTGAGACTGATGAAGCTCTAGAGAGAAACCATTATTTTGAAGTCGTAGGCATTCTCAGTGGTGAACAAGGCAACTTAGCCACAGGCTTTGTGGCAGGCAGACTTCATACATTACTATACATACTAAACTAGGGACTCTGAGAACTGCAAAACATTTTTGTGGGTTGTCGGGGTTTTTTTTTTAAGACAAGCTTTCTCTGTGTAGTGCTGGCTGTCCTGGAACTCACTCTGTAGATCAGACTGACCTGGAACTCAGAGATCTGCCTGCCTCTGTCTCCTGAGTACTGTGACTAAAGGTGTGTATCACCACCGCCCATTGTGTCCGCGTGTTTAAAGCACTTAACATAAAGTCCTCCAGTTCTATCCATATTGCTTCAAATCTCACAGATGTTCAGTTTTTTATGGCCAAATACTATTCCACTGTGTATATATGTTATCTTTTCTTTGTATATCCATCCTTCACTACACATATCATTTCATTTTAAACATGCAAACTAGGGGCTGGAGAGAGGGCCCAGTAGTTAAGAGCACTTGCTCCTCTTGCCTAGGACCTTGGTTCAGTACCCAGTACCCACATGACAGCTTTCAATGGTCTGTAAGTCCAGTTCCAGGGATAACCCTCTTCTTCAGGCATACACATGGTGCACATATATTCATGCAGGCAAAACAATTATAAAATAAATACATCTTTTTAAAAAAAACTTTTTAAATTCTTAGTAACTCACTTAATAGAGTTTGGTAATGCACGACAGTAATATTTTGTGAAATTAATCCCATTTCAATTACTAACTAAAGAAGACACTTTCATTTTTGCTAATGCAAATGTATCTACTATGTAAATGCATAGCAAGATATCTAAAATCAAAGAAAATTTAATTTTTAGCAACTTGTTGGCTTTAGTTTTAAAAGAGTATTTAAAGACATATTTGCTAACCAGTCATCCAGAGATATGTCATCTCCTAAAAAGGAGAACATAAGGTACTCATTACTCTTAAATGTTAAACATTATGCATCACTGTCAGTCTTGTTTATTCAAGTGCTAATTGTGAGAGTGCTGACAGGAGAGCAAATTGATGTACCCACATACTTGATAAGAAGTACACTTCACACTTAACAGACCCCCAAAATGCCTGAAACAAAAGCTGGCAAAACTGAACTGAGAAATAGACATTTAATAATAGTAATAACTGAGGACTTAAATTTCCCATGTGCAGTAATAGATGGGTATGGTGGCTCATGTCTATAATCCCAGCAATAAGGAAGCTGAGGCAGGGAGATTGCCATGAATTCAAGGCCAGTGCAGACTACACAGTGAGCTCCAGGCCAGCTTTGGTACAGGATAAAACCCTGCCTCAAAAAGAATCCCACTTTTAGTGAAAGAGCAACAAGAAATAGAAGATGCGAACAGCAAAGGAAACCAACTAGACTTTATAGGCACTCTACTGAACAAGTCAAGAGTATACATACTGGCCGGGCGGTGGTGGCGCACGCCTTTAATCCCAGCACTCAGGAGGCAGAGGCAGGCGGATCTCTGTGAGTTCGAGGCCGGGCTGGACCGACAGCCTCCAAAACAATACAGAGAAACCCTGTGTGGTAAAAACCAAAAAAAAAAAAAAAAAAAGAGGAGTATACATACTTCTCTAGTACACAAGGAACATTGTCTACAATGTACTCTATGTTGAACATAAAACAAGCCTTAACAAATGAATAAGAGGCCGGGCGTTGGTGGCGCATGCCTTTAATCCCAGCACTCGGGAGGCAGAGGCAGGTGGATCTCTGAGAGTTCGAGACCAGCCTGGTCTACAGAGCGAGTTCCAGGACAGCCTCCAAAGCCACAGAGAAACCCTGTCTCGAAAAACCAAAAAAAGAAAAAAAATGAATAAGGATTGAAATCATGCACAGTAGATCAAATTATTTGAAATTAAGAAACTAACAAACTTGTGGAACTCCAAAAACATTCCAAAAATAACTAAGGAGTCAACAAAAATCCCAGAAAAGAAATGACAAGCAGCTTATTGAAATGTATGGGATGCAATGAAATCAGAGCTTATAGAGAGAGCTTCCATGTAGACATTTATGGTTAAAAATGAAGATCTCACATCAATAACCAAATCAACAATATCTCTGTATTTGGCAAATGTGATTAATATTAGTTTGTGAATGGAAGCATCCTTGTCAAATGACAGAGAATAATGGGTTTCAAATCTGTTTATATAGACCTTAAAACAATGCCTGGGTGCTCATGCTTGTAATATCAACACTTATCAACACTTGAGAGGTTGTGAGATAGGAGAATTATTGTGACTTCTGGGTCAGCTTGGGCTAAAGAGTGTGACTGTCTTAAAACTCAGAACAAGCAACCAAAAATTTTAAAAGTCCCAAAAGAAACTAAGAAGATAATGTAACAGAATCTGGGGAGTAAAAGGTAATTGCAGAAAATAAGTGGCCTTTTTAGTATAAAACTTTGATCTCCTTCTCTCTCTACATGTAAATATGGTGTACACTATAGCCAAGTTGCTAACAATATGGAGATTTGGGGTTATAAAGACATGGTCCCATTTTCTTCTGCCATTAAAACTTTGAGTTAAGTGCCTCTTTTGTTAATTTTCTAATAAGCAGAAAAAGGCATAGCCTGTTTTCAGTATCTTTGAGGCATAGGGAGCTGCTTTTAGAAAAGTGTATGTAAGCACAGTGCCTGTGCTAGGCAATGACTCCAGCGGCAGTGAGAACTTTTAGCCTCTTTTTCCTGACACACCATCATTCAGAGAGTTTCTACAGTTTTGCATCTTGCTTTTTCTACCATACAGTTTATCCTAAGAGTCATTTTATCATGTTGCTTTGCAGCCTCTAGGACTAATATGATTTATTTTTCATAGTCTGACTTATCAGGATTTCAGAGCCCAGGCCCTCTGCCAGAAGACAGAGGAGTGATTTATTGATTTATGTAGAACTGCATGTTAAAACAAAAGGAAAGAAAAACCTAAAAGCTCCTTCTAATGTCTTCCTGTATTTTTCTTGGGCTTTTTTTTTGTCCTCAATTTTGATGTGTTCTCTGCTTTGACCCAATTCCATAGGCTCTATTGTCTCTCTGTGTCTCTGTGTCTGTCTGTCTCTGTCTCTGTCTCTCTCAGAAATGATTGGAGAAGGTTTTTTAAACTCCAGTGAAACTACTCTTTTGATTTGTAAGCCTCCTTTTGCTACTCTTCACTTAGGAGAAGGAGAGTTTCTTCAGTGGTTCTGAGCTACATCAAAGTTTCATTCATTTGCTTTGCTGTCTCGCAAAGCTTTTGTGCTAGGACCTGTTTACAACTTGCATAGACACAGTTGGCTCAGGACCACATTCTTCAGATCTGTGTAAACTGGTATATAACTTTTTCTGGGCCAAAGCACAGTCATGACTGACCCATGCTTTGCTTTAAATATTGTAGAATGCTTTCCTCTACACAGTGGTTTTACAACCTAGGACATAGGAGTGATGTGTGTGTGTGTGTGTGTGTGTGTGTGTGTGTGTGTGTGTGTGTATGTGTGTGTGTGGGTGTCCTTCAGAGGTCATTTGGTAATATCTGAACACATTGGTGTGTAGAGATAAGGATGTTTTTAAACATTCCATAATGTCCAGAACAGCCCCCTACAACAAATAATTATTCAGCCACAAATGTCAGTAGTTCTAGCAAAGAATAAACCCAATTTTCTACTTGAGGGATTAATGTCACATCCAGCAAACTTCCCTTTAAGACATCAATAAAAAGAGTATAGGAGTTAACTATGTAGCATGTATAGTTTTTCTTTTTACCATAATTAGATTTGTGGAAATAAGAGACTCAGATACAGTTCTTTTTATCTATTAGTAAATTAGATATTTATAATATATGTAATATACCTACCTGGGTTATAGTTATTATCTCAGCGGCTCTCTAAACTGTTAAAATCTGTGTTAAATACTAGTAACAAATATCTGTAGCCAATAGCACCATTATGATTTCCTCATCACCATTTATTATATGCTTGGGAATGTCGGATGAAGCATCCTGTGTTTCATATCCCTTGACTGCAAGGGATAGCCAGTTAATTTATGGCAGAGTCAAAGCTAAGAAAGGTTATACAATTGTACTAGGGTCACCCAGCCTGTAAGTCACTCTAGCATCTGTAATACTTCCCACCCAGTCCTTTGAATCATGATCACCTGCTCCATTCTTTTAAAAACTGTCCTTATAGTCAGCCATAGTTCTTTTGAATACTTTACTGTGCCAGCTCAGAGTGAAACAAGCAAAGGCTACATGAGTGTAGGAACTGCTCCCTCCCACCAACAGGGGTACCCAGCCACAACTCTCCTGTGTTAGCTTAGTTGTTTCTATGCTTGTCTGTTCATCCATTTATTCAATCAGTCAGAGATGATAGAGTATCGGGGGTCAGAACATGCAGCCCAGTTCATCAGAGATAATCGGGCACTGGGGGTCAGAGCATGGAGCCTGGTTCACTGGTTAATAGGTGAAATGTTGCATTGAAAGCACAGAATTCACTCTCCCTTAAAGGTTTTAGGAAAAGGGAATGGTTATTGTCTGTGCAATGTGAGAGAAATCATGAAAGAAAGAGAGGAGACTGGAAGGGATGGAAGTGAAGGAAAAGCAATTTCAGGGGGAGGAGAGGAGACATAGAAGAACAAGATTATGACCACACCGACATGGTATGGGCCCTGGCTAGGTTCAACACAGCTGCTGCTGAGAAAAGCTAGGCCTCTGTGGTGGCCGCCTTTGCTCCCAGGATGAGCAAGGGCTTATCAGGCAGGGCTGTGTTGTTCTCAAGTGTATCTGTCTTCCAGCCATGAAGCCTTTTCTCTCATCCCCTCTCACGCTGTGTGCAGCCCACGCAGAAAACTAGGAAAGTGAATTCCTGGCTGTCTAATCAGACTTGGCTGCATCGTGACAACGCTGCTCGTTTCAACTCCCCGCACACGCTGTGGCATTTAAGAAGGAGGAATCACGAGGAACAAATCAAGACTTGCAGATTTACTTGTGCTCCCTTGCCAGTGTCCCCTGCCTGTGAACTCATCAATCCACCTGCTCTGGTTTATGTCTTTATGCAGATGGTGAGGTGGTAGCTGGTTTAATCCCAGGCAGGGATGGTCAATTGGCTTCCCACTGAGTGAATTTTCTATTAAGCAGTCGACAAATTAGAGTTTCTTTCATCCAGGCAGGTGGCACCAAGGCAGCTCAGAACAATTCCTCTCCACTGCTGGAAAGCAGCAGAAAGCAAGCATGCTCTATTGCCAGAGAGTCACTGGTGGCCTTCTGTTAGGACCGGTGACACTTCCATCCAGCTCAGAAAATCTGCCCTGACAGGCAGCAAGGGGCAACTTAGTCCTAGGCAAGCACTATACCTCTTACTATCTAGCTCTTGCCTGACTCCCGAATAGTACAAAAGGAGCCTGGCCTTTAGTTCCAGAGACAGTTCCTGAGAACTTGCCAAGCAGGTTTTCTAAATGCCAAGTGTTCGAACATTCATTTGTTCAGACTCTGTTTTCATTTCTTAATCATGCCATACGTGGGCTAGATAGAATTTACCTTAATTGGATTAGCATTTCTCCTTCAAAATGCCTGTTATCACCATGGACTACGCGTGACTAGAGAAGAATTAAAGTATGTGTGTTTCTATTGTGTCAGACATGAGTAAACTAGACATAGATAGCAAGAATTTGAAGTAGTTGGGTACGGATGTGAGAAGGGACATTTGCTCTTAGGAAAAATGAAGAAACAAGGTTTTGAATCTGAGTAAGCAAAGAGTGTATGGGGGGATTATAGCAGTTAGTTGTGATGGCACAAGATGGTGTGGACAGGCTCCTGCCACAGATTTGACCTCCTGAAAGAAGCCACTAAATGCTACATGTTTTGGAACACATGGGACATGCTTGTACTCCATTTCCACTTGTGCTGTATTGTGACTCCATGACCACTCTGAGCTGAATCTACAAACAGGAATAGAAATGGTGGATAAGGACAGTCAAGTGTTTCAGATGAGGCACCCAAGAGAAACAAGCATTGAGAAAAAACATTCATTCCCTTTGCTGTCCCTGCACTCTGTCCCTTGCTTCCAAAGCTGGGGATTGTTTTTGCTTTTAAATAACATACCCTCTAAAGAGTAGCTCAGCCTATTTCTGTAGAGATCGGGAAGAAAGTGTGCTGAAAATGAAAAAGCACTAATTATCTGTGACTAATCTGAGCTCACCCAGAGGCTCCTAAGCATCCCAGAGGACCTTTGTCTCAGGCACCACCCACTTTGTTCTGCCAGAGCTTCTGTTGTCAGGGAAGCTGATATTCAGCCTGCAAGTATCCTCTTTCTCCTGGAGGAGGCATTGCAGCTCCATTTTTCAAAACCTGCTCAGTGGCAGTTTTCCAAAGCCCTTTTCTCCAGACGGCATTGGCAACATTTCACTAGAGCACTTTCATTTTATATTGGAGACTTCAAGGGATTTTTCTCCTCTTCTCCCAGTTTTCAACTAGTAAGTGGTTTGTAATTTCTGAATTTTCCTCCAAAGAGAATCGGTGTTAGGAACATTTGGAGATTGAGCTGCTGTTTCTCCCATGTCAAAGAAAAGTTGATGAGTTTCATTGACCCCTTGCTGTGCATTTTTGGATAGGCCTGGTAGGCAGAAAAAAGACATCTCGCCTATTGCAATAATTTCTCATGCAAAGACTATGTACTATTGAAGTCTGGTCCAGGGAAGAAAATGAGAACCATGTCAGTCTGAACATTCAAACGGACCCTGATTGTTTTCTCTATTACATCCTGCTTTAACCTGAAGCCCCACTCACACCCAATTAGTACCCTGCAGGAGGGCTTCCTCTCTCTTTCTGCATTACTTCATTTGGCAGTTAAATTATATTTCCCTTGCAACAAGAGGGAAACGGGCAGGCAGTTACAAACAAATGCAGGTGATAAATCGTATGGAAACCTACAGACTTTGCAAAATGGCTGCTTAAAGAGGCATCATTAGCAGGCAATACAGAAAAAGCAGAAAAAGATGTTAGGAGTTTTATAGAAAAGACCCAGATCATATCTTTTAACTAGGATCTGGCAGTAAGAATAGCATTAGCAAGCCTCCAGACTAGGTTTTGAGGATTCAAAAGTATTTTCATGTTCATTCCATTTCAAGCTGCTCATCAGTGCTGTAAGATCAGTCAGACAGGAACTGGATTTGCAATTCATTCTTATGTGACTTCCAGCTTCACAGGGTGGAAGATTGTGGGATGTGTTGTCATTTCCCATCACTGAAAGGGAATTTTAAGACTGCTTATGAAGTACATCTATTTAAGCCCACATGTAATAGGGGTAGTAATTCTTTCTAATCAATTATGCTGTATTGTGACAGATGTACTTCAAAAGAAATGAACTCTATCAACTTCTATGCATATTTAGTGTTTATTTGCTTCCTGTGTCTAGTGCTGGTAATCAAACCCAGGACCTTGCACATGCTAGTGTTCCAACACTGGGCTTGGCATATAAATTAAAAATAACTATAATTATGCCAGTGAAATGGCTCACTGGATAAAGACACTTGCCTCCAAGCCTGACAACTTGAGTTAGTCCCCAGGACCTACATGGTGGAAGGAAAGAACAAATTCCTTAAAGTTGCCTTTTAACAGTCGCATGAGAATGTGGTGTGTTCACACAAAACAAACGTAAAATGTCATAGTTCAGCGGGGTGGTGGTGGCGCACGCCTTTAATCCCAGCACTTGGGAGGCAGAGGCAGGCAGATCTCTGTGAGTTGAAGACCAGCCTGGTCTACAAAGAGCTGAGTTCCAGGACAGCCTCCAAAGCCACAAAGAAACCCTGTGTCAAAAAGCCAAAAAAAGTCATAGTTCAGTACAATATTTATTTACATGCAAGCACCAAAGCAACACACACACACACACACACACACACACACACACACACACACACACACACTGACACAAAACATCCAGGATTATGGAAATTAGGCTGAATGTCTTAGTAGCAGAAGTACTATATAGAAGACAATAGCTCTAAGGGAAAGCTTTACTTTAAAATGCCCTAAATCACCACCCTATAAGTGAATTCTTCTGTAAAGCTCTCCATCATCAGCAGCAGACAAGAAAGGTATCTTAGATTCCCTGCAGCATCATATACAAAGCTTGCTTCTTATTACCTGTCAGGAAGCAGAGAGCCTGGAAGTCATTTTGTGCCAAATCCAATCCAATAATGAGCCAATTATAGGTCTGCTTCTACTGCCAGGAGCATGCCACTCCTTCAATCTGACTGGTTTCAGAGCCCCTGGTGGTTAGGAAGAAGAGCTCATGGCCCAAATGAGTCCAAATTGCTGATAATGCTCTAGATCAGTGGTTCTTGACCTTCCAAATGCTGCAGCCCTTTAATACAGTTCCTCATGAGATGGTGACCCCCAACCATAATGTTATTTCCATTGCTACTTCATAACTGCAATTTTGCTACTGTGATGATTCATAGGTGATTCCCATGAAAGGGCCATTTGGCCACACCCAAAGGGGTCGTGGCCAACCCACAGGTTGAGAACCACTGTTCTAGACCAATGAGGATGGCGAATGCAACTACATCCCAATGCTTCTGGAAGTCCTTATCACATCCTGCTTCCATTGCCCCTTTAGCTGAGTTTTGTCTCTTGGGTAGCACTCTTTCTCACTAGGTAATCAAATCCTGAACTACCAGGAGGTAGTTGCCAGGGCTTCACCTCTTGCACCACAGGTCGACTTTGCATAATCTGCTGCAGTTCTGCAACCCTTATCATGGTATGAAGAAAGGCCACAGAGCTTGTAGCCCAGCCTCACTACTGACAGCCCTACTGCACACATAGGAGGTAAAATGCCAAGAAACTTGTGTTAGGTGAAATATAAAGCTGTTTCCATTAAAAACCGAAATAGCTCTGCGAATTTTGGCAGACACTTTCAACCTGCCAAGATCATTGCAGGTTTAGATTCTAGAATCCAATAGTGTAGTTATTCTTCCTGGCTGACTATGCATGGATGGCCTGCCAATTCAAAAAGCAAGCCTTTTCCTATTTTTAACCGAGATCCCGAGGAGAACAGGGGCCATGGCAGCACCAAGGACAGCATTCTTGTCAGTGGTCTTGAAGTATGAAGAAAACTCTTAGATGAGAATGACAGTTTTCAATTAAAACAAAAATTTAAGTTAGTATATGAAACTGTGGGGTTCATTATGGCATTTTCATACAGATGCAATATTGTGGTTAGATCACATTTTCTCCTTCCTTCCTACATATGCCCTCTCTTCTAAGTTTCCTTCATTCCCCCAATCAGTCTCTCAAAAATTTAATGTTGAAATCATCTGGAGGAATTGCTTAGTCTTAGACTTCTGGCTAAACCCAGGCATTCCTGATTCAGTAAGTCTGGAATGGGTCCCAGAATATGCTTCTGTGACAAGTTTCCATGGTGGCCACTGTTACAGCTGCTAGTGGTTTGGAGATTACACATTGAGAGCCACTGACATACAACGTGCCTATCCTTCCCCCACCCCAGTTTTATAGCCAAGATTCAAATATGTAGTAAGAAAGTTAGCTAGGCTTCTTCGATGAAATTCAGTAAAGCAGTGACCACAAATTCTTGTTATAGTGTTTCCAATGACCAGACACTGTTCTAAGTACCGATGAGACTCAAATGAAAAATGTATGTAAGGATGCCATTGTATAAGTGAGAAAACAGGTCTAGAGCAGGTACATGCTTTCTCTCAATATGGCACAACTAGACAGTGGACAGCCAGGATTCAGACTGTGCAACACTCAATCATATCCTAAGCTCATTTTTCATGTGGCATATAGGAAAGCCACCATACGGTTTAATAGGCTTTCTATATCACAAGAGACAATGTTTAGATTTATCTACCGGCCACTTTGACTCACAGATACAATCTCAATTTCTACAATGTTTATTAGGTGCTCGCGTTGTTGTTATAGATCAGAGGTTGGCAAGTCAGGGCTCAATATGCCACTGCCTCGTTTTTTTAAATAAAATTCTCCAGAGTGTTCTAGATTTATATACACTTGTAAGAAAATAATACAGACAAATCTCCGGAAAAAATGATTGAGGAGATGAGAAATCATTTTTGCAACCTCTGTGAAAATATTTCTTTAATTATGCATGTGTGGTGTTTGTGCAAGTAATTTTGGAGGTCAGATATCAACACTGGGTGTCTTTCTTGATTATCCTCCATCTTAGTTTTTTGACACAAGGTTTTCTCATTCAACCCAGAGTTCATTCATGAGGCTAGACTGTCTGAGTAATGATCTGGAAGGATCTACCTGTCTCTGCTCCCTCCTGCCCTCAGGGCTAGGGTTATACCTATTCCAGTTTTTTATGTGGGTATTGGGTATCTTGGGTCCTCAGGCTTGTGAAATAGCTAATGCTATCATCCCCCCAACCCTATATGAAAATATTTCTAATGAAGGCTTTGTCAAGTTATAGGTATACATTAATATGAAAGAGCTGGGTGTGATAATCTTCACTCAAACATTCTTTTTTGGATGTCCAACTAGTGGAAGTAAAACAGAAAAGAGGTTCTAAATTTGAGCACTTTTCATGTCCGAGAGCAGACAGAACCAAAGGATCATAGATACTTGGATGAGTGATAGCCAGCTTTGCAACTTATTTAAATATTATGACATAAGAACTGAAGTTGATTTCTGATCAATTGGGTTGGACAACCTTAGGTTCTGAGCAAGAATCACCTATTTTTATTCTAATTGTTTTTTACATCAGAACAAAATGCTCAACACAGTGGGAGTCTTGGTCTGTGGTACTGACTGAATGTTAGAGCCATGGGATCTTCTTGGTTACCAACCACCTCTTTGAGGAAAAGTAGATTTAGGGATCAAAAGGTGATTTTGATACTTGTCCAAGAGAAACTGAGTTAGAGGATGTTTATCACATTCTTTCTTGACAAACAGACTGAAATCATTCCGGATTTGGAAAGTGCTTCTTTGGCTAAATATCAAGGCTGTTGGGATGAAAGTCTCCAAATGTGAAAAGCGACCACGCTTTCCTGGTATAGATGTATACTTCTGTATACAGTGACTCATTGGTGAGCCATGGCTTATTCTTGGAGACATGGAGAAAGATATTAAGCCATCCAGATTGACACAGGAGTCCAAACAATAGCCATATTGTGCTTAGAGGGGAGCTGTTCATTCCAGTTCCCACACTTTTGCTGTGCTTCATCAACATTATGTCACACGTTCATTCAGCAGTGCTCATAAAGTCACAGCCTTATAGGTCAGAGTGCCATTCATTCCAACCAAAATCCAAGACCCAGACCTAGGCTGATGTTCTCTCTATACTCTGCTTTCCAGACCATGTCTCCTACCCTGGAGAATCACTTGGCTTTAACCACAAACCTGGCAAATTATATATATATATATATATATATATGTATATATATATATATACTTTTTAAATTTAAATTAGAAACAAGGTTGCTTCACATGTCAATTCCAGGTTCCTTTCTGTTTCCCTCCCCTCCTCCCATGCCCTCCCCCCAACCCCCCCAATATCCCCTCATTTCCCCAGGGAGGGTGAGGCCCTCCATGAGGGTGTCCATAGTCTGTCATTTCATCCAGGGCAGGGCCTAGACCCTCCCCCAAGAGTTCAGGGTGAGAGTGCATCTCTCATTGTTGGATGGGAGTCCAAAGTCCATTTGTATACCAGGGATAAATATATTACCTAGGCCTCCTCACTGACACCCCCATTCAGGGGGTCTTGATCAGTCCCATGCTGGATTCCCAGCCATCAGTCTGGGATTCAAGAGCTAACCCTTGTCATGTCAGCTGTTTCTGGGGGTTAAACCATCCCAGTCTTAATGCCTTTGGTCATCAGTCCTCCCTCTGTGTCACTGGATTTCCTGAGTTCAGCTCAGTGCTTAGCCGTGGAAGTCTGCCTCTGCTTCCATCAACCACTGAATGAAGGTTCTATTTCCCAGACTCTCTGGCGATGGGATTGTAGGCTGGCACTCCCTACATCTATGTCTAAAATCCATACATGAGAGAGTACATCAAACTTGGCAAATTTTAAGCCTTATTGATACTTATTTCCCTCTAACACAAAGTAAATAACTATCTCATTGGAGTCTCAGTTTTCTTTCTTTTTTGTTTTTGTTTTTCAAGACAGGGTTTCTCTGTGTTATAGCTTCGACTGTCATAGAACTCGCTTTGTAGACTAGGTTGGCCATGAACTCAGAGATCATCCTGCCTCTGTCTCCTGAGTGCTGGGATTAAAAGTGTGCACCACCACTGCTCAGCTATGGAGTTTCTTTTTTATACACCCAGTATAGGTGTCAAACAAAAAGCAGATTGTGTTTTCAACATGATGTACTCAGAACTAATAGCCAGGGGGTGAACTATTGTTCTGTAAGCTTTGGGTCAAGGTCAGCCACTCAGGTTGGCTTGGTTTTACAAGGCTAAACTTTTCAGTTCTTGGAAAGCTGGTTCTGTACAATTTGACTGTCTCTTTCCTCTATCCCTTCAAGAAGTGCCCAAAGACAAATGATTCTATCTTGCAGCTAGGATTCTGACCCTTGGATGTATAATCAGCTTTTTATGATTCTTATCAATAATACCTATTCAGTGACAGAAATTATAACAACTGGATCCAGCTAAGGCAACTATATTAGTTATTGCTGTGCAACAGGGAGCCACAAATGTAGAAACTTAAAGAACAATACTTATTACCTCATTTAGAAGGGCCTGATTTAAGTGATTGCAGCCTAGGCTCCTCCCCAAATGCTAATCAGGATATCAGCTAGAGCAAAGTCTTGACAAAACCGGATGGTCCAGTCCCAGGGTGACTCATTCATTTGCTGGCTAGCTGGCAATGACTGTTTATCAGTAGGTTTTGGTGCCTTCCCTGGGGACCTCACCCATTGGGCTGCTTTCCTGCCATGGCAGCTGACTTGCCACAGAGCATGTGATCCAAGAAAGTGATGTCTTTTGTGATCTACAGGTCACACCGTCACTTTTGTAATGCAATATTGATTTTCACAAGTCAATCCTATTTTGTGTTGAAGGGAACTACATACGAGTCTGAATTCCAGGGGAAAGGATCATTGGGGCCTAATTTGGGGGATGTTTCTTTTTAGAGATGACAAGACTGAGTTCCAGAGAAATTTGCCCAAAGCAATACAGACACATTTGCTGTGCTTTCGTCTCTATAATCCTTAATCACTACCAGCTTTACCAAGGACTACTTGTTCTCCAACCTCCTCCTCTTCTTCCCCCTCCTTGTACCTTTTCCTCATCCTTTCCTTCCATTTCCCCATCCTTATCCCCACTCTTTTCTCCTTTGTTCTCCTCTCTCCTCCTCACTCCTCTTTTTTCCTCCCCCTCTTTCCCACTCCTCCTCTCCTCCCCCTCATTCTATTTTTGGAATAGGGTATCACTCTATTGTCCTGAGTTTTGTGTTGAAACTAGCTATGCAGACCAGGTCAATCTCAACTTGTGCTGATTGTTTTGCCTCTCCTTCTGCCTCATAAGTCCCAGGATTACAGGCATGTGCCGTTATGTCAGCTTTACTATTTCATATATGTATTTAAAACACTAAATTCTGTTTATCTTTATGAAGATGGAAAAGATTATTTCTAAGCACGAAGCTGCTTTCCCTGATGCTCCTAGCAGATGAAACCACTGCAAACCATATCCAAACAGTAGGGGATATGATTTCTTCACTTATTTGAGCCTTTTTGGAACAGGAGCTGAGAGAGAGGGAGAGGGAGGGATGGAGGGAGGGATGGAGGGAGGGAGGGAGAGAGAGAGAGAGATGAATTAAAAATTGTACATGTGAGAGGTAGATTTTCACTTTTCCTTTACCTTATTTAACTTGCTTTCTTTGCAGTTATTTTCTTACCCTCTCTTTTGATTTACGAGGGCAAAAATCAGAACAACAAGCAAAATCAGTAAAATCAAAATGATGGCCCAGTCCTAGGAACTCTCTACAAGAAGCACAGCATTGTTTTTCTGGAAAACTTATTTATGAACACACCCAAACACAGTCATACCCACTCATACACAGGTTTTTAAGGACAACACTCAAAGCTGTAGTAAATTTTATCAGTTCTCTCCAAGACTTTATTTGCTATAGATATCGTCTAAGAAAGGAAACAAGAACACAACCTCTTGTATATTCTCTAGCCTTTTCCAGTAAGTTTAAAAATGACAAGGCCTGTCATCCTTGATCAACTTATCTAGTCAAGAGACATGACACCTTTCTTACTGCATGCCCTATTTGGTTTAATGGGGCTGTCTCCTTTGCCCTCTGACAAGCTACCTTTTCTCTGAGTTCCATTTATAGCAGGGTTTTATTAATGACTAAATCATTAGGAATGGATCTGGCTTCCTCCCTCACAAGGCCTGTTTCCCCATTCAAAATTAAGCCATGGCATCCAAGAAAATGTCCGTTTCTACTTTATTTAAAGTCAAATCCCTCCCAGGACATAAAGTGCTTTTAAGTGACAGGTGAAGAACTTGGTATTAGTTCTAACTGGGTGCCCCAGAATCTGGTCAGGATTTGTCTTGTATTTACTACTCCAAGTAATGTTACCATGACCTGTAGGAATTCTCTTCAGCCTTCCATGGAATCTGGAGATCTAGCATTGAAATGCTTTTGTTTTCTGAGAAATCCAGTTTTCTACTGAGTCCTCAAGCCCTTCTTTTTTCCTGAAACCTAGTTTTAGCTCACTCATTTTTTAAAAAAATATAATTCTATTTCAAATATTACTATTCCTATTGTTGTGGTGACGTATGTGCATGCACATTTCATGGCACCCATGTGGAGGTCAAATAGTAACTTTCAGGAATCTATTCTCTCCTTCTACCATGTGGGTTCTGGGCATTGAACTCTGGACAGCAGGTTTGCATGACAGCTAAGCCACCTTGATGACTGTCAAGCCCTTGTTAATGCTTTTCAGTTCTCCTCTCAGTACATTTAGAACTCTCGCAACCATCAACATCACTAAAAGCTTGAAGATAAGATAACACAGACTGAAATTCTTGCTTGGAAGACAGATGAAAGATGTGCTGATTTCTAAGCTTTGTGTGGGTCTTTGGACGTAGGAGGCAGTCTGCTGAATGTCTTAATATGTTATCCTCACAACTATTAGATGAGCATGACACTATTATTTTTCTATCAATAAAAAAGTTGAGACTCACATGGTTAGGTAACTCATCCAAGGTGCACAGGAAGAAAGCAGGAGAGCTGGGATGTGAAGGCTTCATATGATCTTAAAAATAGGCTCACAGAAAACATGACCAAATCCACAGTCAGGAGCTCACTTGGCACCTAGCTGAGAGGCAGGTTGGGCTAAGGCTGTTGAAGTAGTTTCTCTGATGCATTGATTACAGGCATTAATCAAAATTTTATTTCAGAGTTTCTTAAAGAGGCTTCAAAAATCCTGCTCAAATTTTGGAATCAGAAAAAAATGGGGCTAGCAAACATTGTGAGCCCAGGTACAAGTGATCATTAAACTTTGTTACAAGGAAAATTTAGCAGAGCAGGTAAATCTAATTTCCCAGAAGGGACTCTTAATCTCATTATGTTTATCAGAAAAATCTCTCAAGTTGTATTGGCAGTGCTTCCCAGGAGAAAGCTTTTATTACACCAGAGACCAAATGCTTTGTTCTTGCTCAAGTTTGGAAGTATGTCTTTCACCAGAAACAGCTCTCTCTAGATATGGGTTACTCTTCCTCCATACTGTTAACTTTGGGGCTAGAGAACTGTGCTGTGGGGATTGCTCAAGGATGCTTACTTATGTCACTGGAAATCCTTCCTCCTGGTTGTAATAATGAAATATCTTTTCACACATTGTCACATGTCTGCGGTGCCAAGCCCTGTCGAGAATCACTTCTGTAGTCCCTTTGTTTTCCACATAGGGTCCATGGAACAACAGCACCACCTAGGAAGGTGGGGGGGGACATACACAAGATCAATTTCCATCCCCAGACTTTACAAAGTCCAAATCTGCAGTTTAACAAGATCCCTAGGGCATCTGGACATTGAAGTGTGAGGAACCCTTCTAGACCTGTGCTTCTCGACCTTGGCTTCACATCAGAGTACCTGGGAAACTGTGAAAACTACTGATTGTATCCCTGGAGACTCTGATGTAATTACTCAGGAGCAATCTGGGCTCTGGGGTTACAAACAAATCTCCGGGTGATTCTACTGTACAGCCAACTTTGATATCCCATTTTGAGTTAGGAGTGATTTATAAATAAGCCCCTTAAGATATGATACTTTTCCTTTCTATGACCATCTATTTCTGACCCTTTAACTCTTAAGATTATGTAGTTAAAACATTTTGGTGACGCTGGGCATAATGGCATATGCTTTAATCATAGCAGTCAGAAGTTAGAGGCAGGTAGATCTCTGTGAGTTCAAAGCTTTGTAAGTTCAAGGCCAGCCTTGTCTAAATAGCCAGTTCTAGGACAGTCAGAGCTACACAATTGGGAAACTCTGTGGCTAAAAAAAATTGTGACGTCTTCAAAGGTTAGGATTTTGCCATAATTGGCTTTTTTACTTTTCCTTTTTTTATTCATCATTTTTATTTATTTTACATACCAACTTCAATTTCCCCTCCCTCCTCTCCCCCCCACCTCCCTTGCACCCCTTCCCCCATCTATTTCTCCTCTGTCTCCATTCAGATGGGGTAAGGCCTCCCATGGAGATCAACAAAGCATTGGGGAAGGAGCTTGGTCCTGCCTCAATTTGATATGCCATAAATTAGCTTTTAAAATAGCAGTTGAGTAATTGTGGGTGGGTGGAGAATAAAAGCATTGACTTAAGCTTCTTAGATGGCCATCCAAATCATCCTTGATAGTTAATTTTTGCACTTAAAAACATTTAACAGACAACCCTATCAAGAAAAGGAGCTGGGGGACTAGAGCATAGGTGGTAGAGTGCTTGTATTAATTAATCCTCTGGTTCCATTGCCACCACCATATAAACCAGGCAGGGTGGCACATGCCTGTAATTTATTGGGGAGGTTGGGCAGAAACATCAGAAACTCAAGGCCATTCTTGACTCCAAGAATTCAAGCTAGTTTGAGATGCATGAGAACGTCTGAAAAAAAAAGTTTTTTTTTCATGAAATACGTGGTTATATAAACATCTCCTGCAAATAGGGATCAAAACACTAACATCTTAACCTATGGTTAAAAAATATAAACTCACAATACTGTATGTATTTTTTTCATTTATTGTTCATCAGATCATGGTATCTCTTATATTTCTTCAGTTTGCCTAATAGACCTATTATTGGATTGATTTCTTAATGTTTTTCAAAGGCCTAAAAGGTTTACCTCTAGCAAGCAATCATTTTTATAGCATTGTACATTTGAACCAAGTCACTGTAATTTGGGGATCAAGGGCAAATTAAGAAAAACCTCATCAAACAGGATAGGGTGTAATTTAATGGTAGATCATGTGCTTATCCTGTGTGTGGCCCTGGGTTCAACCTCTAGCCTCAAGAACAAGATGAAGTGTTATGATGTTATAAGAAAAAAATAACTAGAAGACCCCATCAAACTATTCACCTGCTATTTGTTTATTTGTATAGTTTTAAATACACTGCTAAACTTTAAGAAGGCAAGAAACTTATTCGTTAAATATTGGTATTCATTAGAACAAGTACAAAAACATTTAAGTCAAACATGAACTGCAGCTAATAGGCAGTTGAGGGCTTTCTGGTGTGGGTGCGGGAACCCCAACTCAGATTATCCGAACTGAACCTGGATCTTCTGGATGGGCAGCAAGCACTCTTAACCACTAAGCCATCCCTCTAGTTCTGTTAGCCATATTTCTTTGTATCTCTTATCCACACATACATATGCATGTCTTTGTGTCTGTTACTCTACTGCTGCACTGATGAATGAACGAAATCTGTATATTTTATTGAAGGGCTGAAAAAGCATTTAGTGTAGGGGAAAGGTCTCTCAGCTGTTAACTAGCTACAATGCAACCGTTCTTGATTTAAACTTCCCCCAGCTTTGTTGCCTTACGGCCTTACTTCTCATTTGAGTGCTGAGACTTTGGACAGCAGCTTCTGATCATTGTTACTGTGCAGTCAGTCTGCATTAGGATGATCCCTAGGACAATTTTGATTTTACCCATGCACTGAAAGAAGGCAGAGATGCCTGTGTTTTTTTTTAAATCCCATTAATTATATGTCAAGACATTGGCTATCCATTTGGGTTGTTCTAGAGTCCATGATTGCCACAGACCTTTGCCTGACAGCTGTAAGAGCATTCTGGGTATTTTTGATATAAACACCTTTGTCTCTAGGCCTAGGATGTTAAGAAATATACAAGATACAAGGGTTTCTTCATCTTTGGAAAAGTTTTTGTTGGGACAGCAGTCCCCTCAACTTACCACTGAGCTCTGCTTTGCTACAGAAGTGTTTTGTCACATACTTTAGTAAAATACTTAATAATATTTGCCTTAGAATTTTGTTTACCTGACTTTATGAGTCTTACAGATTTGAAAAGATTCCTGGGCTTGGGGTTGCCTACATTGACTTGGCACATGCCTTCTTCTCTTTATGTGGGTCTGTGATATTTTTCTTATATGCTGTTGTAGCTTGTGCTGCCAACCTCATGGTGTGATCATGATGACTACATAGGACAATATGTGTGAATGTGCCTTGCAAACTCTAGAAGGCTCCACAATTGGCCAGGACCTTGCCTTAATCTGCTAACCCCTAATGAACTTTAAGGCTTGAACCAGTGTGCTCTGAGTGTATGCTTGGCTGTTGCAAATGAAACTGGAGTACAAGGCACTGTCTGTGTCTGAGTGTCACTATTCCTGAGTGTCACTGTGTTTATGGTTGTATGACTTGGCACCACATAGGAGGGAGTAATTGCTGCACCACCCGCAGAGTGTGTGGTTAAAGGAACAAATGCAGACAAGTGTTGAGTGGACTCCATTTCCCATATGATGTATGTGGGACCACAGTGACTATGAGTAAGACAGCTATAAATGGGTCATGGTGAGGCATAAACATCACATGATCCTCAGCCTGGACATAGAGCAACACAGGGGAAGAATTTGGTATATTTCTTGCAGCAGCCAAAATGTGCCTTGGCCAAAGGGAAATTGGAGAATGGGCTTCTGGCTTTTAAATTTCAGTGGAGAAAAGAAGTGTTGGGTAATTATCAAGTGACTTTTCAGCAGGGTATTTCACCTTCCCTTTATGAGGCTAGGACATAGCAGAGTCACTGACAACTGTTTTCTCAGTGGCAAAGCATCGTGGCCCTGGTGATTGCCCAACACACTTGCATTCCAACACCCTGACAAACAAGTGTGCTTTACAACATGGGCAATTTTAGCTCTGGATAGCTTCCCATTGATTCCATATCTAAATCAGAGCCCTGACTCAGAGACGAGAGCCCTGGTCTGTGGATTCTTGACTTTTTGTATTCTTGTATCAGCTAGGTAGTCTCAGCACATAGTGAGTCCCATAAGATCAGCGATGCAGACTCTACTCCTCTCAGACTTCGTAGTTCAACATTATGTTTGACCTTATCCATGAACAGAGTTCTGTGCCTGGGCTTACTGGGCCATCTCAAATTCTGTGGGAAAGGGAGATGGGTCGGCTACAGGATGATCTTTAAGACAATTGGGAGTGTTTCTGCTGTCATATCTATTACTTCCTGCCTGGCTCCTACAGGAAGAACCAGGCTCAATATGTAGATAGAGGGTAGTAAGTGGAGTGCCTAGCCCATAATAGGTAATTAAAACTGGGACCATAGCCATCGGCTCTTTGTCTTCTCACAGGGTTTTGCAGACTGCTTTGGCTTGTAGGCACAGTGGCTGAGGGGAAGGAACTTTTTTCCTTTAAGGCTAGTGCCACCGAAATAATATTTCTCAGGAAAGCCACAATTTCATCCAGTTGGGAAGATGCCTAGTGATCAGAGTCCACATCGAGCCTGTCATATAAATGGTACCGTTTCTGGTTTGCAGACAGTGCTTCACTGTCTGGACATTTCACAGAATATGCCTCAGTGACAATTTGCTATGGATCATCACCCCTTTTATGCTGTTCAGAGAAGTCCAAGGAATGTCTGAGCTTCAAGGTCAGCTTGTCATGGACCTCTTACTTAGCCAGAAAAGCTGGCCATATGTCACGCAGCACAGCATTCACTGCAATAAATTGAATATAACACCCTCTAGTCATGATGGGACTCTGTCTGGGATCTAGAGAAGAATTGACAGCACAGCGGGGACATAGCACATCAAATCATCAGTCTAGGTTTATTGAATCTCTGACCCCTTGCTCATTCCTGCTGCCTCACATTGAAGAATGTGAGGTTATCTGTAACTCCAACTCAGCTCTCATTTTTTCCAGCAGTCCTATTCATCAGTTCTGAGGTTCCTATGTCAGGTGCACTCGATAGGCAATAGGATAGAAATGGAAATGGATAAGGCATATGCATACCCTTCAGAAAGTTGTAGCCCATGGCAGGAGATTTCTAGTGAGAAATGTAAGGGAAGAGGATGGTGCACATCAGTAGACTTACACCATTCATGGGTCATATGGAGAGAATCATGGAAAGGTGAGCTTTTAGTCTAAATTTGGAAGTAAAGGGCAAGAAGTCTGATGGCCTTCCCATGTTGCAGAAGCAGTGTGTATTTACTTCAGAGAACTCAGAAGGCAGAAGTAAGAGAGAGAATGGCTACACACAGGACTGACGTGGTGCCCAGCGTGAGGCTGTGAGACTACCAAATCAGTGATCTACTTCTCATCTAGAAACCCAGGACAGGGACAAAAGTGGCATCTTACTTCCTCTTGATGACTTTTGAAAATTCCTGGAAAAAAATCCCTTAATTCTTGCTAGGGGCTGATGGGATGAAGAAACAAGGGATTACATAGTAATGGACATAAAATTTCAGTTAAACAAAATGAATTAGCTGTAGGGATCTACTATACATTTTACCTAAGCCAACAATAACATATAACACACATACATATAACATACATACATACATATAACAATAACATACATACATATATATAGATTTTTCAAGACAGGGTCTCTCTGTATTGTTTTGCAGGTTGTCCTGGAACTCCTCTGTAGACCAGGCTGGCCTCGAACTCACAGAGATCCACGTGCCTCTGCCTCCCTAGTGCTGGGATTAAAGATGTAAGCCACCATTGCCTGGCCAACTATAACATATTTTACACTTAAATGTTTGTTGAGAATAGATCTCGTGTTGTGTTCTTACTATAATAGAAAAATCAAACTCTACACAAATTCATGAGGCCATTTCATTTTACAACCATTAAGGTACTCTGCTTTTCCCTCCAGTTCTAAGAGCCATCCAAATCATCCTTGTTGACAGATTGGAAAGAGCCTCAGTTAACCTAAGCTAAAATCCATTTTTTTTTTCATTTAGAAGATGTGAGACTTTGAACAAGTCACTTTGCTCTTGGAAGCTCTCAGCAAGGTGAACAGTGCAGCCAACATCACGGACATGCTACAAATGTTCAGAGCCATGTAGGGCTCTGTGAACTCTATAGATGCATACTGGGAAAAAGCTGTACGCTTCTCCTCAGGTCCTCAGGGCTCACAGGTCATATATGGGTTCCTCGACTCCCACTAGCTACAAGAAAGATGGAGAAATATAGTACGGCTTGCCAACTTTTGAAGTAGAGAAGAAATCAAGGGCCATGGATGAATTGTGAATACTGGGAAAAATTGTGCATACTGGGAAAAGGCTGTACGCTTCTCCTCAGGTCCTCAGGGCTCACAGGTCATATATGGGTTCCTCGACTCCCACTAGCTACAAGAGAGATGGAGAAATATAGTACGGCTTGCCAACTTTTGAAGTAGAGAAGAAATCAAGGGCCATGGATGAAACCAAGCCTTAGTTTTTGCCCCAGCAGACACATCACCTTTGCCTGCAGATTTTATTTTAAATCCAGTCGTTGTTTCACATAAGTAAAATACTAATGGAAAACAAATGTGTCAGTAATGTTTGAGACTTGCTGGGGAAGAGCTTTGGAGAGAAATGGCACCAAGTTATTAGATATTGCTGCATAACGAATAGCTCCCGAATACAATGGTGAAAACAAAAGATGTTTTCATTGTGGCGCATGTGTTTCATGTTTAGCTTATCTTGGCTGTACTCACTTATGAATCTTCAGGTCTTTTAGCGCGTTGCTACAGGTTTCACATTCTTGCGGGTCAGAAGGCTTGTGTGACCATACTCATGTTATATCAATAGTGGAAGATCAACTAAGCAAGCAAAAGCATGTGATGCTTTTAAAGAAACTTCTGTTCCATTTCCTTGGTCAAAGAAAATCACATGTCCAAACAGGCATTAGAATTTATACCCTACCCACAATGGTAGGAAACTATAGTTACATGGCAGTGGAAATGGATAGAGAAAGGGATGAATTAGAGTCATCAATGCAAATTTGTACCAGACTAGGCTTTATCAAGTCCATAGTTTTAAATTCATCATACATTCTAGTTCTTCAGAGGAACACCATCCTAATTTAGTCCGCAATTACTTAAATCACTGAAACCATAGTTGATGGTTATACTATAACTTTTGTTCACAATTCACATTACGTACTTAGAATTGAGAGATGCATTTGTAAGTAAAAATGTGGTATTATATCTCATTTGACTTGTGCTAACGATATTGATATATAAGCAGTTCCTAAAAATATCTCATGAAAACTAAAACCAAACAATGAACTTAGAAGACATTGCATTAAGTGAACTAAGCTAGATAGAGAAAGGAGGATACTGTATGACCTCACTTGTATGTGAAATATAAATATCAAGCTTGCAGAAGGAAGTAAAATTGTTTCTGGGGCCTGAAGGAATGTAAAAATGCTGAGAAGGCCCACAATGTCTGTTACACGGTCGGAATGTTGTCCAGTATGGTGACTACTATTAATAATGTAGTACATATTTGAAAACTGTTGAGAGTAGATTGTCAGTGTTCTAACCATGAAAAAAATACCTGAGTTGCTACAGATGCTAATTAACTTGATTTAATCACTTCATGGTGTATGCATTTATTAAAACATCACATCAAATTGTACATATACAGTTTCTGTTTGTTAGTCATATCTTAATAAAATTAAGGAGCAAAAGAACCTAATGATATGCTTGCTTTTTCTTTTGCAGGGTTGATGTGAAGAATTAAAGGAGAAAAAATGAATTAAAATAAACATATTCCTTGAAAAAATTTTTATATATTTGTATGACAATTATGAACCTCATGAATGTCCAAGGCTCTAGCAAAAAAATATCCTGTTTGTACATTTATATTTCTTCTTTCTAGTTGGTTACATTTCTCACTTTAGCTACATTTTCAGCACCTTGCAGAGCAAATCAACCCATGAGTTCACCAGCTGGAGAGTGTGGTTTTAAGGAGATATGTGATTGTATGGAGGGGGTATAGCAATGTGCCTGCAGTGATTTTGATGTTAAGTTCTTTAAGTTACTTCCCACAGGCTTTTGGTCAATATTTGAGAGGTCTTTTAGTTCTTCACCTTTTAAATTACCTCAATTAAGTTTTTATGAGTTCAAATAAATATTTGAGTAAATGTAAAATATGAATCTAGACTAAATTAATTTTCATACCTTCAGATAGCTACGTGTTTCCTAAAGTAGAGAGAAATATGATATATGAGGCAGTCAAATTCCACACTGCCTAAGTGGAGACTTCTGAATTATTAGGTACCATGGGAAACACTATGGCTGGCTGATCATGGCATATGAGCTTAAATATTGCATGAGTAATTTTGTATTGCTGTTACTTCCCATCCAAGGATGACATGGATGGTGAGTGAATTTTAGTTCCGTGGAGGCTCAGAAATCTCATAGTCCAGAGGAGCAGAGTTCATTTTAATACCCAGTAAAGTAAAGCTGAGTGATGAGATCAGAAGAGAGGGCTTGATCAGATGATAGCTGTGTAAAGGAGGCAAAATATATATCTTGCCAAGATGGAGGCTCATTCACACACGGGCCTATAGTACCAATAACTTGCAGGCTGAGGCCAGCATGATCACTAGATCAAAGTCATCCTGTGCTACATATCAAGGCCCTACCGAGAGAGAAGAGAGAAGAGAAGAGAGAGAGAATAAATTTAATTAATGCTTAATACTATTATAATTTAAGAAGAAGCATGTAAGTAATTTCACAGTGAGTGAGGGTCCAGATTATCAAACACCAGAATATGTGAAACTCAAGCATGTCACCCTACCTGGTAGGAACAGACCTAGCATTATTTCTGGAGCTAAATAGTTTTTAATAGTGACTCCACAGGAAGTCATTGTCAAAAGTCCAATGTGCTTTTGAACACTACAAGTAGAAAAGACTGTCCTGCATTTCCATTCCACAGAATTTGCTTTCTGAAAGGTTGCCTATTATCTAGTTAACTCCCGCCTACTGGTGTTTTGCCAGACTGTGGTCTAGTTTGCTCATCTACATCTAGGATACACACATTGGGGAGTGGGGGAACATCAACTGTGCTAACCTATCTTCTGTGAGCACAACAGGCTCTAAATAATATGGGACTGTGATTCTCAGGCTGTCTCACTCCTTTTCTGTATGGTTGGATAGGGCTATAACATTTACCTCAGTGCTCACTTTGTTTAAATATAGATTACTATGTTCTGGTTCAAAATTAAGGTCTAGTTTGATGTTATAAAGACTATCTTCACATTTTAATAAGTCTCTCAAGGCACATTTGCAGCACAATACAAAGTAAAGCTATGAGACAAGTTCAATGGATTTAGGAGAGCTTTAAATTTAATATGTATGTTATTTTGTTAAGGCTCAAATTCGCTATCTTTATGATATGGAAAGTTCCATATTAAATTAGTCATTGGACAGTGAATATACTATAATGTAGGAAAAGAAGATTCTTTGCTTTCAGTGAAGTTTTTGTTTTCAAAATTCACATATTTCACCCCAAGTACTTTAAATATTCGTCTTGAGATGTGTATGCGTCCCAGTGATAGAACATTTGTCTCCTTTTGGGTTTGGTCCCCAGCAAAACAAACAAACATGACTCCCACCTATACACCAACCTGATAGGGTGGCTTGTGCCTGCAGTCTCAGACACTTAGGAGACTGAGCAGGAGGATTGCTGGAGCCCAGTAGTTGAGTACTACCCTGGACAACATACTGAGATCTCATCTCAAAAGAGAAGTCCCATATGTCATGTTGAATTAGGTTTATTCATGTTAAGTCTTTATAAGAAAAACACATAAGCCTTTTCTACAAAAGATAAACAAGGTTCAAATAGTTGAAGATTTTGTAGGAGAAGATGAAAACTGAAAACAGCACTGTGTGCAGTAATGCATGAGGCACAATGCCCAGTTTTTAGTACACATTGACAGTGGTGTGATTTCCATTTGAATCTGAATATAGCATTCACTTTACCCACATCCTGGTGCCCAGGAATCAATTTCATCCACATGAACACCTTGCTTCACACACCCTCCCACTTGCCCCTTTCCTCCCTATGGAGCTTGAGACTGGACCCAGGACTGCAAGGGACACTTGGAAATTCTCGCTTTGTGGAACAGCAACTGGCAAAAACCTAAGTGTCTGCACAGAGTCGTTCCCACCACTCATTTTGTATAATCTTTACATTTTGAGTGAAGACTGCAAGGTAATTATCTTTGTTTCCAAGGTTACTTCCTGAATACTTGACAGTATTATTTTAGCAGCAAAGCCCAGGGCATGGGGGTGTGGTGGGGGTGGGTGACAATTACCCAAATGAATCCCTTGGTTTTTTACAGGAGCAGTTAGAGGATTTACAAAAAGCCTCCCATTATGATTAAGCCTGTGGAAAGAACACTACTAATTTGAATGTGTCATCCTGTGAAATATACTCTTCTACATTCTTAAGCTGACCTAGAATTAGGGTTTCCCCCTTGGGAATGAGAAGAGGGCTCATTTGGATTCAAGGACTACAGGTTGATCAATTAAAATGCGTTCCCTTTAAAGGCCTGTGGCATTATCCCATTGCTTTGTAATCTAGCTTGAAATAGAAACTGCATTTAACTTGCTAATTGGTGCCCCCTTGAGATTTTAACCTGATGCTGAATGCATGCATCACTGTGGCCCTTTGCTGTTCTTTGACTCACATGCCATTAATGAAATTTCTGTGCTCCTTTGAAGGAGGGGATATATTATAACGTTTAGACACAATCATGTATTCATTCAGCAATGCACACTTAGAACATTCACTAGAGGAGACTGCAAGCCACCAGCATGTTGTCAGGCTAAAAAAAAACCCACGGAGCTCATGGACAGAGCTCTTCTTTTTTTCTCTCTGTCTCTAAGCAAATAACCAAATTTGTTTAGATCCTGTAGGAAAGCAAATCACACTGTCAAACCAAACCAAAACAACAACAAAAAACCCCACAAAAAAACCCATGCTGATTGTAAACCAGAGGATTCAGCCATGAAGTAAGATTACAGCCTTAACAGCATCATCACCTAAAGGCATTCTTCAGAAAGAAAAACCACTTCAATTAAGCAATTGTTTTCAGACTCTGGGATGCTCTGGACCTCACAAGACCTCACAACCTTCACTTCTGTGCTTGTTTATTAAAACAAAAAGATCAGTCCGTTAACATTTGACTCCTGAACAAAATAATTCTGGGACATGACTGACTAGAGAAACCACACTATCTGCTAACAAGGCTCTTTTTTATGACAAGCGAGGATGTATTAAGATGCAGATTCCAGAGGGAAAGAGACTGTCCCCTTGGCCTTCAAATGCCTGCAGTTGACAAGCACCCACAGGCCTGCACTCTGAAATCTCTTTTGCAAATAGGGTCTTGAGTTCAGATTAGCAGGGCAGGCATGGGCAGGTTCTGTCCAGTTGTGTTGTGTGGGTGGCTGATGGGCTCTAGGAATACAGAAGTGGGAGGATCTACACTTCTCTGGAAGCTATTCTTGCTTCTGATCATCAAAGGGAGACAGGGAAGGAGGCAAAGCTCCACTCTATCGTCTGCAGCAGCCTGAAGAGTTCCTTTCATCTTTTAGGGACCTCAATTCAGGCCAAACCAGGATTTGTGGTTTTGACAAAGCAGAGTATCTGAGGACTAGCCAGAATGAAACAGAGTTGGTGTTCATTTTAATGATATTTAAGATGGGCTTGCACACGAGGAGGCACTCAGGAAGCCAGTGAAGGCATACTCAAGAGCATAGTATGATCTTCTGTAAGATAGTCATACTTCATTTTAGTGTTACAATAGTCATATTAGGGTGTTGGAAGCATTTGAAGCAATTATCTTCAAATTATTGCTAAGGAACCTAAATGAAAACTTAGGATGGTTCCAAGGGGCACTTGACATGTTTATAATTGATAAGGGAACCATCTAGATCTCAGGGATTCAGGAAAGTAGACGTTTTACCAGTAAACAAAGGTCTCAGTGTCTGGAATAAGGAATGAGACCCTACTCAAGATTTTATCCATTTCTGCCTTAAGCCTGGTTTACTGCTATTTCAATATACAGTATCCCTATTGATTCTAGCTTGGCAACCTTCATAACAAATGGTGCCATAGTTCTTGCTTCTTGGTTAATGAAAATCTTTAAACTAGACATGGGGGCGAGAGGCTCTTTTTTTTCTCTCTGGGTCCCCATAATTTGCCCTGTCTTTCTACCCTGACTTATCAAGGTATTTGCTCATCTATAGTGCTCTAGATTGGACAGTGTTCTGAGAAATTCTTTTCAACAGCCTTGTAGAACACATTAATATGCCATCCACGCTCCTATACACGCCACCTTCTTTTATCTATAATGACAAACTTTAGAAAGATACAACAAAATGCAACCAGGAAGGTTTCACTCTGGACTGATGAATTTGCTTTGCTTAGTTTTCTGCTGTGTTTGGTCTCTGGCCACACACAATGGTTCTTGGGCTCAGGTTGCGTTTTCCTGCATCTGATGGTAGGTAATGAGCATCAGAAGATGCCAAGAGACACATTGCAACTCCTAGAAGGCCCGGCACTCAGCAATACCTGGGAGTTTCTGCTTATTATTGGAAATCAGGACTTTGTTTAGTATTCTAAAAATTGTATAGATGAACCCAACTTGATTGTAATCTTAAAATATAGCTTGCTGTGTTTATTTGAATTTGCAGCTGAAGAAATAGTAAATGACATAGTTGTCGGTAGTGATAAAATAACAAGAATACATAGACAAAGAATCTTTATGCCTTGAACAATCAAAACACCAAAACCAAATCTCAATCCTCAAACTTCATGTTTTTCCTCTGGGCCATCGTGGCACACACCTTTGATCCCAGCATTCGGGAGGGAGAGGCAGGAGGATCTCTGTTAGTTCAAGGCCAACCTGGTCTACAGAATGAGTACTAGGTCAACTGGGTCTATGCAGAGAAACCATGTCTTGAAGAAGGAAAATAATAATGATACTACTACTATTAATAATAAAACTAATGTTTTTCCAAGTCTCGAATTCACTGCAAACAGTAAGGCTATGATAATGGTGGCCCAGGAGGAAGGCACCTCATTATCACTATTCACACATCTATGGGTGGAGTTTTCAGGGGCACACTTAACCAGGAGAAACTACCCAAAGAAGGAGAACCACTGGACTCCTTGATCTAGAGCTAGGTCCTCTTCTACTAAATGGTTGCCTACCCATAGGCTCCTCTTTTTTTTTCTTCTTCTTCTTTTTTTATTTTATTTTATTTCCCAGTTTAAATTTAGATAAGAAACAAGGTTGCTTCACAAGTCAGTTCCAGGTCCCTCTCCCTTTCCCTCCCCTCCTCCCGTGCCCTCCCCCCCAACCCGCCCTCCGTTATCCCCTCATTCTCCCAGGGAGGGTGAGGCCCTCCATGGGGGTGTCCATAGTCTGTCATTTCATATAGGGCAGGGCCTAGACCCTTCCCCAAGAGTTCAGGGTGAGAGTGCACCTCACATTGTTCTATGGGAGTCCAAAGTCCGTGTGTATACTTGGGATGGGTACTGATCTGCTGCCCAAGGCTCAATAGATTCCCTAGGCCTCCTCACTGACACCCAGATTCAGGGGGTCTTGATCAGTCCCATGCTGGATTCCCAGGCTGATGCCTGGGATTCAAGAGTTAACCTTTGTCTGGTCAGCTGTTTCTGGGGGTTAAACCAGCCCAGTCTTAATCCCTTTGATCATCAGTCCTCCCTCTCTGTTACTGGCTTTCTTGAGTTCAGCTCAGTACTTAACCAAGGGAGTCTGCCTCTTCTTTGATCAGCCACTAAATGAAGCTTCTGTTTCCCAGGCTCTCTGGCCATAGGATTGTAGGCTGGCACTCCCCAGATCTATGTCTAAAATCCATATATGAGAGAGTACATGTCATGTTTCTCTTTTTGTGACTGGGTTACGTCACTCAGGATGGTTTCTTCTAGTGTCATCCATTTGCCTGCGAATCTCATGATTCCATTACTTTTTTCTGCTGAATAGTACTCCACTGTGTAGATGTACCACATTTTCTCTATCCACTCTTCGGTTGCTTCCAAGTTCTGGCTATTACAAATAAAGCTGCTATGAACATAGTGGAACAGACATCTTTGTTGTATGAATGGGCATCTTTTGGATATATGCCTAAGAGTGGAGTTGCTGGGTCTTGTGGTAGGTTTATTCCCATTTTTCTGAGGAATCTCCATACTGATTTCCAAAGTGGCTGAACCAGTTGGCACTCCCACCAGCAATGGAGGAGTGTCCCCCTTTCACCACATCCTCTCCAGCATAAATTGTCATTGGTGTTTTTGATTTTAGCCATTCTGACAGGAGTGAGATGGTATCTCAGAGTTGTTTTGATTTGCATTTCCCGGATGGCTAAGGATGTTGAGCACTTTCTCAAGTGCCTCTCAGCCATTTTAGACTCCTCTATTGAAAACTCTCTATTTAGTTCTGCAGCCCACTTTTTAATTGGGTCCTTTGATGTTTTGGAGACTTGCTTCTTGAGTTCTTTGTAAATTTTGGAGATCAACCCTCTGTCAGATGTGGGATTAGTGAATATTTTTTCCCATTCTGTGGGCTGCCTTTTTGTCTTGCTGACTGTGTCCTTTAGCTTACAGAAGCTTCTCAGTTTCAGTAGGTCCCATTTATTAATTGTTGTTCTCACTGTCTGTGCTACTGGTGTTATGTTCAGGAAGCTGTCTCCTGTACCAATTCGTTCAAGGGTACCACCCACTGTCTCTTCTAAGAGGTTCAGTGTGGCTGAATTTATGTTGAGGTCTTTGATCCATTTGGACTTAAGTTTTGTGCATGGCGATAAACATGGATCGATCCGCATTCTTCTACATGGCAGTCTCCAGTTATGCCAGCACCATTTGTTGAAGACGCTTTCTTTATTCCATTGTATATTTTTAGCTTCTTTGTCAAAGATCAGATGTTCGTATGTGTGTGGGTTAATACCCGGGTTTTCAATTCGATTCCATTGGTCTACCTGTCTATTTTTGTGCCAATACCAAGTTGTTTTCAGGACTATAGCTCTATAATAGAGCTTGAGGTCAGGGATGGTGATGCCTCCGGACGTTGCCTTGTTGAACAGTGTTGTTTTGGCTATCCTGGGTCTTTTGTTTTTCCATACAAAATTGATTATTGTTCTTTCAAGGTCTGTGAAGAATTGTGCTGGGATTTTAATGGGGATTGCATTGAATCTGTAGATTGCTTTTGGCAGGATTGCCATTCTTACTACATTGATCCTACCTATCTAAGAGCATGGGAGATCTTTCCATTTTCTGAGGGCTTCTTTAATTTCTTTCTTTGAAGATTCAAAGTTCTTATGATACAGGTCTTTCACTTGTTTGGTTAGCGTTACCCCAAGGTATTTTATGTTGTTTGTGGCAATTGTAAAGGGTGATGTTTCTCTGATTTCTTTTTCAGCCCTTTTATCATCTGTATATAGTAGGGCTACTGACTTTCTTGAGTTGATCTTGTAACCTGCCACTTTGCTGAAGGTGTTAATCAGCTGTAAGAGTTCCCTGGTAGAGTTCTTTAGGTCATTGATGTAAACTATCATATCGTCTGCAAACAGTGAAAGTTTGACTTCTTCCTTCCCAATTTGTATCCCCTTGATCCCCCTTTGTTGTCGTATGGCAATAGCTAGAACTTCAAGTACCATGTTGAAAAGGTATGGAGAGAGTGGACAGCCTTGTTTTGTTCCTGATTTTAGAGGAATTGTGTTGAGTTTCTGTGCATTTAGTTTGATGTTGGCTGTTGGTTTACTGTATATAGCTTTTATTATGTTTAAGTATGTCCCTGTTATCCCAGATCTCTCCAAGACCTTTATCATGAAGGGGTGTTGGATTTTGTCAAAGGCTTTTTCAGCATCTAGTGAGATGATCATGTGATTTTTGTTTTTCAGCTTGTTTATATGGTGGATTACGTTGATGGATTTTCGTATGTTGAACCATCCCTGCATCCCTGGGATGAAACCTACTTGATCGTGGTGAATGATTGTTTTGATGTGTTCTTGGATCCAATTTGCCAGTATTTTATTGAGTATTTTTGCATCAATGTTCATGAGGGATATTGGTCTGAAGTTCTCTTTCTTAGTTGTATCTTTGTGTGGCTTGGGGATCAAGGTTATTGAAGCCTCATAGAAAGAGTTTGGCAAAGACCCTTCTGCTTCTATTGTGTGGAACACTTTGAGAAGAATTGGTATAAGCTGTTCTTTGAATTTCTGGTAGAATTCTGCACTGAGGCCATCTGGACCTGGACTTTTTTTGGTTCGGAGACTTTTGATGACTGCTTCTATTTCCATAGGGGTTATAGGTCTATTTAAGTTGCTTATCTGTTCTTGATTTAGTTTTGGCAAGTGATAGCTATCCAGGAAGTCATCCATTTCCTTTAAATTTTCGAATTTTGTGGAGTACAGGTTTTCAAAGTATGACCTAATGATTCTCTGGATTTCCTCAGAGTCTGTTGTTATGTCCCCCTTTTCATTTCTGATTTTGTTAATTTGCGTGTTCACCCTCTGCTGTTTGGTAAGTTTGGACAAAGGTTTGTCTATCTTGTTGATTTTCTCAAAGAACCAACTCTTTGTTGCATTGATTCTTTGTATTGTTTTCCTGGTTTCTACTTTATTGATTTCAGCCCTCAATTTGATTATTTCCTGGCGTCTACTCCTCCTGGGGGAGTTTGCTTCTTTGTGTTCTAGAGCTTTCAGCTGTGATGTTAATTCTCTGGTATAACTATTCTCCTGTTTCTTCATGTGAGCACTTAGTGCTATGAACTTCCCCCGTAGCACTGCTTTCAAAGTGTCCCATAGGTTTGGGTATGTTGTGTCTTCATTCTCATTGAATTCGAGGAAGTCTTTAATTTCTTTTTTTGTTTCCTCTTTGACCCAGGGATGGTTCAGTTGAGCATTATTCAATTTCCATGAGTTTGTAGGTTTTCTGCAATTTGTGTTGTTGTTGAATTCTAATTTTAAAGCATGGTGGTCTGATAAGATGCATGGAGTTATTCCTATTTTTTGTAGCTGCTGAGGTTTGATATGTTGCCAAGTATGTGGTCGATTTTTGAGAAGGTTCCATGTGGTGGTGAGAAGAAGGTATATTCTTTTTTATGTGGATGAAATGTTCTATAGATATCTGTTAATCCCAGTTGGGTCATTACTTCTATTAGACCCTTTGCTTCTTTGTTGAGTTTCTGTCTGGTATTCCTGTCTAGTGGTGAGAGTGGTGTGTTGAAATCTCCCACTATAACTGTGTGGGGCTTTAGATGAGATTTAAGTTCTAATAACGTTTCTTTAACGAATGTGGATGCCTTTGTATTTGGGGCACAGATGTTCAGGATAGACACTTCATCTTGGTGGGTTTCACCTGTGATGAGTATGTAATGACCTCCTTCATCTCTTTTGATTGATTTTATTTTAAAGTCCAGTTTGTTAGATATTAGGATTGCTACCCCTGCTTGTTTCTTGGGTCTATTTGATTGAAAAATTTTTCCCAACCTTTAACTCTCAGGTAATGTCTGTCTTTGAGGGTGAGGTGTGTTTCTTGTATCCAGGAGAAGGAAGGGTTGGTTCTGTCTTCGAATCCATTCTGCTAGTCTGTGTCTTTTTATGGGTGAGTTAAGGCCATTAATATTGAGGGATATTAATGACCATTGATTGCTCATCCTTCTTCGATTTGCGATGGTTGTTGTTGGTGGAATTATGTGTGGAATTTCACCCCTTTGTTCTTTTGGCTGTTGGTAGAGAGGGATTCTCTAATGCCTATGTTTTTCTGGTTGTAGTTAGCTTCCTTGGGTTGTAGTTTTCCTTCCAAAATTTTCTGTAGGGCTGGGTTAGTGGACACATATTGCTTGAATCTAGTTTTGTCATGGAATATCTTGTTTTCTCCGTCTATAGTGATTGAGAGCTTTGCCGGGTATAGTAGTCTGGGCTGGCATCCATGGTCTCTTAGTGTAGGTAGAATATCTATCCAGGACCTTCTGGCTTTCAGAGTTTCCATGGAGAAATCAGGTGTAATTCTGATAGGTCTGCCTTTATATGTTACTTGACCTTTTTCCTTAGCTGCTCTTAATATTCTTTCTTTATTCTGTATGTTTGGGGTCTTAATTATTATGTGGCGAGGGGATTTTTTTTGTGTTCCACTCTATTTGGTGTTCTGTAGGCTTCTTGTACCTTCATTGGCATGTCATTCTTAAGGTTGGGAAAGTTTTCTTCTATGATTTTGTTGAATATGCCTTCTGCCCCTTTGAGGTGGATTTCTTCTCCTTCTTCTATACCTATTATTCTTAGGTTTGGTCTTTTCATGGTGTCCCATATTTCCTGGATGTTTTGTGTTAAGGATTTGTTGGATTTAAGGTTTTCTTTGGTTGATAAATCCATTTCTCCTAGTGTATCTTCAACACTTGAGATTCTCTCTTCCATCTCTTCTATTCTGTTGGTAATGCTTGTATCGGTAGAGCCTGACTGTTTGTCCAGCTTTTCTATTTTCTGCCTTTCTTCAGATTGTATTTTTTTAATGTCTCTATTTCAGTTTTCAACCATTGCTTCTTGCAATTTTCTGTTTATCTTTTCGTCCATTTGTTGCCTTTTATGAATTTTTTGGTTTGTTCTTTCTTCCATTTCTTGCATTTTTTGGTTTGCTTTTTGTTCCATTTCTCACATTTTGTGCTTTGTTTCTTCTTTCATTTCCTGCCTTTTTTGATTTGTTTCTTCTTCCATTTTTTTCATTTTTTGCTTTGTTTTTTCTACCATTTCTTGCATTTTTTGCTTTGTTTCTTCTTCCATTTCCTGCCTTTTTTGGTATGTTTCTTCTTCCAATTCTTGCATTTTTTGGTTTGTTTTTTCTTCCATTTCTTGCATTTTTTGGTTTGTTTTTTCTTCCATTTCTTTGAGGGATTTTCCTATATCCTCTTTTAGGGCCTCTATCATTTTCATGAAACTGCTTTTAAGGTCATTCTCTTCTGCTTCATTCGCATTGGAATGTTGGGGTCTTGCTGGTGTGGAGTCTCTAGTATCTGGCGGTGTCATATTTGTTTTTCTGTTGCTGAGTGTGTTTTTGTATTGTCTCTTTCCCATCCCTTCTTCTTGTGGGTGCAGAAAGAGCCCCTTACTTCCCATCTCTTCCTCTTGTGGGTTCAGAAAGAGCCCCTTACTGGTCTGGGGACCAGAGTTCCCTTTTGGTGGGTGCTAGCAAGTCCAATAATCTGGTGGTTCTTCTATTCCTTGTCCAAATGCTGGTCCCATGGGTGGAGAAGAAGAACAGGAATCTGGGGCGCTTAGCCTCCTACCTGGTCCCCTGGACCCTATGCTGGGTCCTGTTGTACCTGATTTGGAACAGCTCCTCTGGTTTCCTGGTCTCGTTGGCGGGAAAGAAGACCTGGAGTCTGGGGTGCTTGGCTCCCACCGGGATTGGGAGCTCTGTGCAGTTCTCAGGCGATCTGCAGGTACTGGAACACAGGCCAGGAAGCCAGCCTGTTTACCTGATACTGCCAGAGGAACAGCTGCTTCCCTGTACTCCCAGCCTCCTCTGGTTTCCTGGTCTCGTTGGTGGGAGAGAAGACCTGGAGTCTGAGGTGCTTGGCTCCTGCTGGGATTGGGAGCTCTGTGCAGTTCCCAGGCGATCTGCAGGCACTGGAACACAGGCCGGGAAACTGGCCTGTTTACCTGATGCTCCCGGAGGAACCGCTGCTTCCCTGGACTCCCTAGGCTCCTCTTTTTTTATTTTCTCCCTGGTATATTTAACTCATGACTGACACGTTGCATGTACCCCAGGACAGCCCTGAATGCAGGCTAATACAAAATCATAAACTTACTTAAAACAAGTTTTGTGTATGAGCGTGATTTGATTGTATGGTTCTCAAAGATGAATTCTAGAGATGGCAACATTGTGTGAAAATGCCCAAAGGTTACACATGCCTGCTGGATGTTTCCTTACATGTTTTCTTTCCCAGCTCGGACATGGGAACCATTTCCTTTTGGCTGAGTACCACTAAGAGGTTTTACCAATATATGACACTCATTCTATTTGGCCCTGGACACAAACAATAGAGCCCATTGCTGGATAGAGAATAAACTGTGGGAAGTGGCATATTTTCCAATATGAGGTCATTGAGAACAGTGTTGGCAGTGGTCCGCCATATCCCCCAGACCTTTCATTTAGAGGCCAAATGAAGGCAATGATCTCTAACAAATGCACCATTAGGCAAGACCTACATCTAAAAGCTTTGTTGATTCAGACGCTCAGTAATTAAGTTGTGGGCCAGTGAGCAAATTATTTGCAATCCAATGTGTCCCTGATCAGCAATTAGATGGGCAAACATATGACCTCATTGTCTCCACCAAAGGATGATTATGTAACAGTCTCTGGTCCTTTGATATTATGGTTATTTGCCAACTTTTGATCCCAGTGAATCAAATGAAATCACAAGCTGGGAATCTGGAAACCAGAGGCCTGGGACAGAAGACCCTTCCTTTGGATGTCTGATGTCTTGTCTCTGATTACTTGTGTAATGTGAACCCCACCGATGGATGTCCAGACACAATGTAGTTGTGTCATAGGGAGACAGCAACTTTGAAGAATGATTGAGAAACAGCAGCAATGACATGTTAAAAGAACACAAGTTTTTTAAGTTGTAGTTTTGTTGCTAAAGAAGAGGCAGTAAGAAAAAGGCAAGTTGCATGTGGTGGCCATGCCTGTAATCTCGTTATTGGCAAGGCAGAGTCAGGCAGATTGTTCTATGTTCAAAGGCAGCCTTATCTAAATAATAAGTTCTAGTATAGCCAGGACTACATTTTGAGGACCTGAAAGAAAGAAAAATAAAAAAGAGGCAGGGGAGAAATGGAGAAGAGGGAAGAAAGAATGAGACAGGAAAGGAGAGAGGGAGAGAGAATGACTTGCTCCTAGAGCCAGGGTTTTGGCTCATTAACCAAGACGCAGCAGCTTCTTTTCAGTGTAGGAAAGCAGGAAAGCCTGTCTGTTTTGTACACCATTGAACACTCATAATCTATTTTTCTCCTGAAGGATAAGGAGGATTCCTAAGAGCTTCCAAGTACAGGTCATGAAGCCAAGAGAGGACTAGAGGATAATCTGTCTTGGGGTGACCTGGGACATCTAAATGTCACATAGTCTAGAGGCACATGTGACCTGGAACTGCCCTGGGGTGACTCAGGCACCAGTCTGTCCTTAATCCTTTATTTGTGCTCTTTACTCCAGTGCAATTGGCACAGAGAAGTCCTCTGCCAACAGCTCTCAGATCCCGGTGGGCCAGTGAAGAGCAGAGCTGACTCTTTCAGCTCGTGGGGCTTTGCTGGCAGAAGAGCAGCAATCACTTGAAAATGGTTGTGGATGTTCTCACAACTTTACCCGCAGCTCTATCAATAATAGCGTTTGAAAGAGTCCATCTGAGAAATCAAGAAGCTAGGGTGTTTACACACCAACTCCAACCCTTTGATTGAGGGTTACCTTTCATGTGGAGCCAAGTGCACTTTGCAGAACTGGGAAAGCTCCTTAGACAAACGTGTGGGCGTGCTGACAGGTTGGGAGCTGGATCATCTGTGTTGGAGCCACAAAGCTCAATTCGACCTCTATGCATTATGGACAGAAAAGGTTCTTATTGCATTCTAGCAAAACCCATTTTTCACTCAGACTTGACTAGCTAAATACATACCAGGAGCACTTTGTGCACTTCTGTTCAGGAAGTAAACCAAAGTAAATCATTCCTTCCTGTCTTCCTGTTGAGAATTCTTGAAGGACATAACACCTGCTGGCCAGGGAAATGGCACCCTCAAGACTTTATTCCCATAGGTGCCCATTTTGAAATGGTTCTGGGAATGAAAGCAATTTTAAAAACTAGAACTTCTATAGAACATCCTGCATCACCCAATTTCACCAATGCCCTTTTCTGTCCTGCATATTTTCCAAACTGCATTTTCATTTTCATAATGCAGAGATAAAGTCATGAAAGTGACTATCGTCTATGGTCATATACATTTAAAGATAACATTATAGAATGTTATGAGCGCTTTATATGTAACTAATATACAGAATTACAACCACTACGAAGGTATTTTTATTTTTAAAGTGAATGTGTCACTAGACACACAGTTGATGAGACGCAAATGTTTCCTTCCTATAAAAGCATCATGTTTTCATCTATTACTGTGGTTTGAAAGTAGCAATAAAATATCCTCCTGTCCTTCACTTTTATTCGTGTAAGTCATTACAAAACTGTACACACTTTGGAGCCCAAGTATCAGTTCAATATGAAAGTATCCTTGAATACATTGATGGAAAGGAGGAAAGTGCAAGACTTGAACACTGTGTAATCAATGCAAGTGGGAAAGGAGTCAAATGACAGCCCGTTAGGCTCTGTGGTGTAAACAGCAAGCGAGGTAATAATGCCACAGAGGACTTCAGCAATGAAATAATCAGCAATGAAAATGTGATTGAGTAGACTGTTACATGAAGCCCTGGGTAGTGCCAAAGCAAGGCTTTGCAGTTGAATACCTTCCAGTCCCGGTGGTGTGGGAGAGGAGGGACCATGGGAAAGAAAGGATGTAGTTTCACACCTGCAAAATTTGAAATCCATATTGAGTGTAACAGATTTAACTGTACCACAGGATACATTTTCCTCTTATTCTTCAGTACTATAATACATGAATTTTTCTTTTTAATAAATGTTTTAATTGAAATAGGATTATGTTACTTCCCTTTTTCTTTCAACCCTTCTCAGTTGCCCTCCTTCAAACCTCTTCCATGCCCTTATTAAGTTCACAGTCTCTTTTTCTTTGATTGTATTTGTCACATACATATGAATATATATATATGTATATATATATATGTGTGTGTGTGTGTGTCCTGCTGAGTCTGTTTTTGTTGTTTGTATGTATATATGCTTTCAAGGCTGAGCACTCTGCAGTGAACAACCAATTAAGGGCTCATCCCTGGGAGAGGCTAATTATTCTTCTCCCAGCAGTCAATATTTGCCTATAGTTCTTTGTCTAGGGTGGGGACTCTGAACATTTTCCTCTTCCATGTTAATATGTCTATTGATACTGCCATTGTTCTGGTCTTGCTTATGCAGCCATTTCTAGGAGAAAGTGTCTCAGAGCAGACTTCCTGGTATTCTGGTTCTTACAATCTTCCCACCTCCTCTTAAGAGATGTTCTCTGAGCCATAGACGAAGAATATGTGAAGGTAATGGGGCTGGGCTTTCCATATCTGTGATCTTTTGCATTGTGTTCAGTTGTAGTTTTCTGTGATGGTCTTCATTTGTTGCAAAGAGAAGCTTCTTTGATGAGGGGTGGTAGCTACCTTTATCTATGTAACCCATGAATTTTATGATAGGTAAATCTTGTTTTTAGTGAGAATGCTATTCGTCATAGTAAGTGAATGAAGGGGAGGCTCTGTGCTGTAAGAAACGACCCTGCAAATGCTTCTTCAGTTTTCCTTCTCACTTTCATCAGTGAGAGTTCACTGCCAGACTCTATGGATTGTCATTAAATGTGGCTACTGGGAAAGGAGAAACACATATATCTTAGGATGATTATTGCATACTGGCTCCAAGATAACCCTTATTCTTAATAACCCATGGAGTTATTGTGACCCACTAATCATATGGGGACAGAAGATAAGTGGAGATTTAAAGAACCTGTGAAACCCAGAATCTACCGCCCACATTCGTTCCTCACTTTCAGAAATTGGCTGTGGCAAGATTACATTTTTCAAACGTGTTTTTCAGTGCTGTTCTTTTTTCCAGCTGGACATTCTCTGAATGTGATCTTGGGTCTCCTCACTGAGAGAATCTGTTTTTCCCCGTTTGAATCTGAGTAGTCCCTGAAATTGCTATCATCAATAAAACTAGTGATGCCATGTTTGTTCTGGGTCAAGCAGTTTCTGGTTCTGGAATCATGAAAGAATGCCACCCTGAGAAGACTAACTACCCTGAAAGTACCATGCTGCGAGAAACCCAAGCCACATAGAGAAATTCTAGTATTTGTGTGTAGCATTGACAATGAGACAAATTTGAGGCCATGCTTTCCTATATAGATTATTTGGCCGATATTTTTCATAATGTAAATGAGTTAAAGCATCAGTTTCCAACTTTTTAAAAACTTTTGTTTGCTTTTTATACAGGGTTTCTCTGTATAGCCCTGGCTGTCCTGGAACTAACTCTATAGATGAGGCTAGCCTCCAATTCACAGAGATCAACCTGGCTCTGTCTCCCAAGTGCTGGGATTAAAGGCGTGCACCACCACTGTCTGGTTCAGTTCCCATTTTTAAAAATGAAAATAAAAATTAAAAACTTTTTGAAGTAAAAGTTGTAATGATATTATGGTGACATATAATTAATGAAAAGAATTTGATAACCTTCCTATATATCAGGCTAAACACAAGATGCCTGTTGGGAGAAAGCATAACAAGTAAAACTGATGGTTGTGTAGCAATGTCTTTTTATGTACATTTGGAAATGTAGAAAATAAATAACTCAAAGAACAGGTGAATGCTTATTTCTCAAGTCATAGAGTTTTAATTCTTTATTTTCAACAAAATTGAAAAGTCTATTAGCTTAAGATTGATACATTATTAAAAGTACTGTTTGTTGGGGCCATTGAGATGACTCAGTGGTAAAGAACCTCTCTCCACCAGAGACCCACAGCTGCCACACTAGGCTGGGACTCAGGTGGGTAATTTCATCTTCTTTTCTATTTTCCATTCCAGTCTCTCCATACTTACCCTTAGTACTTTATACCCTGCCTGCTGAGGCCATCCTTCTAGCCTTCTTCTATACTCTTGGAACTTGTTTTCTTGGTTTGGACCTAGGGTCCCCCTAGCTTTTCTCCATGGTCTCTCTCAGCCTTTCCTTCTTTGTCACTCATCACCAACTTGCAGAACAACCTTCTACTAGAAACTCCACTGCCATCACACTTGACTAGGACCCAGACTGGGCAAGAGCAACCAAAGAATGGAACACACGCTCAACAAAGATGAGATCAGATATATACACCAAGGAACACCTCCAATATCATACATAACTCAAGATTCCCCTGCAAAAATACAAATATGAACAATCAATACAGTGTGTCTTTTCCAGAAGCCAGAAACCCTATTGAAAACCATCACCTCTGCCACCTATGAAAAGCAATTTACCAAGAGTACAAGACAAGGACTTCAAAATAGCAGTAATGAATATGTTCACAGATGTTAAAGAGGAAATGAATAAATCTTTAATGAAGACTGTGAAAACACAAACAGTTGAATGAAATACTGAAAACAATCCAAGACATGAAAGTAAAAATTAACAAACAAATAGAATCACTGAGGAAAACTCAAACTGGAATGAAACTAGGAATGAAAAATTTAGGAATTAAAATAGAAGCCTCACCAACAGAGTACAAGACATGGAATAGAGAATCTCAAATGCCTAATACAAGACAGAGTGACTACATACCAGTAAAGAAAAATCATAAATCTAAGAAAAGTTAGGCAGAAAATATCCAAGAAATCTGGTACACTCATTGAGGAGTCCTCGAGAATCTATGGGGCCTCAGGTAGTAGATCAGTATTTATTCCTGCCATACCAATGGACTTTGGGAGCCTATTCCACATGGAGGGATGTTCTCTCGGCCTAGACACATGGGGGAGGACTTAGGCCCTGCCCAGAATGATATGACAGACTTTGGAGATCCACCATGAAGGCCCTCACCCTCCATGGAGAGTGGAATGGGGATTGGGTTGAGGGTTGGAGAGAATGGGTGGAGGGTTGGGGGCAATGGTGGGGAGCAGGGGAGGAGGGGCGGGAGAGGGAACTGTGATTGACATATGAAGCAAGCTTGTTTCTAGTTTAAATAATAAAGAAATATGGGACACTATGGAAAGACTAAATCAACAAATAATAGGAATAGAGAAAGGAAAAGAAACTCAGGTCAAAGGCACAGATAATATTTTCAACAAAATCATAGAAGAAACTTAGTATTCAAGAAGAATCAAGAATAAATCATTCCAGAAACAGTAAACCAAATGAGGTGGAAAAACTATAACAATATAATAACAGAATCAGCAAACACTGCTCATCAACAAGTCTCAATATTAACAGTTTCCATTTTCCAGTAAAAAGGTACAGACAAACAGATTGGGTTAGAAAAAAAATCCATCTTTCTACTACATCCAAGAAACACATAACACCGTCAAGGATAGGCATCACCTCAGGGTAAAATAACAGAAAAATGTATTCCAAGTAAATGGAACCAAGAAGCAAGCTGGTATAGCCATTCTAATGCCTAACAAAACAAACTTCAAACTAAAACTAATCAATCCCAAGAGATAGGGAAGGACATTACATACTCATTAAAAGAAAAATCCACAAGAATATATTACAATTCTAATCATTTATGCACCAAGTTCATAAAAGAAACACCACCACAATAAAGATCACCTAGTAACCCCTCACATAGGGATAGTGTGTAATCTTAAAATCTGAGACACTGACAAGGGAAAGTGGTCAGACATCTCCACCCCTAACCAAGAAGTCATTATAATTGATACTTGCTGGGAAAAAGAAATCAGTTTTGTCCAATGAAGGGTTACTGGATATGTCAACTATGCTCCAGGACAGGCCCCAGGCTCAGTGGCAGTCAGCCAACATAAAATAGATTCATTTTGTTTTGTTTTGCTACTTTTTTCTTATTGATCTTCTTTTTTAACTTTGTCTGTGTCTCAGTTAGGGTTTCTATTGCTGCAATGAAACGCCATGACCACAATGCAAGTTGGGGAGGAAAGGGTTCAGCATTGTTCTTCAACACTGAAGGAAGTCAGGAAAGGAACTCAAACAGGGCAGGATCTTGGAGGCCGGAGCCGATGCTAGGCCATGGAGGGGTGGTGCTTACTCACTTGCTCAGACCACATTTTTATAGAATCCAGGACCAACAGCCCAGGGATGGCACCACCCACCATGGACTGGGTCCTCCCCATTGATCACTAGTTGACAAAATGCCTTACAGCTGGATCTCATGGAGGCGTTTCCTTAACTGAGGCTCCTTCCTCTGATGACTGTAGCTCATGTCACAGTGACACGCAACACCAGCCAGTAGAGTTATTTTTGATTTTTTTGTTTGTTGTTTTCCTCTTTTTTTTGAGAGAGAAAGAAAATTGAGTGGGTAGGAAGGTGGAGAGGATCTGGGAGGAGTTGGGGACAAAGAATATGATTAAGGAATATGATCAAAATATATTGTATGAAAATATTTAATAAAAAGAAGAGAATTAACTATCTCTAATTCCATTCTAAAAATATGGCTCAGTGTGTACAGGCACCTGCAACAAGGCCTAGTTACCTGAGTTTAATTCCTTGGTATCTAAATGGTGGAAGAGGACCAACTCCTGAAAGTTGTCCTTAAACACATTCTGTGTCACCTGTACCTTTCCAAACAAAACAAAAATTTAATGAACATACGAAACAATCTTAAAAAAATCTATTTGCCAATAGACCATCATGTAACAGTTAGCATATATTTGGAGACTGTTCAGCAAATTGAGCAGCATTGGTCTAACAAAACATGTCCATTTTAAGTGCTTAGTTATGTGATCCAGTTTCTTGGTTCACGAAGCTTTAATCATGAAAAACAAGAATAAATGTTGAAGTGTTGTGAGTTTATTGTGCAGTGGCCCTGTTTTGGTGTACTCTTCTAAAACCTCTGATTCTAAGTCATTCCACCCCTCTTTCATGATGATCTCTGAGCACATCTTTATCACAATTTCTCCCCTCTAAACAAAATTCTATGGGTTGAAATATAGAAATTAAAGATAAAAATGCCTCAGAAGTTAAGAGCATGAGCTGTTCTTTCAGTGGATCTGGGTTTGAGTCCTAACGCCAAAGTGGTGGCACACAACTGTTTGTAACTACAGTTTTAGGGGATCCAATGTCCTCTTCTGCCCTCCGTGGGCATGAGACATGCGTGTGGTACACAGATACACATGTAGAAAAAACAACCATACAGAAAATAATAAAATTCAAAAAGATATATTTATTAGGATTAACAAAGAGCTTGTTTATTTCTTTTAAAATGATTCAAGACATTATCAGTGTTGTTGATTGTCTAGACTTAAGAATGTCATGAAGGGCTGGAGAGATTGCTTAGTGGCTGAGATCACTTACTGCTCTTCCAGAGGTCCTGAATTCAATTCCCAGCACCTACAACCATCTATATCCATAGATCCATGGGAACCAATGGCCCCTTGAGTGCATCCATGTAGACAAAACACCCATATACATGAATATATATTTAATGATATCATGGTGGGTTTGTATATGTATTCACTTCTGTCGTAGAAAGCACAAACCTTTGAGGAAATGTTCTTTTAGTACTTAAAAACTTGTCCCATTCAGTAAAGAAACAGCTTATATTACCAAAGAAAAAACGTTCCAGCATGTATCTTCATTTTATAAATTTTTGTTCTTCTTGTTGATGTAAACAAGATTATCAACTAATATCCATATCAGAAGTGCAGCCTAAACACTGCTCCCTTAGAGACTGCTCCTACCAAGATCAGTAGACCCGCCTCCTTGATTCAGCTGTGCACCATAAACCCTGACTGCTTGTTTATCTGTATGTACAACCCCACCTCTTGTTCAGTGTGTGCAATAACTCTGTATCTCTGTGCGGTAACTCCGTATCTCTGTTCAGCTGTAGGTAATAAACTCTCAGATTTTTTGAGAGCCCAGTCCACCTGGCCCCAGATTTTCTGGTGCCTGTCTGATGGTGAAACTGTGGGTTGTTATTTTCTTATTATTGTTTTAGTATTTTAAACGTTTCCATAGAAAATTCCAAGCAAAATGTTTCATACGAAACAAAGACAAAGGCAAAATATTACCTTCAATGAAGGGTTGAAGGGATTTCTCAGTGGTTAGAGCATTTACTGTACTTGCAGAAGGCCCCAGTTCTGCTTCTAGCACCCACATGGAGTGCCTCAGAACCACCTGTAACTACAGTCCCAGGTGATCTGACCCCTGTCTCTGGCCTCTGCAGATACGTTCATATATGTGATGCACATAAATTCACACAGGCACATACAAATAAATTAAAAAGCTCTCCATTTTCCAACCTTATATTATAAAAAGAAATTTCCCTCTTTCTTTTACTAACCTCATTAAAGATATCCAGCATTTTAACAAAGCATGAGAAAGTTCATATAGCCTACTTTCAGACTGTAGCAGACAAAATGACCATCCATGTCTTGATCAGCCCAAGTTAGCATGACAACATACAAATTACAGACATTTGTTTCTCATGGTTCTAGGAACTGAATAGTTTGAGGTCAGGTTGTCTCTAATAGCATCCAGTTATTTTCCTGTAATACAGAATATTTTATTGTATTTTATTGTTTTTATTTCTTATGCTTTCTTGCTTACTATTTCTAGGGTCATAAAGGTAGCACGATGTTTATTGTCTTAATCACTGTGTACCCAGCATACAGACCTGTGCTTGCCATACAATAAAAGTTGAGTATATACAGTTCTCTTCTTCCTTACTATGACAATGACAACTTGTATAAATTTTATTCCAGATTGATTATCTACATGTTTCCACTGGGCAGAGGACTCCGTGGCAACCCAGTCTTTGTCTCGGGGCCATGGACTGACAGTGTCAGCATCTTTAGGGACTATTCTATAGATGTGAATTCCTGGTTCCTTCTCCAGAATTAAAAAATGCTGGAGCTGGTGAGATGGCTCAGTGAGCACAATTTCTTGCAACCAAGCCTAATGGCCTGAGATCAATCAGGAGGAACCACTGGTGGAAGGAGAGAACAGATTCCCATAAATTCTCTGACCTCCACATGTGTGCTATGTCATGAACATACACATACCCCCACACACAAATAATCAAAAACATAATATTAAAAACTTAAGAAGAAAAGTACATGAATTTCACAATTCCGTGTTTCAACAAACTTTCCAGATGAATCCGATGTGGGACATTGTTTATAAAAAAAACACCTGTTTTTTTAAATTTAAATTTAAATTAGAAACAAGGTTGCTTCACATGTCAATTCCAGGTCCTTCTCCGTTTTGCTCCCCTCCTCCCGTGCCCTCCCACCAATCCCCCCAATATCCCCTCATTTCCCCAGGGAGGGTGAGGCCCTCCATGGGGGTGTCCATAGTCTGTCATTTCATATAGGGCAGGGCCTAGACCCTTCCCCAAGAGTCCAGGCTGAGAGTGCATCTCTCATTGTTGGATGGGAGTCCAAATTCCATTTGTATACCTGGGATAAATACTGATCTACTACCCAAGGCTCAATAGATTACCTAGGCCTCCTCACTGACACCCACATTCAGGGGGTCTTGATCAGTCCCATGCTGGATTCCCAGGTGTCAGCCTGGGATTCAAGAGCTAACCCTTGTCAGGTCAGCTGTTTCTGGGGGTTAAACCAGCCCAGTCTTAATGCCTTTGGTCATCAGTCCTCCCTCTCTGTCACTGGATTTCTTGAGTTCAGCTCAGTGCTTAGCCGTGGGAGTCTGCCTCTTCTTTCATCAGCCACTGAATGAAGTTTCTGTTTCCCAGACTCTCTGACCATGGGATTGTAGGCTGGCACTCCCCAGATCTATGTCTAAAATCCATATATAAGAGAGTACATGACATGTTTCTCTTTTTGTGACTGGGTTACCTTGCTCAAGATGGTTTCTTCTAGTGCCATCCATTTGCCTGCAAATTTCAGGATTCCATTGTTTTTTTTTCTGCTGAATAGTACTCCATTGTGTAAATGTACAACATTTTCTCTATCCACTCTTCGGTTGAGGGGCATCTAGGTTGCTTCCAAGTTCTGGCTATTACAAATAAAGCTGCTATGACATAGTGGAACAGACATCCTTGTATGAATGGGCATCTTTTGGATATATGCCTAAGAATGGAGTTGCTGAGTCTTGTGGTAGGTGTATTCCTATTTTTCTGAGGAATCTCCATACTGATTTCCAAAGTGGCTGAACAAGTTGGCACTCCCACCAGCAATGGAGGAGTGTTCCCATTTTACCACATCCTCTCCAGCATAAATTGTCATTGGTGAAAAACCCTGTTTTATATAATAGATTATGGTACATAACTAGGCAGTTGGTGTTTTAAATGTTTTCAATTACATTCAAATCCTTGACAAATGATTATATATGAGCTTAAGGATATTTTCATGGTTCTGAATTGTCTTTTGCATGGCCAAGAGTGAGTTATTTTTTGCCATTTAACATAATGGAACATACATTTCTCCAAATACAAAGAAAAATACAATCTGTGTTTTCAGCAACATATTGAAATAGCAATGAATTACTTGGGGGAAACTATGTGATTTTCTTATGATTTTATGGAAACTTTGTTCAAAAAAACATTGAAGAAGATTCACCCATCGTCCTGAACTTATGGTGACAAGAGAATGACAGTATGAAACCAGAAATGAAGTGAGCCAGGTTCTCTAACTAACCCAACTGCTCCGGGTCATCAGCAGCCGTAAGTCATCAAGGACAAATAGAAAGGAAAACTTTTCCAGTTGTAATCGTTCCAAGCGCAGACACCATTAATACAACATGGTTAAGGTGACTGGAGTCTTGTAATTCCTTATAGCATCCATGAAGCAGTCCACTGGCTGGTTAGTTATATAACGTTCAAATGGAGTCAATCCCCACAGAATGATTCACGAAGAGAATTTCCTGTCACATTGAGATGAGGCACTGGGGATAGATCCCAAAGGACCTTGTCATCAATATTTATGAATTTAAGAAACTTTTAGATCATGATTTCTATGATCTAGAATTTGTCCTTCCCAGGGAAGCTAATGTGGAGGTCAATTAGGGACAAGTAGACAGCAAATATTGTAGAAGGCTTTGTTCCTAAGTTAAATTCTACATTCAGAGTTTTTATTTGTAAAATTTCATTATTATTACTATTTCTATAATAGGTATTCACAAATTAGACATTAATTTGAAAAATAAAGGGTATGAATAAATAGAAAGCCGTTTTAATATAGCCACTAAGCTTTATGAATCTCTTAGTTTCACAAATACAGGTGGGGAAACTTCTGTTAGTTTGATTTTATTACTGCATCAACACTTTATTTTATGATCCAGGTTTATGTAGTTAATAAGACATTATTATATCTTATCAAAATCATCATAATTCTGCATGAATCCATTGATTTTCAGCACCCAGTTCATGAAATTACCTTGTCCTCTAAACATGTATCAATGAACATTTTTAATCCATTGAACCTAGAAGTAATGCTCAAACCCACAAAAGCTAAAAATAGAGAATTGGCCTTTTGCATAGCATGGGTACCAGATGCAGGAAAGGAAAAAAACGGCTCATGGCTGAGAAATTTTATATGCATTTAAAAATAAAAACTGGAAAGGAGAAAATGTCAAATGAGTGATTATTATACAAAGTTCTACTATGCAAGTTATTTATGGAGCTTCTTCTAAAACTCCTGACCCTGGAATCAAATTTGAAGCCAATTGGAAATTAATTTCATCCATAAGTGTGACCATGCATTCTCATCTTGAGCTACCTGGCATCTTTCTAGGACTTTCTATTCATCTTCTCAAGGGTTACATTTTGCTGTGTACAAAAAGAAAAAGCTCCCTGTCCCTTTTCATTTGCCTTAAGCCCAGAATAATTTAAGAGATAGTTATGAACCCCATAGTTACCAATTCTTTGCTTTTCCCATTTTTTCTTTAAAAAGTTTTTGTTATGAAAAAAATTAAAGCATTTATCAGACAGGATAATACACAGAATCCCCACATATCAGCCATTCAGCCTCAGAATTAAAAGCTCATAGCCAATGCAGTTTCACCTATATCCTCATGCAGATGTCCCTCCCATAAAAAGTTCTGGCAGCAACCTGGCGTTGGTGGTGCACGCCTTTAATCCCAGCACTCAGGAGGCAGAGGCAGGCGGATCTCTGTGAGTTCAAGACCAGCCTGATCTACAGAACGTGTTCCAGGACAGCCTCCAAAACAATACAGAGAAACTCTGTCTCGAAAAACAAAAACAAAAAAGTTCTGGCAGCATGGCCTGGTAAGATGGCTTCATGAATAAATGCAGTTGCTGACATGAGTTTGAACAGATTGCTCCAAGTGTCTTCAGACCTCCACTCATGCACCATGGTGGAGGCATCCCCTAGCTTACAATACATGAAGCAAATGGAAATGTGATAAAATTGAAGCAAGTTACATGCCATTTTTTAAATATTTCAGGATGTAGGGGACATTTATATTAGGATAATAAATCCACCATTTTTCTTCTCAATTTCCTTAAATGGTGACAAATAAAGAATGTTATTTGCTGATGGTATTAGGGCTTTAATATTGGAGGATGGTTCTGGGAACAGAGATAACGTCATCCTTTACAGTGTTCCAATTCAGGAATCCTCTTATTTTGTAGACAGGAAAAATGATAACCCTCCTGTGTCATTCAATTCTTTTCAGCTCTCTTTTGGCCTGTGGAAGAATCAACAGGGATTCAAATGTTTTTATCAACTGTAAATTTTCACTCTAATTATATTTCAGTTACTGATGCCTGTTTCACTCTGGTCAAATAATTTCCTCTATATGATTTTGGTCTTCATTTCATTGGGACTCACTTATATCCCGGTGCATTGATCTATTTTGTCTAACATTCCATGTGTTTCACAGGTATTCTCCAAATATCAATTAGGTCATGCAGCTCACTAGTACATTTACACTTCTTGTAATAAGCTAATGAGGCACGAGTTTAAATTTGCCCAATGTTGTAGATCTATCCATCTAAACTTTAAATACTGTCAAGTTTTACTTGATTAAGCCTGTTTTTAGACGTGAATTCACGTTTAGAATCTAAACTCCTTTCTGCTGTGTTGACTCATTTATCGGTATAGATTGTCCTCTTTTGTTTTGTTTCAAGATTGGGTCTTACTTTCTAGTCCAGGCTAGCCTGAAATTTACTATGTAGATCAGGATAACCTTGAACTCATGGCTATCCTGCTTCAAGCTCCTGAGTATCAATCAGGTTTATAGGCATGGCTATTATTCCTGGCTATGGATTTTCCTGTTTATTCAAGAAAATATTTCTTTAAGCCTACCTAATCTGACATTAATGCAGCTTCAATATTTTCCACAGTATATTGTTCTAATCTTTTTAAAATATTTATTTTATTTTTGTTTGTGTATATGTATATGTATATGTGTCTGTGCATATCCATGTGGGTGCCCATGAAGGCCAGAAGAGAGTGTCAAATAATCTGGAATTGGAGTTCCATCCTGTTGTAAGATAACCAGTGTGGATGCTCAGTCAAGCTCTGGTCTTCTAAAAGAGCGACAAGCATACTGAGTCATTTCTCCAGCTCTATCAATCTTTGTATCTTTTTAAAAAATGGTAAATCAATTTAGTTTTTACATTCCAATCCCGCTTCCCCCTCCCTCCTTTTGCCTTTTTGGTTCCTGATCGTTTACCCAGATTTTCCATTTCCAGAATTCCCTCAGTTTGTGTTTTCTTTATTACCTCAGTTTCAGATTTCATGTTTTGAATCATTTCCTTCACTTGTGTGATTGCTTTTTCTTAGGTTTTAAGGATTTGCCAACATCTTCCAATTTTTTGTTTGTGTTTTCCTCTATTTCTTTAAGGGAATTTTTCATTTCCCCTTTAAGGGCATAAATCATCCACACAAAGTTATTTAGGTGGTTTTCTTCTACTTCATCTGTGTTGGGATGTTCAGGTTTGCTGTTGTGGCACCACTAGTTTCTAGTGGTACTGTGTTGCTCTTCATATTGTTGAGCGTGTTCTTACCTTGTATAAGTGTGGCTTCCTCTAATCACTATAGGGGGAGCTTGTGCTTGCTTCAGATGTTTTCTCTTTCGCCAATTAGCATAGTTGGGGACTGTGGCTTTGTGAACCCTCCTCCCGTTAGAGGTGTAGGTGGGGCTGAGGGTCCAGTGATCAATGTAATATCTGGGTATCTCTAGCTGAGAAATGTCATGAATGCTGGCTGGGACACTGTTGCTCCTTCCCAGAGGAACTTTTTATGATATTTTCTGGAATTTACTGCTGGAAACCGTTGCTGTCATTTCACCTGGCGATCACTCCTTGCTCCTGGGCCTGAGATTGTGGCCTCCCTCTGACACTGCTCCCAGGTCTGGGCCTTATGGCTCCCTTGAAGCTGCTCAGGGCTGACGCTGATCCTCTGGGCCCAAAGCTCTGGCCTTTCTCTGACGCTGCTCCAGTCTTTTTATCTTTAAAATGTCTATGGCTCTCAATTTCCCCCGACCCAATTCTCAGGATCATCCCTAGTGCTGAAACAACACCAACTGCAATTTCCCCTCCCCCTGTTGATCCCTTGCCTCCCCTCTTGTAGCTGTGTCCCAGCCCCCAACTCGGGCAGATACCCCTTGCTCAACCACAGGTCACATCTGTCAGAAGACCAGGTAGGCTTCCCAAAGAACTTCTCTACTCTCTCTTAATAGTGATGTGTTTGTGTGTCAAGTTGACAGTGGGTCAGTTGTATGGCTGGTTTTGTGTGTCAACTTGAAACAAGCTAGAGTCATCAGAGAAGAAGGAGCCTCAGCTAAGGAAATGCCTCCATGAGATCCAGTTGTAGAGAATTTTCTCAATTAGTGATCAATGGGGGAGGGCCCAGCCCACTGTGGGTGGTGCAATCCCTGGGCTGTTGATCCTGAGTTGTATAACAAAGCGATCTGAGCAAGCCATGCGAAGGAAGCCAAAAAGCAACGCCCCTCCACGGCCTCTGTATCAGCTCCTGCCTCCAGATTCTGCCTTGTTTGAGTTCCTGTCCTGACTTCCTTCAAAGATGAACAGCAATGCTGAAAAATAAGCCAAATAAACCTTTCCTTCCCAAGCTGCTTTTTGATCATCGTGTTTAGTTGCAGTGATGGAAACTCTAAGACACTGATAGTGGGAGACTTTAACACCCTACTCTCACCTATGGACAGGTTATCCAGACAAAAACTAAACAGAAATGCTGGAGCCAACTGATGTTACAAATCAAATGAAGCACACCCAAGAGCAGTAAGTAGATGATAAGAAGTAATGAAGCTGAGTATTGAAAGAACAACACAAAGACTCAATGAAACAAAGAGTTGGTTCTTCGAGAAAATCAAGAGGCTAGACAAACCCTTAGCCAAACTAACTAATACATGGAGAGAGAATATCCAAGTTAACAAAATCAGAAATGCGTAACAACAGACACTGAGGAAATCCAGAGAACTATTTGGACATTAAAAACTCATATTCCACAAATTGGAAAATCCTAAAGAAATGGACAAATTTCTTGATAGGTACCACTCACCAAAATTACATCAAGACCATATAAACAATTTTCAGAGACCTATAACCCCTAAGGAAAGACTAAAAGTCTTTCAACAAAAATAACCCAAGTGTCAGATGGTTTTAACACAGAATTCTACCAGAGTTTCAAAGAACAGCTAATGCCAGTACACCTCAAATATTTCCAGAAAATGAAAACAGAAGGAACATTTCCAGATTCATTTTATGAGGTTCCACAAATCCAAACCACATAGAAGCTCAACAAAGATAGAGAATTACAGACCAGTCTCCCTCATGAACATAGATACAAAAATATTCAATAAAATACTTGCAAACTGAAGTCAAGAACATCAAAAAGATCATCTACTATGATTAAGTAGGCTTCATCCCAGAGATACAGGGATGTTTCAATACCAGCAAAATCAATGTAAACCACCATATAAATAAACTGAAAGGAAAAAAAAAACACATGATCATTTCATTAGAAGCAGAAAAAGCATTTGATAAAATCTAATACCCCATTCATGATAAGAATCCTAGAAAGATTAGGAATGCAAGGAATATATCTAAACATAATAAAGTCAATTTGCAGCAACCTTGTAGCCAACATCAAATTAAGAAACTCAAAACTATTCCATTAAACTCAGAAACAGGACAATCTTGTCCAACTCTCTCCATACCTATTCAATACAGTACTTGAAGTTCTATCTAGATCAATAAGACAACTAAAGGGGACCACAGGGATACAAATTGGAAAGGAAGATGTCAAAGTATCATTATTTGCTGATGTGATAATATACATAAGTGACTAAAAATTCCACCAGGGAGCTCAAACAGAGGCTAAACACTTTCAGTGAGATGCCAGGATACAAGATTAAAAAAATAAAATATCTTGGGTTAACTGCAACCAAGTAAGTTAAATACTTGTATAATAAAAACTTGAAGTCTTTGAAGAAAGAAATTAGGGAAGATATCAGAAGATGGCAAGATCTCCCATGATCATGGATCAGTAGGATTAACACGGAAAAAAATGGCCATCCTACCAAATGCAATGTACAGATTTAATGCAAATTTCATTAAAATTCCAACCAATTCTTTACAGACCTTGAAAGAACTTTGTCAAGTTCTTTTTATGAGGAGCACATAGTCAAATCTGGTTTTCAGGAGCGGGATTGAATTTCCACGTAGAATGACAAGAGCTTAAAAGGAACTTTAGAAACAAAAGAACGGAGAGAAGCACAGCTTCTTGGTAGCATTTTTCTCAGGTGGGCTCTAGTTTGTTAGCGACAAGCAGAGACTCATGTGGCTCACTTAAGGGAGTCTTCCTGACTCAGCATAAGCAAACAAAACAAAACAAAACAAACAAACAAAAAACCCACACAGCAATGTTCTTCTATGAGGTTCTGCTAACGATTGGAAGGTGTGTACGTACAGCTGGAAGTGGCAGTAACCACATCTCCAAGCCGACAGCTTTTGCTGGATGTCACCATAGACTGAGGCAGTGAGCTGGAGTCACGATTACGCCTGCCATCTTGGAAAAACTGCAGTTTAAACAAACAGCCTCGGTTTTAACAGATAAGACAGGTGGCCAAAAAATAAAACAAAAACAAAAACAAAAACAAAATAAAAAAACCAAAAAAACAAAACAAAACAAAAAACCCCAAAAAACAAAAAACATAAAGATTTACAGTAAAGTCAGACTTGGATAAAGAAAAACCTCTAAAGGTTTACAGTGTGTTTAAAAATATACGTAAGATTGAGAGAGAAAAAGAAACGACACAGTGGTAAATAAGTAGAGAAGCCAGCTGTGGTGGCACACGCCGGGAGGATTTGCTACAGAGGCAGAGGCAGGCAGATTTCCAGAGACACCCACCCTGTCTCAGAGAAATAAATAAAGAAATAAAAGTAAAAGAAATAGAGTAATAATAATAGATAAATAAGCCACGTAAAGATGGAAAATACACAGAAAGTCTGGATACTGTATGCTATTGTGTTTTTCAGTTTTTTAATTGCTAAAGAAGGAAAAACTGCCAAAGTATACTTGATTATAAATGCTGCTGAATTAATCAAACATATGTATTTCAAAAATGCTTTGACTTCTAACTTGAAATATAAGGACCAGTTACTTGGGAAAAGAGTTTTTGTTTTTGTTTCCACAGAAAATGAAAAGCTGAGAGCATTCCTTCCAGGCTTCTGTGGTTTGATGAATCAAGACCCCCGGAAGCAGTGGGCCAGGTGTTCAAACAATTGAGACAGCTAAGATGATGCAGCCTTACAGACCCCAAAATAAGGACTCATACAGGTTTCTGAGTTTTGTCATGATCCCCATGGTATGAACAGCACTCCCATCCAGCAGGAAGCAGTTTGGAATGAGCTATGTCCAAATCCCCATATTGTTTATAAATCTTTGTTTTCATTTGAATGGGGTTGCTTATAATTGGTTAATGATCACAACCAATCTCTTTTTAAAGGAAAAGGGGGATTATGGTATGGAAATGAGTACTTTGTATTGGTTTGGTTTTTCATTTATTGATACAAATTCAAGGTCAATTTTGTGATGTGTATATTTTTCCTCTTGATTAAGTATTGTGCTTATACTGATCTTTTAAAACATAATGCATAATTAAATACAGACTTTAGATAGTTACTTATAATAGTCAGAACTTATAGTTAGGTTAGTTAGGTTTTCTAGATATACAGAGATATATTTGAGATAGATAGATAATCTTCAAACCTTTCAAAGACCTTCAGAAAATGACATTCAAAATGGTTTAGGGTTTTTCTTGACAATGAGAAATGTCTGCTCCTGGCAGCACCAATTACATCTGAGAGAAAGATAGGCATCGAAGAAACTCGTTATGGAGTTTGCTTTCAACATGGCAAGATTAGCCATTTGGGCAAGAAACTGCTCTGGCCTGGATTGCTTGACTGTTGCTGTATAATTTGGAGATTCAGGACCCATAAGAAAGTGACTGCTGAACTCAAACAGTCCTTCAGGGTTCCTGCTTCATGGAAGAGTCTAGGAGACTTTCTGCAGGACACAGAAAAATCAATGACAGACTGCCAGTGCAGATGGACAATATGAAAATTCCTGCTTTACTGAGAAGTCTTCCAGACACACTATGGCCTATGGGCTGAAGATGGATGCCCCAACATTACAGAGGAACTTCAGGTGACTGTCCAGGCAGGAAGATGTCTCTGTCAATCCTAGTGTTTATATATTATCCTTCTGTGGTCTTTGATAGAGTTGAAGACAGATAGTTATAGTTTTTCTTAGTTATGATAAAAGATAAGCTACATATAGGACTTTAGACTCACAAGGATGGGATAGATATTTTCTTTAAATCTTGCTGAATGTTGATGGACAAAATATTATAACTGTGTTCTTGCTTTGATAGCTGTTCTGTTATGTATAATTTGACTATGTTAAAGTTAAGACCTTTCTTTTTATTTAGACAGAAAAGAGGAGATGATGGGAGATGCCATTCTGTAAATCTGTCTTTTATTGGTTGTTGAATAAAGCACTGTTGACCAATAGGAAAGCAAGATGGGTGGGACTAGGAGTCTTCGAGCAGGATTCTGGAAAGGAGAAACACAGGAAGTCATCATGTAGCTGCCATAGGGGTAAGAAGTCCGGATCCTTTTCTCCGGTAAGAGAAATACTTAGGTTAACAGTTATGGAGTAAATACTTAAGTCAGAGCTAGCCAGTAAGAAACAAGCAAGGCCAACAGCTTCATAATTAATATAGTCTCCTGTGTGTTCATTTGGGACTGATGAGGCTCTGGAACCAGGCTGGCGGGAAGGCTTCCCTCTACACAAATCCATTATCTTGTATGTTAATGTAAAAAGCTATTAAAATATCCTTAAACATCTTCATGTCTGTTTCCATCTGTTCATCTACTTTTTTTTATGGGTATAGGCAATTTTCTAAAACTCTCTTAATATTTGATAATGGTTTCTGGTTGGTGTTCTGTAGGTAATTGTCAATTTTCTTATATTTTTAATTTCCTAAACTATTAGAATTCTTCAAAATAAGTACATATTGAAAGTACAAGAGCTTGGGAGAGGGAGACATGAATAGGAAGGTGGGAACAAAGGCACAATAGATGGCAATGGAATGCATGTAATGAAAAAGGAAGGACAAACTCTTTGGGGAACCAACAAGAAGGGGAAGAGGGAACAGAGGAGGGCAGGGTGAATAAAAGCAATGTATAATGATATGCGTGTGTGTGTGTGTATGTGTGAAGATGTCTTAATGAAACCAATTACTTTACATGCTAACTAAAAATATTAAACATCAATTGTGATGCATTACATTGAAAAAATAATACTATTTTTTTCTTTCAAAAATTAATGAGAGACAGGAGATAGGAAAGAGGGAGAAATGGAAGGAGAGAGACAAATATGAACATTGAGATCATGCTGAAAATATACCAACTTTAATAGTATATTCTGGATGTGCAAATATGGCCAATTTTTATTTTTACCATTATACTTTCTTCATTTTCCTTATGTTTTATCTATCTACCTATTTATTTATGTGTGTATATGTATGTTTGGGCTGCAGCGTGCATGTTGATATCAGAGGACAAGTTGTAGGAATCACTTCTCTCCTTTTACTCTATGGGTCCCAGGAATCAAACTCAGGTCATTAGTCTTGGTGGCAAGCACCCTTACTGTCTTAGCCATCTTGCTGGCCCAGATTTTTTTATTATTTTTATTTTTAAATTTAAATTTAAATTAGAAACAAGGTTGCTTCACATGTCAATCCCAGGTCCCTCTCCCTTTTCCTCCCCTCCTCCCACGCCCTCCCACCAACCTCCCCCCCCATATCCCCTCATTTCCCCAGGGAGGGTGAGGCCCTCCATGGGGGTGTCCATAGTCTGTCATTTCATCCAGGGCAGGGCCTAGACCCTCCCACAAGGGTCCAGGCTGAGATTGTGTCTCCCATTGTTGGATGGGCACCTAAAGTCCATTTGTATGGCTGGCCCAGCTTTTTAAGACTTTAGATTTTTAAAATTAGTTTCCTCTGTTCCTGGAGACATGAGAGCCTTGGGTTTCTTCTCTTGAAGTCAATTGTGAAGTGCAGAGTCACAGGAAAGGGACATGACATTAGCGCTTTTATATCCTCAGCATAACAGAAAGGTTAAGAAGGAGCTCATGGTTCAGTCTCTCTGAAATGACTCATGCTAATTCTTGCAGGAGGCTGGGGGAAGTTTTGGTGGGACAGAGATGTAAATAATTGACTACTAAGTGTCACTTGTCACTGAGGAAAACCCTGCCTGCTGAATATGCTTCCCTTGGTAAACAGGTGGCCACGTGTTTGGGAAGCTCCAAGAATCTGAGCATATTGACTCAGAACTAGTCATGCAGAGACTCTTCGACTGACGTGTGCAAATGCAGGGCCTTTAAGTTTGGGTTTCTGAGTTGCCCTTTGAGGTTCATACCTACAGAAGTTGAAGCTTTTTGGATGTAAGCCTTGTGTAAATTCTAAATATTCCTCTTGTAAAAACTAAGTAAATGTCAGCTTGGAAGTTTTTGGCATTGTAACATTTTGTCTGAAGAAATGTTAAGCTTATCATAAAAGGAATTCTTTGGAGAAGAGGAAAGCCATTTTGTTCTACTTTGGGAAGACCGCTGAGAGCTGGGCTAAGGATTTCATCAGAAGTGGATCTTAGCGCATAATGATCTCAATAAAGAAGCCCTTGTGCATATTTATATATTTATGGCTTAATTGTTTCACCATGGAGGAGTAAATCAATTGAAAAAATGAAATGCATCAAACAAAGAGAATTATTTTATAAGAAATTCCAGCACTCATATCAAAAACAAGGCAGATTTATGGTAGCAGATCAAAGGATATGACCTGGGAATTGTATTCTTGTAACAAACCATTAAAACTATTTGAAAATGTGATATACTGCCTGGATAGGGTACCAAGGAGTGGGTACAAGCCTCAGCAACCATCCTTTTGCTAGGTTTGCTAAGTTTCTAGCTGCAAGTGCAAAGGAAAACTTGGATCAGCTGTTACTTGGACAAAGTCTTGTGGGGGATTCTTAAGTGTCCACAGAATGCTCAGTGACTTCCCAAACAGAGGACTAGCTCTCACTTCCTATTTGGTGGTAGAATTTTGTCACAACAGTCCATGGATATTTAGCAGTTTTGAGAAACTCAGTCTCTGCATTAAACCAGTGCTGTAGCACGCATATCAAGGCTCTAGCAATGACTTCCTTTGGGGAGCTTTGGAAAAAAATCCAGTTTACTAGTCAACATTAGTTCAAGGAATGGACAGGTGGCTATTACTAGATACTGGGTTTGTGGGTTACTACTCTTCAATAGGTCAATTGTCCAGTTTTGAAGCTTTCATTATGTGTCATGAAGCTATGATTTTTCTCTGGACTTCTTGTGGTGATAAATTATTTATGATTTAATAAAGCTTGCCCGAGGGTTCGGAAAAAGTTTCCAGATAGGGAAGGTATATGATTGCAGTCTGAGGTTTGGTGGGGAGCATTGTCTCTGGGATTCGTGGATACAGGATTGCCTTTTAAGTCTAAGGCAGAGGTAAGAGTTACTGGCCTGGCTGTTTTGCTTCTCAGATCTTCAGCTTGAAGCTTGAACCCCAATATCTGTCTTTGGGTTTTTATTGTTTGTGTTACAACTTCTGACCCTAGAACTGCCTTATCAAGAACATGATGGGCATGGAAGGGCTGTGCCCTCTCCACTGGGAAGCTGGCCATGGTAAGTAGTGGAATTAAGTCTACTTTGGGAGGATTGCACATGTTTTATTACTCATTTGCTTGATGTCCTCTCAACTGATGCTGTTTTTACTTGTACCATGTACCATGTGCCACTAGTTGAGTGTGTCCACATCCCTTCACACCATGGTCAGGAACTTTAATGTTTTTTAGAAGTTAGTCTTACAGATACATTTATTCACACCAGAAAGTAAGTGGTGTTCACATACAATCAATTCTGTGATTTTCCATGTTTCCTTCTAACATAGCTTGCTTACAATTACAAACGACTGGCATTTCACCTGATGAGTAACATAACTAAAACTGGGAAATGAATAGTAACAGAACTGTGGGTAATTGAAGAGCCTTATTCCTTTCATCACTGCACCTCATGCTAATTGCTCAAAAACATGGCTAGCTATTTTTTCCAAAAGTCTAGTCAAGAGATTGTTGTCAAGTCTCAATTCTCACAACCCTGCATTTACATTCTTCTGATTTGTTCCAATAATATAAACATGAGATTGGATGCATTCAAAATAACACTCATCATTTTCTGCACATGGATTGAGTTTTTGAAACCTCAAAGTCAACCCACCTGTGGCACACTTCCTCCAACAATGCCACACCTCCTAATCCTTTCAAACAGTGTCACTCTGTGGTGACTAAGTATTCAAATCTTTGAGCCTATGTAGGCAGTTCTTATTTAAACCACCACATCATGAAACTCTTTTTTGAAGTTTTTTTTCCTTAAGAAAGGAAACCCCAAACACAGGATTTTGACAGTTATTATTATTAATACCTTTAAGAAGTGAATGAGTAGTTGAGAGTAATCTTACCCCTATTGGGGAATTCTATGTGCAGAATCTTTCCTTATTAGTCACTGACTTGCATTATTAGAAAGGGATTCTCAAAATAGCACAGTCATTGGCACCACTGACATATTGGTCATAAGTCAAAGAGACAGCTCAGGAAAGGGTATAATATCTCAATACAAGGGGGGTGGGGAAAAAGCATTTGTTTCCTCTAATTTGTGGTTCCTATATTTTATATAGATGCACAAATATCATGGATGTAAATAAGAAATGAAAATCAAAGTGAAAGTGTCTGGAACAAAAGGAACCAATCGGAAGTGGGAGGGATAAAAATAGGGAAGGTAGAAGACAAGGGGGATCCAATCGATCAAAATACAATATATACTTTTATGAAAAAAAACTTTTAAAACTGTTTGAAATCCTAGGTTTACTCTAGAATGCCTTAACCAAGTATGAAAGGAGACACTTAGACATTGTGATTATTCCTGAGTATATATGTCTGGTTGTTCACATTAATATATATTTAGGGATCTTCCATTTTTATGACATTTGCTTAGACCATGTTACCATATTGACAGATGTTTGAGAAACTATGTTGAAGTCAAAATGATTTTTTGTTGTTGTTCATTTGGTGCATCTTTCTAAAGAATGTCTACCCATCAAAAATAATGACATTTGTTTCCTGGACTTGATGGATGAAAGCTGATTTCTTGGAATCAGATACTAAAAGTCAATCCATTGTTAGCCATGTGGAACTGGTGATTGATTCTGGTTTCCACAGTAGGTTCTGCTACCCTAATAAGAACCTTTTTGCAGGTCTTAAGTTTGGAATTTAACAACAATTACAGGGAGATGGTGTTGGAATTATCTACTTAGATAACTTATTGTCTAATGAAGTAGAAGCAGCAAAGATTGCATGAAAGGGATCATGAAATATAACTTTTCTTGGGGAGCTAGGAAATATACTGAAGTGCCAACATGCTGTAGAATCTCCTATTGCTTAAGCTCAAGGGCAGTGCTCTGACCAATGAGCCCTTATTAATGATCTGTAGTCTGAGAACACTCTTATAACACAATAGATATATTTTTTTGTTTTCTTTTTTACAAGACAGGTTTTCTCTGTATTGTTTTGGAGGCTGTCGGTCCAGCCCTGACTCGAACTCACAGAGATCCGCCTGCCTCTGCCTCCCGAGTGCTGGGATTAAAGATGTGTGCCACCACCGCCCGGCAATAGATATATTTTTAGTGAATTAATTTGTTTGCTCTTATTTTGGGGTTAGAATCTTATATAGTGAAGGTTGACCTCAGGCTTGCCATCATCTAACTCAGGTTGGCATTAAAGTCCTTATCCTTCACTCTTCAACTCTCAACTGCTAGGATTATAGGCATGCACCTCTACATCTAGCTGAATGGATACATTTAAATTCTATATAACTGGCTCTTGAATTTTAGAACATCACCAATCATGGGGATTATTTGAGAGGCATGTTAAGGATGGGCCCCACCTCCAGAGTTTTAGTAGCTCTGGGTGCAGCTAAAGCTCTGTCTCTCTGAAAAGGTCCCAGGTGCTGCTTCTGGTGGCTAGCTGACCCACTGCCAGCAATACTGCTTTAACCCACTGGAAACCTTGTTTAAAAGGCAGCCATCCCCATTTCCACCGGGCCTAGCATTTCTGATCCAGCTGGGGAGAACAGGGCACTGGAAGACACATCTAAGCTAACTCTTCAGATTTTGGTGTTCCCATTCCCCTCCAAAGTCTGATCGAGAATGCCATTAATGTCTCAAACTGACCCCTGGGAAACCAAGTGTAAAATTCAGTGGTGTGCTTGAACACGCATGGAGGTAGAACTTGAGGGATGGGCTTTTGTAGAATGAAAAAAGAACAAAAGGCCATTCCATGAGAAATGGAGTGGGAACGAGCAGAAGAAAGCAGCTGAGTCAGTTTCAAGCCATATGAGGAATGGCGAGAGGCGAGAGTTGTATAGGAAAAGCAGGAAGCTCCTGGCCTGGAGGGGAGCTAGGGAGACATGCTAACAGCTGTGAACCAGATTTCCTGGAAAGAAGCTCTGACTACAAAAGTTGATTGATTGATTAGAACTTCAATGATGTAGAGAGGTCAGAGTGTTACAAAGCCATAGCCAAATTATCTTGGGACATCTTTAGTCCCCTTAAACACCATTTACTGTCATCCCCTATAATGTCTTTAGGTAAATCCTTTGTAATGTATGAACAGAACCCTGCTTCCCACCAACAAAAGGGTCAAGAATGCTGTCAGATAACACTTAAGGCCTACAGCAGAATTTTCCTCTTTTTGCTGCAACCTACCTACCTACCTGACATACCCACCAATGTGTTTGGTCTTCTATCACTTTCTTTGTTCATTGGAAGTCCAGGAAACCTAAATTTCTGTCCCTGGGCTGTTGTCATTCAGATTCGGCTCCATCTTAAACCATCTCTTCAATTCGTTTGAGGTGGGAGCTATTTCTTTCATTGACATAGCAATGAAATCAATCCCGTAGGGAGGGGGGAAACACTTTAAGTAAAACATGTAGATGGCACCAGTAGGTAAAAGAAAGAAAAATTGTGTCGTGCACATCTGAAACTACCCCAGAGGTCACTTTGCTTTCCAGAATAGCACAAAAGAATAGATGGGTGGGGGAGGGAGAAATGTCTCTTTAGAGTGAGGCTGTCTTGACTCTCAGATGCAGATGTGCCTTTGGATCCATATGCCTGCAGACACAGTGACTTAGTTAGGGTTTCTAATGTTGTGAAGAGACACCATGACCATGGAAACTCATGTAAAGGAAAACATTTAATTGAGGCTGGCTTACAGTTTAGAGGCTCAGTCCACTATCATCGTGGTGGGAAGCATGGTGGTGTGCAGGCAGACATGGTGCTGGTGAAGGAGCTGAGATCTATATCTTGATCCACAGGCAGCAGGAAGAGACTGGATCACACTTTCTCCGCACACCTCCTAATAGTGCCACATGGACCTATGGGGGCCATTTTTATTCAGATCACCACACAGTCTCCTTAGGACTGGTCTGGCTGGGGATGACAGATGTCATCAAGCATTTTTTGTTTTATTTTATGCATGGGGTAGTGATCTCCTGCATCAGTAAATCATCATCAACACTATAGCCTAGTGAGGATAATAAAGGAAAGAAAATAAGAGCTCCTATTCTTAAGTTGTATGACAAGAAGCAGAAGTCACCTTTGGGTCTCTAACCTCTGACCTTCAAAATAAATGGGCTTCCTTCTTGATGTGATTTGGTTCTCTTCCATAAGCTTCAGTTATCACACCTTGATCCCCATTGTGAAGTATGATATTGTATTGTTGACAAGCATAAAATGGATAAATTCAGCCCCCTTTAAGGGAAAATGTTGATATCAAACTCAGAAGAAGTTATTTAGAATAGTAAAATCAGGGCATAGTAGAAATTGTGGGGCGGATTTGTTAGAGCAGAACAGAGGCTTCATTCCTAGACTTTCTAATTTAGCAAGCTTGAGATTGACTTGAGAATGACGGTTTCTCTTCTCAGAAGATAAAATTTATTTTTATTTTATGCATATGGGTGCTTTGTCTGCATGCATATCTATGCATCACAAATGTGTGCAGCATCCAAGGAGATCAGAAGGATTCCGATCCCCTGGAACTGGAGAGATGGTTGAGAGCCATTATATTTGTGTGGGAATTAAACCCGTGTTTTCTAGAATACCAGTAAGTGTTCTTACTCCTGAACCATCTCTTATGCCTTAAAATGCCTGTTTCTTAACTTGTCCTCATGTAATGGTACAGGAGAACCACTACTTTATTGCATTCTTTCGATATGGTACTGTGAGATAACTTTATTTTAAAAGATGTATTTATTTTTACTTTATGTACCAGGATGTGGTGGTTTGAAAGAAAATGGCTCCAAAGGGAGTGGCACTGTTAGGAGGCCTTGCTGGAGGAAGTGTGTCACTGTGGGTGCAGACTTTGAGGTCTCTTTTGCTCAAGTTTCCCTCAGTGTTACACTCAAACCACTTTCTGTTGCCTGCAAGATGTAGGACTCTCAGCTACTTCTCCAGTATCATGTCTGCCTGCATACTACCATATCCCACCATGATGATAATGGATTGAACCACTGAACTGTAAGGGAGCCCCAGTTAAGTCTTTCCCTTTATAAGAGTTGCCATGATCATGGTGTTAACTATGACACAGGACATGATTGTAAATAACAGATATACTTGCCATATTTGTACAGTAAGTGCATGCAGGGCCCAAAGGAGCCAGAAGTGGGCCTCAGAGCCAGTGGAGATACAGATTTGTTAGTTGTCATGTGTGTATTGGGAATTTTACCCTGGCTCTCGGAAAGAGCAGCAACTCTTCTTAACCTCTGAGCCATCTACTCTGCTACTGTGAGTTTTCATAAGGCTTTACTTACGAGATGGAGAAGAGAAAAAAAGCCATACCCCTGGAGACACTCAGACTCCCAGACACTCCTTCCACATTTAGTTCTTTCCTATTTTAATAATGGTGTGAATGTTGAGTCACCACCCTTTTAAAAATAATGAAATGATGCTCACAAAATTTAAGACACTTGATTTACAGCAACCTGGATCATATTGCAACTGGACTCCAGGACTCTTAAGCTGGGCTAGAATGACAATATCACTCACGATTCTGTCTCTGTTTTTGTTTCTCTCTCTTTCCCTCCCTCCCTCTCACATCAGCGCCCCTCCCAGTCTTTCAGACACACAGACACACAGACACACACACACACACACACACACACACACACACACTTTTTTTTTCTGGAATTGCATATCACAAAGAAAGATAAAATACATTCCATAGACACAAAAATAGTCTCCGGAAAAAGGTGATGACAATATGGGAGTTGTTTTTTCTACTGTATGTGCATTACTGTTTGTTATTGTGTCTTCACAATAAACTTAGTGTGTCAATTTCTAATAATAGGCTTTCCATAGATGTTGCCAGAAACCATGTGTTGGAAGGAAGCATATTTGGATGGAAAGGAACCAGTGATGGCAGATGAGAAAGAGAATAACCTTTACCTGAGTGAATTGGATGGTATTTTATATATTAATTATAAAAATACCTTAATAATATCTTAAGTTTGCCACCCAAAAAGATCACAATAAATTTTTATAACATTTTTTGGTTTGTGTGATATATGCATGTGTTCATGTAGGTATGTGCACACGTATGTGGAGACCAGAGGTTGATGTCAAGTTGCTTCCTTGATTGCTCTCACATTTTAGAGACAGGGTCTCTCACCGAACCTATTCAGTGAGACTCACCAATTCAGAAAGACTAGCCAGTTACTGAGCTCTAGTGATCCTCCTGCCTTGACATCCACAGAACTATGATTTTGGGTACACATCAACAGGCCCAGTTTTTCATGTGTATATTGATGTTCTAAACTTGGGTTCTCATGCTTGTGTATCAAGCGCTTTATAGCCTGACTCATCTACTCAGCCTCAGTTAGGTGAAACATTTTCATTGTCCATTGCACATGGATTTTTTAAATGTGTAATTATTTTAGAGATGAGAGTTATGAAACTTAGATTTTGTTCTAATAAGTCATCTCAGGGCAGGTTGAGTGTTCTGGGTGAGTAGCATTGCAGCGTGGATGTGGGGTTGAGAAGGCTATTTGTAGAGATTTAGTTCTATGTTTTCTTACAGAGATGAAGGTGGATGGGGCAGGGTTGGCAACAGCAGTTCACAGGCCTGACTATCGGTGAAGGGTAAGAGAAAATAGTAGAGTTCCAGTGGGTATGCTGGGGTGAGGAGCTAGGCTCTCAGCAGAAGCTCAACCATACCAAATGAATCATAGGCTACTGCTAGTGTACTTGGGGCACTCTGTGTCTGTGTAGGGTGGCCAGTAGTGAACGTGACTGCCTGTGAGAACCATGTAGGTTTGGTCTGGTTAAAGAGTTGGGGTCACAAAGCAGCACAAGATATTCTTTTTCCAAAGGGTCAAGTCCTCCCAGACTCCACAGTCAGAGCCACGTATAGTCACTCATGTGATTCTCACGGCCTTACTGGTATATGTCTTACCCCAGCTGTGTAAAAAGTAGGAAAACAAGACATTCTCCTTCCCTACATCTGTTCAACACAACATTGCTTGTGGCAATTACAAAGGCAAGGTTGTAGATACTAACTTCAAGAAACAGCCCCTACTCTGAGGAATGTGTGTGTGTGTAGGGGCAGGGGATAGCTTATAAGGAGATAATTTTCAACAGAATGACCTATCTACATTCCCTCAGATCTACTCACCATTGTGTTTTCAGGCTTGATTACAAGGAAAGCTTCTGGGAAACCCTATTGTTTTGGTCATACTATATGTGTCCTCCCAAAATTCATATGTAGAAACTTAATATCCAGTGCAATACCTTTGAGAATTGTGGCCTCTGGGAAGCAAGTAGGTCACTAGGGCTCTGCCTTGCTGATAGGATTAATTTCTTCTGTCTTTCTGCCATGTACAGTGAAGTAAGAAGGCACTACACAGTAGAGTCTTCACTAGACACAACATGTGCTGCTGGCTTGAATGCTGACTTCCAGCTTTTACAACTGTGAACAATGACTTTGTCTTGTTTATACAATATCCCATTTAAGGAATGGACCAACATATCAATTTGAGACACACATCTACCACATTTTAAATACAGAGAGACTAAATTTTATTTAATATTACTTTATATTGCACAGAAATAAAAATACCGACACTACATAGCCATTACTCAAATGACAATGATTTTCTTGGGTTGACAGTTACATTTTCTAAACAAGGTCTTACAAGCACACATAAAGCCTTCAGTTAACACATGTCATCACATCTTCACTGGCAAAACATGTTAGATTGGGCCATCAGTAAACACATTCTTTTGATGTTAAGAGTTTCAAATTTTTCCACAGCCATCTTTATTTTGTAATGTGACATCTTGAATACAAATGCACAGTGATGGGCAGTTCTGATGGATGTGAGTTAATACAGGTATGAACAATGTGCTGTTCAAAAGACCATACTCAAATCTTTTTAAATTTTAAGTAAAGTGTGTTGCATGATTTGGTTTTCATCATGTATGAGGTTACAAAATATATTCTAGGAAAGGAACCCTGGATTCTTGGCCAAACTCTGTAACCCAATATTCAAGGCATTCATACAAAACACACTCCCTCTGGAGCATGTATAAAAGGAAAATGTGATTTTGGAGGAAAGGGTCAAAGTTTGGCTTAATAACCCTCCAAATTTATCCTAGCAAAATTTAATTAGGTTGAGTGAAGGACATTTAGATTTCAAATGAAGAATTGTGTAAAATGAATAGTAGTCATATTTCACTTAAAACTTTCTTTGAGACAGGGTCTCCACTGTGAAGCATTGGCTGTCCTGGAACTCGCTCTGTAGACCAGGCTGGCCTCATACTCAGAGATCCGCCTGCCTCTTCCTCCTGAGTGCTGGGATTAAAGGCACACGACACCACACCCAGTTTATTTTTCCCTTTTGAATCAAGCATTTTAATAGGTGCAACACTCTCCCTGCATCCTTTATACCTCTAACATTAGAGATTTCTGTTGGAGCAGTTTTTAGAGTTAAGGGAGTACAACCCCAGCCCCTGTCTACACTCTATAATGTGGCAATTTAAGTTACAACTCATTTCTATCTTTGGCAGCAGAATCACTTCTTAAAATATTTATTGATCTTTCTTTTAGATGTATGAGTGTTTTTGCCTGCATGTATGTCTTTGCACCACCTCTGTGCCTGCACAGAGGCCAGAAGAGGGGGTTGGATTCTTTGAAACTGGAGCTACAAAATGGATGTGAGCCGCGGTGTGGGTTCTGGGAACCAGACCCATGACCACTGCAAGAGCAGCAAGTGCTCTTAAGTGCTGAGCCATGTCTTCAGCCCCACAGAATTTTTACTTATTATGGAATTAAAGAATTGAATGTTACCGGAGACCTTGCAAGTACTGATGACTGGCCAAGTAGGAATTGACAGTGTTATCTTTCCTAGGATTTTTTTTTTCTTCTACAAATACAACTCTGTCTGAAAGACTCATCTAGAACAGACTGCTGGAGGGTAGGGTGGGGTGGGGGCGGGCAGGCTGCTTTTGAAAGCTGGGAAAAGGAACTGTAGTTGAAAGCAAAATGAAACAGAAGCCTCCAAATTGGCAAGAAAGAGCACTTAATGAGTTCCTAATGTAAGAGCAGGATGCGGGCGATGGACAGGGTACTCTTAGTCACCATTTCTGCACCGGGTGTTCCTTATAAAAATAACTTTGTGAGGAGGGGCCCTAGAAACCACAGCTCTCCTGAGTTTTGCAACTTTACTGCTCATTATCTTGTCATGGCACTGAGGGTGCGGCAGCCAGTTGTTAGAATAGTTTTCTCTGCAAAATCAGAGAAAACTAGAAGGATTTTTTTTTGAGGCATTGCCACTCAAAGACAGACAACTCAAGTTAGTTACAACTTCTTTCTCCATGTTGCAAAGAGGTGGTTTCCACAAGAATATCAAAGAGATCTCTTTTGGGGTCAGAAGGCTGGGGGGCAGGGTGAAGAGAGGAGCAAATTCTGTGGAATGTGAAACAAGGCGGCTTGAGAGCCTCCACCTGCCTTAGGAAAGGCACATGCCCCTGAGTCTCACATGGGCGAGTGCAGGTGAGGGGCGTGCGAAGCTGGCCCAGAGCTTGGGTTCCCTCAGATTTAGCTCTTGCTACAGTCTTCTCTGAGCAGAGGTGTCAGTGCGCAAAATCCCAGCTTAATTCCTTTTGCTCCTGACTCATTAGGACATACTTAAAAGCTGAAAGTTGAGCCTGGAGTTTCTTTCCCAGGCATAGGGGCACCAAGAGGTCCCCAGTCCTCCCGCTCAGCCAGGTACACCTCCCAAAACATCACCAGGCCGAGAGTCCCAAGGGACTTGTCGTGAGCCCTGACCTTCCCCCTCCTCAGCTCAAAGTTCGAGGGGACCCTTCGGTCTCCCGCGGTAACTGAAAGCCAGTGTCCTGGCTCAGATAGCTTCCTGCTGGGCCCCTGGGCGGTTAGCCGCCAGCAGCTGGGGCGCAGGGCGGGGCCGGTCACTGAGCGCCAGTGAGCCAAGGCGAGCACTATTCCTGTCTCTGTGAGCTACCGGCATGTAATGTGCAGCGCCCAATCACGCTCCCAACCCTCTACACTGACCTGCGCTCCCCCCAATGCCACAGGCTTTGATTTGATCCTCCTCTCGGAACAAGTTCACCCCCAGCCCCCTAGCCAGTTGTCTTCGGACTGTGCGGGTGTCCACAGAACAGGTCCTGCTCCATGGCTGGGAATTCAGAGCCACCATCCAGCACTCTCAGGACACGCACAATAGGGCCACATCCACGCATTTGTCCTGTTGGAGATCCAGGACCCTGGCTGGTGCACTGTCAGATCGACCTCTCCAGGTGATGGTGTGCGGCCACCGCTGCCCCTGGCGTGCAAGTGTGGGCTCCCCAAATTGTGTAGGGGAGGGGGCTTTGGGCAACGTGCTGCCATGCTCAGCAGCAGCTGAAACCAAGCCTAGCAGTACCGAGAAGACTCTGAAATTCACATCCTCTGCTACTAGAGACTTATGGAAATTGTCTCTAGATCATTCATTCGTTGTCAGAGACCGGCAAGAAACAACTGCCCGATCTGGATGAAGAAAGGCTAGGTTTTAAACTGAGCCGGCAAAAGTCGGCTTTTGCTAGGGGGCTCTGCAGCTGGACAGCGGAGGTGAGGGGTCCGCAGCACGGGGATGCCTCCAGCCGCGCCTGGCTGGCTCTATTCCAGCTTCCCGCCCTGGGCATCATGAGTTACTTTCTGTCTTACTGCAAAGCTCATGGCAGCTCTCTTCTCACCGGCTACCAGGCCCTACGTGCTGAGGGCTTTTTGTGCGATGTGACACTGGAGACTGAGGGCAGTGAGTTCCCAGCGCACAGGTCACTTCTGGCATGCTCCAGCGACTACTTCAAGGCCCTGTTCAAGAGTCACACTCAGGAATCACGGGCTCATGTAATTCACCTGCATGTGCCGTCGGCGGCTGGCCTGCAGCGCCTGCTGGACTTCATCTATACTGCCTGGCTGCCCCTCTCCATGGACACTGTGGAGGACACTCTGGAGGCTGCCAGCTACCTGCAAGTCACGGAGGCCTTGAGGCTGTGTGGCAACTACCTGGAACGTCAGCTTGCCCCAGAAAATTGCTGCGTCATTGCCAATGTGGCTGCTCGCTTTGGCCTGGCTCGCACCCTAGGTGCAGCCGAGCACTGCATTGTGCGCCACCTGCGGGAGCTGCTACTGATGGGCACTGGGCCCTCAGGGCTGTTGGAGCTCAACCCTGTATCAATTAAGGTTGTGCTGGGTGCCCCGGATGTGGCACGGGTGCCTGAGACGCAGCTGCTGGGTCTGGCACTAGCCTGGCTGAGGCAGGAGCCTGCGACCCAGCGCCTGGCACATAGTTCAACCCTGCTTGGATGTATCCGCTTTGGCTTGGTGCCTGAAGGTGTTCTGAGGCGTGTGTACTCAGGCTCAGGTCTTACTTTACCTACTAGGATCAAGGGCCTCATCATCCAGGCCCTCAATTACCACACAGCACCTTCCCGCCAGCCGCTCCTCCAGGGAGAACAGACTAGTATCCGGAGTGCCCAGACCCGCATCTTGCTGATTGGTGGTCTCAGAGCTAGGGAGACTGTCACTGAGGAAATTGTGGTCCTACCAGAGGTAGTTAGGAATCGGCGCCCTGCACCTGAACCAGAGGAAGAGGAGGAAGAGGAAGAGGAGGAAGAGATGGAGGAGAAAGAGTGGGAGCTCACCCAGGATGTGGTGTCCTTCGATGTGTACAACCACAGCTGGCGCAGCCTGACACGGCTGCCGGCACCGATGCTAGGCCACAGTGTATGTACCACGGGCAACTTCCTATTTGTCCTTGGAGGGGAGAGCCTTTCTGGCAGCCCATCTAGCTCCCTGGCAGACGGCCCAAGGTCGGTCACGGCCTTAGTGCACCGGTATGACCCTCGCTTCCACACTTGGACCGAAGTGCCTGCCATGCGAGAAGCGCGGGCCTACTTCTGGTGTGGAGTGGTAGGTGACAGTCTCCTGGCCGTTGGGGGTCTGGGCTCCTGTGGCGAGGCACTGGCCTCAGTGGAGATGTACGACCTGCGAAGGGACCGCTGGATGGCAGCTGGGGAGCTGCCCCGGGCACTGCATGGTCACGCGGGTGCCGTTGGGGACCACGGTGTCGTGTACATCTCCGGGGGCAAGGCTGGGAGAGGTGAAGGAGGCACAAGTAGCCTCCGGGATATGTACTCCCTTAGCCCCGGAGAAAGGGCATGGAGTAAAAGGGCACCCATGGGCACCGCTCGCTACGGGCATTACCTTTCGGTGCTGCGAGGTGCAGTGTTTGCCTTTTTGGGAAGATATGAGCCCTTCTCTGAGATCGAACGCTATGACCCCAGCACAGACCAGTGGACTCGGTTGCGGTCACTACCCTACGACCGCTTCTGCTATGGGCTTGCAGTGGTAGAAGAGACGGTCCTGCTGCTGGGCGGTCTCAAGTGGAGGGATTCACGCCAGGTGCCAACCCGTAACGTAGTGGGCTATGACCTTGACCTGGACCGTTGGGAAGACATAGGCTGTACGCTGCCCTGGGCGTGGAGTGGCCTTCGGTGTGCAGTGCTGCAGCTGGAGGAAGGTGGGGAGGAGACAAGGGAGGGAGAGCCTGGAGAGGCACTAGATTTAGTACTGGGTTGAACAGGTGAGTCCCATCTTCAGCAGATCCAAGAGACAGTTGTACTTGCCCTTGCCTGCAGAGCAAAGCTTTCCCTCTAAGAGTTGGGACTCTGATAGGGCAGTTCTGAGGGGAAAGGAGGCAAACAACACTTTGGCCAAAGAATAACTATTCCCCTTCAACTGCAACTGGCAGCCAGGAACGGTCAAATGCAGTATGAATCAGCTTTAGTTAAACAGAGTTTTCAGAAGGACAGACTCATCCTGGGCTAGAGGTGGACTTTTGGAAATAAAATAGGACCTTATTTCCCTCCCTAAAGTGTTTCCCAGGTGACTGTGATTATTTTCATGTCTCCCCTTTAAAAAATGTACAATTACACACAAACTACAGAAAGTTGGCTGTAACAGCTGGAACAGTCCCCCAAGGCAGTGTTACCTGACGAAATTGTGAATGCGTGTGTGCATGCGCCTTGATAAACAGCATGGAATGGTTGTAGGGAGGGGAATGATTTTTATGGTGCGGGGCCCCAGTACAGTTCTGTTCTAACAGTTTCATATCGATAGGGAATTGAAAAGGAAAAAAATCTTGGAAAAGCATTTCTTTGAGAAACTACTCTTGGTTATTTTTTTTTCTGTCCCTTCCTTTCCCCGTCTGCTTTTATACTGGCTGGAGGCAGCTTATTAGTTTAGACATATTTCAGCAACCCTTAACCACAAAATGCTACATTTGTAAGACAAAAATGAGCTTATTTTTGGTGGATCCCTGATGGGCTCACAGAGAAGGAATGAGTAGGTGAAGTTTACATGGTTATATCAGGTCAGTGGGAAGACAGCTTGGGTTTTCAAAGTCTCACAGGAGACCGCGGTAAGCCCTGCACAGGTGTTACTTGTGGCTTTCCTTAGCTATCAGTGAGGTGGCAAAGTAAGAACTTGTAGCTGGGTGGTGGGAGTGAGGGTGGCTGTATGATTATGTCACAGAGAAGCGTGGTAAGCCCTCTGCATGAATAAAGTAGGTGCTTTACAAGGATTCAATAAGAACTGCATTTATTTGACTTCAGTTTGCAGTGCTGCCTCTCCCCTAGATTTGAAACTAACGCAATAAAAATGTACAGATATATAGTGTTCAAAGGTCTCCTTCATGCTAGGCTAGTCACGAGTCTTGTAAAAATCATTAGTTTAATTTTTACCAGTAAAATAACAGCTAACTTCACAAAAGTGGAAGCTGCTGCCTAGCAACAGAGCTAGTTTTCCCACCAACTGATTGTTGTTTGCAGGCTGTTTGTCCACTGTATATGTGACACATCCATCATGTACAGATACTTTTAAGAGAAGATACAGGCTGGTCTAGTAAACATCAATATGCCTAAATAACTATACCAAGCATACTTCACTTTAGGACAAGAGGGGTTTTTTGTTTGTTTTTTCTCTCTCTCATTTACATACACAAAATCCCACAAATTTAATGTGTGCCAATAACCATGCAGTAAATAAATGTTTTTACAAATAGGGTTTTTTTTAAATGATAAAAATATTACACTGGACCCAAAAATTCCAAACAAACGTGTTAATGTGTGGTTTCTCATCCATTTTGACTAAATATAGGATTACTGAAAATGTGCTGTAAAGGCCACTCTCCTATACAGTTGTGCAAAGTCTGCAAAACGATAGTGATTTAATGTGATTTCAAAAGCAAAGCAAAAGATCCCGCTGTGTAGTTTTACTTTCTCCTCTACAGCAAAAATATTCACTGGTATATATCTGAACTCTTAGAGATATAAGTACATTCACTGAGCTGTACAGGCAACAGGATAAAGCTGATCAGAAGTAGATTTTAGGATATAGAATAGTAAAGGAGGCTCTTTTCCTCCTGGAAAAACAGCAAATCGTGACATTATGCAGCCACACACTAAAAAGCAGCAAGTCACTTGCATGCTGTGGTCACTTTCCAAAACTAGACACATAGAAATGGCAATATATGAAGAGGACTTTTTTTCATAGACTCCATTCACTCTATCAGCAGTTCAGGATTCTAGGAAAAACCTAAGTTTTTGATCTCAGGTCACTCAACGTAATGACTCATTGAATGACTGCCACCCACTGTTCCTTAGCAGAGAAGTCCATTAACATTTTCAATGTTGTTTTCTCTAATATAACTTCTATCTGCCAAGACTAAATGCATTTTACTTCCCTACCTGATATATAATTACAGAAGTTTAGTTAACAGATCAAGGGAAAATTGGAAACTGCCTGGAAAATTGACTCATTTCAGTGTATACCTTGTCTTTTAAGAGTTAAGAGTTCAAAAACCACGAGTTTGGGCTGGAATTATGTATATATATATAGATGTATGTATGTATAGCTGTTAGCTGCCTTTCTGGGTGAGTTAAGTCTGTTTTAAAAAATCCATTCTTAAATTCTTCTGTACACAATCAGCATTTCGTCACTACAAAAATAAAGGAAGATTTAAACCAAGAAAATAAAGCAGCTCTATCTTCAATTTTGATCTTAGTTACAAAAACATCTTACAAAGCTTTGCCCTGATACACCATGCAGTGTTCTCATAGATTTGGAATAGTACCTCCATTAACTAGTTAGCACAAGTTAATAGACTATTAAGACGGATATGAGCTACCTGAACTTTTCTTATGGTGATGCTCTTCTAGTTTGCTTAACTCTTTTATACGCACCTACATTTCAAAAAATAAAACTACAGCATTAAACTTTGTGCAATGTTTAAGAAAATTCTTAGAACATTTTAATAAATATAAAAAGGTTTAAATTCTTTCCCACCCACAAGGATGTCTGCACCTGAAAAAATTGTGATTTACGTCTGAAGTCTCATTTATAGAAAATTAACTTAAAGGGAGAAAAGATGACTTCAGATAGAAAACTGCCTTTTTGTGGTTTTTCTACTTGAAGATCACCTGTATTCAGAATTGTTTGCAAAAGTTAATTTGTCATTAAAGATTGTTGGCTTTGCACATGGTAAACATAAGCTGAGCACTGACTGCATATAAAACATACAAATGCTCTTTAAAGACAGTGGTAATGTGACCATGTATGCTTTGTTTCATATAGTTTGGTAACATTAAAGTAATAGCTTGTCAAGTGTCCAACACATTGATAAAAAACTACCTCATATACTTGTTCAGGGTACCAGCAGGTACTAGATGGCCTTGAGTCAGAATGCACTTACACATGGGTTTCAATGTATGAATGAGTATGTGTTAGAGAGGAAGTGATAACATCTACTTCAGAAGAAATACTTAGTGGGTCATTTGAGGTGGTGTTTTGACAGATATCCAAGAAAAGGTCGAGGTACATCTGCTTCCATTGTTGGAATTCTTTAGATGTCAAGTCTGGATTGTCTAGAACTTTATCAATAATGGCTACTTCCCCTTCTCTGGCCTGAAAAGCAAAAGAATTCAATAGTTATGATGGAGGTGAAATTTATCCAAATTTAAAATAAGTCAATGAGCCAATAAATTCAGAAAGGACTATGAAACAGATCTGATATGCTCACATTTGGTTATTTAGACTAAAATCATGGTGTGTCTTTCTTCTTACTCAGTGCTATGTCTTGGATTGCTTGCTGTCTGCGATTTAATTTGTACCCTTGGCCTTTTCTATTTGCCATCTCTGCTTATGGAAGCCTTCATGTCTTAAGGAAACCTTCCACATTTCTTCAAACCTCCCTTAAACACTTGAAAAGAAGCTTTCCTCTTTGTATGAGGGCCTCTGTAGCATCCTATCCCTGCCATCAAGTGGACTTCCCACTGTCTATCTGCTGAGTTATTTTGGAACATGTGTTGCTTTTCCTTCTTTATGATATACTCCTTATGCTCCAGCGAGAGTAAACGGGAACCCCTGTTGCTGCAAATACAGAATTCTTGCCCTGTGACTATTAAGGTCTCAAAAATACAACAACAACAAAAAGGATCCTTTCCCATAGCACGGGGACCGTATAATGAACCGTGACTTTCCCTTTCATACTGTAGGCTGGGATTTGATTGATGACTAAGCATCATTTTGGTATTTTGATATAATTCTCAAAGGCACACGTATCAAATGTAGAAGAAGACAATTCTGCTGTGGAAGGTAAGATGGAGAAAGGGTTAGGACAGTTTGAGAAAAGCAGTCTTGTCTTTCATGGATGTGAAGAGGGCTAAGGGAATCCAGGAAATGTTCTGCAGAAGTAAAAAGACACACCTCTGTGTCCGATTTGGGAGGGAAAGAAGACAACAACATGCCCAAGAAGTTCTGGCCAGTAAGCAGACAAGATACTAAATAGGTATGGGACTGATGATGCTGGGAGTTGCCTATAGTGGGATCTGAGATCTACTCTTGGGCTTGTTTAGGAGTTTCTATGTAATGGAACATTTTACAACCTATTACTTTTCCAGGCCCCAAAGCACAGGGTTCTATAATGAGCCCCCCACACCAAGTTTTTGAACCAGCAAGGGAGATTTGTTTTTAGTGACTTTCTTCATTGTCTTTGAAGAGTAGAAGAGTCAAACACAGCACCATGACTCATCTATTCTTCTTGAACTCAACATTTACAATGGCTCTTATTCATTGTTATAGGAAAAATATTGTAGAATACTCACAGAGCATAAAATACAAGAAAAAAGAGAAGAGGAAGTATGAAGGAAAGGAGAGAGAGAGGGAGAGAGAGAGAGAGACAGAGACAGAGACAAAGAGAGACAGAGAACAAAGGGTGTAGAGTTGGGTGGACAGGATCTGGGAGAAGTTGGAAGAGAGAAAAAGCATGATCTGAGTAAGTTGTATGAAAAATGTTTCAACAAAAGAAGGCAAAAGCAAAATAAGGAGGGAAGGTGTAGATATCTTTGGAAGACAGTTGGCCAGTAGAATTACTCTTTTCATTATATAGCTCTCCCTAGAATTGTGGTATTAACTACAAAAGTTCATTAATTGTTTAGTGGAATAGAATTTGTATAAATACCATAGAGCTAATTGACTCTGAATTCTTGGCTGTTATTACCTGAAAACATTACAAATCATAGATTATTCTATTGCATTTATCTTTTTAGTACTCATCTCTATTCCAAAATTACATTCTTAGGAGGATGCTATAGATTTAAAACACTTCTCAAAGAAGCCTATGCCATTTTGTGCTTTGGAATTACTGTGCTACACATTCTGTATGACAATTCTTTTTTTAAATTTCATTTTCACTTTTTGTGTGGTACAGGACCTGTTCAGGTAGTCTGTAAGATAGGTCCTTTCCTACTCTACACAATCTCTTTCTTTAACTCCTTCCTCTCTGTTCCCCTGTCCTTACCACCTGCTTCCCAATCTAGGTGTGGCATAAGAAGAATGAAAACACTGTTAAGCACTTAGAGAAATATATATTGGGAAGGTAGTACATGCATTAGGAACTGATCAGGTAAACGGAACAATTGTGCAATCTTTACGCAGAACATGATGACTGTAGCTTCACTCTACATATGGTGAAGATTATGCAGGAAATATTCACAAAACATTTCAAGCCTTTTAAACATTCTACATGCATAACATATGCCTTTAATACCTTTGATAAATATACTACGCGGTGAACTTTTCTTAAGGAATCAAAAGACTAAGGAGAAGCACTAACCCTGACTTTTGAGAGGAAAGTCTTAAGCACATCCTGTTTTCTCCTAATACTAAGTCTTATAGCATTTAGTCAGTGACTTAGGACTTCACTTAAAAAAATGACAACAGGATTCCCTTCCAATTACTCTGCTGCAGGTTCTGCCTATTGGCCTTTTCCTTCCTGTAGCTCCGTTTTGTACCATGTAACTGGCAATCTAGTTTCAGTTAAACAATGGCTCTCCCCAAAAGAATTATCTGTCTGTTTCATAGCTTACCTTTAAAGTGCTTCTAAGAATTCTCAGCCTGTGCAGTTTTTCATTCATCACAGGATCATTACATCTTTTCATAAATGATAGCTTGTATTCCATCTTGGTTGAAATGCGGTGTTCCCCTATGGGTGACAGACTGGCTTCCTCCAGTGCCCTATACAAATCTTGCAAGGAGTCTCCTAACTTTTCTTCCTGATTTTCACCTGTGAGATGGGGGTGGGAGTGGGGTAAAGGATGGGGAGGGGGGAAGAGACAGATAGACAGTTTAATAAGGTTATTGTGTAGTTTGAAAATATCTTTTAAAAAATTGGATTATTTGCAAAACAATCTAATGAATGACTAGGAAAACAATCTAATACTTAAGTATATCTAAGAAGCAAAATAACATAAAAGAAAGTAAGTCAAAATAACTCACAGATGCTAGTTAGATTGGGTTATAGAGCTATGGGCAGGAATTGTTTTAGAAGGATTAAGTAGAATTTATGATTCAACAAGTAGCCTCGAGAGAAAAATAACACACATATCTTGAGTTCAAAGAATTAGAACATAAAATGTATATAACATGAAACTGTTGCTTCATATAGTTTAGTATTTTAAGACAATAATAAACATAGATGCTATTTAATAGACTTCTGGTTAATTAATACTGAATGATTTGCATTTTCTCAGACTTCCTAAGATGTAATGGTATTGTTTGTCATATATATGATTAAAATTGTCCAGTTATTTAATAAATTATTAGATTTCATGTGACTGCCATAGCAATTCCTGGTGCATCATCAATATAGTAACTGATCATGTTATCAAAAATAATGTTTTGAGTTTTAGATGGGAGCTCACTATGGAGGCCAGGGTGGCCTGCAATTCACTATGTAGCCCAGGCTGCAATCTGCAACACACGATGCTGGCCTCAAATACAAGGTACTCCTTTTGCCTCTGTCTCCCAAGTGCTGAGATTACAGGTATAAGTTACCATGCTCAGCAATAATAATGTTTTAAATGAAATTAAAATGAAGCCCATGGATATATTTATAAGCAAACTATCTAGCATGTACTAAAAGAATTTATAACATTTTAAAATTTAGACAAGAAAATACTCCAATTAAATGTTTTTGAGAAAAATTAAGACAATTACAAGTATAGATTTTAACTCTAGATGAACAAATCAAAGTGTCATCTTGCTTTAAAATTGTCTGAATAATGATGTTATATCAATTATAAACATATCAATTTGTTTGTCATATAAGTAATAAAAATGAATTAGGATTCTTCTTTGGGGTAATAGTAGTGTCTTATTTGAGGAATACTTCTTACACTGGCCCAAGGCATAAATATAAAATATTATTCATTACACCATGGTCCACGCAAATATATTTTGGATACAGTTTTAAAAGTAGATCCCCTAATTAACAATATTATTCATGAACAGTTATTTGTGCCAGGCTGTAGGATAAATACCTAACATTCATGATTTCATTTGATATTCATAATCATATTAAGAAATCTTTATTTTATATGAGGGGAGGTTTTTACTCAAAGTCATAATCTCATATAAATGGTGGAATTCATATTATTTAAAGTGTGTATTTAATTGGAGGTGCCAATTAATGTGTGACTCCATTGAAATGCAGCATTCTGAACATTTATTTCATGTTTTGCATGCAATCTTTTAATAAAATTTACTGCACTTTCCTTAGAAGAAGTTTCTAGTTGGATACAAACTATACATAGGCAGTAATACTTTCATAAGTTGAACTACACAGAAATATTTCTGTGTACTCATATTCTGGCAAAGAAGATGAATATCAGAGACAGAACACTTAAAGGGTGACGGGTTATACCCATAATTTGTGTAAACTCTGAACACCATCCCTTGGGCTATGCTAAAGATGCTCTAAACATGTTTTAAAATAGTACACCTAAAACTGTCCCAAAAGTCCAAAATAATCTTGCAATTTTTAAGGGATCACCTTTAGGATTTAAAAATCAGTTGTTTTTAAATTCTGTACTTTAAACTTTTTACTCTTTTACTGACATCAGTAGCTGAGCATAACGACAGTCATTCAGCCTTTTCACTAGAAAATCCCTTATCATCTGTCAGCATATGTTATCATTGTGTTACATAACAAATTCCTTTGAATAAAGTCTTTAAAAAATCCCTCTTGGTTCATCCTTGAATTTTTTTCAACACATTGGGGTGTTTGATGGATGGGTAGATGGAAGCCTAGGAAAAGAATGGATTTTCAAGTTAAAAGCAAGATGGATTCATTATAGAGAATTTCAAATGAGAATGCCCAGGAAGAAGGAAGGAACAAAACCATATGATAACTTATGGTCACTAAATGGAGTTGTAAAAATGAGGACACATTTGAACAGAGTAATTCCATTTCATAAAATCATAATCTAGGAAAGGACATGGGGGAATTATTTAGTAATTATTCTATTTGCTCCAAGGCAAGATTGCATGTAAAGACAGAAGTAATTTTTGAGAGTAGGGGGTTGGGTACCACTAAGATGCCTAGTAGATGAGAATTACAGTCATTAAGGTATCAGGTGGCACAAGATACTACTTTTTTAGTTCTAGAAGGAAGATGAAAGAAAAAAAGACCTATATTACAGTTTTAGAATTTAAGGATGGTAGACTTATTTTCAGTGATTTTTTTAAATTTTAATAGAAATCTTTCTCATATTACCTAACATTGTAGGGCATATATATCTTGTTACATTTTGACATAGTTTGTTCTCCTCTATATCTCTGTGTCTGTCTCCCTACCTTTCTGCTGGGGATCAAACCAAGGGTCTTGCACATACCAGGCAAACGTCCTATCACTGAACTACATCTCCAGGCAGCCCCCTTGCCTCAGCTTTTAACATTTTGCAATGCTGAAGCAGAATCTTTAATTTTTATATGATTTTAACCAAGTTTTACTTTAAGAAGACTAAGCCTAGATTAAACATAAAAATTACACTATTTTAAAAGCAGAACTCTCTCCTGCCCCTTATTAATATTATTTGGGAGAAAACCATTCACCAAAAGACAACATAATTCTATAAAGAATTTGATATGACAGCTGTACAAAAAGCCAAGCATGGGCCTATCTCTGGGCAGCACATCTGAACAAAGAATCACAATGACACAGAACACGGAAACACTTGAAAGTATAGCAGTTGGATGGTGTGGCTCCTACCAGAGATAAGAGAGTTCCCTTTTAGACCTCTACACACCACACACATATGCAATACTGTACAAGACACAGTAGTGGAATGAGACAGGATGAATGATTGAGAAGCCAGGATACCACAAAATGTCACCAAGTATTTAACATTTTTAAGACTACACAAAGAGTCCTTTTATTTTCAAAGGAGGGAGTGAGGAGCAGAGTCACATTATAAATCTCATCACTGTGCTCAACAGTCAAAACAACACAGAACTCAACATTCAAGACAAAAACAGACCTTTATTTTCTTTTATAGTTTTCAATGGGTTTCCTTGGTTTTTCTCAGATGAATATCAATTAAGTCTACAGGGCTACTGTTGTAACTGAAAACGTGAGAGCACCTTTATTTTCTTCTGTTCGTTCTCTTCTTCATCTCCTTCACATTTCCCTTCAGGATTCTTTCTCTTCTCAAACTTTGCTTTTTCTTCTCTTAGAAGAAGCTTGCTTTGGAAGATGAGGCAAACACTTGGTGAGGCCTGCTTCCCAACTGAATTTCTTTCAATGTGCCAGTTCAGCCATTGGAACACTGGCTGAAAACCAGCTCTTTAGCAATTTGAGTGAATATTTCTGAAAATTGGCAAAGTGTAGACCACATTCAAATAAAAGGACATACATAGGAGCCTTCTGTGATTCCCACTGAGGAAGTATATTACTGCTGCAATGACATTTTAATTGACATCTAATTTATTCATGAAATCTGGATCTATGAAGGAATAAAATTTTCCCCAAATCGTATTTACATTTGTAGCATATAAATTAGATCTGTGTCAGATCACACATCAAAAAAAGTTCCATTTTATGAAAGGAGAGCCCATATAAAGTCCCTTTTCTTATATAAAATTTCATTGATTGGTGAATTTGAAGGTCAAAATTAATCAATTCTGAACTAAGAGATGATCATTTCTGGCTGTCCTATATTTGGCAAGAATGGGAAAATATCCTCTTTGGTGTCATTCATACATGCATATGTGAATATGTATATTCCACTATGAGATATTAGGAATCTAGGAACATAGTGAATATCATAAAAGTTCATTGGTTTTCTGCAGGTTGCATATGATCACCAGGTAGTAAAAACAATAAAAAAAAGCTCAAACAGATAACCTAATGAAAGATACTAAGTTTGTTGCAATGTCTTAAAACTACTTATGAGCATATCATAATTTAATTCTTAATTACTCCAAATTTTTTGGTTAATATATTCTATTCCTTTAGACTCAGTGGTTTCCAAACTTCTTTGACTGTACATACTTACAGGCTAAAACAATTGTGTTGTTCATAACTTACACATATTTATTAGTCTATATCAGTCTATGCTATAAATATACACAAAAATGAAGCTGAAAGAGATAAGACATAAAACTTGAGAGGAATTCCCATTATTTTCTTCCTGTATGTTAATGGATTCTCTTTCAAAGATCTATACTGTGACTTTTCTATAAGGGGAATTTGTGTTACATTTGCATTTTCCATTCTCTATCTGCTATAATGCCTCATGCTCTCAACAAATTCAAATGGAGTGATAGCTGTCTTCATAAATAAAATATTCTGAAGACTGTGTAATTACTGAAAAGAAATTGTATAATAATGTTCATGTTTCTTTGATGAAAACTAAGGACAGTAAAATCTCACTCTTGTCTTCCCATTTCCCTGGCACTGAAATGACACTGTTGAAGCAGAGTAAAAGATGAAAACAAAACCAAGAATTGGGCTCTGAAACCAACAATAGGAAATGGATAGTTGATACATGTTTTAGAATAGAATTATATTCTTTTAAAATTGAACCATGATTTCCTCATGAAGACAGTTGTTCTTTCTGCAACACAGCTGTGCAATGAGCACACAAGGTTGGGAAGGGTTAAATTACAAATGATAGAGAAGGCTAGACATAGTAGTACTAGCCATCAGCCAAATCTGAGTAGCATTTGTTCTTAGACAATGAGAAAGCACATTCAGGCTTCCAGGCTAATCACATCAAGTATGAGAAACACTATTTTTGTCCCAAAGGGCAATTGTCATTTTCATTGAGACCACAGTACTACTTTTATGAATACTAATTTACTATCATGTCACAGAGAACAACTCATTTATATATAAGGTTATAGACTTTTAGTGGACTTAGTATCTTTGTAGAGTTTATACTATAGTTCATTTAATAACAAAGAGTTTATACTGTAACTTGAATTGTTTTATAGTTACACATGAGCTATTTTAATTCACGCCTTTAACAATCAACTTGCTATGTCTAGTTTTATAAAACTTGGGAGGAGGGCAGGCAGCTTGTTATTAGAAGAAAGTAAAGACTTTACAAGCTAGGTTTAAAATTTTCATTTATAGTCAATTACTTATTTAATAATTAGAAATAATTTATTTTCTTTTAGTCAGAATAACTATACTCAAACATTACTATTAGAAAATAGTTTCTTGGTGGAAAAAGTATTTTTAATGAGTAAAATCTTCTTTGAGAGGATCAAGTGAGTGGATCTACCTCCATTGCTAAGGTTTACTTTTCTTTTCAGATCAGGTAAAGCCTGTACTTACAAATTAACTATGTTCAGTGGTTCTAATTGTCAATTCTTCTACAATAGTAAAGCTTACTTCTATAAGGCTGTGACAAAAATAGATGAACCTAAAGTTTATTCTTTACTTTTTTCTGAGTATACAATTTCTGTCAAATTATCTAGCTTAATAATAACTACTCGACAGTGGTTGTATTACCAGGGTACAACATTTTTTTATGATGAATAGTTCAAATGGCAGAACATTGGTATCCTTAGCACTGACTTGCTAACCCCTAAGAAAGGATGGCTCTTTGAAAGGTAAACGCAGAAATGAGTGTCAGAAATCCAGATTTACCCACATAATTTAGAAAAAGCAACCAATAAAAATGGACGTGTAAGGCAGTAATTCATAATAGGGACAGCTTCAAAGCGAAACTAAGGGATAATTTTATTTGAAAAATTAATACACAGTCACCACACTCATTAATGAGGAAACCCCCTAAAATTCTTCAGATCATAAAGGTTTTCTATGATTTGAACAGGGAGAATAAACCAAGAGAATTTCATTAATATTAAATGCCAATAAAATGAATTTGACTTATTTCTATATACCAAGAACCACCATTCTTTAGATATACTTTAAAACAAATTAAAATGGTTAGAGCACAGAGGTAATTATAAGGCAGATCAATGTGATTTTTATTCACAACACAAATTTCATTTGTGAGAAAGAAGCATAGATTTCTTCTCATTGGTAAGGTATTTGCTATCAAGCATACTTAGCAAATTATTTCGCTATCTAAAAAGATCTGGTACCAACTGGTAATATTTTTATTTTAAGTAATTTATATTTTTACAGGTATTCATATTAGGCAATACCACACACTGCAGCAACAGGAAGAAAACATTTCATAATACAATATTAAATTATTTTCACTGCACAGTATGAAATATCCATTAATTAGCATTGAAATTATTACAGTGTATCTTATCCAACTAAAGGAAATTTCACATCTACCACAGAAGAAAAATAAGCAATATTGAGTCACTGGGGACCGAGTTACATAGTGTTAAATAATATCTGAAGCTAGTTTGAAAGACATCCAGACAAAATACTTTTTCAAATGTGGAAAACCATAGCCTATAGATTTGGAATATTTTACAGAAAAAGAATAGCTCATTCCAGTTTAAGAGGCAACATCACTTCTACATAAGTGCCAAGAAAAAGGAGAAAGTTAGGATTTTAGCTGAGGAATCTAATAAAGCCTGGCATGAGGAATTTCCTTCATAAGTGTCACTGAAAGCAGTCTGCCTTACACCTGAATATGCTTTAATAATAGAATAAACATATTAAGTTTCAGAGCAGGGTGTGTACACCTTGCCTTAATAGATTACACTTAATTTAGTACAATACAGCATGTCAAGTTTTAAAAATGCAAATACACTTAACATAGAATTTGCTTCCACTGCTTTGCCTTAACCAGACCACCAAGAGTCCATTAAACAAACAGCATTTTCTAATTATCGGTGCCGATCCCTCTCTTCCTGGTATCAGGAGAACACAACTGAGGTGTCACCATAGAGCCCTTCCCCAGGCAAGAACCTTTACCCTCTGTTCTCTCATAGAAAGGGCAGTTTTCGGCTATTGTGCTCCATCTTGATTGGTTTGATTTTATGCTAGTCCCACTGTAGAAAGCTCGAATTCTTCTTAAGAGTAGCCTGCCCCTCATAATATCCCTTTAGGGAGGCCCCAAATCCACAACACTTGATGGTCTAAACTTTTTACAAGTCTGTTTTCTGTTATAAACAGCAAGGACGAGGCCATTTTAGTTGCTTGCAAGAGGTTGATGTTGAGTCTGCGCCGTGCCGACTCTCTTCGATCTAAATTCTCTAAACATTAGCTTATCAATCTGTGATTCCAATGGGTTGAGTGCCAACAGAAGTGGATCCGATTTGGCATGGAGAGGTTCTACCAACTCTCGCAGTGTATTAGCCTAATATAATAAAGCAGTGATACAATATGATGAAAGACCTGCGAGAGCCATTATTCCAAAGCACATCAGTATTTGTATTAGAAATACCATCATGCAGTACCCATGAAGAGAAAATAGAAAAATATGTCTAGAATTGCATATGGTTTTAATACCATAATGTCTTTCTGTTGGCATGCAAGTCTACCTTGCCATAAATGGGACCGATTTTGACTTTGTTTGGAATGCCAATTTTCCAATTATATACAATAACTAGAAGACAAATCTTTTCCCACCTTTAACTTTTACATACATGTCTACAGTTTGAATCAGAAAAGCAGGCTAAAGTATTCTCCACATAGGTCCAAACCATCAGTCTTTTTAAAAGAACAAAATGGATTACTATATGTTTCCTCTTTTTTACTTAGTCATAAGGCATGAAGAAGGGTTTTCCTGTTTTTTGACTAGAAGGCTGTCTTATTGCTGTGACACAAATGAAACTGTCCTGATCCAGAAGAAGTAAAATAGCCTAGCTAGTACTGTTCTGATGAGGAGTCCTCAGAGTAAATGACACAAAGCGAAAAGAAAAAAGCTACAACAATAAGCATGACAAACAGATGATTTTACATTTGAGCATTAGCCACACATCGAAGAGTTGAGAAATTGGAAGAAAATAATGTTTTTGAATGACTGGAAAAGCGAAAAAGTGGTAAGAAAAACTAACATCTCTCTTTGTTCATTTTATTTTGCATCTTCAGGAATCTAAATATTGTCAGCAGATACACATCGGCAATATTTGTCATCACTAGCATAAGTTAGCATTTTATCTGCTGAATCCTGTCATGTTTTTGCTTCTATCCCCAGAAGAAACAAAGAAGGAAAAAGATCACAGAAAGCAATCTGTCTATTACAACATCCCTTAGAAAATGGGAAGGGAAATAACTGATATGTAGAAAATGAAATACAGTGTAGTTCAAAACCAGCAGAGGTAACTATTTATCATATCTTACTCTGTGCAGAAAAGGGGCTGAGAACTAAGTAATTTTCCTATGTAGGTCAAGTGAAGTAGTATATAATACATCATTATTTAAAAGATTATAATGCTGGAACTCTATCTCTAGGTCCTATTACTGATAATGCAATTTTAGACTAGAAAATCATAGTCAATATTACCTGGGTCATAAAGTCATATCTCAATTTAAACAGTCCTTAATTTTTCTATGTAATTAAATATTTTATAAGTTGTTTTAGACACATGAATCATTTCATTGCAGACGTAATATTATATGAATACTTTCATTTTTACTATATTCCCTAATGCACATTTAATGCACACTAAACTGAACTAGAGCCCTGGCAATCAATTGGGTTTAATTACACTTACAGTATTGTTTCTCTAAGATTACTGAATTTTATTACAGCAGATTGGGAAATATCTCCCCAGTTTAGTCCCTTGTCTCAGTCAAGATTGTCAGGGAGAATCACTATTTCAAAGTGGTGAGCATTAGTTACCAATCTGTTAATATTAGCACAAAAGACGGCAACTCCTTAAGGAAATGTAGCTCCTCAACTATTTGTGGTAAGTACCACTGACTAGAGACTCTTAAGGATGAAGGTGTTAAACACATATTTCTATGCACCACTTCTTACATACTGGATTAGAATTTCTGAGTATGGAACTCTGGAATTTACATTTTATGCAAGTAATAATTCTTTTGCCCATTATAGTTTGAGGTCTGCTCCAGGCCAGTTGTACTGGCAAGGGCTACCCAGTGGGTAGAGTTGGTTGAAGCAACATCAATAGCAAACCTGTACATACAAGTAGTTTCTAAGTCATTAGTCTTGAGGTAGGGACGTTATATAGCATTTTACTGCAGCCTGTCCATCAGTGGAATACTTTATCACTCAGCTAAAACAAGTTCAAGGATTTTGCTGAAGGATGTGTTGGAAATATCTTGGTCTCTTGAAATTACGAAAAAATGAAAGATGTCTTGATAATAAACTGTTTGAATAAATTCTTTAAAGGTAAAATTTAATGTCGACTTAAATATTTCCTATTTATTTTTGAGGCAAACAGAACAATTACACAGGTACTCTTAGACTAAGCCCAATTGACTCAACTGTATAGTTAGGTATGTGCATTCTGAATATAAACTAAAAACACTACTAGCAAGCCAGGCCAATCAGGGTAAAGGCACAAAGGGCTAAAGGTGCATGACTCATTGACAAGAGAGTTTGCAAACACAAACCCATTTCAAAGATGAGACTATTCTATAAAAGTCTATCATTTATTTCTGAGAAACTTGCATCGCCATGCCTTTTTGAAAGTCCCTTTGGAAATTCTCAAGTCAAGAATATTTTTGAGGAGTATATGTCTTTCCCTCTTTGTTTTATGAATTTATAAATGACTCCACTAAGGACCACTCAAATAATAAGTAGAAATATAAATTCTGGAAACACAAATTTTAGGAACATTAAAACATACATGGTAGGAATAAGTGATTTCAATCAGATGTTTGTAGTTTATATTAGAGTGGTTAATGTTGAAGTCATAAACATTTGTGTGAGAATAATTATGATTAAATTTGAATACAAAGCAGGTAAAAAATGTTTTCTTATTGAATGAGAGCAAAATACTTGAAATGAAAATGTGTGCTTAAACCAAATGAGCACCTAAGAATATTCTCACTTTAGTTTGAGTTCCAAAAAAAGAATTCATTCTATTTATTCGGGTTCATTCCAAGTAAGGCTTGAGGGCAAATCCAGGAGTAAAAGCTCAGACAAGTAGTCATAGACTGTTTGCATATAATTCAGGGTCACTGATAGCAGATGACCAAGCCTAGCAGTGACAACATAGGAACTTTGGAGAGAATTGTTTTGTGATTTGTTTTCAGAAGTTTATATAATTATCTGAAGTCTTCCTTTTCAGATTTTAGTTTTTCTTAAAGTATAAGTAATGATTACTTTCATCAATATATGCATCTGAAGGAATAAATGGACTTGAGGCTTGAGGGCCCACTTCCTTCTAAAAGGTTGAATTAAAAATACAAATTTTAAAAGTTGATTATTTTTATTTAATAAAATGGGTGAAAGGTTGGGAAAAATCTTTCCTTTTGTGAACTAGGTACAGAATTTTCATGATAAAGCACTCCTTTTCAAAGTAAGATGAGAAGTAGTAAAAATTAATGTAGCTTATACCTATGTTATAGAACCCAGGGGGATCTTTACAAAGTAAAAATATTTTGTTAACCTAGGTAGAGGCAAAATATTCTCAGATATTCTAAATGTTCCTCTGTGTTGCCAAACCACAATTTCATCCTATTTGCATAATTTGGAGAGGCAGGATATTTCATTCTGAAAGTGGAACTTTATCTTAATGTACATGCTGCTATAGCCTCAGAGTGTAGTTTTTACTTAGTAATTTGTCAGATTATTCCTCCCATGCTGACTGTTTGCATTAAAATTCAAAATTGCTATCTGAAGAAATTGAAGACCTAAAGCATTTATCTCTTTTCAGTGCTGGGGACTGAACCTAAGGTTTTATGTAATCTAAGCACTTCCCTCTACCACTGTTATGCTCTAGCCTAAAATGCCTTTAGAAATGAAACTTTTGTATTAGCAATAAGTGAAAAAGGTCTTGTAGTTTAATAGTCACAGAAGTACTAAATACATTAATGCAATTTACTACCAGTTTATTTTCAACGATGCAATTACTGATATGTTAGAAAAGATATACTAATGTTTTAGTCCCAGTTCACTGTTTGCTATTCAGATTTTAAAATGGAAAGTAAGAGGAATTAATTTTTATACATTTGTGTTGTATATTAAGGATACAATGTGTTTACGTGCATACAAATGTTATTCATCTATTATAATCCATTACTATTTTCAAATATTTCAGGTGAGTGATGGAGAGAGAGCTCTGCTATTAAAGGCTAGGCTCACATATTTCAACTGACAATATTATTAACAAAATAATCACGTTAAACTCTACCAAGACAGCCATTTTTCTGGTGAAGTTTTCTTTCAGAAGTATTAGTGGGTATCACTCTACTCACATTGGGTTGCTTTTGTGAAATTTTTTGTAATTAATAAATATTTTAAAATAACCAAAGATAAAGTGTTTGGTTACTCATGCTTCACCATGTTGTCCGTTTTCATTACTGAATTACTTTATATGGTCTAATTACCTCCTTTTAATATAAACATATAGTCATAGTAAAGTTTAAATTCTCATACCCCAAAAACATTCATTGTTCATCTCTAGGAAGTTTGGGGGAAGTTTTGTTTTTTCCCATAGTGGGCTCATTGTCTCATAATTTACATTCATTGTTCATCTCTAGGAAGTTTGGGGGAAGTTTTGTTTTTTCCCATAGTGGGCTCATTGTCTCATAATTTACATTCATTGTTCATCTCTAGGAAGTTTGGGGGAAGCTTTGTTTTTTCCCATAGTGGGCTCATGTCTCATAATTTAGCCACTTTGCTGCTTTAGCTATTGCACTAGGAACTAAGAAAAGGAGTTATTCTTATACTGAAAACCGAAAGATTATTTCCTCTCGGACTATATACTGCCTTCATTGTAGAACTCAGAAATGGATTTGGCTTACTGTTTTTGAAATTTGAATATTTAAAACATTGATTTTCCTCTTTCAATAGCTTCTAAATGTTAATGCTTTATTAATAACCTCCTTGGCATGCCAGTCTGACATTTGGGATAAATTTGCTCATTCATAACTTTGGCGAGGAGATAAGCTGCTTTGGGGGCATTGCCAATTGAATTTCAGGACCATCAAAAATATATTCTCCAGCAAAGCAAGTGCCAAGAACAAGAAGAAAACTCAAGATGATAGTCATTTATCACTAACACTTTTTCTTTACTTAAATCTGTTATATAGCTAATGTAATATTTCATATACTCTTTTTACTTTGTAATCTGCAATTATTATATCATAGACTGTGTCATGAAGCTCTTTTGTTAAAACAGTTTCACAATTCAGCATTGAAATTCCATTCTACTGATATGTATCATGTCCTTTACAAGAAAACATTTGGTAAAAATCACCGTAAAATATATTTATAAGAATGTACCACAGGTGAAACCAATTAGTACAACTTTTCATCTTAATGAAAAACCTGAGTTAATGAGCATTAATATTAAATCTTAGCTATTTTAGAAATTAATGGCTACTAGATTTTGAACCAGGAAACTTATCCTGTATTTGGCATATAAAAGTACAGAATCTAGAAACTTATGGGGAGTGTACCATCTAAAATATTCTATTAAGTAGGAACTTCATTTCTCCTTCTGGACAATATTGTATAGCATTAAATTTTACTGGAGAGTTACAGAGATGCAGACTCTCAGTGTTCTTATGGAAAAATATAAAGTTACTGGGAAAGGTTGCCATATCTGTGTTTTTTAACATTTAGTATCATATGTTGAATTTTACACTCAGAAAAGTAGACTCATACAGGAACTTCACTAGGGTGAGAGTTTCTTTTATAAAAATCAAATGTTTGAAATGTCAGAAGGTTCCCTGTAACTTAAAATGTAATTTATGCCGAAATGTGAAAAAAGTCTAATCTTAATACATTTGCTTTTATCTTCAAACTAATCAATTTTGTATTAGTTGATGGGGCTACATTAGAATTCCATATTTCACTGCAACCCAATCAGAACTTAAACATTTCTATGCATTATACTTTATAAAGGACTATGCTGCCTTCTCTAGCATAAAAAGATACAGCTGTTAAGGAAGAAAGGCTGCATCAAGTCACTTTTTACTTCATAGAATCATGCAAAAAAGGGGTACATTTAGGATTCTCAAGTTTTACCTAAAACCCCTTAACATTTACTTTGGTTACTATCATTGTTTGTGGAGGAAGAGAAGAGCAAAAACAATAATAGCTATGGAGTAAATAATTTATCTATAACAAAAATGATCACCAAACCAGTCTTATTTATTTTACATGTGTATGTGTTTATGTTATTAGCATCATTATTGTATGCATAAATACAAGAACACATACAGGGCTATGTTTTCAGAGTTCTTTGATACATATATACATACTACTACACAAATTTCTATATGTATACATACACACATATACATATATGAACACATTATAAAACATACTAGTTTGTGTGTGGTTCAAGAGCTACTTCATCAGATCTAAACACATAAGGTTATAAGATGATTTATCATGAAATATTACATCAAAATCTTATTAAGTCCATGAATACTTTAATCAAGGTTCTAGAACAAGTTATCTCTTGATTTGGTTCTGAAGTGCAGAAGTAATCTAAAAAACATCAATCTTGGATTCTGAGACAAATTCAGAAAATCTCAAACTAAATTAAAAGTAGTTTCAAATCATCATTAAGTGTGTATTAATCATTTATTACTATTTAGGAAGGCTGTCACAGAGTTTAAAATAAGACATTATTCCTCTGCAATAGACGATGTATAGTACATACCATAACTAGACATAAAACCAGAACCAGATCAAAGAAAACGTCAGTGTGACATTTTCTTTCTCCTTACTATAAAACTTTAGTATAACAGTAAGACAGCCCGTTTTCTTTCCTTTGTAGAAAATCAATAGATACCTCAAAAGTGTAAGTAGCAACTCTTCTTTAACAAAATAATGTATTTTAATTATGAAGGCCTTGAGAACCAAGACCTTAGTTCTTGCCATACTAGGGATGATTACAGATATTAGTTGTGCTTGCAGATTGGTCACCATGGTGATGAAAAAGTCAGATTGGGAAGTAGATACTACATTACATTGCTCCGTATAGAAACAGTCAAGCTGAAAACAAATGCTGCTTCTGTATTTAGTATGGGCAAAACCTGAAGCTCTAATGAACTGATACCTTGCCTCAGGAGCTGCTAAAGCAACTTAACAAATCTAGTTAAATCCAGTCTGGCGTGGTGACAAATATCTGCAATTTCAGCACTTGGAAGATCAAGGTAGAAGGGTCTCTGTACATTTGAGGCCCAGGGAGTGGTGAGACACTGTCTTCTTTTTTTTAAAAGACATTTCCCTTATATGTAATTTCTCATTTGTAATGGATTCCCCCCAAGACTTCTTCACACTCTTAGTCATGTGGCCTTTGTGATCTTTTCAATGTTATTTTTTTCAATAAAACTCTTGTCTGACCAGCTAGGATTGCATAAGAAAGCTGCATACATCTACTTAAAATCTTAAATGTTAACTATATGATAGAGGTAGAATTTTTGGGAAGACAAGAGTCTGAAATCACAAGTACTATTTCTGGCACATCTACATCAAGGAAGATGAACTTAGGTCTTATGTGAAGTAATAATGCAACCACTATAGGTTATTTTCTTTGAATGGTCTATGGTGCTAAGTTATTTGAATGTCATTAGTATTAGGGCTAGATGAAGGAAAGGATAGATTATCAATGTAGCTCATAATATATTTTGTAATGTTTCCTGTGTCATTGATAGACGCTGATTAGAAACAGGAAAAATATTTTAATCACCTTACTGTCTTGGGGGGCTGTTGGTAGAGGTATAGACAAATGTTCAATAGGGTGTGTTTATTGCTGTTTGGAACTTGGTCCTTTAGATTTTGAGTGATTACTTTTCCTTCTATGGTGCATGAAACAGGAAAATAGGTATCACTGTGACAAAACCATTAGTTATTGTTTTAAGAAATTTAAATGACATATTATAAACTTACTCATATCTAATTTTCCATATACTACTGAAAATGTGACAGAAAGAGTAGTCAAGTTTCACTCAAATATTTGAGCAATTTACTTAATCACTCATTTCTTTTTCAGCTTTCATAGTATGATATGCTGTTATAAAAACTGGGTTCAAATCATTTTAAATCTAAATTATTACTTTCCAATCATTAATAAGATCTGATTTCTTATATCACTGGTTCAATAACATAGTTTTTCTAAAAATTCAATTATTTTTGACTAGGGATAATTAAAAATCACAAGAATTAGCATTCTATATTACTTGATTAATTGTCACTCATACTTTCATTTAATTGGGTTATACAGCCACCTGAATTATGAGCTACTAAGAATAATACACAATTAAGTCAAATAATTCCAATTTAAGATAAACTCTGGTTTTAGAAATCAAGCAATAAGTAGAATAAAAGTTTGGTCAAGCATATCCTTAATATATAATAATTCTAACTACAATGAAACAAGTCATGACAGGAAGCTTGGGAGCATTTTACTCTTTCACATCTGAAAAATGTTCCGGATTGCCCTTACGCTTTAGCCATAATAATTATGATTACAGGAAGAATTTTCAGTATTTTAATGCTTCTATATTCCAATGAAATAGTTTATCAATTAGCTAAAGCTACTTTATCAGTTACCTTAATATGCAAAAATTAGTTCTGAATATCAGCAACGGACTTCCTTATATTTTTCAGGTACTGAAGACAATTTTTGTGTCACCAGTAGGAATACTACAGATGCTCACACAGTGAATCATTTGCATAATTTGGCTGTTGAATTCCATTATCAGTGCTGGGAGGTCTACTTATTAAACTGGGAAATAAGAAAGATACTTATGAATCATTGTTCAATATAATGGGGGGACTGCTACACTTGAATGGAACTTTAAAACAGTATTTTATTTGCTTTTTTGGATCAGGAAGCAATTAATAAGAAATCAAGTTTTGGAAACCCACATCTATCTCTCCCCAACAATATACAGTATTTTGTAGGCTAAAAATGCATGAGATGTTTGTAAAAACAGTTTTATTTAACATTTATTTATTTTGGGTTCTACTACAACATTATACATGACATGTTTTATATCCTGTTTAACACATGCTTAGGGATTTAGTAAATAATGTTTGAAAGGCTAAATCAAGCTTGCTTGATTTTTGCAATCAGTTCAGCTATATTAATTATCCAGTTGGAAAAGACATAACATTGGGTACACATGAAAATCTGGAGAAATACCAACAATGTGGCCTTAATTCATTTTATGATTACACATTCTGAGACACTGCCATGTATTTTCTAAAATGCTCAAATATTACCAGAATTTTTTTGTTTGTTTTATTTTGAGACAGGGTCATATGGTAGTACAGATGGCCTTGAATTCACTATGTAGTTGAAGCCAGCCTTGAACTCCTACTCTTTCTGCTTCTATATCTTTCCTGAGTATTGAGATCACAGGTGTGTACTACAATGCTCATCTTAGTCCACACTTTATGAGTTCCTTAGAGAAGAAACTGTTATTTTATGCGATAATACTAGAGTAATTATTATCCAAAATGCTTTGGACTAAAAGTACTTCAGGCTTTATGATTTTTTTTGTGTTTTGTAATATTTGTATTTTTTCTTTGTGTATTCTGAATCTCAAAATCCCAAACCTGAAATATCTTGAAATGTAAAACTTTTCAAAAATTTTGTATTTCAAAGCATTTTGGGATTCAGATTTTTGGATAAGGGGTGCTCAACTTGTAATAAGTTATTATTATTACTTCATATAAAGGCATTATGGCTCCGTAGGCTATATGGTGGCATTTGCCTCCAAGTCTGACTACTCAGGTTCAAAACCTGGGACCCATATGATGGAAGAAGAGAAAATAGTCTCCCCAGAAGTTGTTCTCTGATCTTCACATGCATGTGTACATGTGTGTACACATACAAATACATACAGCTACTAATAGATGTTAAAAAGTAAAAACGTTAATTTTTGAAAAAGGTATTACAATGAAAAATTTTGAAATCAACTTGTTTATGCAATTTGATGCTAATATTTTAGGCTATGTGAATTAATACCCAGTATAGAAATTACAAATTCTAGAAAGTACTTAGTACAGTTCAACAAAGACATAGCTTATCAATGACAGGGCATGGATCTAAAATATAAGCTTCTAGAATTATTTGGTATTCTTGCTTCCTTGCACTTAATAGACTTGGTACAAGTTCAAGGTGTGTATGGTTACAGCATTTGCTCTATTTTGTAATATTATGGTTTAATTTGAGGGCAATAAGAACAAAGGGTTAAAAATCATTCAAAACTACCCTAATGAAGTTAGTAATATGCATAGAGCTAATTTTTCATTACTTGTAGAATAGAAGTTGGTGAACTAATTTTTATGAAATCTTCTGAAAATGAAAAATATAAATTATATAACCCTAGCTTTGTTTTTTTCTGTTGAAGTCATCAACACACTATGTTATTCAATTAGTGGAGATGAGACTATATTCATGTAATTAGTGCATATACCAAATTCTAGATAATTTTTGTCTCAGAAATGTAAAGATAGGGCAGGAGTGGTGGGTCAGTAGTCAAGATCACTTGCTGCTCTTACAGAGGTGGTTTTGGTTCCCAGCTCCTACATGGTGGCTCAAAACTATCTGTGACTCCAGTGGCAGGATACCCAGTACCCTCTTCTGACCTCCAAGGGAACCACACATGCATGTGATGTAAATATATACATGTAGGCAAAACACTCATACACATAAAATAAATGTCTAAAAATAAAAAGAAACATAAATAAACAAGTAAAATGCATTTGAGATCACACATCAATAGCAGTGAAAAACTTTAATCGTAGCAATAACTGTAAGAGAGACTTAAAGAGCCCAGTGCAGTGGCAAACCTGTAGTTTCTGCCTTAGAAACTGAGGTGGAAGGATAACCTGAGCCCAGGAATTAAAGACCTGCCTAGGGTAACATGCGGGATAAGGAGGAAGAAGAAAGGAGTGGGATGAAACTGATCCTACATTTTCTTTTACTTCTCTTTTTTTTAAATATTGAGGACAGAAACTTAATATTGAAGAGAGAAGTTTAGTAACACAATAGAAAATTTCAATAATTAGTAGTTTGATAAAAAAATCTTAGGAGTAAATTTCCCCACTAAACGTAGAAAAGGATACACAATTGAAGATTTCTTGGAAGAAAGCCTTAAGGTTCAGAAGATTTCTATGAAAATGAGAGGGATAGACTACTAGAAACAAATGAGCAGATAATACCAAATGCTTGTGAGAAGAATGCCACAAAAGCAAGTGTTCAGTTGGGGCTTGTGGAAAAATCCTGTAATAATTAAGACAAAGTAATGGCAAGATACAGAAGAGCCACGTGATTTCGTTGACAATTTAGACTTTCACTGCAAGGACTCTGCAAACTACAGCACCGAATAAATGATGCTGGAGGAAAATGCTCTCTTTGAACCTGCAGGTTATAAGCATAGCAAATGAATGAACATTTTGGAAATTATTATAGGAATTCCTTGAGACACTACTTTAAGCGAAATGGCTGTCTTATTGAAACAAAATCTCAGCAATGGTTCTTCAAAGAACACACCGATAAGCCTGATAGAAATAGATGAGGGAGTTTCCAACAGGTTATTATTGGGAGGAGTTTATTTTAAAAAAATAAATGATGACAGGGTCAATCTGGATTTAGTGACAAAAAGGAAGCATCTAAAACTAGCTTTTGGGTAGCAGCTCCATGATGGGAAATAAGAGGAAAGGCAGTGTGATTGTACAGGATGAAACTTTTATGAATATGTACAGAAAGTTATTTCTAATTAGGTGGTTCAACTCTGAATGGCTGAACGAAATTGACATAAAAGTTTCAGTCCTTCTTTCTTTTTAGAAGTGTTTCCTTAAAAAAAAAAAAAAGGTTTGTCCTTACTCAATGAATTCACTAAACACAAGGAAAGAATGTTTAGAATGCTGGAAAATGGAGACTACCCATCCAGTAAGATGGATGATTAACACCACAAATAATAAAAATGACATTTTAAATTTGCTAACAGAGTTGGATACTTCTGGATGAAACTGGATAGATTCAAACATGACAGAAAAATGTAAATAGCTGCATTTGGGTTACAAGAAAAATCAGTCAATAGGTTAATGCTTCTCTGTAGTAGTTCCAACACACTTGGAACAATGGTATCTAGATCTCCATCAGCATAAAGTTAAGGTGATTACAGCTTAGGAATAGAAAAACTGTGTTTGACAACACTATTCCATTGTACAGTTTTGGACATATGCATATGGTAAAAACAAATGGTGAGGTCATTGTGGCAAGGAAAACTATAAACTTTGGGAGTTGGAAGGAGTCTTCATATTGTCAGGCAGTTTAGAGTACAAATATGTGCCATCAAGCCTGGTATGGATCTTTTTTTTAAATACTGAGTATGGGAAACCCATTAAACCTATGAGACCATTCACTCCACATATTGGCAAGATAAAATCAGCCTTTGCTTTTTTCACCTATTATGCTCTCTGGACTTTTAAGATTATCTTACTCTTCCTTTAACAATTTTGTCTGATTTTTAAAATCTAATTTGTTATTTTCAGTTTCACAATGAATATAAAAGTATCAAAAATCTAATTTTGTATAAATACAAGGAAGAACTTTAAAATGTAACATCCTGTCTTTTGGACTCAAGAGCTCTGAAATCCTACAATACTCTAATGAAGGCTCAATAATAAATTTTCTTAAACAAAAAAGGTCTGTCTTTTTTGGGTGGGAGGGTAAATATAACTGTCTTAGAACTCTTAAGTTTCATGTTATCAGAGAGTTCTTATTTACATTTACATAAAGAATGACATATATCCTATGTCTACCCCAACAAAAACAACTAAGTGAATTAACTCTCCCCTTACAATAAAGAATTTTGCAATGCACTCATTCTGTAGTATTATTGGAGAGAAACAACTGAAAGAAACACATTAAAAAGCATATATACTACTGATTAAAAACATTTAAAATTAGTTAAACATAACTTCACTTAATTATTAAGCAAAGAATTGTGTTGATTTATCTTTGGAACTGTAAACATTTTCTTGCTTCCAATGCTGAGGCATGATCCTAATTAAGTTTATAAAAGCATTTCATAAGCCTCAGTCTCCAAGTTACTAAATCTAGAGGAGGCTTTCCAGCAAGTATATAAGGTGTATAAAGACAGTAGTATTCAAAGCGAGGGATGGGGCTTATTATTAGATTCTTCTGAACAGTTATGTGAAAGCCACACTGATCTCATACTGTCCCCATTCTTTTTAGGAGAAAAAGCATGTAAACTCCTGAGTTTGACATAATTAAAGAGCAATGAGAAAATAGCAGAGTTGTCAAGGGAAGAAGATACAAATTGAATTTAGTGATATTGAAGTCATGCCCTATTTTCTCTCACCAAGACTCAGAGGATGTATGCTTTAAAATGTCCATTTAAATAAGTCATAGAATAGACTCTAGTGGTAGGGTAAAATAACAACAAAAAATTAAGCGAACTTTGAAATGAAAATAACCTGTATAGCCATGGGTGACAAAATTTGGAAGATAAATAAGTAATCTGTGGATGATTTATACAAAGACTCTTATCTTAGCACTATAAAACATTAGACTTAAAATTGTAGGTTGACTGACTTCAAGCTCTATTGTAGAGCTATAGTCCTGAAAACAGCTTGGTATTGGCCCAAAAATAGGCAGGTAGACCAATGGAACTGAATTAAAAAACCCTGATTTTAACCCACACACGTATGAACACTTGATTTTTGACAAAGAAGCTAAAAATATAAAATGGAAAAAAGAAAGCATCTTCAACAAATGGTGCCGGCATAACTGGGTACTGGTATGCAGAAAGACTGCAGATAGATCCATGTTTATCACCTTGTACAAAACTTAAGTCCAAATGGATCAAAGATCTCAACATAAATCCAGTCACACTGAAACTTTTAGAAGAGAAGGTGGGAGATACTCTTCAACGAGTTGGTACAGGAGACCACTTCCTAAACATAACACCAGTAGCACAGGCACTGAGATTGACAATTAACAAATGGGACCTCCTGAAACTAAAAAGCTTCTGTAAGGCAAAGGACACAGTCAACAAGACAAAAAGGCAGTCCACAGAATGGGAAAAGATATTCACTAACCCCACATCTGACAGAGGGCTAATTTCCAAAATTTACAAAGAACTCAAGAAGTAAGTCTCCAAAACACCAAAGGATCCAATTAAAAGGTGGGGTACAGAACTAAATAGAGAAATCTCAATAGAGGAGGCTAAAATGGCCAAGAGACACTTAAGAAAGTGCTCAACATCCTTAGCCATCCGGGAAATGCAAATCAAAACAACTCTGAGATACCATCTTACTCCTGTCAGAATGGCTAAAATCAAAAACACCGAAGACAATTTATGCTGGAGAGGATGTGGAGAGAGGGGAACACTCCTCCACTACTGGTGGGAGTGCCGACTCATACAGCCTCTTTGGAAATCAGTATGGAGATTCCTCAGGAAAATGGGAATTAATCTACCACTAGACCCAGCAATTCCACTCTTAGGCATATATCCAAATGAGGCAAGTTCATCTGCTCCACTATGTTCATAGCAGCATTATTTGTAATAGCCAGAACCTGGAAGCAACCTAGATGCCCCTCAACTGAAGAGTGGATAGAGAAAATGTGGTACATTTACACAATGGAGTATTACTCAGCAGAAAAAACAATGGAATCTTGAAATTCGTAGGTAAATGGATGGCACTGGAAGAAACCATCCTGAGTGAGGTAACCCACTCGCAAAAAGACAGACATGGTATGTACTCATTTATATATGGATTTTAGACATGGATCAGTATAGTGCCAGTCTGCACTTCCACTGATAGAGGGTCTGGGAAACAGGAAAGAACCTAAAAGATATGCATAGTACCCAAGAGAAGAGAAATGAGGCAAGATCCTCTGAACAGATGGGGAACACGGTGAGGGGTGGGGGGGTGGTGGGAGCTGGGAAGAAGAGAGGGGTACAAGAAAAAGAGAGAGTAGGTCATGGGGGAACAGAAAGGGTGAGTGTGGGGGTAGGATAGGGGGAAGAGGGAATCATAGGTTAGAAGACAGATCAGGCACCAGAGTGACCTCTAGTGATCTAAAGGGATGACACCAATTGGCAAGCTAAGCAATAGTGGAAAGACCACCTCGAATGCTCATTCCTGATAATGAACTTGATGTCTATAACCATCCGGGAGTCTTCATCCAGTGACTGATGGAAGCAGAGGCAAACACCCACAATTAAGCACTGAACTGAACCCAAGGAACCGAGTGACAGAGAGAGAGATAGGAGTGATGAGCAAATTGGCAAAGAATGAGCTGGCAAAACCAGCAGAGACAGCTGATCTGAACAGGGGGAGAGCTCTTGGACCCCAGACCGACAGCGGGGAGGCCAGCATGGGACTGATCTGGACCCCCGAATGTGAGTGTCAGTGAGAAGGCCTGGGCAACCTATGGGGCCCTGAGCAGTGGATCAGTGTTTATCCCTGGAATACAAACAGTCATTGTTTGCACAAAGAGGGATGCTCTCTCAGCCTGGACTCTTAGGGGAGTGCCTGGACCCTACCCTGAGTGAAATGACAGATTCTAGATATCCCCTATGTGGAAGGAATTGACAATAGGGTGGGAGGCTGGGGGGGATGGGGGAGTGCGGGAGGAGGGAGAGGGAACTGGGATTGACATGTAAAACAAGCTATTTAAAATTAAAATAAAAAATTAAAAAAAAGAAAAAATTGTAGGTTGAAGATTTTATATGGGGGAGAAAATTCAAAATTCTTAAAATGTGAAGGTTTCAAATTTCTGTTGACATTAAAATGTATATTATGTACTTATTACTCAGCTAATATTCCCTATGTTAATGGTTTACGAAGCATGTTCTAAATGAAAGAAATATTTAACCAGAGCCTGTAGAATCTATTCACTTTATTGTGTCAGAGATTTGATTTGTATTAGTCAGAACAGCTGAGCCACCAGAATGCTTGTTTCTAAGCCACGATTTTTAAGGAGCGAGCCAAATCAGACCTAGCTATTAGTCAACTCATCTTCAATCTTGCAAAGTTGCATAAATTATAAATAAATTAAAATGAGAACAGAATACTTTGTGCTATTTCTTTAAGAATTGTAAATTGGATATGAGGGAAACTTATTGGCACAAAGTAAGAAATTGCTATATATATTGAATTTTTTTCCTTTTACTAAGAAATTGCAAATTTTATTGGAATCATGTTCATTGAAGATTTAGATATACTAATAACATAGTACTTGTCATTTGATAAATCAACAATAAATACCTATTGAATGAATGAGGTATGTTTAAAGCTAATTGGATTACATATTTTTACAGTGAAGGAGAAGTTAAGTACAGGGAAATAATTTACATTTTAGTTCATTAAATCTAGATATTGAATCGTTATAGAATCAATGATTGGGAATATTAAATATAACTTGTAAATTGTCTAAAATTTCTGTGAAATAATTAAATACATTTATTTTATTGGCATACTTATATCTTGTGTTTGTATCAGAAATAAATATACATGTAACTGTCATATTACACTGCATAGGAAAACATTCTAGGAATTCTGAAGTATGAAGCTTAAATATTAAGTATTTTTATAACAAAGTATCATCTTTAGATTCAAACATACATATATGGGTACTTGTCCTTTAATGAATAACATATTACTCAGAACTTTCTCCCATTAAAGAATTTTTCAGAATATCACTGACTTATCTGTGTGTGTGAGAGACAGACAGACAGACTCACACACACACACACACACACACACACACACACACACAGAGAGAGAGAGAGAGAGAGAGAGAGAGAGAGAGAGAGAGAGAGAGAGAGAGAGAGAGAGAGAGAAAGAGAGAGCGAGAATATGCTGCTACCTATGGGCATGGTGTTTGTGGAGCCTGGAAGAGGCTGTCCAATCCCCTCGAGCTGGAATTTTAGGTGTTGTGAGCCACTGGATGTGGGAACAAAACTTGTGCCCTCTGGAAAAACAGCAATTGCTCTTAGCCATTGAGCACTCTTCAGCACTCATAGAGTTCTTAAGATCAAATCTCAGAATCTGGCCTGGCTGTTTTATCACAGAGCTTTGGGATAAGATGACAGTATCAGAAAATTTCCATAAAGAGGTACAAGATAAGTGAGCTTCTGATATGTGAATTCAGGGTAAACAAGGAAAGAACAGGCTGAATTTAAGAGAGATTTCTGTACAACTTGTTAGAAACTATTTCCACTGAGAAGATAACAATAAGTCATCATTGAACTGAAAAGTGATTTGCTTTTATGAATTGTGAAAATAGTAAGAGGCAACATTATGACTGAATGTGATTATCTATTTTGGCAAAAAATGTAATTCACAGCTTGTTTTGCCTATGCTAATGATAGGTTGTCATTCTGTTACATGAGATTAAATCTTACCTGGCTGCATCTTTTGCTAGTGTGACTCTAGCATGTGGCTCTAGATGTCTTTCTTTTTCCATTAAAATCTGGTTTCATTACTTTGAACATCACTGAGATTATTTTCCTGCAGATGGAGGGCCACTGTGTATTTACTAAACTACAACAGCCATTATTAATACTTTCTCCAAACTAATTAAGATGGTGCTAGGTGATGAGTGACTTTTTAGGAAGACCCAAAGTTGTGAACTAAGAACACAGTTAATTTAAGTCAACTTTTCAAACACTATGGCTTTTGGTGTGAGGACAATAGCTTAGAGGTGTTTGGAAGTTCTGTTTTCTAACTGGTTTATGAAAATGAACTAATCATTTTACATATCGTATATTTGTGACATTTATATTTGAAATGGAACTACCACATCCAATCGCACTCAATGTGACTAAAGAAGTCGTCACAGTGCAAAGAGCAGTAATCCCAGTGACTAGAATCCCAGCATAAGCAGGGTATGCCAAATCCTTGAAAGTTCTAGATTTAAATAATGTCTTAAGCAGACAGATGTACAATTTTGATATATGTTTCATATCAATAATAGTTAATAATTGTCTTTATTATGTAAGCAAAAAAATAAGGGCAGTGTGATTTAAAATCTAACCTCTAACCAGTATTAGAATTATAATTTATATATAAAATTATCAGTGTTTTATACTTCATCACAGTATTATATGTCAAATAATATAATATTGAGCTTTTTCCCAAGTTTTCTATGTTTTTTCTCTATATTTGCTTATATAACCAGCCAAAGATGGTACCTGAAAGTGACATAGTTAAGGTATTTTTGACTTTATCACAGCCTTTAATTCCTTCTTTATCTGCTGCATTTAGATTTCAACTGTAATTTCAGAGATTATTTATGATGACGCTCTCCTCCAATTACTTGTATGCAAAATTTACCTTGAAAATAAAGAAAAAAGTGATGCAACATTTTCTCTCTTCTCAACTTGTTGTATTCCTCCAACCCCACAATCAACACAGGTTTGTATTCAAAGTACATCATCTTGTTGCCCACAATCTACCCAAATGCTCTTAAATATAAAATTCATACCTTTTATAGACTCTTCAAGAAATGACTCTTGGACCCTCATAATAAATAACTGGAGAGGATGAGGGCATCTTCTCTGAACTGTATTGAGAGTTGTTAGTCAGCCTCTCTGCCTAGATATATCCAGGTATTAGGCTACTGAACTATAACATAACCTGTACAGCTCCCATGTTGCCAATGGTGTGCAAAGAATATTTATTTTAAAATATAAATTTAGCAAGTATTTTTCAGAAGTTCTAATTTGGAAAGCATGGATATCACTTCCAGATAACCTAATGTATACTATAGTTACACGGCAATAGATTGAATCTCTTTCCACTCTGGCTGAAAGACCTAGGTTTTGTTTTAGATTTCCAAGACTAAGCTAAATACGTGTGGAAGTCAAATGAGAATCCTGGTAGGTAATCTCCAAGATAATGAAAAAGAGTAGATTATGACTTATTAAAGAAATGAGTGCACAAAGAATTTATGCACTCATATGTAAGAGAGAATGTCTTCAAACTGCCAAGGAGGGAATCAGCAGGATCATAGGATAAAGCTCCTGAAAACCTCATCTATATTCCCTACCATTACAAAGGAGTAGAAGACAGTCTCAGTCAACCTAAAGTGTTAATCAAGACAGTATTTTAGTGTTACAGCAAATGATTTCTGAAGTAAGTACAGCTTTATATTTGTCTTACACTGTAATGATTTATACTCTTTAAAAGTTGTAGATGCTGGAATAATTAATACTTTAATTTAAGGAGAGCACTTAATGGCCCCTACCTCAGTAAGTTTGAAGCTGCTAATTGGGATAATAGGAAATTACTTGTCTTTTTCCAAATGCCAGCAAAGTAGGTCAGGATAATTAATATTCATGCTGACTTTTCAGTCAAAGGAAAACAAGACATGTCTCATCAGTATACTTTTAGTACCATCTATTTCAGCCTGAGAAAATGGTCACAGTGTGACTCAGTTAAATAACTGAATTCAAAAATAAGACAAAATGTAGCTCGACCATGAGAACACAGATTGCAATCTACACTATGGAAGGCTACATTTGCCCTTCATAACCTAATGTTAAATTTCACAACTTCGGAAATCAAAACTATTCAAGGTATTGATTTAGGTACATCTTTTTCTTTGGAGTTCATTGCAAACATGTGTCACTTAAAATATAACATTATATGAATTGAGACAAAATAAATTATAAAAGGAGTTTGGTTAATGATACTTCTTTATAAAACAGTTTATATTGTCATGTTTTCTACTACCCAATTTGTTCACCTGTCGAAATACTTCCTATTTTAAATGTTTAGGCAAGATATAAAAAATGTTCTGAGCCAGAGGTATAACACTCAATTCCCCTGCACCTATGTACATGGTTAGTCCACATTCTCTTTAGTAGATCAAACTGAATGACGGCCTCAAGCAGGATAGAAATATGCTACTGAGAGACTGAGTTTTGCAAGTTTGCATGGCTTGTCTATCTGTGTGGCTACATAAATGAGTGCTCTGTGTCAGAGAATGTACATGTAAGTGTGATGTTGACATTATGTCCATGGATTCTTGTTCTGTATATAATTTGTTTCTGGCATAATACCAAGCAGCTCCATTTGAATAAGCAGCCTTTGCAGTTATTTCTAAGGACCAATCCACACAAGACGTGATTATGACATCCTTTAACTAGATCCTAGATGGTGTTTTGAAAGTAGTGATTTTTAAAATGAATCCTTCTCCAAATGAAACATTCATCATGTTATACAACCCTAAATATTTAGAAAAAAAATTCCTCACCATTAGAAAGGTGAATATACACTGCACTGAATTAGAAAAATCTTCTAGGCAAAATGGGATGCAGTGCTCCATGCGGAACAGTATGAAGTACACAGAAAAAAGTCAAATAGGAAGATTTATGGAGTACCCCAAAAGAAACAGGTGGGGTCTCAAAGATAGTACATAACCATTTTAGTGAAAAAAAATTTAAATTTCATGGACTTCACAGTATTGAACTGTAATGACAAACGTATAATATTAAATTTATTGACAAACTCACTAGAGCTGTTATAGTTCAGTGAAAAAGGTTTACAGCATCAAATACTTATGCATTTAATACAATTGGAACTGAACTTAAAAGAAAATCCTATAAACACAGGGGTACACCCATACACCCCAAAATAAATCTTATACACAGAACAACAAAAAAAGAATTCTTGAAGAAAAAAATCAAAAGCCACTTAACTAGAGACACTCTTTGGGCCTTTGGAAACCATGTGCATGACATGATTGTGTCTTCCTACCTCTTCCCAACATGATGACTAAGACAAACTCGATAAATCACTTAAAAATATAGCGTTGATGACTCTGCCTATAGAACTGATACAAAGTTTGCTGAACAGAATTTTCTCCTCCAGAACGTAATGCTGTTTAACTGGCTAAGAAGGAGGGTTCTCCTTCCCCAGGTTTTACATAATAATAAACAAAAGCCAAATATTTATGCATAGTTATTATAAAGCACATGGGTGAGATTTAAAACAAGTTTTCTAATTAACACTTAAATTTTAGAAAATACTTTGTTAATCTGGTAATCATTACAATAATAATCATGTATTAGGATTGGTAGAATGCTTATAAAAGCATAGGGTGATTCCTAAGTATTCCTTTTATAAGAATCTTCTATAATCTCTGATAGATACGGATGTTGGGGGGGGTCTGCAGGTGATGATTGCTAATTACCTATCCAGCACAGTCATATTTTTTGTAATGTTTCTTTTGGAGACTGTGCCTAAAATATACTTTACACTGAAACTGCCTTGGCATGTGAATTTCATTATAAGACCTTCTTATATCACGTTTATGGAAGAGGTAGACTACCCATCAAGTCATGAGAGCGTAAGAGGCTCTCATTTTAAAGGAACCAAGTTTCACACTGAAATGAGATTCCTGACCTGTTAGTAACTTGTAAACTAGGGTTTTGTTTCCCCACTAGTAATGAAGAACTTAGACTAATGTATCCTATAATCAAAGTCCCATATACTTGATTAATGAGGTGAGTGTTACATTTTATTTGTATCTTCAAAAGGGGAAGTTGCTACCTTAAAGAAACCAAACAAATAATTTGTTTAATCATCTTTGGTTCCAGTCTTCTGCAATAATTGACTTAAATTGTTTTTAAATAAAAGGTTTAATGCTATTCAACTACAATGTTTTCATCTGACTTTTGAAACTTACAGACAGACTTTTGATTTTTAAATAACCGAGTTATAGCCTTTCCCTTAAACAAGGCTGGGTTTCTGAACCAGTGTATCATGATAGTCATAAACAGAAGCTTGGTATTGATATAACAAACTTGATAGCTAGTAAATAGATTCAGATTTTCTTTTTTTTTTAAGACAGAGTCTCATGTAGCCCAGATGAGCTCTGAGTTTACTATGTATCTGATGATGACCTCAAATTCCTGACCCTCCTGTCTCTACATCCCAAGTATATAATGTATGTGTCACTATGCCTGACTAAGAACATATTTTTAAGGTAAAACACCCCAGAAGGTTACTGAATTATCTCTGTTTCCTTTAGAGTTGATACCCATAAACAGAGTTTTGTAGCCAATGTACATACCAACAAAATAAATGTATGATTCTGGTTTCTAGAAAAAAGTGAAGTTTTGGATGGTAAATGCTGTATGAAACTTCTTTTTGTGGTGGAGGGAAGTGATTTTTGAACTTTTCCTTTAAATCCAACAGTGAGAGGAAAGGTATAAATACATTTGTGTTAATGCTGGTAGGTTTTGTTAGCAGCCTGTTTGAAACATTGATTGTTTCTTAATCCAAACTTACAGGGCAACCACTGTGGACTGGCAAGGCGATGCATGAAAGTGAGAAGTGAGGAGGCAAGAGAAGAAAGTAAAGAAATGAAAACCGTCAGCAGTAAAAAGCAAATGGGAATTGGGAGAAAAAGCATTTGTTCTAGAGGTGCTTGTCCTGGTTCATAAATTAGGGAGACCTAACTTCCTATCCAACATGACCATTCTTTTTTCCCCCAACGGAAAGAACCTTCAAATAAGAAATTGAAAAGTTACAACTGTGTACACAGGCTAAGAATTTCCAGAAACATACTTACTTTTCTCTCCTAGGTTTTCCCCTGCTGCCTCCCCTTCCTCCTCTTCCTCCTCCTCCTCCACCTCTGGTGGCTGTATGTCATCTTGTGGGTCACAGGCACTAACTGGTGCATTCAGACAGCAGTGGTTGAAGCCGCTATCTCGAGGCAGAGTGAAACTTCGTGGCTTGCCCCCGTTGCCATTTAACACTTGCATCCTCTCACTCTCAGCTAAAGGGTATGGGCCGTAGTGATCCTGAAGGTGGCACTTCTGAGTGGGAAGAGTGGACTGCCGCCTGTGCTCAGGGGAGATGGCTGCCGAGTCAGAGAAGACCGAATCTTCCAGAGGCAGAGTCTGAAGATAGTGTAAGCCCGAACTTGTCAGCGGGGTCTCGATTAAATCCTGCCAGGAGCGGCGCTGACTGGCGGTCTTGCGAATGGGGGACACCACACTGCTCCCAGTAACTTCCTGGCGAAACTCCTCATGTGATGACTGAGACTGAGAGGTCTCTGTGGAGGACAGCCGGCTGTGCTTTGCTTCCACATAAGGACTGGCACAACTCATCTGTGGAAAGGAGCCCCTCATCAGTTTCCATGGAAATAATAGACCATTTCGACTGTTAAAGAACTTTCTTTTTACCACAGAGCGTTTACACGAATGGTGCCTTACACAGTCAAGTACGAACAGAGCAAATTTGCAGCCATCTCAAAGTTTAGGCCCAGTTTATACTTTCAGAGTTAGGGATTCAGACATCTTGAGATATGGATGTAACAGTTGTCCATGAAACATCTGATACAATAGGACAAATCTGATAATAATGGAAGTATGAAAAATTGTAAATGTTTATGTAAGGAACACTCAGCAACTAAGCAATTTTAAAATCTCTACATATTTTGAAATTCTAAGGAAAAAACGTCCTTAGATTCCTATTTCTGGATTTCAGGCAGCTTGGGGGTGAGTGAAAGAGAGAGGATTTTGTATGTGAGAACAAGTTGTCCATAAACAAAGCAAATTTTTGGCTTCTTCATAAGTAAATGTCTGTTTCTATGGGTACCATAGAAAAGCTGTCTGCTGGTCTTGTCAATTCTGTGGTAATTTCTGGGGAACTGTAAATACAGGTAGGATGAAATTATAGTTTGTTGGGGATTAGCATTTTCTGTGAGTACAGACACAATAGAGCACATAAAAAGGAATATATCTTGTATATGAATTTAAAGTTTGGGAATATATAATATAAAAGAAGGAAGAATAGCATCAATAAAATGCTATAAAACATTTTTTTGTGTAGCACTCTAGCTGGGACAAGCTTCACTCCAGCTCTAGACACTAGCAGGCTAGCCCAGGTGCCTTTATTCAAGGAACTACATTCGTTAGTCACAAATGGGGTTGAAGTGGCAGCCAGGACAAATTTAGCTGAGGTGAACATACCATCTCTTTTGGAAAAGGGAGAGAAATTACTTAGCATCATTCATGGGCAGATTGTTTCCTTCCAACATAATAATTAGTATGAGGGACAACAACTTAACAACAATAAAATGAACAGTTTCTTTCCAAGATGCTACTGTTGTTCAAAGGAAAAAAGATACATTTAGCAGAAGAATAGTGGAACAAGGGTGCAGAGGAAATACTGGGGACTGGAAGATTTAAGTGGGGATGCAGAGGAAATACTGGGGACTGGAAGATTTAAGTGGGGATGCAGAGGAAACACTGGGGACTGGAAGATTTAAGTGGGGATGCAGGTAGGAGGGTTGGTGAGCAGGAGGCAGGGGTAGGGTTAAGCAAAACTAAGGATATATTTAAAATGCCATGTGAAAACCTATTTGTTGGTAAGATAATTAAAAATAATTTCAAAAAAGTGAAGCTGTGGTTCTCCTTTCATCTTTTAGAAATCTCAAAGGAATCATTCAGATCCTGGTGTTTTTAAAGAAAGGGAAAATATTAATTACTTGGAATAATGCACAGGGGTTAAATTACGTTGACTGGTATAGTCACATAAACTAGCTTCCTTTTCCTTTGTGGAAGACTAAGCCCCAAGTTACACAGAATTCATTATTTTGGTAACATGACTGTAAATTAAATGGAGACACTGACATACTCTCAGTAATTTTGATGGGAAATGGGCATAAATTGGCATAGTCTCAAGAAAAGTAGGGTAATTATTTGCCTCAGCTAAGGACTGAAGTATTGTCTATACGTAGAGTAATTTATAGATTTAAGAAAATTCTGTAAGAATTCTGGAGCACCATAAATATATATGTAAATATATATATATAAATATATATATTAAAGCAGATACCATGGCTATATCCAAAATATGTATACACACATACACACACACACACACTCACACACACATGAGCATATGCTTTCGTAGTGCTGGGGAATCAAACTTGACACAAGCTAGAGTTGTCTGGGAAGAAGGAATGCCAATTGATAAAATACCCATATCAAACTGTTAAGTAGGCAACTTTGTGTGGCATCTTCCAGATTGATGATTGACATGGGAGGGCCCAGGCCACTGTGGGTGGTGAAACCCCTGGGCAGATGGCTCTGATTTGTATAAGAAAGCAAGCTGAGCAAGACAGTAAACAGAGTTCACCAGGGCCTCTGCTTGAGTTCCTGCCTTGGCTTCCCTCAATGATGATTATGATCAGGACTTGTAAACCAGATAGACTTCCCCAAGTTGCTTTTGGCTATGATGTGTTCTTACAACAATAGAAAGCAAACTAAGATAGCATATGATATCTACTACTGAGAGATACTTCCAGCACTATAGTGCTAATATTTACCAGTTGTTTCTAAAAGACATAAAATTGACTTTATAAGTACAGAATCAACTGATATCTTTTTCAAAGGAAACTTTTTTGTTGTTTTAAACTCCCCTAAATGATATGAATTCATTCTGCCAATACCTGTAGTGATCATTTACCCTGGTTAAATATCCCTTGTAAACTTAAACATATTTTCCTTCTGATTTTAGACAACCAGTTTTCTTTTCTCTATGAAATCTGTTTGACTCATAATTTAATATACTTTCATTTTAACATATAAATGGATTTAAATCAAACTGTCCTGCCAAGTACTAAGCAAACTCATGTTTAACTTACAGAGGGAGGCCGTGGGTATGTATCATAGGGGGGTGGAGGGCTGTCTTGTTTTGGTGTTGATGGAGTATCTGCTTCTTCTTTGTCACTCTCACTCCAGTAATCTGAAAGTTTACAGACAATGACACCTCAATGCTTCATTAAGTATTTATAGCCATATTTGTCAAGAAAAAATAATACCACTTAACAAAAAAGATTTAAGTTTTCTACAATTATATTCATCATCACTGCCCTACCCAAGAGTCATCAAGTTTCATTTGTAGCTGTTTTGGAAAAGAAAGAACACAATGACCTAATCCTAACTTCATGAAAAAGTAATGGCACACAGTCTTAACAGAGCTAAGAAAATGGTACTCTATAAGCCAAGACAGGTGTAGGGTATGTTTAATTTTAGAGCTATTTTCAGAGGCATGAATTGATAAATACCACAGGATGTTTCTTAAGGTGTCACGTTACTGGGACGGATACTCAAAGAAAAGCAATATACCATGTGCTGCTGCATATCTTCTCTGAGATAAACATCTCCAAAATTAATGCTCTATTTTTTTTGGCTTCAATTCATTGGTTATCTAGCAATTGCTGTTTTCTAGAGTCTTGGTGACATGGATCTTTATAACACTATACTCCCACTACCTCTCCTTGGAAAGACATGACAAAATAAATCTTGCCAAATGAAAAAAATGCACACTTGCTGATGTGTGCTACAAGCACCAAATTTCCAGAACTGCTTAAAAGAGTAGGAGATACAAGCTGCTAGACAAAGTTACTTGACAGAACTGAGGCAAGAGGGAAGATAAAGAACTCTGAGAGATAAATTAATATTGTAAGTCAAATCCAACAAAGGGTCAATAATCAGAATCAGTTAGACTATATATGTCAGCCATAACTGCCGATTGATTCTTATGTGAGTTGCAAGCAAAGAGTCAGGATGATTACTACAGCAATTTCAGGTGAGGGAAGAGGTGTTAACAGAAAAGGAAACTCGTATGAAAATTTAGATCCTAAAACAACTACCATAAGACTTAAGCAGTATTCAAAGTCAAGTGAAAAAAATCACAGCACATACTTTTGTAGAAGCCCTTGCCTTTCTAGAAATTCTCAATTATAATGTTTTCCTGTGGTGCTGACTAAAAATGAGTGCAACTAACATTTTTTTTTCATAAATTGTTACATTCCTGGTAGGAAATAACAGAGTTGGATTTGAACTAAGAACCTGCCTTGACCCAAAGCTCTGATGAGATCTAAATTTCTGGGACTCTTGCTTGACACATCAAGAAAGTTTAATGTTAAGTATAGGGATGTGATTTACTCTTCCTTACCTACTCCTGATTTTTAACTCCTGCTACTGTAAATAGAAAGTCTCTGGTAATAGATACTGAACATAAAATAAACCGCCCCTTCTATTCAGGCCTTAAAACACAAGGACCCTGACAACACCCACTGAGGAAAATACAGTGTCTAATTGATCCCACTTAAATATCTTTTTTTTGGCAAACTTTAACTCCAGTGCTGAGAAGGCTGACCCAGAATTTTAAGTTTGAGATCAGCTTTGGTTACATAGCTAAACCATGTCTCAAAAATCCCAGTGGACATAAATGAAGATACTGGACAATGACTATAACTGAGTTCTACCTCAAAGATGAATTGACATAGATACCCAGAAACAGATCTATTAAATAACTGTAGAAAAAGCATGATTGATATTCAAAAGCAGGTAAAGGTTCAATTCTTCACCATACAACTGCTTCATACATTGACATTCTTATAGGCACAATTTAACTCCATTGTTGGGCCTATTTTATAATCTGTAAAAGAGCAGTTAATAATAACAACTGGCTTTTGTAGTTGGATATGTGGGAGTACTAAATAATGTAACATATATTCAAGTGCTCTGTACCTTGAATACACTCAAGAGTTATTAGGAGCATTTATCTTCTTGGGTGTATTTGACGATTTTATGCCAGGACAGCCTGACACAGATCACAATGACAGCAAATGCCTGATGTTCATTTTCACAGATATTCTTTTTTTTCTTTGTAGCATTTCTGAGCAATGAAGAATGAAATTGAAGTCCTAGGGTCTGGGCAGTTTTGTGAGAGTCTAAAATCTTCTTGGAAGTCAATGCTAGCATTCACCTTCCCCCACCCCACAGGAAGTAGTGAGCTCGCTAAGATCATTCTACTCTTATCCTTCCTACTGTTTCCAAAAATACTGGCTGAGTTTATCCTTAATGTTTGCATTGATACCATGGTATTTTGGTGCAATAATACCTCAAGTGGTCCTTATTAGCACATTGGAAAAGGAAATGACTAGCATTTATCCAGGATTCCATAGCTGTTACCATACATATGGGATTCACAGTATTTATTTTTCCTCACCAGTTAAATTAGGAAAAATTCTAATCCGTTTGATATCATTTTTGGATTATTAAAAAACAGTATCAATCTAAACATTTTCTGGGTTTCTTAAGAAGAAGCAGAAATATTAGTTTACAAATCAACTTCTTATGCTAAGCTGGAAGGGAGAGAACAATGCCAGAAAAAAGGCAACACTGAAAATCTTAGTCTCTTGGGACATGTGGAATATTACATACACTGTAGCTTAGTGGATGAAACCACTCTGATTTTTTCTAAAAGCAAATGGAATTTTTAGCTCTCTAAAATAATATAAATATATATTTTGATGTGTCTTGAAAAATATCAAATTTTGTAAGTAATTAAGAATAAACAAGGCCATCAGTAGGAGAGGGAAAGTTTTACTCATATGTTGTCACAAAGGACATATTTTTAAAACTTGCTCTTATTTAGAACTACCAAAAATATACAATATAGGTCACTCACTTTTTGTAACTAAAACTTTACAATAACATCAAGGAATTATTTGTATGGTAAAACATAAAAATTCCTTTTTTTCCTAGACTTTCTAGATATTTCCATTATCTATATCCATCTTACTGGACAATTATACACCAGAACTTTTAGTCTTTCCTCTTATCTAAATATAACAGTACCTGCTCAATACTTTGTCTACTCTCTACTTGTTCTTCACAGTCTTTGGGTACTAGCTCTCTTTTTAACTTTAAAAACTATATCGTGTATGGAACTTAACTTCAGCATTAAGAATTACTCAGGAGGTATCAAATAACTATAAAAGAGTGGAGTTTACATTGCATACTCATCCGTTTCCTAAGTAGAAGACCAAGGGACTTAACCATATATTAAGTAGTAAATCTAATATACTTCTGATGGGTGTTACAGTGCCTTTTCACTCTGTGGAAACAGCAAGTATCATCATCTGCCTATGATTTTTTTCTACCAAACTTTACTAGGCATTAAAATATATACTTACACAATGGAGCAAGGTGGCATGCATCCACAAAATAAATACTCTTTGGAACTTGTACACACAATATAAATAACCTCTCCTTTCATCCACAATGAAACTTAGTTCCATAACAATGGAAATTCATTATAATCAACATTATGCCCAACTTGAAAGCAACATCAAGTAACAAAATTCTGAGGCTTGAAAACAAAAGTTCTGTGATACATACAACTTGATTTTTTTCTAGCTTAATTTTCCTATCTAAATATTACTCATATACCCATGTTTCCAACTCTTATATATTTAAACAATCATATAAAAACAGATTTAAGGAGCTACTTCAGACCTTTTCAATAAAGTTGAAAATGAAGGCTGATGTTTTTTTTTCTGTAGCACTCTTACCCTGAGGTTTAAAGGTGAGGAAGGTTAAGCCACCAGACGCATTTACTACATTACAGTGTTAGATGAGGTTTGCCTGTGCATACTGATTTGACAGAGAAGGCTTCTACATTATTTGAAGAACTGTGCAATCTGCTTCCATTCTGTGGAATATTGGTGTTGTTGCCTTTGGTTCACACCATTTCCATCTCACAAGAATGAGTTCAGAAAACAGAGCCAGCCAAAAGTGTTTCCCACATTCCCTTCCGGGAAGGACTCTGTTTATGCCTTTTGTCCCTGGAAGTTGATTTGAACGTTACTATGTTTCATTCTCTATATTGCACCAAACTTTCCCTTTTTAATGGAGCCCAGTATAGCTGCAGGAAAGGTGCTTACATTTTCACACAAAGGTGCCACTGATGGTCTTTTGCAGAATTATTTTAATATTTAATAAAATATTTTAACTCTCTTTACATTATCAATGCTGTATCAAGAGTCACTGATGATAGTCTTCAAAATATTTTTCATTAGCCCTGTCTTTTTATGCAAGGCAAAAGTGTAATATGATTATAAAATAAAAGGTATTTCTTTACCTTGTTCTTGTTTAATCCTCTCGCGCTCTGCATATCCTGCAGTCAGCATGTTAATTCTGTTAAGCCACCTGGAAAAATAAAGAAATCAATGATAATTCATTTACTTGTTAGAAATACTTACTGCAAATGTCTAAGAAGTTACAGGATAACATTACATATAAAATATATTCTTTATTAAACTTGAAAAATAATTGAAGTCTTTAATAGGCAATAATTTACTGTAATACAAATTGTTCCCAGACTGAAGATGTAAATTCAAGGGAACAGTTATGCAAAGCTGTTAATGTGTGTAATATAAAAGGTTTTGAAATTATCAAAGTCATATCAATTCTTCTCCTCCAAATGTATAAACACTCCAAAATATGCTTGCTCTATTGTGTTTTTCAGAACAAATGATCCTTGGAGACACTTTTAATAGCCAGTCTAATTTATAGACATAGGAGAAAAAGTTACAGAGCTTGCCTGTAAAATTAACAGTTTTACTATGAAATACTAGTTTTTAATGCACTCATTTAAGCTGAATGACCCAAGGGGAAACATATCACAGAAATATTTTAGAATCTTGTCTCTAATGCAAGAGTATTTAGCTTGCCAAAGAAAATACATATACAATTTTAACCTATTATGATCTAGAAAACATTTTCATGAACAATATTAAGCTAATTTTTCTTAGTGCTTTCTTCATCAAGTATTGCTGCTATTGTTAGTACAGCAAAATGCTATTTCAGTTTCTTTATTTAATTCTACCAGGAATCTTAGTTACAAGGATACACACACACACACACACACACACACACACACACACACACACACACACACACACTCGTGCATGCGCGCACACATATATGTGTATACAGATCTACTAGGTCCTGTTACTACTGGCATTGCATATTATTTTAAAATTTACAGTACAAATATATATTCTTTTTTACTATGTTATAATTTAATAAAAATAATGCCCTTTGAAGGCATAAAAATCAGAAAAAGTAGATATTAACTATAATTATGTTCATATAAAATATATCCTCTCTTGAATTAGGCATGTTTTCAAAGATTACATATGGAATAAATCAATACCCACATTATCTTCCTAATGTATAATAATCAGGTGACCAAACAAAGCTGTATATGGGTAACTTTCTATATCACCACTAATGTGTAAATGTTTTTAGCACTGACTATTTTATCCCATTAACAAGCATTTTTTTTCCATAATTTTGGTTGTGAGCTTAGCCTTTAATGGCTGAGCCAGCCCATGGAAGGATACTCTCTCAGCCTAGATACATGGGGGGTGGTGGTGGTGGTGGTGGTGGAGGGGGTGGGAGGGTTGAGGAGGTGGGAGCCTAGGCCCTGCCCTAAATGATGTGACAAACTTTGATGATTCCCCATGAAAGGCATCACCCTCCCTGGGGAATGGATAGGGGGTGGAAAGTGGGGATTTGTGGGGGGGCATGAGAGGAGGGAGGGAAAGGGAACTGGGATTGATATGTAATATAAGATTGTTTCTAATTTAAATAAAAATTTATAAAAATAATTTGAAAATTGTCTATTGAAAGTAAATACTAGGGATAAAATTATGAACCAGCACAATTTTTGTGCTTAAAATATTCAGGTATCGTTTTAGAGACATCCAAATTAAAGTAAATGAGATACGAGGACAAATGTATATAAACACTAATACTTATTACTACTGAAGACTTAGGTAGCATTAAAAAGATCCTACTAAGGGCTATTTTTTCTCATTTATATAAAGGGGTCATTTATTTAGTACAGAAAGACTAAGCTTCTTGCATAAAATTACAAAGCTAATAAGTTGTAATCTAGGATTCAGTCTTGTCTAAAGGACCACAGTTCTGGTCACTAGACTTTGATGCCTCTTCCTAAGTGTAGGGAAATTATATGCAATATGCATTAGTTTCCACAATTATAAAAGGGAGCACATTTTCATTTTTATACCCAGTTTCTATAATTTTATAAATAGGAAAGGAAAATTAAAAGAACGAACTAAAACTGTTATGTGAGACAATGTGGGATACAAAGAGGAAACTATATGTAGGTTTTCCTTCAGCCACCAAATAAACAGAGCCATCAAACCAGTGATGTGACAGATGAAGGTGATAGGAATAATTACTACATTAGATAGTAGACCTAAATTATTGAAATGGGATATTTTATCAAATATACTTAGGACTTGAGTAAGTCAGGTTTTGTGTGCCTTTTAGAGCATCTAGAAATACATGTTAAGAAATACTCCTAAAATATAATATCTAAAAACAACCTCTTTTGTGGTAATATTTTTAATTTATATTTGCTATGGTACTTTTGTGGTAAAATTGACAGTCAACAAAAGTTTGGGTTCTAATATGTAATTCTTTATTATTATTTAAATATGAATTGCATTGTTTGCAGGTGAAATTTAAATAATAAATTAGGCAAATATTTGTGTAAAATTAAGTATGACCATAGCTGGACTACTCAAATTTTAATTAATACAGAATCTACAATGAGAGCCTTTAAGATTATTGAAGACAAGGCCTAATTACATAATTTGAGATATAAATAATACTTTACCTGTTCATGTCATCAAGATGTTCAGCAGCAAAATAAAAGCTTTTGATTTTAGGATGGCAGGCTTTGAATGCACTGTGAACACAACCACAACAAATGCGTTACATTTACTTTTTTTAAAAAAGGGAAAAGGTTTTAAATCAAATATCTATTAGAGCTGGGACAGGCAAAAGGATGTGATCAAAATATATTGTCTGAAATTTTTAAAATAAAATTCTAATTTGAAACTGGTATGGTGGCACACACTTTTAATCCCAGTACTCGGGAGGCAGAGTCAGGTAGATCTCTGTGAATTCGAGGCCATCCTGGTTTACAGAGAGATCCAGGACAGCCAGAGCTACAGTGTGAAACACTGTCTTGAAATAAAACCAAAAGTATTCTATTTTGTTTATTTATTATTAACATCATCATCACTGGTGTTTTTATGTATGTGCACATGCAAAAGAAAAACTTTTGAGAACTGGTTCCCTCTAACCAAGGATTCTAGGGTCATTAGGCTTGCATATAATCATGAGACATCTTGGTGGCTCAAACTAAATAACATTTATGCATAAAATTAATGCTATGTCTAACCTAACTTCACATACATAACACTTCTATCATGACAGAATTAAGTAAAATTTCATGCTGTGTCCTTGAAACTACTTTCTTATAATTTTAATTTCAAATCATCAGATAAACAAATTATAACTTAAAATCTAGAAAATTACAAAATAAATTATCCCTTCTTTCCCCTTTCACCAAGTAAAATTAACTTACTATTTCTTGCGGCATTCACTGGCTCTATCAATTTTAAATTCAGGCAGACTGATGAATCCTTCTGCTTTTTCATCCTAAAGAAATAAGATTTTTGTTAGTGTTATCATACCAAGGAGGTCTAAAGTTAAATAAACCATGTAAAAATGACTTACATATATAGAGTAATAAAATGCTACTCTCAGCTCTCTGGGCATTTGCTTTTTTTCTGTTATTAATGAACTATGCTAAAGTTAAAAATTTGAGCTATAGGTAACAACTGAAATTTGTATGCTATATACAGAAGCAGTGCTAAATTTTTGTCTTTAAATATTTTTACCAATCATGGGTTAAAGAAAATGTTTCCATTGACTTCTATCTTACGTTACTTTTGACAGCCTTATTTTACAATTTGAAATATTTCAAAATATTATCTCATCTTAATGATGAAACATATAAAATACTCTATTTCCTGTAAAATAATAGTAAAGCTTTCCTGGAAATATGTTCTACAAAATTGTTCATTTATAACTTTATATGAATAATAGTAATAACAACTTGCCAATGATTGAAATAAAGGTACTATTTAATAAAATGGACAAAAGAGTTTTACCCTTGTAGTTTGAAAGATAAAATATGATTTAGTATATACAGACTGCCTTATAGATTTACTTATAGAAAAACAGATACTTAATTTTGATACTATTTCATTAGCACATGAATTTAGCATATCTATCAAATAAACATGTATATTTGCTTACTATAGTAAGCAAGACATAGTGTAAACAGATTTTTATTTTATTTCGTTATATGACTGCCACAAAATATCAAAACAAAAACAATATTTTCACATAAGCATATAGGAAATTAAGATCTCCCAAGTAAGTCTTTTATTGATGAACATTACTTGAACACTTAGCATTTTGTCAGACATTATTTATTCATTTCTAAGAAAGCAGATGAAGAACTAAGCACAGTCTCTCAATTAGTGTAATTCTGAGTCTACTCTTGCCCCATGGTAAAAGACAGCAGCATAATAGATTGTTCAGGGAACATAATATTCTCTAGATATTGAATGCTACAATCAAAGGTCTAATCATTATGGTAACTTTAAAGAATCACTCTTCAAATAACATGGATTAATGTCTTAGGGTACTATTGGTATAAAAATTACACACATACACACACATTATAATAAAGCAGTAGATTGGTATAGCAAACAAGTCAAAGCAATGTCAGGGGAAAATCAATGAATAAAACCAACTTTGGCACATTTGGTGAGATGCATGATTGATTGTCTCGATACAAATACATTATACCAAACAAAACTAGAAAAGTCATAAGAACAAGTTGCTCAAATATAATGGATATTTAATTTCAAAATTATTTATCCTTGGCATACATATGGACTTTGGGTGCCCAATCAAAAATGAGGGATGCTCTCCCAGCCTGGACTCTTGGGGGAGGGCCTAGGCCCTGCCCTGAATGAAATGACAGTTACTGGAGATCCCCCCCTGGAGGGCCTCACCCTCCCTGGGGATCAGAGTGGGGATTGGGTGGGGGGCTGCGGGGCCTGGTAGGAGGGTGGGGGAGGAGGGGGAGTGAGAGGGAGCTGGGATTGACAAGTGAAGCAAGCTTGTTTCTCATTTAAATTTAAAAAAAGAAAAAAATTAGTCTACTAGCTCATTTTTTCTTCAGGAAAACTGAAATAAGTTGAAACAATACTTACTTGCTTAAGCTGCTAAGTAGACCCCCCCTTCCAAATAGAAACAGAAAAACCCTATAAAACTTTGAGTAAGAGGTTTTAAAAATCTCTGTTTTTAGTAAAGCTACTACATTAGTTGCTTGGTCTCTTTAGAAACAGAGAATTTCACTATATTTTAACTGTGTTTCATATATGTTGCTACATTAGAAAAATGGAGCAACTGTTCTTCCAGAATACTGAATATGGATCCTGAATTGGCTTGGGGAGAATACGAATTAAAATCAAATGGCGCAAATGTCAAACACTTTTTGGTACAGATAATGAACCAATGAGAATACAAATGTGTTCTGCCTTACCTCTTCATTAATATACCAGTATAGGGATGCATCCTTTAGGACAAACCAGTACTTCTTCCATTTCTGTGAAAAATAGCTCTTTGCATCTTTCTTTTTCCAAAGCCATCCCTCACAGTCACCACGGCCAAGATCCTTGCAAGAAATTCGTCTTTTGCTCTTGCCTGCGATAGCTCCTAAAGATAGAGTGGTAATATTCTTAATTTTGGAAAGTGCATAAAGACAAAAGATTAATTCATAATCTTAAAATTATCATTTTCTAGTTGCGTTATCACAGATAATAGGGAGATCTTTGATGCCTTCCTTCCATATAGATGACAGCATAATTGGAAATACGTAATTCTTATCTCAAGACTCTGAGGCCATATGTTATCAAAGGTATCTGCATAGTAAGTGACCCGAAGCACACTGGCTTCAAGGCAATGAGAAGACTAATGAAATGTGCTGATGATTAGCACAGTATAAAGGAGGAAGTTAAAAGTTCAATTTCTTTTATTACCTTTGTTTTTCTTCTTTGATTTGTGCTGCAGAGAGGACTGTTGAAATGTCTGAAATTAAAGATAGGGAAGACTATTACCTTATATGCAGAGTGTGATTCAAAGCACCATAGGACTCTCACAACCTGAATGACGACTCTTAAACCTAGGTTAGAGAAGTACTTCTCCCCATTAATATTTTAAAATAAGTTAACATAATCAGATTACTTAACTTTCTCATCTTCCATGAAGCAGGAGAAGACCTATCAGTATCCTTATTTTGTTGACAGATTTTAGGGTAAACACACTGGTGAAAGTATATGTTCTCTCCCCCATAACTGGTTCCCTTGAGAGACTAATTGTTGTTTCTAACACAATACCTCATCTGACTCTCTCATAATCTGACAAACCAGGAGGCAAACGTCTTTCTCATTTCTGTCTCTTTTAAGTCTCTACATCTATAAGCACTTTGATAAATATTTTAATCTCATGCCTACTTTTATCAGTATTACTGGTGACTAATCTTGTCAGTGGTGTCAGAATCCCAGTTTCTCTTCTCTGCTTCTGTCATAGGGACCTTCCCACTTCTCAACTATCAACTCTTACAACTATATGTCTGTATTTTGAACATCTCCCAGCCAATCCCTCTAATATTTGTTGATTATAATGTCCAATACCACTGTCCTATCAATGAAAAAATATTGTCATCTAAATCACTGATCATATCTACATATTTCTGTCCTACCTTCATTCCATGGGACATTATAATGGTTCCTGTGCACTATTCTCTGCATTTATTTATAACTAGCTAAACAACTCAATACTAAGTACCTATATAACAGTTTACTATGTTTGGAATAAAAATCAAACTGAATCGACTCACCTAGCTTCCAATTAATGACTTTACTGGCTCTACTCAGATGATACACATATAAATTGCTCACTGCTATAATAAGCTTAATTATGATTAGCTAACCAAGATAGAACAGAGAATGCACTTGTGAATAATAGATTTTTCTTTTTCTACATAAATGAATAATGGTCAAATAAATTTTGATTATATAAAATTTTCTGGTGTATTTATATAATAAATGCATAGCACTATTTAATATATTTGATCCTAAAATAATATATTTATATAATTTTTTGTTGTGTGTATGATTTATAAATATCTAGTACATAAGGATGGGCACCAGCTATAAAGAATCAGATAATCTCTTAATACAGTATAAACCAAAAATATAATCATCCAAATGTCAAAGCACCATAAACGTCTGTTTGTGTTGTGTTGCATGCATATATATATAAACATACATATAAGTGTATGTATATATATACAAATACATATAAATGTATAAACATAGTAACCTTTGTAGGAATCATGACTATAGAAATTCACAATTACTTTCTGAGAGACAGCATAAAAGTTAAAACTCATTATGCATAATGGTAATTCGGGTTAGTGTGCTTAAGTATATTTAAGTATACTTAATTTACATATGATTATTTTCCATATATTGTTTTAATGAAATTCATTCAGTTTCTTCCTTTTGTGTTCATGCAAGTAATCATTATAGTTTTATAGCTCATTACTTTGAACATGACAAAGATGGAATGATGTCTATTTTTTAAGAAGCTATCAATATTAATTACAGCTGGTAAGAATTGGGTTATTTAATGTTATATATTTTATGCTTCTTTCTTTAGATTATTTAGAGAGCCCCATGCATACTTGAAAGCTTCCTATTACTAAGCTATGCCTGAGGCCTCCTCCTATGCTTTATGTCTAATATTCCTTAGAGGCTCGAGGTCTTTCTAAAAATTTACATAAAAATGTTTTATGTTCTCCATGTTTTCTTTCACCAAGATAATCTTGTCGTTCCCTATAAATATTCATTACTTTCATAAAGTTCATGATTTCAGAGTACTATATGGTTGAAAACTAAGAACGTCCAGGTATGCAATACAAATTCATCCACATTCAAGAAGGAAAAGATCAGAAGTTTTATGAATTTGTAAATACGAGAGATTATTTCCTTATTTTTCAAATGACCTTTATAGTTTCTAAAATGAAAGGGTTAACTGCTTTAAGTAAAACTTTTCTGGTTCATGCTAAAATAAATATCTCTTAGAGGCTCTTGCATAACTGACTGAGTATTAAATTATATTTTTATGCTCAAAATTATAAAAATACATTTGAGTTACAGTTTGGCTGGGCATGGTAACTTTTAAAAGGGTCTCACTAGGTAGCTCAGGCTGGCCTCAAACTCTAGATCCTCTAGTCTCAGCATCCTGACTGTTGGTATTTTAGGTATGAGTCACCATGCTAAGCTTCATATTAGCAACTGGAAAATTTTATGTTTTGGCATTTATTGCTGCTTTTAAGACATCTATATCTACTCAAATCTCCTGGGTCAACTAGGGGCGAGGGGGTGGCAGTTAAAGGTGAGGGGAAAGTGGATGAGAATATGAGGGAATGGGATGATGGGGGCGGGGACAGAGTGGGACAGCAATGAAAGAGATATCTTGATAGAGGGAGCCACTATGGGCTTAGCGAGACCTGGTGCTAATTCCCAAGAATCCACAAGGAGAACTCCAACTAAGACTCCTAGTAATAGTGGAGAGGATGCCTGAACTATAGTCAGATTGGTGAGTACCCCAACTATTATCATAGAGCCTTCATCCAGTAAATGATGGAACCAGACACACAGATCTACAACCAAGCCGAGCTCTAGGAATCCAGCCAAAGCAAGGGAGGTCGAGATCATGATAAAGAAATCTAGAGGGAGCTGAACCAAGTTCGGGGAAACTCATGAACTCTAGACAGACAGCTGTGAAGCCTTCATGTGACCAAGCTGGGCCCTCTATATGTGGGACACAGTTGTGAAGCTTGGACTATCTGAAGGGCTCCTGGCAGTAGGACCAGGATCTATTCCTGGTGCATGAGCTAGCTTGATGGAGCCCATTCCCTATGTTGGGATAACTTAATGCAGGGAAGAGGGACTTGGTCCTGCCCCAACTTAAAGTCCCAGACTTTGTTGACTCCTCCTGGGAGCCCTTACATGTTGGGAGGAGTGGATGGGGGTGGTCTGGTAGGGTGAGGGGGGTGGGAGGAGGGGTGTGAGGGAGAACTTTGGTTGAAATGTAAAATGAAATTTAAAAATGGCATCTAAATCTACTCTATTTTAATCTATGCTTAGTTTTTTGTTAGCTTCTAAGATCATTTTCTCTTCACTTATATTCTATAGTTTCATTGTCAAAAATATAATTAATTCTAATATTATTTGGCATTCATTAGGCTGTATTATTTCTTTCAATCTGAATATTTTCAATTATTATTCCTTTTAAATTTTGTCTTTACCAGCTCTCTTTTCTCTAGACGAAGGTTGGCATGTGCCAATTTATCACCTATGTGTATTTCACATTTTCCCTTTCATCATTCTCCATTGTCCCTAAGTAAATTAATTCTACTTTTTCCCTTCCTATTTAACTCTCTCTGAATTTATCCAATCTAAACTTTATCTAATCTGTTATACTTATTTAACTGACAATATTTTTACATTTTGAGAATAACCTGTTAGTACTGACTCTAAAACAGCAACTGACTTTGAATTTTGTGTTTTATTTTGAAATTTAAGTGCTTTTGTAATTTTGCCATATTTACGTTTAGTGTATAACATATTACCTGATTGGTCAGTTCACTGCTCTTGCTTAAGTACTATATTGTACACCAGAATTTTAGATTGAGTAGAAAGTTCTTTCTTTTTTGCCTAGGACTTTTGCTGTCTCCTGCCTCTATTCCTTGAATCCTTTTGGAAACTAACCAGGACTTTTTTTTGATGACATCGCCTACTGTTTCATTCATGCAGTTCAGTATAAGAGGCTCGATCCGTGTTTCTGAGTAAAGGTATGTTATTGCATGCTGTTAACATCAGGAATTCACTTTAGTCAGTGGTTGTATCTTTAGCAAAACAAAATCACAGATGTGGAGCCACCTCTCTTTGACTTTCTAGTTTCATCCAGAGAGTCAATTATTAGTTTCTGGACACTGCCAAGGTCAATTTGGTTTCAGGTTCTCATTTTCTACTAGATACAAAGCTTTAGTGCCCAATTATCAGATAATTTTTCCCTTTCTGCTTTTCGTGTGTGTGTGTGTGTCTGAGTTTAAAACACAAGCTTATAATGTTTATTGGTCACCAAAAATTGATTCCCTTTCAAAGCATCTTGAAAGCCAATTCTCTTCAAAATCTCATCATAATCTATCATGCACTAAACTTTTTGATGGTTCCAGTAAGTAGCGTTTTCTGTTTCCTTTTCAACACTACATATGCATAGCTATAATTACTACATGTATTTTAAAAATATTTATTTTTTATTTTATGTGTATTAGTAAATTTTGTCTGCATGTATGTCTGGGTACCATGTGCATATATACCCAACAAGGTCAGAAGTGGGTGTTGGCTACCCTGGAACTGGATTACCTACATTTCTTAATTGCCAGGTGGGTGCTGGTAGTTGAACTTAAGTCCTCTGGGAGAATAGACAGTACTCTTAACTATTGAGCTATCTCTCGCTCCTAAAAACCATTGCACTTCCTTAAAACCTTACATGTACAAAAATGGTTAATGGCATTTTCATCATGTTTTATTTGCCAAAGTTATGCAGTACACTATGTATATCCTAACATCATTCTATCTACAGACATGAATATCAAGGTTAAGAATTCGATGAACTGTAACTCCAAAATTGCCCCTTTGTGAACAGAAGTGTTTTAGCTTAATTAGTTTGCAGCATACATCTATACCAAACTGTTAATCAGGATAGGAGATAGCCATTAGAAGGCTTGAAGGTCAATAAGCATGCGCCCCTCCTTCACATCCGTCTTTGGACCCCATCTCATATTTTCCTAGACAACAAAGACAAATAAAAGAAGCTCCACAGTTGTTCTTTCTCAAGAACAAAAATAATACATGAAAGGACAGTGAAAGGAGGTATTAGAGTTTGCCCAAAGCCTATTAAGAGAAAGCTACTTTCCCTTGGCTGAGTTTTATCACTGGTTCTATGTGGACACATGATGCTCCAGTCTATCTCAAAGATAGTAGTCCCCTACCCATTCCCATGCTCAATGCAGTGATCTACAGATATATGCTGTTAAGAATGCCTGTGTGACATTCAATTTAAAACTAACCTTTCTTTTTTCCCTCTTTCTACCTCTTCTTCAGACACTAACAAAATCCCAACCATGTCTATGCTGACAGTGGACATTCTTTTTTTTCCATTTTTTAAAAATTTAAATTAGAAACAATCTTATTTTATATATCAACCCCAGTTCCCTCTCCCTTCCATCCCCCTTCTGCTCCCCATGAAGGGTGAGGCCTTCCATGGGGGAATCATCAAAATCTGGACAGTGAACATTCTTATTCACCCCCTGGGAACCCTCATTCCTCCATGTGGCTTTGTGCAGACTTCTATTCCCGAGACTGCCCACTTTGCCTTTCTGTAACTTAATGGCCTTCACGCTTCCTTTTGAGTCATATTTAGATGTGTTCTAAGATTAAATGAAATGGTATTTTAAATTATTTTAGGTTATCTCTCCTAAATCTTTGAATCAAATTTTCCTCTGCCTCGGTTTCTAAAATTAATATTTGAAAGTGTCAGACCCAAGCAATCAAAAGTAAGCTAATTGGCATTTGAGGTAAACTTGCTAGAGGCAAAGTCCAGTAAAACCAATTCTTTTTTGTCTCAAATTCAACTTGTATCTAAATCCTCACATTTTCAGAAACAGGCACAGAATTATTTGCACTTACTAGTTCCCAAATCACAAACACCTTCATATACATTTTAAAAAAGGCACGAGAAGCAAAATTATCACCATCAAAGGAAATAAACTGTCCAAATAGCTAATTTCAGAAGTTCCCGGTACAGAGACTTTTTTCCCCATTGCCATCTCAGAAACTATCCCACATTTATAAAAGACTAGTTAGCTACAGCTCTCTCTACAGTGTACCAAGGTAGTAAGGAATACTTTTAAATTATAGTAGTGATCAACACCCTTGTTTCTCTGTCTCAAATGATTCAACAGAAGCCAATGGCTCAATAAGAATCCTCAAATGTTCCTGTCATGTGGATGACACCACAAATTGTTCAACAGATTGCTAAATTTGCTTTTTAAAAATCCTTTCAAATCAACAAGGACAGGCCAACAAATGAGATTATTATTAGAATATAGGCTTGGCCTTTAAGATGCTGGAAACTCTAGAAAGACAGGCCTCACAGCTTGAAGAAATCAATCCAAGATTCCTCATAGAGCTGAGAGAATCCTATGAGGGGGATTAAAATACACAGGTCTCTGAAGGGAAAAAGGAAACTCAAGACAAAAGAGTCTTAAGCATGCCTCCCCTGAAGCCTTTGACTACAGCACTGTCTCTTTCCCTACCTCTAATGCCCCCAAGAGCTCTCTTTCACAGTGGTTACTGTGTTTTTCTACTTTACTATAATAATCTTTGGGATTGGAGACATGGCTCAGTGGTTAAGAGCATTTGTTATACATGTGAAGATCCTGGGTCTGGTTTCCAGCACTCACATGGTAGCTCACAACCATCCATAACTACTTTTTCAGGGATTATGACACTCTTCTGACTTCCAAGGGTACCAGGCATGCACACGCACACTGTATATGTATACATACAGCAAAACACTCATGTACATAAATAAGTAAATAAATAAATAAACAAATCAAGTGATACTAGCCCAAAGAGATCAACAGTACTCCAAAAGACAAAGCTGCCCCAGAAGGTTCGAAAGAACTCCAAGATGCTCAAGAACTCAAAAGCAAACTGGGAATCAAAACTCAAGGTGTATCAATTGGGGAGAAATTATCAAGAATCAAACTTTCATGCAGATTCAATGCAATTCCCATTAAAATCCCAGCACAATTCTTCACAGACCTTGAAAGAACAATAATCAACTTTATATGGATAAACAAAAGACCCAGGATAGCCAAAACAACCCTATTCAACAAAGCAACGTCCGGAGGCATCACCATCCCTGACTTCAAGCTCTATTATAGACCTATAGTCCTGAAAAGAGCGGTATTGGCACAAAAACAGACAGGTAGACCAATGAAATTGAATTGAACACCCTGATATTAATCCATACATGTACAATGGAAAAAAGATAGCATCTTCAAAAAATGGTGCTGGCATAACTGGATATTGGCATGCAGAAGACTGCAGATAGATCCATGTCTATCGCCTTGCACAGAACTTAAGTCCAAATGGATCAAAGACCTCAACATAAATCCAGCCACACTGAACCTCTTAGAAGAGAAAGTGGGAGATACTCTTCAATGAATTGGTACAGGAGACTGCTTCTTGAACATAACACCAATAGCACAAACACTGAGATTGACAATTAATAAATGGGACCTTCTATTTTTAATCTCTCCAATTTTAATAAAAGAATCAGCATGATCCTATTAAAATGTTCAGAACATCACAATTCCTATATGCAATAAATAACCTCTAATGATTTCTCATTGTGACTACACATTAATATTCTTTTGCAATCCTGAAGGCCTTACATGATCTGTTCCCTTAGTACTTTTTAACATTACTTTTACATTTACCATAGTGGCCTAAGTGCAGGTCTATCTCACAGACGTCACTCTTGGGGCTACCTCAATGTTCCTTTACCCAGATGATATTATGGCCTACTCTAGACCTCCTTAAAGTAATTCCTCAGATGTTTACTTTTAAAGTAATTTCAGCATTCTTTATATAAAATTGTTAGTCTTCCTTCAGTCAACACTCCATTTGATTTTCTTCTTTCCATTTAACATTCAAATATACTTATGTTTCTTAGTTATTGCAGACTTCCTTCCAAATATGAATTCCCATAAAGAAGAATTCTGTTTTATACACTGCTTTGTCTTATGCCCATTACAGGGCCTAATATAGAGAAACTGAATTACAGGTTGTGAGTGAATAACTATTGAGCAAAAACACCAGCAAAGAGCCCATGATACAATCTTACCTAGCTGTTTATTTTAACCTAAAAAGTTATTGGGTAGTGGGTAGGCAACAAACCAGTTGTTTCCTGTTCAGTAATGCATGTGTGTAACATATCCCTGAAATACGTTTTTTTAGTAGAGCATTCCTTTGGGGACGTAACAAAATTCTTTTTTATAAAGTCTTCTTTAGCATTATTTGCACTGAAATTGTTTTAGAGCATTTAACATACTAGAGTCAAGATGTGGTTGACCAAGGTAGATTAAATCTGTATCAAAAGATATTTATGCAAATAATTATATGATGAATTAGGAATGGATGTGTTGAAATTGTAGTTCTATCCAAAAAAATAGAATGTGCTAAAATAAAAAAGCTATTATGAAAGTATTGTTGATCCTCTTCTTAACCATGGTGATGCATGCAATAGGATTCTGTTTGGCTATAAACGATCCCCTTTCAGACATTTGCCTGAAAAGACCATTTGTTTTTCATTTGCCCACAGATGTTCTCTTCAAACTCCATTCTCCCGTCTTTTGGATGAAGAAGTGGGGGGTGGTAATTTGGGTCATTCTTATCCTGAAAATTTCAGAAGCACTTATTTTAATTGTAGAAGAAAATGACAGTTTCTGTGTTACATTTTGAAAGCTCAGCTACTATTAAATTCTTCTCAAGTTGCAAATTACTGCACTTATGGAAAAATTTGCAATCAAAATACTCTCTTGTTGCAATATAGCAACTTTCTTTCACTCTAATTTTCCACAAAGTTCTAAGATTTCTTCAGTGACTAGGCAAACCAATAGCATCCCTTCTTCTACATAAGACAAGAAGGTGCTTAGCAATTTGAAGTACTTGGGATAAATGACAGCTGCTTCTACATATTTAATTTTTCAAATAAACAAATAAACAAAATTATTTGAAGTCTTAAATATTTTAGAAAGTAAAACACTTTATCTCTTGCTATCTAATTATTATATTTTGGCAGTAAAAGAGAGAGTAAATGTGATGTGGCGTATGTGCTAATAGCACTAAATGTTACATAAAAAATCTATTTGCAAGAAACGGCACAGAACTTAACTGTTTTTTTGCTGGTGGTGATATTTTTCCTAATGTACTACATGAAATAAAAAAACTTGGAATAGAGGGGAGTAACAGTAAATGTTTCATTTCAGTTGGGTTAGGTAGCTCTTGGCTTTTCATGAACTTGAGTTTTTATTGATATTCACATTGACTCAAAATTCATGCTTTGAAAACATAATCAAAAAGAGTCAGATAGGGATAAAATGATAGTTTAAATGAGTCTACATCCCTTCATACTGCTTATATTAGGCACAGTCAATGATTATTAAGAATTATCTGTTTCCCAGCTTAGGTAGGAAAGAATGTGACTGAATCTTATGCAATATCCTATATTAGGTGACTCTTCCTTTTACTTATTAGAGTTGTATGGAGAAGGATATAGACAAGGGGAGTGATTAATACATGCTAAAAAGAATTACTACCCTTGGAAAATAGATACCATCATTTACTCAGGTATTATTGTGTTAGGTACAGTATTGAGAACTTGATGTAATTTATCAATTTTCATTCTTATCAAAAGCTAAACCAAAACAACAGCAGCAACAGCAAACACAATTGTAAAGAGTTTGTCATTCACACTCTAGTAAGGAGAAAACTGAGGTGTAGAATGTATAGACTGCTCACTCAGGATCACATGAATAAGGGCAGAGTAAAATTCAGTCCCATGTCAACTCTTTGCTCCTACCACATGCATTACTTACAGCCTCGAAAGTAAGTACTCTGTAATCACAGTAGCCATTTAAAGGAGAACGAAAATGTCGCAAACGTTACAAAATGATACAAGGCATCTATGAATGCTTCCTGACATGTGATACAAGGTCACAGCTACGTGGAAAGAAAGGGTTCTACACAACAGAAAAAGGTAACCACATGTTAGTGGAGATCATTTAAATCAGTAACACTTGTCTCTAATTTTATGATGCATCAATTTACTTAGAAAGTCATAGTGCTCTGTAGATCAGAAAGGATGATTTACACTTATAATATCACAACATGAAGGGTCATGTTAACACCTCAGTTTTGCAAATGAGACAGAACTTAAGGTTTGAAAGGCCACAAAGCTCAGTCAAAGAAGACAGGTATGAGACTGTAGTCGTGTTTTATCTCAAACCTATTAACAGTGTAAAGTGAAATCTGCAGTTTGAAAGCCCCATGCTAATACAAGAATGAAGAAAGTATGATTTTTTGCCTCCTGTAGTACTGTCTATTAAGGCAGAAACCATCTGCTTTGGTCACTACTGACTACTCAGTCCTCACACAGTATCTGTCAAAAATACAAATCAAGCAGTTACTGTAACACCCGAGTGTGTGTGGGAACTGTGGTATAGGCTGTAAATTACAGGATTTCACAGATAGTCCATCAGTACACCCTGTCTACTTATTTTCAAAACATATCCAGAGTGTAATTCTGCTCACTACTTTTACTTTAGTATATAGGGTTAAGCTATTCTACCTTCTCATTTGAATTGGCCCTATCCTATCTTATCCCCGTACTTCAATTCTTATCCTTAGCCCCTTAAATCTATTTTCAGTATGTAGCTGAGGTGATAACTGAGGATATTCATTTTTTCATTATAAATGGAATGCACAGTACCAATGGAGCAATACTTTAGAAGGAACCAGGAGACTTGACTTATAATTACCCATATTGTAATCACTACTCCAGTTCTATGACTGTTGTCAAGTCATTGAAGTATTAGTGACTTTAATTTTCTTATGTACAAGATCAAGATATGAATCAGATTCTCTCAGAATATTTCATAGACTATTAACTTTATTCGAATGTCATCCGTAACTGAATAGCAGGTAATTAATTAGTCATCCATATAAATTTAATTACTGATGATTTAGGATTTATATGCACCTGTTTCAATAGCAAGAACTAGATGGTACTTAAAAAAGCACTGTTTAATCTCCACCATATATGGAAATAACCTAACACCAGCTATATTAGGTACAGTTATTTTTGGGTATCTGACTGATATGTACAATTAACATAGAGTTTGTACTTGAAACAAAGAAGGAAAGTCTTTAAAAGGTACAAAGCAGAAATGCAGCATCTACTGCTCTTAACATTTCTGTCTGGCAGAAACTGTTAACATATAGATATCAGAGAAAGTAGGCTTGCCAATCTTTTGTGACAAAGGATCATAAAGAGATTTGATACCTAGAATCAAATGACAAGAAGTCATATATAAAAAGAAGAAAGGAGCAATAAAATCAAATCACTTCTAGTAGGAATGCACAGAATCTAAGTATCTCAAGTGAATTGTGGTTTGGTGAATTTTATTAACAACGATATAGCTGAATCAGAGTTATTGAAAAGCTTTTCTTACTACTGACTTCATGGCTTTGTTTGGAAAAGAATCTGAGATCAAACAACTTTTCCTGATTAAATGTATTTTCCGATGATAATGCAGACAGTTTACCATCATAGAATTGCTTTCTGTCAATTGACTTTGTTTCAAGAAAGCTAGCTTTTATCTTAATTCCTTAATGGATAAAAGTATGCTTATGTCAAACTCTTACCCTGGAATAACTGCTGCCATAAACACTATCCAAAATTTCTAAAATAACTATTTAAAATGCAACTATATGTACCAATTGTGTGAGGGTTTATTATTTTTTTTTTGCTCTGGAGTTTTTCCTTACCAGAAATACTTTTAAAAGAAAGCATGAGATCAAAATCAGATATAAATTTAAAAAGTTTTAAAAGTCACCACCTACAATCAACTCATTGAGAGATATTTCATAATCTTCTACCCTTTCAGACTTCACTGTATAGTAAAAGTTGATATTAAGAGTAAAAAAAAAGAAACCCTGGACAGGATAGGTTTAGTGCACTTGCCTTCCAGAGGACCCAAGTTTGGTTTACAGTATTCGTATCAATGTTTGCTTTTTTTCTTTTTAAAAATAATTTATTGATTATTATTTTATATATGTTGGCATTTTTCTGGCATGTATGTCTGTGAGGGTGTCAGATCTTGGAGTTATAGACAGGTGTGAGCTGCCATGTGGATACTGGGACTTGAACTGAGGTCCTCTGAAAGGACAGTTAGTGCTCTTAAGCACAGAGTCATCTCTCCAGTTTCATATCAATGTTTTCTGAAACAATGTTCTTTAAAAACAATCTTCAAGAAACTAAAATGTAATAGTCATCAATAATTATGCCTTAATATAGTTCATTAAGAGGAAAGTACATTAAGATTTGGACACATAACAAGTAATTAAAATTTAAGGAAAGAAGACTCAAATTTTGCAGACATGGGAATAAAAGAGTGTAATTGATATTAAACAATAATAAAGTCTCAGAGGAATTAGACAAATTCCTCAAAAAGCCACAAACCACTTTATTCCTCAGAAAGCCACAAATCACTTTTGTGAAGTTTGAGGGTACTGAAACCATCAGTGTGCATTTAAGAATTTAGTAAGAAAAGGGTGTACTATAAGTCATGGTCCTATAATCATAATAGACTTTTCACAGAGTTCAGAGGGTAAGGTAATTTTACTAGTTTCCTGATGGTATAAAGGTAAGAGACACAGGTCTATAAGATACAAGGAAATGAGGCTTTTAAAAGCTCTGTGATCAAAGCTACTCCAGCCAAGTATGTCTTCAAAGACTTTGCAGTGACTGACATTAGTAACCAAGGCAAGGGGATCCATTTTGTAATTTGTTCCCCTCCCCACTGAGGGCAGCAAGGAATTTGTAGTAAGTTTTTAGTTTAATAAATTTAAATTGATTGAATTCCTAAATTAAATTATTCTGTGTTCTGTTTTATATGGTCCCTTAATGATTAAACCAAAGTCTGCATTTTGCTTCCTGGCAGTCATTAATCAGTAACTAGCAAAATAAGACTCACATTTGTTCAAATGTGAAACTGACAAACAAACTGAAAGAATTTAAGATATTTACACATTTTAAAGATTAATACATTTTAGTAATTTAGCCAGTTTCCTAGGAATTACATTAAATCAAAGTACTTTGACCATATTTGCAACACTTAAAAAACCCACAAAACAATAAAGTGAAACTGGCTAACCCTAAACTCAACCAATATAAAAAATTTTTTGAGATAGGATCTCAATACGTAGCCCAAGCTAACCTCAAACTTGTGGTTCTCCTGTCTCAGCTTCCCAAATACTAGGGTTACAAGCACTTCTATCACTTGGGGTTTAGTGCCAATTAGGCCTGTAGTAATGTATACATTTTCATTCCTAACTTTGGTAATTTAAGTCTTCTTTTTTCCTATCTTAGTCTTGGTAGATGTTCATCAATATGTTAAAAGATATCTCAAGCTATTTATTACACGGCCTTACTTTTTCCCCATATTCAGCTGCATTGAGTTTCCTCTTTACTAAGTCTTCTTTCTGCTTTTATGGGGAGACAGCACCTTGATATGTAGACCAGGCTCGCCTAAAACTTGCAATCCTAATGCCTGTACTTCCCAAGTGTTGTGGTTACAGGCATGCAACACTATGTCCAGTGAATCCCAATTGTTTTTGTCTATGGGCCTCTAAGACACATCAACATACCCTTTGGGTCCATAAATCCTCATGCCCATACTTTTTAATGAAGGAAAATAGGTTGTTTATACCAATGCAGTAATACTTTATAGGTACTGCTACATATGGGTGATTCACAGTGTCATTCTCAGACAACTATGGTAAAACACGAATTACTACATATTAGAGGATAAAGTGATTAATGTAAAGTAAACCAAAATTTATGGTAACCAACTATACTCATAATTTATAATAGGAAAGAACAGCAACTAAAACAATCAGTAATTTAAAAAAAATCTAATGATTTCTTCTGAAAACCATGTAAATTAGAATGATCTACACTTGTGCCTTGTTACTTTTTGGCCTGGTTTCTTGGACACCAGGTTTACTGGTGTTAAATGTATAGTAACTCTATCATTTAATAAATATATCATTTTAAGATTATTCAACTTGTAATTTAAAATTATCTAGTATGGGACTGGAGGGAGAGGGTTCAGTGATTAAGAACACTTACTGCTCTTACACAGGACCCAGGTTCTGTTCCCAGCACCAACTTTAGGTGGCTTATAATGATCTGCAACTCCAGTTCTAATGATTGTGGGCAATTTGCACACATGCAGGCAAAATACACACACACACACACACACACACACACACACACACACACACACTGCCAAATAAATCATGTTCTGAAGGCTAACAGAATCATAGAAGTGTATATAATATATAAATAAGTCTTATTCAGTTGTGTCTATGAAATTTCAAAAAAAAGCAATACCTAGTCATAACTGATAATGTTGTATTTCATTTCTGCTATTTTGAAACTCTATTATTTGGCACATACATATGTAAGGCTGAAATTACTAGTTGTCCATAAAAATCAAAGAAGGATTTTCACTTCTGGGTCAAACCCAAAGCACCAACACATTTTTGCTAGGGACACAGCTCAGCAGAAGTGAACTATTGACAGACATGTTACATAGGTCTGACTGTTGTGTGAGACTTTGTCAGTGCTACTATGATTTGGCAAAGTAAATATTTAATTTTGAAATAACCAATTAGCCCACATAAACATGTCACAATGTATTGAAGCCATTTTCTAGGTGAATAAATTCAAAATTGGGTAAAATTAGTTCTAAACAGTAGTTGGCTCACAGATTGCTTCTTTGCACTTATATTAATTGTTCTCTTGTTTTAGTTCATGTGATCCTGAAACATTATAGTTAAATAAGAGAGCTCCTAGGCAAACCAACCTTAATAATTTCAGATAACGTAATAATTGATGTTTATATTCTGATTATAGAAAATGATAGTCTTGCCTTCCCCATTAGATGGTAAACTTCCCAAGTGAAAATGTCTTTATTCATCTAAAGATAGGTATTTTGGATTTAACTGTGATACTTTTTGGTTGTGAGCCTAGCCTTAATGGCTGATCCAATCCTCCATTCCTCAACTCTTGATACTTTCTATATGTATGTAAAATGAATAGTCTCTGTTCCTTTTAGTGCTGCAAACTGAAAAAGAACCAACAATGCCAATATCATAGGGTCATTTTGAGGACTCGACAATTGTGCGCATATTTCTGGCATGGACTTGTCATGTTATCAGGAAATATTAGGTAATATTTAATTATAGAAGTGATACTTATCAACCTTTTCTATTCTATCATTCTTGAGATTATGGTTTACATTTATAGATAGCTGTCACTACTAGAATTGCTACCTTTCTGATAAAGTTATACTACTTTTGGAGAGTTATTAAAATACTGATGAAGAAATGGAAGACTGATGTTCAAATTTCAGTTCCACCATGTAATAACTTTAATATATGTGTCTCAGTTTGCTAACACCAGTCTTCTTCATTGGTTACTGAAGATTAATTAATTAATACTTATAAAGTGCTAGGCAGCGTGTCCCTTTTCAAGTTAATTGATAACTTAAAAATAAACAAAAAGTCTTAACACCTCTCCAGTGACTTTTTTTACTAGTTTTTTAAAATTAATTTTTATTTAAATTAAAACAATCTTATTTTATATACCAATTCCAGTTCCCTCTCCCTCCCCTTCTCCCATCCCCTCCACAGTCTCCCCATCCCACCCCCCCATCCACTCCTCAGGGAGGGTGAGGCCTCCCATGGGGAATCATCAAAGTCTGTCACATCATTTGGGGCAGGATCCAGGCCATCCTCCATGTGTCTAGGCTGAGCAAGTATCCCTCCACAGGGAATAGGCTCCGAAAGCCAATTTTTGAACTAGGTATAAATACAAGTTTCACTGCCAGAGGCCCTATAGACTGCCCAGGACCCCCAGCTGACACCCACGTTCAGGGGGCCTGGGTCAGTCTTACGCTGGTTCCTCAGTTGTCAGACTGGGGTCCATGAGCTCCCACTTGCTCAGGTCAGCTGTTTCTATGGGTTTCCCCAGCATGGTCCTGACCTCTTTGCTCATCACTCCTCGTTCTCTACAACAGGATTCTAGGAGTTGGGCTAAGCGCTTAGCTATGAATCTCTGCTTCTGCTTCCATCAGCTACTGGATGAAGAATCTATGATGACATTTAAGGTAGTCATCAATCTCATCATAGGGGAAGGGCAGCCTCTCCACTACTGATTAGATTCTTAGGTGGGGTCATCCTTATGGATCCCTGGAGATTTCCCTAGGGCCAGATTTCCAATTAAGCCCATAAAGGCTCCCTCTACTACGATATTTCTTTCCTTGCTCTCCTTCTCTGTTCTTCCCCCAACTCAACCTATCTGATGACTTTTTAACTCTACAAAATATTTCCTCACAAATTATCAGAATGGATAAACCTGCTTATTACAAATAATGTAACAGCTAAATGTTTTCACTTACATCTTAAAATACTAAGATAAATTACAGAAATGTTGGGGAAATATGGTAACAGATTTTTTCAACACCTACTCAAAATCTGTTAATAAACTTTTAAAAAATCATATTATGAAAGTATACCAGCATGGTGCATGGATATCCAATCATATTTTGTTCATTCTGGTATCTCTGTGTGTAGATTGAAAAATAATTGATAAATTTGTTGCAGTTTTAATGAGACAGCATACTGTTGTTCACATATTGTACTAAGCAAAAATGTACACCGTCCTTTACTTTTTTAAAAGTTACTCCAGTAGGTTCTTGATCTGCCTCACTAAATAATGCCCTTTTGAAAGGTGGCACCAAATTCTTCTTCTAAAACACTGAAAGATGAGATTTAGGGCAATCCAATTATTCTTTATCTTCATAAAGGCTTTTTGCAACGTTTGGATTTCATACATACATTCACTACTATTTGCCTTTTCTTTGTGTGCTGTGAGGTCAGTTCACAACCTCTCATTTTCAGACAGAGAACTGGCCTATTTTACCTACAAGTAAAACTGGTGTTAGGAATGAAAAAGAATGTTTAGCTGATGAGATAGACATAGTGGAATCTCTCTAATCAGAAGGCCAAGAAGAGAAGAAAGCAAGGACTTGCCGGAACTGAATCTCTGCACTAGAGCATAAAAGGTATGGTGTGAGGGAATTAATCTGGTTGCCTTCCCTGGGACTGTAATAGGATCTGTTTCCAAGTGGAAAATATTGAGAAGGGCACTGACATTCCAATTCACAGTCACTTCCTTACTGATGGAATTATTCACCACAACTTAACAAGGTATGATATTACTATAAAATGCTGATAAAATCCTTACATCAAATTAACATTTTATCTAAATTGGAATGCAACATCTTTAGACTTCATGGAATTAGTACTATAGCAGAAACAGTGACCTGTGAAACTCAATGTTCAAACTTCCCCGTAAGTCTTATTGTATAAAAAACACCCATGTTATCCAAAGAATCAGGAAAAATGAAGATAACCATTTTATCACTAAGTAACATATTGATACCTGAGCCTGTGTTTTCAAGAAACTATAACATAAAGAAAAAAACCTTTCATTTTAAAATGAGCCTGTATAAATGAAGTTTCTTTACAAGGTTTTTGGTCTTCCTCAATAAGTAATGAATAATCTTTGGACAAGGGGCAACACTTTCTCCTCCTAGGTAACACACAATATTCTTAGCATTTTGGCTTGCCTTTTATTGCCTACTCGTTCTCTTTGTTGTTTCTCTAGTATACACAAGTCTGTGCATGTATGACAGAATGGAACACACTGTATATATAAATGTGTTTGATCGATCCCCACTCTTCTAAGGCTAAACCCAAACTCTCTACCAGCTAATCTCCTCTGAATCAAAGTGGCCTCTTGCTCCCTCTCCAGTTTCATCTCCAATTACCAATTTTGCTCTTGAATAGGCTGCCTGTCCCTCATCTTGAGATCTTTGTTCAGGCTGTTAATTATAATTGGAACCAGACTCTAGAGGAAGTTCAGTGATTAGATGGCTGTTCTGAGTTGTGATGATAACAAAAGTAGCCCCATTCACAGGTTATCAAAGAATACTGTTTTTATGTTACCTTTAGATGTTGCTGGAAAGAATAATATGATTTTCAGCTATTTAATGGGTTTAGATAGGACAATTTAGTCTCCTGTAGAGGAAGAGACATGGGGATATGGACCTGGGGGGAAGGAAAGTGGGCACTGAAGCTAACAGAACCCCAATCCACAGAAAGGAAATTTTTTTTCTAATCTAGATTTATGAGAATAGGAATGCTAATTTAAGATGGTAACCCCAAGAAACAGTTCATATAAAGTTCTTTTTTTTTCTTTTTTCTTTTGGTTTTACGAGACAGGGTTTCTCTGTATTGTTTTGGAGGCTGTCGGTCCAGCCCTGCCTCGAACTCACAAAGATCTGCCTGCCTCTACCTCCCGAGTGATGGGATTAAAGGTGTGTGCCACCACTGCCTGGCTCAAATATAAAGTTCTTAACTCTTTTACACCTTGTATTCTTAGATGGTATACCTTTTTAACAATATGGTAGATTTGATACTTTAAGCATTAAGTTCCAGTTCTCTAACTACTAATTAAAGATATTACATGTTTTTCAAGGTTTCTTATTGAATTTAAGTTTACCAATAAGGCTAGACTACCTGTCTAGCAAGCTATAGAGATCTTCCTGTCTCCATGGTTCCTCTGTACTAGGGTTATAGGTGTGTATTGCCATGCTTGAATTTTATGTGGGTACAGGGATCTGGACTCTGGTCCCCATTGTTGTACAACAATTATTTCAGTAGTGACTGAGCTATCTCCCCAGTCATGTTTAGTCAGTTTTCCATGGTTAAATGGAAGTGGAAGCTATGGCTCTGTTACTAAAACAAACTCTATTTAGCCCAAGCTGTATGGGAATGACTAACAAGACTTTCAGTTTCCACATGGCTAGTACTCTGGTTTCTCATAATCCATCTGGGATGGAATTAATGGTCCTGCCTTTGACCTTACAAGTGATGCTATTTCATTAGAAAACTGTCACATGCCAATTTGATCATGTTTTCAGCCCCAAATTCTTCAATAAGCTCTTTATTACTCTACATTTGTAGGTGCATATACTGACTCTTCATCATATAACAAACTAGAAATTCTGAAACTCATGGAGTCATCTGGGACATGTCATATCACACATTTGTGATGATCAGCATTTATATTCTCATTAAAATATCATTACTCATTAATTTTTCACTCTTGGCTCAACTGCTGCCCATGATGAAGCTTCTTATTTTCCCTGAAGAATAGGGTAACTTTTCTTGTGTCTATGCTTTTTGGCATCCTCCCATACATAAGTTCAATTATGATGGAAATCTCAGCATATCTACCCCATAGAATGCTGTGCTTTTCCATGTGCATGTGTGTATGCGCTCACTTGTGTGCATATGTGCACATGTGGAAGCTGAAGTTCGACTTCGGTTGTTTTCTTCTACCACTCCTCGTCTGCCATATTTGTAAACATACATACATACATACATACATTTATTTAGTGTGCTTGGTGTTTGTTGTGCACATATGTCTGTGTATCAAGTTATGTGCCTGGTGCTTGTATAGGCCAGAAGAGACTGTTGAAAGCCCTGGAACTGGAGTTACGGAAGGTTGTGACCATTCATCTTGTGACTAGTGCTCTTAAACATGGAGATATCTTTCTAGGCCCTTCACCTTACTTTTGAGAGAAGGTCACCCACAGAACATGGAACAGCTGATTCAGCTGGGTTGGTTAAGCAGTGAGTTGTGAGTATTCTTCTGTCTCTACTTTCCCAGCACTAGGATTACTAGATTATGTGATTACAAATGCCACTATGCCTAACTTTACCTGTGTGCTGGAAATCTGAACTCAGTCCTCACACTTGTGCAACAAACACATTTCCAACTGGATCATCTCCCTAGGCCGAATGGTGTGTTGTGTCTTTCCATTTTAATAGCACATAGTGGGTGCTCCTTTTAAAGTAGAAGCATGAAATATTCAACATTCTATCTCTAATCTGGATTTCTGGAGCTGCTCAAGTACTATGTATCGACATACGAATGAGTAATTACCTAATTACTTTTCTCTATCAATATCATGCCTATTAAATTATTTCACTAAAATAAAGGTTGCCACTAAATAGGAATACATTGATCATATGAGCTGCAAAACAAATCAATCCTAAATAATTTTAAGGTCAATTTCTAACGTTAGCCTATTATAAAAATCTTGCAAAGGGAAAAAAATCTGGATTTCATCAACAAAAGTAATTTGCCTTCCGAGAAAGGCTGTATGAAAGAGCTTTTTCTTTTACTTACATGATACAGTGTGGTTTCTGGCACTGGTGTGCCCATGATGTCTTGTCTCAACGCATCCATTTGCAAACTAGGTAGCAACGAGTAGTGAGTTGGGCTATTACTCTTATCACCCTTCTTTTTTGACTTCTTCCCTGTGTCTTTTTTGCTGTTTCTCTGAAACATGTATTCTTCTTGAGCAATTTTTTCATTGCTCATATATCGAAGAAGAGAGTTTTCTACATAAAAAGAGAAATACAGTGATATAAATATGCAAATATCTGAAATGTACCATTCTTTCAAAATTGTGCTATAAGATTTTATTTCATTACTTTAACTTGATTTAACTTACTATATATATGCATATATATATATATACACACACATTGACAACAGAGTGGGACTTAATTCTTTGGAACTATAAGGCAACAATATATAGCCTTTGTATTATTTCTCCTGGTTTTAATTCTGGAGTAACCACATCAAAATCACCTTCAGAACTTAAATTTTAAGCTCTGTATGGGTGGAACTTACAATTTGTAGCAAGTTCCAAAGGAAAATTACTCCTAAACCTTGATGACAAATAATAGTCTACAATATTTTAGGTAACATTCTTAGAAGTTAAAACCCATGTTACAAACTTAGTTTATAGAATCTTTCCTTAAATTAGTAGTAAATTAGTGGTTAATATAAAAATTTCATACAGGATATCACTATTATAAGAAGTCCTAAAGAATATCTTAGAGATGGCCTACGATAAGCATTTAAATTTTTCTTGATTTATACAATAAAACTAATGAGATTAGATATAGAAGCTTGGAAAATGGAATTAATATATGTATGTGAAGGAACCTGACAGTTTACTTTAACTTCTTAACATTTTGAAATGCTCACTCCTCAAAACAAGGGTTAAGGAGACTTACAAAGCAGACCTTTATGCTTGCTTGTCCATGTGGTCTGGATGTTTTAGAGTTCATTAGAAATAATAAGTAAATGGGTCAACTATACCATAAAGGAAGCTTAGTTTCTAGAACAGTTCTGGTTTTGTTGTCCATCTACAATTTGTACTCTCTCTTTCCAAAGCTGGGCCCATCATATCCAAACTTGGTTAAAGTCTACTAAGCTATGAAGGTTTGACTTGGTTAAAGTCTACTAAGCTATGAAGGTTTGATTTGGTTAAAGTCTACTAAGCTATGAAGGTTTGACTTGGTTAAAGTCTACTAAGCTATGAAGGTTTGACTTGGTTAAAGTCTACTAAGCTATGAAGGTTTGACTTGGTTAAAGTCTACTAAGCTATGAAGGTTTGACTTGCTCCTTATTGCTCACCTCAGCAACAGGCTACGTGAATGTAAAAACTTACTTTGGGTAGATACTTCAAAAGTAGCCCACTCCCATGTAAAAGAATAACACTGAATAGCAAACAACAGAAAAAGCACAAAGTACCTGTTCTCCCTTTTTTATATGGTTTCAGTAAAGAGTCACTGACCCAGTTTCCATTCTACATTTGTTTTAAACCTATGTGCTTCAATGCTCATTATGCGGTTTTACCATATGAGGTTTCGTGAATGAAGTGAGATGCACTGCTGATTAACTGGGACTGAAGACAAAATTGTTTTTCTATTTATTGAACTTAAATGAATTCTTTTATGCAGTTTCACACTTCTGACCTTGTTTTCAAAATATTACCTTTCAGTTTACAAACTTATTCATCTTTCTCTGTGTAATTATCTGCCTAGAGTCTCTTAGAAGGCATTCATATAAGATACCTATTACTAATGGGTCAAGACAGTCAAATGTTGGTTTGATTTCACTTAGTTTCTGCTGAAGCCATAATAATCTATTTAAAGAACATTTAATTTTGCTTATTGTTAAAATAACCCATCCTACACTGAAATTCTAGAACACTTACCTCTTCTACTATCTCTCTTCATCTTATTTGGATCTTCATAGTCCCCCACCCAATTATATTCGACTGGCATAGATATAGGTCGTAGCTTGCCTAAACACAGAGAACAAAGTTCACATCACATTGTTTTTCTTCGCCAGGTAGGCTTATACTTATACTGATTTTCAGCTACAGTATACAAAACACACTCTCATATGCAACATTACGGTTGGCACGTGTGGATGAAGAATATGTGTGTTTTGAGCCAGAAGGTGAAACTGCCTCTAAGAACTGTCCAGATAATACTACTTTAAATTACTTTTTATAGATAATAAAGAATACTCCATGTTTGCTCTGTTGGGAGTCCTGGATATTAAGGGTATATAATCTTTTACAAAAAAGATCACAGCTTCCATATTTCTTTTCATTTTAGTAATAGATTTCAGTCTTACTCCCTAATGTCTATGAATCTATGTCTTTACTATTCACTTCTAAGGTAACAGACTTTTGCATTTAACCTTATTTTTAGGAAATTAACCTACTGTCTCTGGTATATTATCACAAACTAACTTATATTTTTCTAAATCATAGCACCATGCATTTGGATTCTACCATGCCTACCAATATGGGGATTCTGTTTCACTGCCTATAGTTAAATCCAGACGTGCTTATTTTGATATAATAAGCTTGTGTAGTTTACAGAATCAAGTATTCACTTCTTTGTCCATTTTCCTTCTGGGTCTTTATATTCAGTGAAAACAACTTTAATTTAGCAAGCAGCAGTCCTAGCAAAGACTTTAAATATAACACCCTAGTATAGCAGTAATCAACTATTTTGTTCAACTTCAATTTCCTGAAGCACAGAATAGCCAATGAAAATGAAATTACCAAAAAGTTTAAAAAAGATACATCTGACAAGAGGCAATAGTTTAATAAATTCTGAATCAATGAAAACCAGAAATTTACACAGGCTCGGAACATAAAAGATACTAAGATAATCATAACAATAAAATTGCATAAACTCACAAACTATATGGCACATGCTTTCTAAGAGTTTTATAAGTACTGTATCACTAAATCCTTATGCTTATGAGTATTTACATTTTACCATGAGGAAACTGAGACCAGTTAAGTAATATGCTCAAGGAAACACATCTGGTAAATGCCTAATATAAGGATTCAAATCAAGGCATATGAATACCAGTTGTGACATAATTTTGGGTAGCATTACCCGCTGTCAAAGTACACTTAATACATTTCTAATACATTTCATACAGAACTGCAAATTCAGCAATCCTCTCCCTTTTAATCTTTCAGTTACCCTCTTGCCTCTCTTCACTGTATGAATTCAATTCCATTTGTCACTTAATTAGCATGTGGTAATTATGAAACTATGAGGTTTCATTCTGTCTCTACACATGTAGATAGTACATTTAGATCACATCTACTGTTCATTACTCTTATCTTCCTTTCTCCTTCTTCTGTGTCCCTAGAAATCACCCTTTTACTTTCATGTATTTCTTTTATGTACCACCCAAAAAATTAAGAGCTGTTGTGTGAGATTTTAATCTAGTTTTAAGAAAAATCTACTAACTCTACACCTTCGAATTATCTGTACAGATATAATTTCTTTAGTATGATTTGCTAGGTTATTTTAAAGTCTGAGCATAAACCAGACATGATAAATTAAGGGAACAACAATGTGGTATTATTTAAATTTTCAAGGTGTACAACTACAATGGTCACTTATGATTTTAACATTCTTATGTATTTTATCTCTGCTCCTTTTTCACAGAATGAATGAGTGAGATGATGTAGTTCAATATATTCTGTCCATCAAAGGTAGGGTAAGCACGTGAGGAGAAGCCTTTAAAACAGTGCCTATTCCATTGTTTTATGGATAAATTCCCCAAATTCTCAATTTTGTAATTGCTACACTTTTCAAAATACCCACAACTCATTCTTTTATAATTAGTTTTAAATATATATTCCATTTTAGTATGCACACCAAACTAAAGCAGCTAATAGCACCTTTACACATCATCAAAACATCTTTTGAAAAGCAAAAGATCTAATAAATAAGGATTATTCATTTACAATTAACGGCAACCCTCTCCAAATGGGACATGATTTTCTAATATTAAGACTACAGATAACTATAGAATACTTTAAAATGATGTATCTAAATTATTTACTGTATTTTGATGCAAAATTACTACTCAATGGAATGCAAAAAATAAGTTACTAAAAATTTAAAAAACTGTACATTGTGTAATCTCATGCCTGTAATTCCAGTACTTGGGTGGTATATGAAGGAAGAAATTATTATTTAAAGAGATAATTGCTTTTTAACACTACTGCACATAATTGCTTACAAATGTTCTTATTAGGTGACATTAGAAATACTAGAATGCCATTTATGTTATCTTAACATCTTTCCTGATACCTTTGGTGTATACACAATGTTTATTATACTATATTGTTGCTGTCCACTTATATCTTTCTTTACTTCCACGAAGGAAACAGATGTTACATATCTGTGCTATGACTGCCCTTTGCAGGTTCAGAGATGGGAATCATGAGATTTTTGTTTGTTGGGTGTTAGAGTGAAAGGGTGCCAGATATTAAGGAAATCACAAATTATCAGATTGTTTATTTGATCTCATTCCCTCTCACTTTAAAGGCATTAAAGAGGATGCCTTAAAGCTACCATTGTTGCCCTATAAACCTACCAAGACATCACTTTGCTCACTTTCTCTACTTCATAAAAATTGCCATTAGAAAGCTGCTTTGGGTGGACAACCTCCAATTCTTCTCCATCTCCTGTCTGAATGCTCCCTTTGCCTTACTACTCCACCAAAACAGCTACTACCAAGGCCACTAGGACTCCCACATTACTAACATGAACTCAGTTCAGACCATTTCACTTTTCTGATGTGTCTGCAGCATAGGTGGTGGATTATTCTTTCTCTGAAATACCTGCCCAACCAGGACTCAGTCTCTGCCTGGATTTACTCTCTTCTCTCTGTAAATTCACATGTATCATTCAGAGCAAAGCAAAGACACCCATTTCTTCTGTGACCTAAAACTTGTTAATTTCTTCTCCTGGGCCTTCATGATATACTAATTTTGTTCTAATAAGTATTTAGTTGCATGATTTATGTATTCATTTTAGGGGAATTAATATAAATTCATGGGCAAAAACACACTTCTTTGTTGTGGTGTATTTGTCTTGTGGTATCCACATAATCTGAATACTGCCTTAAATGCAGCAATTGCTTTGTACTTTTAAACATCTTGTTAAAAAGCAAAGCCTAAGTGTTTCCTTCATGCTCTGGACCACCAAGGCTCTAAATCATATCTTAGTTTTTGTATTTTCATAGTTTTATTCTTTTTCTGTCTTTCTCATTCATCCAAGGTAATATATCAACCCAGCCCACCCACTTCAATTGGAAACATTTTAAAAGATTTTTATTTATGTGTCTGTGTGAGAGCCTTCATTTGCATAAAGGTGGGTGTGCCCGTGGATGTTCGAACAGGGTACTGGGCCTTCTGGAACTTGAGATACAGGTTGTAGTGAGCATTCTACATTGGTGTTGGGACAGAGCTCAGGTCCTCTGGAAGAGCACAAGTGCTCTGAACCACTTTGTGCAAGAAAAAAAGCCAAAAGAGCTTTATAAAGCTGCTGGGTAGTCAAGTCAGAACTACAAGTCCTATTTCCTGATTTATCTTCTAAAAACACTTCCATGGGTAGCAAGTCTGTTGGAACACAAATGAGCTGCTTCCTTTTCCAATTTTATCATTGCCCCTTCTCTTCCTCCATGCACAAATCATTAAGTTTCAGGATAATAAAGTGCACCTGTGAAGCAATAGTCCTTTCATAGTTGGCAAAAGTTAAAAAAAAACCTGCAGTGAAACTCTCCAAAAGTCTGACATACTACTTAATTCTCACAGGAAAGATTTTTTTTAGAGTCTGAAAGTTACATATATACACATCTGTTCTAAATATTTTAGCCAATAGTTTGGTGAAAACGAGTATAGTAAGGAATGCTTAGGCTATAAGCTTCCTATATACACCCATCAAACCACTCACATACCAGACACAAAAATTACTTTCAGATGGTTGACTGCATTTCTAAGAAAACATCCTGGGGTTATTTAAGGTAGAGAACCACACATTTGAAGAGGAAGAAAAACTGAATTAAATGGAAAGTTAGTAATTTTTTGAAGGAGAATGAAAATGTATCTGAATCTAATAAAGTAAGAGTAAGTGCTTTAATCTTTAATGTTACAGCTAAAATGTTTGATTTTAGGTAAAAGATCTTGAGAAAAATTGACTTGTAAGTATTTCAATGGGTTGATTATTTCAGAATGGTTTATAATAACAATTATAAAGAATAAAAACCCAATATCAACTTTGAATTTGTTATGAAGTATATATATATATATATACATATATATATATGTTTCATTATTGAGAAACAAAAAACAATTGAGATATCTTTTCCAAAAATAAGTCACATTTCATTATGCCATGTTCAGTTGATATCCCTGGGAGGCCTGGGAAATGGATGAGCAGTGGCTCTGGGGGAGAGCGGAGGAGTGTGGAGCTGGAAAGAGTGGAGAGAGGAGAGGATGAGTTCTGGATGTATTGTATTGTTTTCCTACTGCTTTATAAAAGTGGTCTATACTTTAAATAGGGAATAATGTAAGCGAAGCAGTGTTAAAAATCGTATGGTTATTTTAATGCTAGATTACTATGTTATTTTTAAAATCAAATTACCTTTTATAAAGGTAGTTCTACCAAGAGAAGGGACGTGTGTGTGTGTGTGTGTGTGTGTGTGTGTGTGTGTGTGTGTATAATTAACATGAGTTTGTCATATAGTTAGATGAATCTGACAAGTCAGTATTTCTTATCTGAAATTTTGCTGTTGTGCAGCAACAATCATATGAGAGTTGTGAAAGGAATGAGGAAGCATTAGGATATTTTAAATACTAGGTGCCAGAAGAATTCTGGGCCCTCCTTTGAATATTGTAGAGCGCATAAAACAAGGTTTTAATAAAATACATCGGCCTCTTGCTAAAAACAGCTTTAATACAGACTTGAACAAGAAAGAGAACATGGACATGCAATGTTATTTGTTTAAATGTACACACGTCATACATTAACTACAAATTAAAACAATTAAAAAAACCTTCGTGAAACGAAATATGGAAAACCCTACCAATATGCAGAAGGCAGTAACATTTCCTCATGGAAAGTGAAAAGATGACCAATTTTAGATTCACATTTAAAAACAAATGGCATCCTATAATAATTTTTACATTTAGTTATATTAATCTCTTTGAAATCATATTTTTCAAGTTAGTGAGAAAGTTAGGTAAAAACTTTTAAAAATCTTTAATTTCTTATGATTTTGCAAATATGAAGTCCATGATGTGACAATTTCCTATTGTTATCCCAGTGCTTTCCCCAACACATCAAAATGCTTCAGTAATGGATCACTAAATAGCACAAATAAAAAATTCAATTTGTGTTCCTTCTGAAACAATTGGTAACAAATATGATTTGTATAGCTTTTGCTTAACTGTCTTTATAGTGAGTCTGCAACTCCTAGACACACTGTGACGCTTATATGAAGAGCTAATGAAGAGTCAGCACATGCCCTGAATAAAGCTCTGTGCTTGAAGCTCTCTGTCTTAGAACAATGGAGAGTATATTGGCATTGCAGGGTATGCGATCCATAAAACAATGACAGGTTGTCACATTGAGACTTTTAATTTTTTGGACATTGTTTTAATTATTTATAGTAATGTATGTGATAGTCATTGTCATAAACAGGATGACTTTTAGCCACCTGTTCTTGAAAAACATTAAATACAACACTTGATATTTTCTATTAAGGATTTATTTTCTTCTATGAATTCTAGAATTTTTTTAACAATAATATCAGTAATTCTGCAAGTATAGAGTATAGGATACCATGCACTGATCTATTTGTTTTTACTTTGCTTTGGAATTTTTCACAAATACAATTTATCCTATAAATATATTCTATCTGATTTTTTCTGAAATATAGAAATGAATGAAGACATCTAACAAGGCTACCGTGGGACAGGCTACAACTTTTCTAGAAGGTTGGATCTTAAAATGCAAAGAAATTTCTGTTATTGATACCAACTATTTGGGGTATTTAAGCTGAATTGCAAGCCTTTCAGTTGTTCCCAAATGTGCTCTATTAAGCATTTATTCCACTGGAAAGTTAATGCTATTTTGTGACCCAAAGAAACAAAGACTTGATGTTCAAATACAGTGAGGAAACACTGGTTATAATCCAAATGAAACAAGATATTCAAAGCTGTTTGCATTTATTAATCTACAAAAGGAATATAAAATATGCAGATATCCAAGTCTTATTTACCCACTTTTCTTTAATGGACTTTCAAAACCAGGGATCTAAAGAAAATACTCAAGAAAATGTTAGATTACTTAGTCCACATTTGTGATCTGAAAGCTAACACTAACAGCTCTATATGTTAGCTACTGCTTCTTGTTACATTTTCAATAGGAGGAAATGCAGTCTAATTTCAACCAGAGTAATAATGTATCAATGTCCTGCTCCAGAGAATGTCATGGTTAGTTTATTTGTTTATCTTGTGGCAGAATACATAATTACAAACAGTTATAATCACACACTATTTTTGTTCAGAGAATATGCTAATCATGAATAAATTTAGGTATATATTTCCAGAGGGAAATTTTCCTAGGTTCTTTTAACCAAAAAAACAAGACAATGATATCTGTATTACATAAGGTTTCTAACTTTGGTTTTTGCAGTATCTTTTTCTGTAGATTCTTAGGGTGGTCAAAATTGCTCACCAACAGCATTCTGGACATTTTTATGGTTGGACACTATCTAGTACCTTTCAGGGATGCAGAGCAGCAATTTTATCTTCTATTTGACCCACTGGGTACATCCTGTCATGCTTTGTTGATGCCTATGGGAGACCTGCCCCTTTTTGAATGGAAATGGAAGAGGCATGGATGAGGGGGTAGAGGGGAGGTGGGGCCAGGGTACAGGAGGAGAGGAGGGAGGGGAAACTATGAGATGCAAAATAAATGAAAATTTTAATTAATAAAAATATGACATTAAAAAAGACCCTGAATCCTTTATTCTGCCATGATTTAACCTCACACCCCTCAAAATAGCTAAGAAATTGCCAAATGTCCTCTGATGGGTAGGGCTGCCTCTAGATGAGAATTGTTAAGTTATTTTCTATTCTTGGCTTCTCCATTCTGTGTGTACAGGGAGCACCATGTGATGTCATGTGAAGGCTTTTTATTCTTCTGATAAGTGAACTAAATAACCAATCTGGCACAGCTATCTTTACAGTTTTCCCTATATATTAACGTGCTATTAAAAGTTTCCCTTTCTTTACTACTTTATCTAATTGCTGTTTCCTTGAATTCTTTCAGAATAATCCTTTCTTTCAAGGGCCCATTTTTAAAGAGTTTCCAATACCTTTATTTTCCACATCATTTTATCCTTTTATCTTATAACATCTCTTCTAAGACTTTAAGAAGGTGTGAATACTTAGTCATTTTTGGATTTCTGAAATTGACCCAGAATGTAAGCTGATGTTTTCTTTAGTGGAGTCTAAGACTTGGGGATAAACGTAGTTTGCAGTATTATTAGTTATTTACATGCTCCTGTCTTCTTTTTACAATAGTATATCAAAATTAACTAAAATGTTATGCTTACCTTTCTTTTAGTTGCTATAACTTACATAGTTGGTTATTGCTTTAGTAGAGAGGTCAAACATGAAGGTATACTTTTACTCGTTTAATACATTATTTAATAGGCTCTCTAACAGGAAGGACAAAAAGAGCTAATATGATTCAAAAGCAACTGAAATTATTTATCAGCAGCAACCACTTACTAAGCTATTTAGGTACCATTTCTTAAGAACATCCCATGAGATAAACACTGTGATAAGTAATTGGCATATGTAATCTAAAGTTTAGTCCTTACAGATATAGTAGTAATAGTACTGCCACTCTGTTTTTCCAGATAACACCCTGAGGTATAAATGTAGTAACAATTAAGATCAAGTTCAACTATAGCCAAGTTCTGCCACCAAATCAAGTCTACCTGACTTTAAAACTAATGCATTTCTATTTCCATCAATAAAGTTGTATACACGAGAAAGAGAGCATTCCCTAGATGATTACCCTAGTTCTCATATCAGGATCAGACTTTTCTGTTTTTATCCATCAGTTACATGGTCCCTTATCACAGTTAGATTGATGCTAAAGAACTCTTCTGTGAAACTAACCAACATAAAGCATTTATAATATTTTCAAAAGTCCAAAAGAATAATAATTCCTGTGAGCATTATATACATATCATATTTCTACTTCATTAAATTCTATGATTACTTCTTAGGGTACAGTACTTCTTACTTGAATATAGACATCCTGTGGATAGTACAACATTTTCTTTTCTCTCTAGGATAGCTAATGAATTAAGCATGATTTTTACTTTCAAAGGACATTATTTATAATGAAAATTGACAAGAAAGAGAGCAGCCATCTATTCAGAAATGAAAGTATAATGTATCCTGTGTATTTAAACATTTACGAAATATTTGAAAATGCCATTAGTTATAATTTGACTTCTTCAAAGAGAAGAATTTTTAACACAAAAAGAAAGGTAATTCAGTAAGTATGATAACAAACTATGAAATGTACAGATACCATTCTTATTTTGCAGTAGTAGAATTTGGCCCTATCCTCGAATCCAGTTGCAGAGAGGGAGGAGTGATGAGCAAAGTGGTCAAGACCAGACTGGTGAATCCCACAGAAACTGCTGACCTGAACAAGGGAGATTTCATGGACCCCAGACTGTTAGCTGGGAAACCAGCATAGGCCTGATTCAGACCGCCTGAACACGGATGTCAGTGAGGAGGCCTCAGCAATCTATAGGGCCTCTGGTAGTGAATCAGTATTTATCCCTAGCAAAAGAATGGACTTTGGGAGCCTATTCCACATGGAGGAATACTCTTCCAGCCTAGACACACCGGGGAGGGCCTAGGACCTGATATGACAGACTTCAGACTTTGAAGATCCCCCATGGAAGGCCTCAACCTCCCAGGGGAACAGAAAGAGGATGGGATAGGGAGTTAGTGGGGGTAGGGGAGGAGGGGAGGGAGAGGGACTGGGATTGACATGTAAAACAAGTTTGTTTCTAATTTAAATAAACAAATATAAAACATTAAAAAAAAGGATTTGGTCCTCATCCTGTCACAATAGGTCATTATAGTCATTTACTATTTAGGTGAATAAAAGGGAGAAAGATTTGATTTCCTTTTATTAGTGAAGTTGAAAATGTCTAGGTATAATAGTCTAGATACTAAGTTTATATAATCACAACATGTACATAATAACATTTTTGATAATAATGTCCAAAAGGCTATGTGCATTAATTTGTATGCTTCTGTTGGCGTGCTGGATTTTGAACCAATCAGAAAAGTTCTGGGTTTCCAATTCCCAATTTACATGGTTATTGAGATACTTAAAACTGCTTTCCCCACTTTTCTACAAAACCTGATTACTTGTGGCCACATAGGGATTCAGCCAATTGTGCCTACTTTTTAGTTGAATTTCTACATATAAAAATGTGTTTACCATGGTGTACAAATGAACTTTGGGAGCTCATTCAATATGGAGGGAACCTCTCTCAGCCTGGACACATGGGGGAAGGCCTAGGCCCTGCCCTAGATGAAGTGACAGACTCTGGAGATCCTCCTTGGAGGACCTCACCCTCCTTGGGGAATAGTGTGGGGATTGGGTGGGGGTTGGTAGAGGGGCAAGGGAGGAGGGGTGGGAGAGGGAGCTGGGATCAACATGTGAAGAAAGCATGTTTCTAATTTAAATAAAAATATATTGAGAAAAAATGTGCTGCAATGGTGTCCTATAATGAACTAGAAGGCCAAGGAATCCACTAGTAGAGGAAGCTGGTGGAAAGTATTTCTGCTCTGAAAAGTTGCCAAGCAACTGATCATTATTGAATTCAACCTTTGTATTGGAAGCCTGAGAGGATGAAACCAAATTGTTAAAGTGATGTAATTCTATTTTCCTTTCATTCTGTAATGACAATAATGAAAATTGCTATCTAATATACTGGGTACTGAGGCAATTTACAGTGCATTGTCATTAAACTCTCACAAAAACTACATGAGGCAGAAATCATCTTCATTTAATGAATGAGAAAAGTGAGGCAGAAAGTAGTATGCCTTCAGGGTCATTCTGGAGTGATAGGTAATAGACAGGATTCGGGGACAGGGCTGATGCTACAGAGAAGCTAGATTATTTTTGTAAACAGTATTTTCTTTTGCAAATAATCTGAAATTATTTGTTTTTATTTTTAATAAAATGAAACCACTTTTATCCTGGTTTAAAGTGATAAGCCACACTGTTGTTCCTTACCCACAATACAGAAAGCTTTTTTAAAAAGCTGCCATGGCCATGTCTATATAAATACATATTCAGTGTCTTATGAGTGACACAAAACAACATATAAGCTAAGACATAAAATTAGGCCTATTTCTGCTTGCTTGAAATAAAATTCCCAAGTTTGGAAGTACTAATGAAGCGTTTTGAAAAGATTTTCATATGGTTTGACAATTACTTTTTAATCATACATTGCTGTCTATTATCACCGGTAGGGTCAACAAGCATCCATGGAATAGTTAATTTCAGCTATTACATAATAGCTGGGCAAATGACTTAATTTCTCTGTATTTTAGATGTTTTTCATGTACAAACAGACATTTTATTTGATTTTATTTGTATAAACCTCATGCTGTTGTTGGAAAGCTTAAATGGGACCTTTAAATACACAAAATAGTACCGAACGTAAATAAAAGCTCAATAGGTATTGCTATTTTTTAGACAAGCTGCCCCTGACCATCCTTACCTGCATGTATGATTGTTTATCTGAATACCTGTCCTTTTAATTCGTTCATTTAAAACTAGTTAGAAGATAATGTAAGATGAGGATATTGGCTAAGTAATAATGCTTTATAGCACACCACTAGAATATTTCCAATTATCTGTCTTTAAATATGTGCTTGATTATCATTGTCTGTGGTGATTAACTATTGTAAATATAATAGGATCTACAATCAGCTAAGAGACGAAGCACTGAGTCCATTTGTAAGGAATGATCGTGATTAGGTTAAGTGGGGTGGGAAGACCCACCCTAAATGTGGTGGCATTTCATGGGCTAGGATAGCAGAATAAAGGGAAAGAAGACAGAGAGCTGAGTACCAGCATGAATCTGCTTTCTGACTATGGATGCAATGTGACCAGCTGTCTCAAGTTTCTGCCATAATGACTTAGACTACATTCTCTGTGAGCCAAAATGTTGCTTCTTTCAGATATTTTGTTGCAGCAAGGAGAAAAGAAAGCAACATGATATTTTTCCCTCATCATGGAGGAGGGGGCAGTGAGGGGATGGGGGGAGAGGAGGGAGGGAGAACTGGGATTGAAATGTAAAAAATAGATTAATACAAATACAAAGGTGACCAAAAAAAAAGGGCTCAATATTTTCATATATCCATATATGAAACTTAATATACAAATATGCTAAGGCATATTCAACAGTACTATGGACTCTGTCATGTCTCTTAAGACCCTCAAAATCCTACTGAAACTTTCTAATATACTGCTTTCCCTCTTTAGTACTCACAGCCCTCATGCCTCAACCTCCAATGTCATCCCATTCAGCCTACAGTATAACATTCTTAATTGTAAACATTCCTTGAGTAAAGAGGCAATGTAGAAAAGTACTAGGAAAGCAATGGTGCCTCAGTTTACATACTTGAAAATCAGAGTATTTGCAACTAATAACTAAATTGAATATTCTAAGTGTAAGGGCTTATATAGTACATCTGAGGTACCATACAAGAGCCATTAAGTTAAACTACTATCCTTTGTTGAAAAACATGAATGTGAACCTTTTGTACTTTGCTTGTTTGTAATATATTCCAGGACAGAGAATTTCCTTCCCCCATAGCATTATAATTGGTCTGTTCATGTTGTGGGACTCCATGAGGAGTCAAATCAAGAAGTTTTCATTGATTACTTAGCAAAGTATGAGGTACTCTATATTGGAAGCTTTGAGGTTTCAGTGTAAAGATTTATTGAAATACTCAGGATCTCAGGCCTAGGTATTTGAGGAGCACTAGATATTTGGTTATGACAGGCATTTAGAAATCCTGGATGACTACTTAACATTTAAAATTAAACAGAAACATCATGTTTGTTTGCTTGACTTCCCAGGATTCAGTTCCACAGCTAACACGTTATACACGTTTTTCTACTTACCTGAAACAACTTTGCTATCTTCAAATGATTCTTACCTTTGGGTTATGCCTACCTTACAGGTAGAATTTAAATTTTATTGACCCTTTTATCCCTAGTGCCTGGGTGATTTTATGCATATATACAGCAAATGTTAGCTGAGTAAGACTAAATAAATAAATTAGTTTTGGGGAAAATTAAGGAAACGAATTTCATATAACTTATAGGTACATTTAGTCAATTAAGATCTGACTTTGAAAGAGTAAATCGTATTACTATGAGGTATGATTATATTTTTGATGTTCAATAATTAAAAAGAGAACTTTGTTGACTGTTTTCTCTTGCTTAAACATGCACACATTTATTTTCCTCTCAGTTACATTTATTTTCCTCTCAGAAATACCAGGAATCTATAGACTGTATACATTTTCTAAGGTTTAAGGTGTTTTATTTTCCTGGGGGAGAGATGTTTATGGAACATGACAGAACCAGACCCTTTAAAATGTAGTGTGAAATTAGTAACAATCTGTAGTTATTCAAGTAAGAACCCTGTGGCCCCAGTAAATATGTCACTGGGACTATATTTGATGATAATTTCCCCTTCTATAAAGCATTTATCCATTTTTTATGTGTAGAAAAATCTAGTAAGTAAGAACACAAGAGCAGTTGTACTACATGGCCTACCTAATAATTGCTGGTCAGTAAGTACTTGGGAAATAAATAAAACTTTTATATTATCTCATGGATCAGAATAAGGAGGCATAAAAAATGACACATTTCTTTACCTACGATATAACAGTACAGAAAACAGTTTCAAATACCTCCAGTATGTGACAGTTTGATGTAAGTGCAACCATAATAGAACAATTAAGAAGTTATGTTAAAAATACAAACACTTGATAAAGAAGTACATGCACAGAGATGAACACAAATGTATATAAGTGTTCACCTATGTGTGCGTGCATGCGTGTAGGGGTTTGTGTATGTGTCATGGTACATGTATGGATGTACCATGAGGTACCAGGTACCACAGACTAGCTTCTGAGAGTTGTTCTACTTTTTCGGTGGGTTCCAGGGCCCAAACTCAGATTGTCAGTCTTGCATAGCAAGCACTTTTAACCTGTGGAGCCACGATACAGAGCTTGGTTTCAATTTGGAAGGTTAATTTTTGGCAAAACTTTACATATCTAGCCATTAGTGTTAAGGAAATTAAGCACCAGTAAGAAGAAATGAATGCTCTTCTGGGAACAAAGGATGGATCCAGGTTGAATTAATCAGGAAGGATTTTGTTTTTTCCCAAAGTGTATATTCCTCACTCTAAAGGATCAATTTGAAACTGGACAGGGAAAAAGATAGACTTCCAATTAAATCCACTCATTTTATATTTTAAGTACCTTAACAAGCAAATGTTACTCAGCTAACATTTGCTGTATCTATTTGAACTATTTATGACTGTGTGACCTTCTTAGTTATACTATTAAAAAATCCTAACACAGTAATTCTAGGTTAATCTATGCCCTAAATAAGGTTTGTCCTTTCTAGTTATTTTTTTCTCTACTCAAAAATCAACCATATAGCTTCTTAAAAGAATATAATACCTAATACTATATTTTCTCCAGTAAAGCCTATCTAAAGGGTTCTTTAAAAATCCTTCAGGATTAAGAAAATGATTTTATTTAAAAGAAATCATGCTGGTTATGAGTATTCATACTTATAAGTATTTATACTTGACGGATTTTAATTTTTTCATCTATCATAGAAGAAATATATGTGATTCTTTTTTTTTCCGAGACAGGGTTTCTCTGTGGCTTTGGAGACTGTCCTGGAACTCGCTTGGTAGTCCAGGCTGGTCTCGAACTTACAGAGATCCACCTGCCTCTGCCTCCAGAGTGCTGGGATTAAAGGCGTGCGCCACCACCGCCTGGCTGAAATATATGTGATTCTAAGATTTTCACATGCTATTCTGAGTTAAAATCTTTAGTAGTTTTTGGAAAATCTTGAAATTTTTCTAATATCATGTCTTAAATTTTGACAGTCTACCTGGAAGTACATGATGACACTGATGAATTTTAAATATTTCAGAGTAATCCAGTAGTCTCACAACTCCAAATGTCTTAAAGGTAATCAAGAAACTCAGGGAGGATATGTATTCTTAATTAAATAAGGGAAGAACTCTTACCATAGGTTGGTGTGCTTTCTCGTCTTCCTTGACTACTTGATCTTCCCTTTTCATATTCATAGCAATACAAGACAGTATCTTCTTCCACAATGTTAAATCTCTTTCGGTATTCCTGATCCAGAAATGAGTTTGGGGATTCAGATCCCTTATGAACTGGCTTGCCCACCATATGTCCTCTGAGGTCTTCACAAGGAAGGTTTCCCTTTTCATCCCTAAAGCAAGTTAAAGGTAGAGGAGATGGGTGTAGCATTAGGGCCATACAAAATTAGAGGGGCCTTAAAACAAACAATAGCATTCCCTTTCAATATATATCTTCAGATCTTTATGGGATTTCTTTGAGAACTATAGGGTTAGTTAAAATTATTCATATTTTGTTTAAAATAATAGTGAGGCTGAACAACTTTCCTCAATATCATATAGATAATAAAGGACAGCTAGAAATACACCATAGGTATTCGAACTTCTGCTTTAGTCCATTTTCACTATATGTAATGTCATAGGAAGAAAAATAATTTCAGCACATAAATTTATTTTAGTTAAAGGATAGATACTAGGTGTAATGATAACAATGTAACCATGTTTCTTTCCTGTCTTTTTATCTTAATGATTTTTGATAGAATTTGTGTTCCTGAAGAACACAGTTATTCATGATTCAATCACCAATATAAAGGGAAACTATGGTCTTATGAATAATATTAGCACCACATAAATCAGTATTATAAGAAGTTCAAACAGCAAGCTATTAATAAAAATGCATTTTAATGTTAATGATTACTATAAATATTAAAACTATATATTTCCTGAGAGTAAAAGGATCTACCTATGGGACTCATTTAGAAAGACTACATAAAAATTACACATTAGCAATGTTTCTTATGGAGGGAGGATGGAAAATAGGTAAAATGGAATTTAAGAATGAGATTTGGGGAATAGCAAATCCACTTTTTCATCTGTAATAATTTAAGGAGAAATTTTCTTAACATTTTATGGGATTCCTAAATCCTATTGTTGTTGTCTAAAAATATTTCTTTTAAGGTATTATTTTATTTTTGTATGTTGTTATAATTTAATTTTTATTGAAAATTTCATGTGTGTTCAATGCATTTTAATCACATCCATCCCTCACTACATACTTTCCTGCTCCAACCTCTCCTAGGCTTCCACATATTATCCCCCCATTCATATCTCTTCATTTTTCCCCATTTATATGCTGTGAAACTTTTAATGAGCACTGCTCAGTTTCTTTGTGAGAATGTCTAATTTGGGTTTAATGTTTTCCGCATGAGTGGTCTGAGGTGCAAGGTCATAGTTTTTAGAAATTAACAGATGACTAAGCTTGTAATGAAAGGTCCCTCCTAGGATTACTTAAACACATTATCTATCTTATGAGGTGTTTCCCTATGTATGTGAGAAGCTTTTTGTTAGAAACTATTTGTATTCTAGAACATGACATGAATGGAATGCTATGTTTTGTCCTGTAGTGAATCACTGTGTTTCATTGATTATAGGTGTAACTTGTTCCTCTAAAGGGTACCATAAATAGGTGCTATCGAACAAGAAAACATTAATTTTACATCAAAACAAGGCTAACGTCTTAAAAACTTATAAAATAAGCCATATTTTAATTAGCTTTTATTACACCATATAAAATAGTGATGAATTTATAAAATATGTTAATTTAAGAATTATGAGTTTCAGTCTACCAGAAATCTGTATTTCTGTATCTTTATTAAAATGCTTAGATGTTGAAATGCAGAGAACTGCCATCTAAGTATTTTAAATATATAGAAAGTAATAAATAATATTCTCAAATCTGACTCAAACATAAAGCTGTCATATAATTTATTTTCTTACCAGGCAAAACTACCATTCATATAATCATTTACTTTTATGCTTCCTAAAACAAATGCATTGAATTATAAATATATAATTGGTTCTTAGGAAACATAAAGAATACAATATATATATATATATATATATATCTTAGCACAAATTTCAATGTTTGTTAGCTGAAAACATTTCTTGAACTAATTGCCTGGTATTTCTTGTTACTGTTAAGCTCTCTATTGAAAAGAAACTGACATCGCACTTAGCTTGGAAACAGTTGTAGTGAATTCATAACACAGGAGAAAGGTTATGTTTATCCGTAAATTTGCACATTTCTCTATGAGGCCTGTGACATGAATACTAATGCAGCTTGTACCAGAAGGTAATTCAGACCTATTGATTTTCTATGTCATATTTATAAAGACATTTTCTGTGGCAGAAAATTACAAGAGATGGCTTTTCCTATAATATAGTGTTATGGAGAAGCAGTCTTTTATCAACAGGTCGGGTTTATTAAACATGTCTATATGGAATATACTTAATAATGTTAAATTCAGAAATGTACCAAGAAAACAAAAATTTCCAGTGGAATGAAGTAACAATATATACACATATGTATGTATAATTAAATATATTAATGTGTGCACATGTCTGCATTTATAATATGAGTTTCTGAAGAACTTGATGTATTCATTGTAATATAAACATTTTCATTTTTCTTAAATTTATACGTGCATATACAAATATAATAAATGTATGCCTAAGCTCCAGATTTAACTATTCAGATTAAAGGTCATTACTCTGGTAAATATTCTTTATACTTAATGAGACATAGTAGAGTTAATAAGACAAATTAGTCATTATAGCTCATAATTGCTTAAGGACCCAAAAATATTTATTTACAACATAAGGAAAGAAGTTTAGTTAAATACAAAGTGAAACCTGTATTATGTTTATATACTATCAAGATTCTTATCCTATAAACGATGCCCTTGCAATATTCATTTAGTGAGCGACTAAAATGTGAGATAGTAAATACAACTTCCCACTTTTATTTAAGAATGTATAAATATTATCTATAAACTCTATCCATTTAAAAACATGAAATTTGTACATGACACTGACATGTTATTGAAGCTTCACAGGCAAAAATACTTCCCTATTATTTACCTTGTAAAATAATTTGGTTATTTAATATTACTCTCCTATCATGTGAGGTATTAATGTAAGATACTGTCCAATGCATACTTAATAAAATATGGTAGTTATCATTATTAACAAAAGTGCATTTGCTATAACTAAAAGTGCTTTCTAGAATGTATTTAGAATTCCTGAGAAAAACATTCAAAGTGTTCTTTAAGAATTGACTATATATTTTAGAAGCCTTTATCTAGAAGCTCCCCAGAATAACACCATTGGTAGTTTATACCTGGGAATATATGGTTCTGCAGGAGGAGGGGGAATGTAGAGATCCTGGAGGGCAGAACTGTCTCTTTTGGTGGGTGTACTGATGGTGCTGGAGGGCGTGGCAACGCTGCTTGTGGGACTTCTAGGTATAAGAGGCTGGTTAAAATGAAAAAGAAAATACATACGCACACAAACAACACAAAACAACAACAATGACACATAGTTACCATTTAAAAATGATCTGTTTATACAAGTTTTGATCTTGGCTGAAATCCAGAAAAATGTTATTTACCATATGGATATTTCCCCCACCCGAAGAAATAATACATACAACAGTTTTTCATGCAGTTCCCAACTCACCTTTTCAATAGTTTAATCATCCAAAAGCTATTTATAAAGTAAAAATACCATTCAATGATTCATGAGAAGACTCATGTCACTCACAAAAAGAAATGTATTTAAATGAACTTTGCCAGAATTGCACTTTTGAAAGCTAATATAAAAGTAATTCTTAAAAGAATTAGTTTTTCACATCCTGATTGACATTTGACAAACTATAGTATTACGTTAGTAAGAATGTCATGAATACTCAGAGAAGATGAAAATGGCTATCAACACAGAAGAGAATTTTCTAGGAAAGTGTACTCCCTCTCAACATAAATACACATAGCTAGCTGTCTGTTCAGAGCCATTTTATATCACATCTGCAAAAGCATGATGAATAAGGTGACACAATCTCTTCATCTTTCAAAGGTACATATATTACTCGTTATTTAACACTCATCCTTGGTTGCATGCCTAATGATCTCTTGGATTTAAGTACTGAGTAGCAAGCTGTCTGATAAAGATACTGTATAAACTTAATTAATGATATATCAGTCTATGAGCATTCCTAATTCTAAAATTCACAGTATTTGAAAATAATTTTGTGGATTGAAAAATGATCCTAAATTGAAACTCAAATTTACAAATATCTATATTTATCTTACAGATATTCCTGATTAAGTATGCATTGTGTTAACATTAAAATAAATATCTCAATTCAGTCTCAAACATAAAGATAATGACCACAATATGAATTGCATCTGCATGACAAAATGGTGCTATTTTAGCCAATATGAAACACATTTGGCATATCTAGATGATAGACTGACAAGTCTATTAGTCTAACATACATTGTTGGATAACCAAATAAATGCATATTACAACTATTTTGCACTGTAACATTTCTTTCATACAGAAAACCCAAAATTGTTTGAAAGCCAGGCACAAATACAATGGAAATTGCAATGTAGGTCACTGGGATAAGCTATACAATTTGCAACTTATTTAAAGATTTTTGACCTTCCTCGTTACACAGCACACCTCAATAGCTTGATATCACACTTCCTCACAAAATGACAGTTAAGTTTAAATGTATGTGAAATCAAAATTAAAGAAAGACAGTAAAAAGGAATGATAATGTATGAAATCTTAATCTTCTCTCATATATGGCTTAAAATTGTCAGAAACTTTACATATCAATTAAATAATTTTAATACATTATGGCAATATGCAATAAAGACTTCCCTGTCTAACAATATAATTCCTTTGGAATAAAATCCAGTTAATCTATTTCTGTCCTATTGAAACAAAATACGTGGCAATGAGATACTCAGAGATATAGATGAGTAGAAGAGTCATATGTACTGATGATGGATGCCATGAAGTCCAAGGATATTAAACAAATGAATTCTTTGTAAGGCTTTGTTTCATGCCTCTGTAATATTTGAATGTAATATTCAGTGATACACACACATGCACACACAATCTCACTCATATTTACTGCAACATGACTGCTTATAGATCTTTTATTTTGTTGTTATATTTTAGGTATAAATACAGATAGCCCTAATAGACAAGCAGTGAAAGAAAAGCTTACTGCACAGCACATTAATTTTCAATACTTTAAAATCAATTTACTATGAAAGAAAAACTAATATTTAGTACTCCTTTTAATGCACTAGTATCGTCTTTTAACTTTAAAGTATCCCAGTAGTATAAGTGAACTTAAACCACTTTCTAATAACGTAAGCTTTCAATAAAAAGCAATTTAACATAAATTTTCATTGTTTTCCCCTCTATTTTAATGTTTCTAATTATAGTTTGAAGATGTCTCTCCATTCCTTTGGTGATCTGTAGCTTTTACTTGTTTGCTTAGTACCTATTTTCTTCTTCCCCTCCCCCCAAAAAAACAAAGAAAAAAGGATTTACAGTTAAGTTTTACAAGGATATTTAAATATGCCTTAAATATGAGGCAAAGACTAGAAGAATATTTATATTGCATAATTTCCCTTCTAGGAGATTTAAATATTAGCAAGGCCAACGTCCTCCAAATTTCTATATCTCTACATTTCAACAAGGAGTTGCTATTAATGGCATCAGTAATTGTCAGTCACTATATTGGAAAATTAATATAAGAAAAACATAAAATGTTCAAATAGATGTCAGGTTTGATTATGTTACCCTGGTCCAATTAATTGAACTGCTTTAAAAATCCAACTTATTTTTACAGAACAATTGAGAAATTAGTCAATTGTGCTGCTGAGTTCAATTGACCATTTTACTGATGGTAAGTCAGAGGAAGTATTTTAATGGATTTATTTTGTGGGTGTCATCCGGCTTATCAGCATGCTCTATATCAATTAAATCTCATATAGTAAATTATTCAAATACAGGCAGTTATTGTTTTGTACTATTTGAACTATTATCACCAAGCTAAACAGAAAGAAAATATCAATTTTGAGAATCATGTTAAAAAAATCAACTTTGGCAATGGAAAAGTAAACTATGTCCTAACTTTAAAACATTGTTATCAAGTATTGAAATAGCATAAAATTAAATGACTGAATGAATTCTGACATCATTAAGGAAATTTAGGAAGACAACAGCAATGTAAAAGTATAGAATAAATGAAGAAATCAAGATGAAATTGATTATTGGGAAATTCCTAATTTTAACAAGCTGTATGCAAACAAAACAAAACAAAAGCAAAAACAAAAGAAACCCCATCTAATGCTAGTGTGAAAATACATGGAAAATGACAAACCCCATCTAACGCTAGTGTGAAAATACATGGAAAATGACAAACCCCATCTAACGCTAGTGTGAAAATACATGGAAAATGGCAAACCCCACCTAACGCTAGTGTGAAAATACATGGAAAATGACAAACTTAGTGTCCCTCAATTAAAACCTAAGGATCTTTTGGATTAAATTCAAATTTAAAAAGTATACTATCTGACTAAAACTTCCAAGGAAGAAAATATACTAAAACTAAACTATAGCTTCTCTTACATTAAAAACATTTACTGTAAATCATTTATTTGTAACATAGGATCATTGTAACAGTTAAAATTGTACTAGTAAGGATTTGCATTTTCAGCAAAAAGGAGTGATGATTTTTTTCCTTCACAACTTTAATATGTTTGGGTTAACACGTATGAGAAAAAACTACTATCAGCAATTAAGGGTATTGTTTTAAGACTGCATATTGTCGTAAAGTTTCAATATAACACGGTACTATGCTATGAAATTAAGTGTGATTTAGATCCATTTTGAATTCCCTTCCAAATAATTTTATTTAGTAGGACCTTGTCATAACATCCAATATGGTTCTTTCAACATAAAGCTCTTCTTCAACAAATTGGACGGCATTCTGTCGGAGAAGACTGTTTGTGTGTGTATATTTATGTGTGTATGTGTGTGCATGCAGGTGTGCACTTTACTCTTGTAAATCAAGTCTGGTAAATTATTTCAGACACTGTCATTTGTCTTTTCAATTTTGTATGCATCTCTTTAAATGTACATTTAGAAGCTTAATGAATACTTACTATTGTCATCAGGACTCGGAAATCTACTTAGAACTTATATAGGCCTTTTCAGCATCAGTGTAAACTGTATAAATATCTTAAAGACATTTTCTAAAACGTAATATGGTACAAATCTTTCCCTGAAGTATGAGTGAAAACTTCAGCAATAACATCTTACTGATCAGTTTACACATTGATAGAGGGTTGTAATTTTCAAAGAAAACTTTTAGCTTTTACAAGAGATAAGTGGATCATTACTTTAAATCATTTGATGGACCAAATCTTTTCTTCTTTTTGTCCCCCAATACTAATTTCAAAATAGCACATCTGAGGAGTACTGACATATCTATTATCTATATCTATATATATACATATATCAGTATATGTGAAATTTCTATGGCAAAGATTATAAAAAAGAATGTCCACACTTAAGCAACTCAATTTGAATTTTCAGTTTCACTTGAAATATTTTATATTTTGAAATCTTTGGCAAGCATATCTTAATTTAGTTGTCCCTCAGTAAATGATCCAAAGAAGTTAGAGACATAACAGTCTTCAATGAAGCTAGTGACATAGAGGCAGCCCCAATATTAAAAATGATAAATACTGTAATAGTACTTAGTTCCAAAATTTGCTTATGTCAAATTCACATAAAAACTTGTTTTTCTCTTTTAGGGTTAAAAATGTCAACAGAGATACCAATGATTACAGTAAGTATATAACCTAGCCATTCATATTATTTATTCTTATAAATAATCACAGACTCCAGCTGATCACATGACCTCAATTTTCTGGCACAGGACAGTCTTTAATTCCTTACATAGTTTAGGCACATTCTTATTACATCCCCAGTACTGCTATCATTTAGTACCAGAATATTGCTTTATATTAACTACTATTTCCTTGATCATTTTAACAAATGCTCCAGAGAAAATGTATTCTGGGTTTGAAAACAGAAATTTGTATACAGTCTTGTACAGTTCATGACACATAGAGAATGCTAGATATAATTTTAAAAAGTAAAGCATACATTTTTATCTGGCCAATATTTTTCTGAGTGATAAGTTATTTGAACAGATCTTAAGCAAAATAATTGAATGTGTTTAAAAGTTCTCAGTTTCTCTGCTTCTACTAGAATACAATTTTATAAATATAAAACATTGTGTTTTTTATAAACATGTCTATTTTATGTTGTTCTTACTATACTATAAATACAACAATGTTTTAAGGCAATAGATATAAACAGGAGACCTTAGATACTTGATTTTAAATAACACAGATATATGGGCATAAAATATGTATGTTATTATACAATATAAAATATAGCTTTGTAGTCATATTATAAAACAGCATTTTTCCACCAAATCATTTGTATACTGTACTGATGATAAAGCTAGTATAGGTAATTTTGTGCTGTTAAATCTTATGTGCATAATTAAAAGGCAATACTAAAATTGAAGTTAAGTGTTCCAAAATATAATTATCAGTATTCTAGGATATTAACTGAAGAAACTACATTGGAATTTGAGGTTTTAATTGAAATACTTTACATTTTAAAATCTCTGAAAAGCATAGCTTAACTTAATTGCCAACTATTTAACAATAGCTAACGTCATAACATGGGTTATTATTGATAGTCAGTGTTATAACAGTAAAAGCATTTGGCAGAAACCCACAAATGTTAGATTCTTTGAGTGTTTAAACAGTAATGAACTATAAGTGATGTCATAGCTGCTTATAGTTATTTTCTAATTTGAGCATGTAAAACACAGAAATACTACTGTTGTCTAACCAGAACAATTACATTTTTAGTTAAAATTATTTTCTAGTATTATACCTCATATAAAATATTTTTTCACTCTCAGAATCATACAAACTTAATTTCACTGATGCTTGTTTAATAACATCAACTAGCATCTTGGATATTGAAATAAATTTTATTGCTACTTCTGTGACTCTTACACAATTACTTTAACCATTTATATCTGTATGTACTTTAAATTTAATGTGATCAACATTCTCTAGTTGTTAAATCAATTGATATTCAAAATTGCTGTTGACTATTATCTTTCTATTCAAAGTCCTTTAAATATCCTGTAAATTGCCATCAAGGCTAATTAACCATAAAATTTAAGTACAAAATCACAAACCAACACTAAAAACTGTGGCATTAAGATATTAGATTTATGGAGTAGAAAACAGTTTAGGAACATATTGCTATTCATATAGCTTAATGTCAATTTTCATAAAATGTCTTGAACAATATCTAAATCAGTTTTTTGAATACTAGCATTGATTGAGCTGAGATGTTTTTCTCCACCAAAAGCTGGGTTCTTCAACAGTTTTAAAAATCCATTGGTTCCAAGGGATGATTTAAGGAGATTTCTTGGCAGTGTCCGGCTAACCCTTCAATACATCTCTTGTAAGAAGAAAATGATTGCCCACATGTTCATGTTGCAATGCATCCTAGTTTACTACGGCAGACTTCTAAACATATACATGTCATCTATCTAGCACTCCCTGGAATTTATTTCACTGCTAGAAGAATGTGACTATATGCAATCACCATGCTTACCACATCCTGGAAATTAGCAGAGTGCCACTAAGATGATTTGAAAGCAGCTCTCAGAAGGCAAGATTTCCCTTGTTTACCATCTTAGAATGAAAGATTGTATCTCAAAGGTAGACATCTCTGTTTTTTATGAAAGTATACAGATGACAACAGAATTCAATTTTTCAGATGTAATTAAATTTGGTCATTGTAGCTAATTAAGGGATCTTTATGTCCTTCAGTTCTATCATCAAATGTTTGAGAAAATAGTATTGTATCAAAAGAGCTGCCAAATTTCATGAAATGTGCTGATGAAATTTCTCTGTGAGCATGAAGTTGAATTGTATGCTTTTGCTTATTTGGATATGATTTCCAAAGAAATTCCAATTCAAAATCTGCCATTGCAGTTAATTAATATTTAATGGCCCTATTTTAAACAGTTTAGAAATAAATATCTTAGGATACATGATATTTCATTTGTGTAAATACATTACAGTATTTGTTTAAAATCATTGGTTTGAAAAAGATATATGCACTAAATTTGGCCTACATGTTAAATCAATTACAATATTTATTTGAAAAAAATTAGTAAGTTAAGCCTGGTATTAAAAATTGAAATAGACCTGCTGGTTAAATAAATTCCATTGTTTCTTTGCATAGCTTTTAATTAAACTAATTCCTACTAGATTACTGGTACACTTGACAAAAACAACAAACATAATTCAAACTAAGATTTCATATAGATTTATATTTAAATGAATTAATATGCATTCAGGTCTCAGCCAATTTGTATAGACACAAGAATTAAGAAAACAGTTAAAAGCCACTTGTGTCTACATAGAGGACTGTTACTGCATTAGTTTTTATGGTTCACATCTGAAGCTGGTTCTTAGGAACTAGGAAAAAAATACCTTATACAATGGCATGAAGTAATCCATAATTGCCATCAAACCTCATCTTATTATCTGACTTTTCCTCTCTGCGATAGTCTGCATTCAAATTCTAGATTTTGTAATTGTAGGAATTTCCACTTTTTCTTTTTCTCAAATCTGTATTCTATAAAAATTCTAATCAGGTAATTTCCAAGAATCCTCAAATTGTATTGATTTAAGTACAGACTAATGTCTTAAGATCAAGAAAGAACTCTATAATGGCATACTATCCAGTCCTCAAAATATGTCTTAGGATCATGTGGTGGTGGTGCTATTGTCAATTACAGAACAAATACATTCTTACTCATAAGAATTTGTTTTAGCACTGCTGGGAAGAATTTCATTAAAATGAATTCTTTCCCTTCTACTTTGTGAAAGTCATCGTTGAAGCTATTTTCAAAGATGTTAAAGGTAGTTTTGTTTTCCCTAACTGATGGTGAACTTGGGCAATATATTCAGTTAAATAGAAAATTTACAAATATATTGGTATACATACATGTACTTATTTAAATTATCTCCTCTAGATTTTATATTATGAAAAGGTAACCATAAAATATTAAGCACAATTTAGTAAGTAATGAGAACTGTATGTATAATCAATGATCTGATATTGCTTTTTTTATAGACATTTAAGAATGGGCCTAAAACAGTACCTTAAAATATGTTATAGTTATACTGTAAGCAATGATGGAATTTTAAAAAAGTCTGTGTCTTCTAACTTTAAAAAATTTCTTATATGAAATGGTAATTGCGGTAACATTCATTCTCCACTCCAGTTTATGCTACCAAGATAAGGATCTAACAATGAAATATGATTCGATTTTCTATATAGACTACTTAAACACATGGATCAACAAAACCTAGGATCTGTTTGGTGTTCAGGTCCCTTTATGAAGGTCTACAGAAGAATAATAAATTTATAGACATGTAAAGAGGACCACCTAAATACGTGAAAGTGTGGGGCTCTTGTTCAGTGTTTCCATGCTTTCAAACTTTGAAAAAAGGATTTTGGCATAGACATGTCAATAGAAAATTCCAGAGTAAAACAACAAAGTCAATAAAACAATTATTTTATGGAGAATTCTGATATGCTTATATATGACCAAACAAGGCAAATAGCGTCAGAACATTAACAAGCATTAGATATTTTCGTATAAATAAATATTACGAGCCATTGCATTTAGACATTTTTATGCAATTGATATTTATTCATTTGAAGAACAGAAGTTTCACATTAAAAATATAAGTGTTGTTAGCACTGGAAAATTTTATGTCTTTTAATATTATCTAAATGCCAACTTTGAAGCTGATAAGCAGTCAAGTTTTAAACAATGAAAAAATCATATTCATAAGATCCCTTTAATGGGGAACTTATTAGAAAAAAATCTTGTGGCTCATAAAGTGCACTATTAGAAAGATTACTTCTTACATAGCAGAGATAATAATGAAACATTTCTCCTAACATGAAAAATGGTCAGTATTCTAAATTAGATGGGCAACTATTTAAAAAAGAAAAAAATCAACTAGAATTCTACAAAAGGTAATAGTCTGCTACTTTAAAAACTGCAGATTTATGAACAAATTTAATGTTTAGGTATTATATACTGATTGAAATAAAATGTATTAATTTCTTGTCTTTGTACAATCACAATATTTTATATCTTTTTAATAAGTCATATACCGTATTGCCACCCAAGTTAATATTTCATAGTGAAGTATTATAATGAAGAAAACTGCAAAACTTCTAATGGAATACTCCCTGGTTTTGCTACCATAGAGGGTGGAGAAGTGAAAAATGAACCATAATGAGGAATACACTAATTAATTTTAATTGCTAATTTGAAAATTAGGTTTCTACTCTTTATAAATTACAAGTTTATTTCCTGATTTAAAGTAATTCTAAAAACTATCTGCTAGCTTCTTCCAGAAGTGTATGTGATTATAATGTACAAAATGTAAGATTATATCACAAAAATAAACCTCTCAATTTCTTTCCTCTCCATATTTTAGCATTAAATAACTTTTGGATTTTTATAATTATGCTTTAAGTTTTAAAAATTGAATTAGTGTTATTATTTGGGTTTTAGTTATTTTCTCAGATTGCATCACAATTAAGTCTATAAGGATAAGCGGTGAAGAGATAATTTCACAAACAAATTTTCAAAAGCATACAAGATTAATTCATATGCTGCTGAGATGAGGCACAAAAAAGAAGCATTACTGAGAATCTATGGCTAAAATGATGGTGTATGACTTATGATTAAGCTTCATTACCTGCAGAGCAAGGGGCTTCCATCTCATATTTTTCAGTAAAGCTGGTGCTGAGGTAAGCATGCTCTGAGGTCGCTTTTTCAAAGTTAAGATAACACCACTCGGGTCCTCTCGTAGTGCATTCACCAAATTTTTCAACTGCCACCCCACCTGGTAACCAGCAAAATCATTACAATAAAATTGAGGTACAGCACTCAAAGATTTAATGTTCTCCCCCTTTAATAAGATTAGTAAAAAAAGAAATCACATAATTGGAGTATCATCCTACCTATTTTCAGTATATATTCAAGAAAGAAGTTTTATATTTGAATTGATTAACCATATTATTGCATTAGAGTCCATATAATTATGAGACAACATAATGGACATTTACCATATCAAAGCGGAGACTAAAACATATCTTGCCATCAAAGTGATTTGGAATATAAAGAAATTATATTGCGGTTAATACTGCTTAGCTGCTAAGTTTAGGCCCAAGCTCTTCACAAGTACAATTTAAAAGTTCACATGCCAGAAAATAATGAGTTGGCAAATCCTTGAACTAACCGCACCACATGCTTTCTCATCACCATCTTTTAGAGATATGTGATTCCAAGTGTCTTTAAATTAAGACAGATATTGTGCTACTAATAGCAGGTACAAACACACCCAGGAAACATTCTGATGCAAAGGCAGCAGCATCAGTGAAATAAACCTTTATCATGTTATAAAGATAGATTTAAAAACGACATGGTAGTGTTAATTCAGTGTAGCATCTACTGGAAATGTGTTGCAAATAACCCTGTAAGTTTAATATATTGTCTGCTAAATTTAATGAAGCCATTTAATTTAAATATCAACTCAACACAATTATGTCCAATAGTAAATGATTTGAAAACTGGTTTAGTGAATAATCATGTTAAATTATTTCACTAATCATCTTTAAAAAATTTAAACATAGAACTTCTGTTAGTTTGCTTCAAAATGCATTAGTGATGCAGTATCAGTTACTTAAGGTCCCAGAACTGGCTAGTTAAAACTGGTAGTTTTAAAGAAACATTAAAATTAATTATTGTGTATTATTTGCTTTTAAATATATATTTCATATTAATATTAAAACAGAACCATTTATATGAAGTCTAATACAAATATACTGGGTCAAAAATTAAGTAGGATTGCAAAAATAATTCAGCAAATGTTCTAGATAGTGATGTAGTTACTTCTTAGGCATCCAAGGCAAATATAAAAGATGTATTGTGTATACTCTTCATCAAGTTTTTGCTTAGAAGATATTACTCAAGCTGGAAAGAATAAGCACTTCACCAAATGAAGCTAAGATCTTAAGAGACTATGAAGAATTAATCTCAAATGTATTCCTTGTAGTTTAATGGCAGATTTTTGATGTATTTATTAATCATTCTCTAACTGATAAATTCAACTACAGATGAACTGAGTGAAGACAAGAAACCACAACAACAAAACAAAGGTGATTCAGTACTCAAAGTCTTGAATATTTGGCTATGGAACAAAATGGTCACTATGATAAATAGGAGGGCAGTACTTTTGAAAAAAATTAATGCAGATCAACTTGTATTATGGAACCAGACAAATGCTTCCTACTTTCTGTAAGAGGGGATTATTATATAACTTACAGCAATTCTGATATCTGATATCCCTCTGATAGCTAAGTAATGTCCGGATAGCCACTTGTACAAGCTAAGAGGCAACATAAGTGATGTAAATACTCTTGCCCCCAAATGAAACCTAATGTAGAACTACAAATTTGAAGGAAGACAAATTACTCATACAAAATTTAAAAATAATTTATTAATGATAATCATGCCCAATTTAGTAAATCAATTAGGAATTAAACAAGCAATGAAGAACTTATCATTTTCAACAACTCATTACACATTTATTTGTTTATAGTTTCTTTTTATTTGATGCTGTAGAATCACTATGTATAGTTTAATACATTTATATACTTTTTTACATAGGGTCTTGCTACTATAGTTCTGACTGCCCTTAAATTTTTGACCTTTTGATAATATTCTTGCCTCTGCTTTCCATGTAGTTGGATTACAAGCATAAATGACCAAGGTTGGTTTAGTTGAAGACATTTAAAGTAGCATACTTTCCTGTGAAATGTACCGTTCAATTTATTTGTTCTTTTCTGTTATACTTTCTGTATACTTTTGTAAGTAAATAATTAAAAATAGAATTACTTGTCCACAAGAAAGTGGAATTGTTTCTGATAACAAAGTTAACTTGAATATACTTTAATTTTACCTGAGTATTATTTAATAGCCAAATATTTGAGCATATAATTTGACTATGTTTTAACCAATCTGCCTACTATCACTTAACATAATGTCATCAATATTTTCAACAAAAGCAAAAAATCTATATCAAGAGCTACATGGAGTATATGCTTGGCTTACAAATTATATTTTCATTATAATGAAAGCTAAGGCCAAATATGTAACACTCTACAATTGAGCCAATATTGTAAATTCTGTAAATATTTACTATGAGGGGATAAAGAATTATGTGTGGAACAAAATAAGTCTCACGGTGGTAAAAATACCTTATTTTGGTTAAAATAGATATATAGAAGGCAGAATGAAATATAACATCATTAGTGATGACTACATTAAGGGTCATTCTCTTTAAATTATAAATAAATTCTCTTTATTTCTTTAAATTTTACCAATACATATTTGAACATTTTAAGACCAAAAAAACACAAGGTTTTAATCTACAAATAGGATACTTTGGGAAATGAAATCTTGAATATTGCATTTTAGATAACTAGTAAAATACAAATACAATTTTATTAAACAGGTGTGTTCAATAAGAACTGCATTGATTTTTTTTATTCCATGGCTGATTTTCGGTAGACACATCACTTAAGCATTAGGCTCATTTATAATAATTCTGGAATGCAAATGAAGCCCAAGGAGTAGTTTACACAGAAATATTGTAATTGTATATGTTGACTTTATTATTTGAATGTCTGTTTCCTGGTTGTCTTTTGAACTTATTAATTTAGATAATTTCAAATTATTTCATGTCTTTAGCTCCTATTGTTTTATATTGTCATACATAACAATTGTTTTTACTGTATTAGCAAATGTGATGTGTTCTTACAACTTCAGGCAGAATGATTACCTGATATGGTGCTGTGATATCATTACATTCTTGTAGTCAAGTAATGAGGTACAAAGAATTCTCAAAATAGATTTATTACCCTTTACCTTATTGAGATAGTTATCAGTGACAGATAATAAGAGAACATAGATAGAAGGTGTGATATAGGGAGGCATATATGTATGTTACAGCTCTAAGAATGTTGAGATCCTCCATGCAAAGCGCTAACTGTAAGTGTACAAATGTCAAAATAGATAAACCACATAAATGAAAGTTAATCAGTTTCTCAAGATTAACATTCTAGTTTCTAAGTTATGTTTCTGATTAGCTTTAAAATATCATGTGTGACAGAATTAAATGATAGAAATCATATATAGTAATACAGAAAAATAATGACATCCTTTCTACTGGCTTCTGAGTTTTCATGTAGTAAGACACACATGAAGCTTGAAGAAGTGAAGAGAAGACATCCTAAAGTCTACTATTATTAACAGGATAAGCCACAAATATTGGAAGGAATCAAAGTATAGAATTTAGAGATATTAGATGATGAATAAACATGGAAAAATTCACTTATAAATCAAGTGATAAAAAAGGAATTGCTTGGTTTGTGAAACAGTGAGCTCAACATCAAGACCATTTTCAATAATTTTGCAGTTCAAATGATTATAGAACTTCCAAAGTTTTAACAAGAGGGGTTGGGGTAAAAAGAGATAAGGACAGATTAACCTGTGCAGAGGTATATGGTCCTACTACATCTCTGCCTCCTTGCCCTCTCTCTGAATAAGGTATTTTTTTCATGCTGTCTTTTTATAATAACCTCTTCTCTCTTAATAGTTTCTATTAGCAACATCCGACACATGATTCTCAAATCCTTCAAACCCTTTCTGTTCCTTATCAAGTGCCTCAGTCACATACTCTGTGGTGCTGATACCTACCAAATAATCACATACTAATAGTTCACTGGAGTAGATTCTTTATATTTATATGAAATTAATTTAATTTATATTTTCCTTTTTACAACAGCTCAATGAAGCAAGTATTCAGGTAATTTTACATGTAATGAAATGGAAACAAATGATTGTGTGGAGGGCAAGATTATAAACTAAATGGTAGAGACAAGAATTTACATTCATGTCAGTTCAGTTGTATAGCACAGTATCTTCATTCGAGTATCTTCTGGCATTTCAAATGAAATTGGTATTCTACAACACAAACATTATCTTCCTTTTATTCTTCATTTGCCACCACTACCAACAATTTCCATATAATTCTCTCAAGTTTGGATTCACCTATGGATATTTAAACCATTTATCGGCATGTGCATCGTGAAAAGATCCTAGCAATTATATTTTCTTTTGATTGTCTTAATTTTAGACAGGGTACTTACTTGCTAGATTTAAACCTGAGCTGTAACCTACTTTTCTTCTAGCCTATTACATATCCACAGTACTACTATGTGCAAATGTTTTCTTCCTTTCAATGGTTTTAAATTTCTCCAAGTTATAGCTTTTTTCTCTTAAATATGGCTCTCAGATATGAGTTTATATTAAACACACCTAAAAAGCTTGCTTTTCAATGACAAACTGTTGAATTTTCCTCCAGAGATTCTGATCCAGTAGTTGTTAGGTATGAGCCTAATAATTTGCTGTGCTTTCTAAATTGAAGTTTCCATATGATATTGATGCTACTTGCTTTTGGTCTGTGGAAATCATACTTTGAAAACTGTTATAAAAAATGATGAGATCCCTGGAGTTAGTGATTTGCCAATGTCTACAGTATTTTATATGCATTTAAGACCAGACATAATAACATAAATCAATATTTACTGAGTGCCTTACAGTATACTTATAATGGCAAATGCAGCATAATCTGTGGAGCATTAATGAACATAATGACCACAGGATGAAATGAACAGGTAAACAAATACTTAGACTAAAATGAAGGAAATAATTCATTAGAACAAGTACAAGGTATGTAGGAGAAGCATCTCACCCCTGCAAAAAACAAGGGGGCAATCCAATGCATTCTATCCTTGGGTGTTTGGGAGAAGGTTTCTAATTAGTCTAAACTGAAATCTTTGGTGTTTGGAGTGAAGGACACACAGAAATTCAATTGGTAAAGAAACCTATCTAACAAATTATCATAAGTTTGAACAATTTTCAACAGTTTAGTGAGGGTGAATGACAGACCAAGGGAAAGATAAGGAGGCAGGAGAAAGAAGCAGATCACTATTAGTAGCTCTGGAAATTGAACAATTAAGAGTTGGTTAATGAAAGCTTTCATCACATGGTAACAGAAAGGAAATGATTTTTGCAGAAGTCATATTTAGGATGTGCGCTATCTTTAAGTTGAGAATGGGTGATCCATTAATACAAAACATCTTGGCTGCTTCAAAGTAAGATCAATAGGTCCCCCTCTCTGCTGTGGGTCCCAATTCAGCATCAATTGTAGCCAGCTTTCCATGGGTTCTACTATTAAACTACAAAGGCTGTTTGCTTGTACTTTTTCTGTTACTTCTAAAATCTTACCTACTCATAAAGGCTCATCGTTTTTGCAATACCCATCATAATGCCTCTTTTAACAAGTAGAGCCCCATTTTCTTCATGTGAATCTTGCAATACTGTATCTCACCAGTTTAATTTTTACCTTACTCTCTTTCTCTAGTTACCATAACAAAACTGGTTTCTGAGTTAAAACAGAATATCATGTTTAGACATACTCGTCAATAAATAATATATGCTTTATAAAAGCAGACAAGAAGTATATGTTAATTTCATTGATGAGATGATGATGATATGAGTAATATGAGAACTAAATGTTTCAGTGACAGGAGAAGGGATGCCATTGGTAAGATTTTAGATACCCAAGTCAAGGTTTAGACAAACAAATGTGATGGAGGAAGTCCTTCTGTGTATATGTTGATAAATAAAGCACTGTTGGTCAATAGGGAAGCAGGATAGGTGGGACTAGGAGTCGAGGAGAATTCTGTGAAACGTAGTGAAAGGGGAGTCGCCATGTGATCCTGGGAGGAGAGAACACAAGTCTGGTGTTCTCGGTAAGATAAGACCTTATAAAAATATATACTAGTAATTATGGGTTAATAATTAAGTCAGAGCTAGCCATTAAGAAACCATAGCAAATGGCCAACAGCTTCATAATAAAACAACAACAACAAAACAAAGCAAAACAAAAAAATGTTTAAGTGACAATAAAATAATCTGAAATTCCAAAACTGGTTTAGTATTTATATAAAAATCAAGATGTAGCATTAGCATTTTTATATACAATTAAAATTTGCTATATAAAAGGATAAGTGACCTCCCATCTAGAAAAAGTAATATACTTGATATTAAATGTATTTACCAAAGAAACACTACAATATTGCTTGTACATAAATATTTAAAAAACAGTATTTTATATTAAATATTCCAGATCTAAATTCATTGTAATGTGATTATGACAAATAATAGAACAGTGAACAAAATTTTACAACTAGTATAACTTTTTAAAATTATTATATTTGCCTTACACAAAGTATGTTTTATTATTAACTCTAGATAACATTTTTTCACACATGTTGAACTAATGCTAGCCTTTCCATTGGGCAAGTTAAGAAGAGTGACTAATTTTATTACTTACTAACTTATAACAAACCCATATCACATATATCAAGGTATATTTTGTCTAAAATTTCCCTAGAAGGTCACTAAGATTCTGAATGTTAGAAGCTAGAAATTTTGGTTTTAACTGTTTTTGTAAGGCTGAAGAAGTTATCAGTGTTCCTGCATAAAAGGAAACACAGTGGGGATGTTCTGGACAAATGGCTGCCTGGAGTGAGAACACAAGGGTCTTTGGGTTGCTGCTGTAGAGACAATAGATTTTCATTCCTTTGGGCACATAGAGTGAAGAGGTCTTTATAACAATCCCGGGTCTATTGGTTTTCCAAATATCTGGTGAGTTATTTAACTAAATTATGAAATAACAGGCATTACTCTTTGGACCCTTGTAGGAAAACTTACAAACATTCATAAACAAAAGAATTTAAGACTATCATATCAATCTAGACATTTTCCTTTTTCATGGCTATACGTGGAACTACAGAGATCATCTATATATCCACAGGTAGGAAAGGAGAATTTTTCTTAAAATTCTTTAAAAATATTGACCTTCACAAAAAGTTTCATTATCAATATTTCCATGTGTCTGTATGTACTCACATTCTTAGTAACCCAATGATAATATATAAATTATACCTTTTCTTAAAGAAAACTTAAAAGACACTAGATAAATATGTGATGTTAGGGGTTATTCTCCACTTATATGTCTTCCTCTCTTTTTATAAAAGCACTGAGGAGAAGAAAGTCAATGCATAAATGATTGCATTATGGCTAAAGACTAGACCTTTGCTAAAGATTTTTGCACTGAGGCATTTATTATAACCTTTGGTTTCTTAGAGTTACTAAAAAAATACTGAACTATCTAGTAAATGAATACTTTGTTAGTGATTTCCTTTTACTTTAGCAAAACAAGCTCCCTAGATGAAATGCCATAGTAACACACATTTCAGAAGTATTGAGTTCTGACATCCCCTGTCTCTCAAAGATCCTAGAACTAGGTCCACACAATTCACCTTCAATTTTTCACAAAATGTGAATGAAAATCCTACAATCTCAGTCATTTGAGATACTGTAATCTTACTTTCATACAATCATTCATTCCTTGAATATAAGCAAGGAGTTATTCATGATCCAAAGGTAAACTAATGTATATATCTTGAGTGAACAAAACATATGTATAGAAGTGATTTTAAGTTCTACAATAAAGTAAATTTAAAAGATAATTCAGAGTAGACATTCTAAGTTTTATCCATTCTAAATAAAACCCTAGTGTTAATAGTTTACACAGATAATTGGAAAACATAGTCATAGGATAAGATAAAAAACAAATATTTAAAAATGGAACATGGAATTAAATATTTCATTTTCATAAGGGAAAATGTCCTCACAGTTTTATTATTAGTGAATAACACTTCACTTTACATCTTCCATAATGCTAAAGTGCAATTCTCCAATACAACATGAATGTCAAGGCATAGGTAGTTACTTTTTAAAGGACTTTTGCTTTTATGAGGCTTAATTTTAATATAAATCTTAGACCATGATGAGTTGCTCATCATTTGGATACATACATATCTTCAATACTTAATATTTTCACATGAATTTTAAAGGGTTATATGTAAGATATGTGTATGTATAATGTGTGTCTTGATCTGAGTGTTCAGTACTTAAAAGGAAAATTTCTAAGAGAGAACAATTTCTTATTGCCAAGATAGATAGAGCAAGGAAATAAAGTAAGGCAATTTCAGCTATCTAAGAAGTTACATTTTTCCCTCTTAGATGCCATTCATCAGTCATCCAAATGTTATGAGGCTTACATCTTGATTAAGAAGAAAACAGCAAAAATGGTTTTTCCCTTTAATAAATCGCACACGCACACATTCCTATTTCTGCAAACAATGATTTATATTAGGTGTATCCTCTGTGTTACTAGCATCTCTGCATTGGTAAGATGATTCTAAAGCTATGGGCATAGATCAGTACACATAGCTGACTTTTCTTTTTCCCATTTTAACATGGCATTTGTTAATATAATCTCTTAAGGCCAAAAGTTTGTTTTGGAGGGTTCATAGTATTCATTCATATGTGCAATGAAAACTAAATCAAATCCAAATTTATTTTAATTTCAGCACCATTCCTGATACTCTTTGATTTATCCAAACAGTAAAATTAATTGAGTTTGAAAGGTATTGCTAGGGAAAGGAGTGGAAGAAGGCAATCACGTTATAGCAAAAGGGAAAACTGTGGGGGTGAATCTCTGATCATATAATACAGAACATTAGTCCTTTAGAAAGACTCACAATAATACAGACTTTAAAATAACCTTTATCAAGGTATCTGTATGAGTTAAAATTCACAACACTGCTGTGTCTACATAATTTTAAATTATTCTGTTTTAATCATTCCTTCCTATAGCTCAATTCTGTTCTTCAAAATACACTGAAAATATATCTATTTTAAAATAAAGAAAATATTCCTAGTCACCAAAGTTATGGAATTAACCAATACCTCATTATCTTAAAATTTAAATTTCTCATTTATTGATTCTGAGAAAATATCCATACTTCTAAAAATATCAGGCTTAATTTAATTTTGGAGCCCAAGTCACAAAAAAACAATTAAAAAGCAAATTGACCCTTAGAATTAAGAAGTAACAGACTTTCTGGGAGGTAGTGATGCAAGTCTTAAATCCCAGTAGGCAGATCTCTGTGAGTTTGAGGCCAGTCTGGTCTACAGAGTTGAGTGCCAGGACAAGCTCCAAAGCTACAGAGAAACCCTGTCTTGAAAAACCAAAACCAAACCAAAACACACACAAAAATGTATAATTTCTTTGAATAATTTTAAATTTTCATTTACAAGTTATGACAAAGTTATAGCTATTGAAAAATACTTCTAAATATTGCAACATGTCTACATTACAATACAAAATAAACCATATATATGCACATGTATAGTTAACTAAATACCATTCTAAATATTTATTAATAAAAGGTTTTAGTCTATAATTTCCACAATATAGAAATTGTCTTTAAAACTCATTTTATCAGAATTCTGACAACACAAGAATGGTAACTTGATGTAAACCTTCAATGGATACAGTCAACTATACATACCATATATTCTAATTTAAAACAAAACCTTTCCTACTATGAAGAAAATGTAGCAGAGGACAGGGTGAAAAGAAATGTAAATAAGAATATGTGAAACTTTATCTGCAAATGCTAATAATAATTTTATTAATGGTGTTGAATACTAGGGATAAGTATCCTAATTTACAATTAATACTATTGCCTATGGGAATTTTCTATGACATGGTATTCTACAGTATTTTTCTTTCATGTAATAATTTTACCAGAATGTTAAATGCTATCTAATAATTTCCACCCCTATTTCTCATAGGAAGGATTAGATGAAGCTAATATGACAGATTCTTGATTTTTTTTGTCAAGGTTAGGAAAGGGCTGAGATTACTTATACCAATTTGCAAATGAAATACACATTTAAACTGAACCTAGATTATGTAAAAGAATATCTGGCAATAGATACATATAAAAATCAATTGTAAGCTATCATTTAAAATTTCATTTAATAACTAGATTATATTTATCTGCACAGTGGCACTTAAAAGGTATTTTGATAACAAAAATAAGTTACAGTAACCATTCAAAAAAATCAATTACACTCTTCACAGTAAAGTTACTATGAACTTTATAAATAAGAAAATAACAAATCAAGACAAAGAGGTCTGCCAAGAAAAGAAATTGGTTGACAGGAAGTTACATTTATTAAAGTATAACATAATTAATAACATAACTAATTTATTTTATATAAGGATCAATAGAATGAATTCTAGTTTGATAGCAGAAAGACAATGAAATATTATGGTGGATGATAATGTAATGAGTTGATTATGCAAAATAAATAATACAATTTATGCCAAATAAGTAATACATTAAAACCAGTTTGCATACAATTTAATGATGAAGTTCAATTTAAATAATAAAATAAAGTCATAAACTACTATATAAGACAAATAACAACATTACTATGTGTGATCCATTGTTTAATTTTACTGTCTTTTATATTTTTTACCTTTCTAAAAGATAGTATTTTATATGTTCTATTTTAGAATACCAATTCTGGAGAACCCCAATATTGTTCTTGTATTTTATTATAAGACCCATTTACTGACTTTGAGAACCCATCCACCATAGAGGTATACTCTCTCAGCCTAGACACATGGAGTAGGGCCTAGGCCCTGTCCCTAATGATGTGACAGACATTGAAGAATCCCCATGGAAGGCCTCAACCTCCCTGGGGAGCAGATGGAGGGATGGGATGGGGGTTTGGTGGAGAGAGGGAACTGGGATAGTCTAGTAACATCTTGTGACTATATGAATAGAAATACCAGAAACACTGCCATTTGAAGCCTCACTTTTCAATATTTTGGGCTTAAGGGATTATAAAATAAATAACTTCCCCCTTGAAAAGGGGAAATAGAATAGGGAAGGATAAAGAAAATTGAACAAGGCAAGAATGGAGGAGAAATAGTTAATTGAGAAGAGATACATATAGTGGGGAGAGGAAAATAAATGAATTAGGAAGGAAAAAAATATAAGGACAGAATTTATTTAGAAAACTGGGGAGAAAGCACATTTAGTGTCAAACAGTATCATGATATACATGCTACTAGATATCACCCAGGAAGGAGGTTAGAGTTACAGGGGAACACAGGAAGATGAACTTTAATATATTGTGATTATGTTGACTTCTCTCCTTTTCAATAATGTTTTCTTATTTTGGGATTTAAGAACAAAAAGGTGAAGTCACAGTCAGAAATGAGAAGCTAACTGAGAATTAGAGAGGCAAAGCCAAAATTAGAATGAAGTTCCTAAGTAAGTCAATAGTCCTTCAGTCTTTTCTCTTCCCTTCGTCCCCTTTGCTATGACTTATAAGTCTTTCTCAGTAATGTTTATCATCTTCAGTGTAAAAAGGACACTATCTCATAATGTTTCTCTTCCATCTCTCAGTAATCAGTGATCAACAATACTACTCATGCAGTCTATCTTCTTAACATCTCAACCTGGTTATTCCATTTAGGTAGCTTTTATAACCAAATCTATTGAACCATGTGTGCCAAAATCTTCAAGAAGTGCTAGAAAAGTTTTCCCAATCACATTGATATGTTTTAATGCTAACACAAAATAGAAGGAGCTTTTCCAAATGCCAGATTCAATCACCATATATATCCCCTTCTTTGAAATGATATATCTAATAAGAAAGTGTCTCCTTTGATTATACTTAGAACACTCACACGAAAAAAAAAGAATTAAGCTGTAATTTAGCAGATTTGTTATGGATATGCCCAGATTTTTAAAAATAATTATAGTATCATCAACAAAAATATGCCTAAACTCCATCATGAGGGCACAGTTGCTGGTTCAAACTATGTCAAAGTGGTAGGAAGATGGAGAAGGAGTTAGAATGGGAGGAGAAGGAGAGACAGGAAGGGCAAGATGAGAGAGAGAGGGAGAGAGAGAGAGAGAGAGAGAGAGAGAGAGAGAGAGAGAGGGAGGGAGAAGAAGAAGGAGAGGGAGAGGGAGAGAGACAGACAGAGAGAGAGACAGACAGACAGACACAGAGAGAGAGAAACAGGGATTGAGGGAGGGAGAGAGGGAGGTGGCAGGGGAGTGGGGAGAGGGAGAGAGGAAGACAGACAGACAGACAGAATCTGGGGTGTTTTCAGCAGCCTTGGAGGAGTTGATCTTCGCTGGCAGGGAAGACATGCAATAGGAAGCACTCTGCTTTGCTTGGATAGTCATGATTTTTTTTTCTTCTTCCTATCTGGCAGTTTCTCAGCCACAGAAGTATGTTGATGTGAAAAGATTAGAAGCTTATAATGAAGAATACAGCAACATGAAAATGGACATGTAACTTCCAGTTTCACTTAAAGTAATTAAATATATATATATATATAATTTAAATAAAAGAACATAGGAGAATCACACACATCTAATTGGACATGAAGAGGTAAGAGACGTAAGAAAGTCAGTTACTATTGATTATATGGAACATACTAGCCATTCAAAATAACAGCATTCAAAACTTCCTGTTATTCATTTATCTTTCATTAACCCTCATGGGAATATTTAAAATTGTTTTTTCAATGAAATATAAAGAGAATGAGTAAGTTTTTATATTGCACAATACTAACTGCAATACTAAGATTTTGAAATTACAGAAAACTACTGAGACAGTGTCATTGAAAATAATAAGATTTAGCATCACCGTTTCTAATTGTTGAATCAGGAATGGTATAGGCTAATTCTGATAATATTTCATCACTCTGGTGAATTAATTAATGGATTCAATAATTTATAATATTTATATATTTCAAGTATATTATACTACTTTTAATTCAATATCATAGCCAACCACTACTCTACGTTTTCATGACTAGAGAGGCTGCAAGGAATAATTGCAGGCCACAAATATTCACACTTGCTTCAAATGATTCATCTACCTACCCATGCTTTAGCAGTTTGAAAACTCTGTGTTTTGAATAATGTTAACACACTATCCAGACCATAACACAGGCAACGTTAAACAGAGAGGGAAGGCTAGTTTACATTAAATGAAGAAAAATCCATGCACAAATATACCTCTTACTTGAGCATCAAGAAGAAAATCTGGTGATTAATTACATTATTAAAAACAGCTACTTTCATGAAACTCGATGTATCTTCCTGTTTCTGTTTTAATCCCAAACCCATTTGTTGGCTCTAATAGCAGTCTATAAAGAAACAAGATTCTAAGTGGTTCAACGACAGTATTTGGTAAAAGGACAGAAGAGAGGTAGGAAGGTAAACTGTTATTGAGTTCCTAATGTGTACCAGCATTTGTGGTAGGAAATTTGCATATATAAGTCATCCGAGGGAAATGAGCTCAGAGAGAAACGGTAGTAAAGATGAGCTTCAAACCTAATTCTAATTTAAGTTAAATGGATTCTCTACTCCAGTTATGTAAATTCTCACTTTCTGTCCTCTTTACTTCCTAATATGCTTCACCCACTTAATGTCACATTGAATCTTGAGATTTACTCAAATGATTATTAACTTATTAGGATTCTTACTCCTTTGTTTGATAGTTTTATAAGTGGAACAGTAGAAGGGTACAATAAGATTGAAGTAGGAGCATGGAGTCAGAAAGTTACAAGATGTTGAAGAATTAAATACTTGTATGAGTCTTATTTCCACGTACAACAAATTTTCTACGGGATTTATATAAAGAATAAAAATATAAAGTATGTGACATAATATCTGTTTAGTTACATAGTGAAATTTCAGTTACAGTTAATGTTTCTAGAAAAGGCGAACTACTCTGTGATAACATTAGTCATTTAAAGTCCCAATTAAACTTCACAGCAAAAACTAGAGCTGTTTTCCCAATCCTTATTCTATGCAGTTTTCAAAATATTAACCATTCTTGTTATGAAAATGTGTATGCACATTCTCATAGAATTTAAATGTCACCAATTCGTACAGATTTTATTAGTTCATCTGTAAACTTTTAGACTTTGATATTCATTTAATGAATGTCAGATCTGTTCCATGAAGAGCACTCTTTAAACAATTTTCCTTTCCAGTAGAGACTAACTTCCAACTTTAATTTGATCAAGTGCAAATTCATGTGGAAAATATGCAACAGAGGTCTATGTTAAAGCCTCTTGCAGAGAAGGAAGCAATATGAATAGCGATGTCCTGCAATAGTTGCTTCATACCCTTGTCCAAATTCTCACACTATTGGTCCAGAAATTTCCAAAGAGCAATTACTTTGAACAATACCTCTTATAGTGAGTTATTAGTCATCAGAACTGTCATAGGGTTCTTTGTGTATTATCAGCATTTTATTGTTTAGTACCAGCCACATACCAATACATCTTGTTAAAAAAATTTTATCCACTTAGAAACATTTTTAAATTTCATGATCATTGGGAGCCTTTCTAAACTTTCCCCTTGAAAAGGTCTTCCTAAATTTTCTTCTCTCATTAGGACATATGGAAGCAGTTTGAGCACAACAGTGAGAACAGGAAACAATTACTTATCCTAAAGTTACAAAACTACATGTAGAATATTTTTAAAATCCCCAAACATTTAAAGATGAAGATTATTATATTGATAATATCAAATTATTTTAATTTCAAATTCTGGAAACAGACCTTATGCTTGCCAAAGAGGGGGAATAAAGAAAACCATCTGAGGCATATAAAATATACATAAATGAATACTGTTCATTTTCTACATCTTTGAAAATCTACCACATCTATCAAAGACATTAAATGCCACTGGCATTCATAGTTTTGTGAGTAGATTTGTGAGTCTCACAGGGCAAGATATCTTTGTGAACTTATTTAATTTAGCATAAAATTTTTAGACCTAAAACTATATTTCCTCTTGGCAAGCCAAGAGCCAAGTCAGCTATTGAGGATTATAATTTTTACAAAAATGTGCATTTGAATTATGCCCAAATCCTCTACATTTCAATGAATAAGTCAATGTTACAACAGATAAATTAATATATATGTATATATAACCATTAAATTTAACTAGTAGCTAATTCACAAGTATATATAAATGAAAAAAAATATGTTATGCTAGAAAATGTCAAATTTGTAGCAAAACTATTTCCTCATTTTTCAAAAGTCCATGTCTTACATTCTGTCAAACAATTTGGAAGAGTAATTATTCAGTTACTTGTGAAAGTTCTTCAATTATCTTCTATAAAACACTACCTTTTAAATTCACTGATGTCATTTGAAAGATTTTAGTAAATCTTTAAATTAGTTTCTCCCACTGACTCTTAATGTAATTATACATACCACAGTCTGATGATTAACTTGAATCACTTCATCACCAGCGTGGATTTTCTTGCATCGATCTGCAGGTGACTGAATTTAATATAAAAGAAATGATAACATAAGGTTTATCAGCTTTTTTTCTTCTGGGGACATTACAAAAATTCATCTCTTTAATTAGATCTTAAATTAATCATAATTTTCAGGTAATTACTATAATGTGCTTACTGATCATTAAAACATGGCTTGCATTCTGTGTATAGCCACTGATGAAACAAATATGAAATCATACATACATATTTACATTGGAAAACAATAACATCTTTCTGAAAGCATTAAAGAATCATAATAATTGCTATTAAACTTGGCAAACTTAATCCAGAAAACTGTGCTAAACACTACTATGCAACTTTTCTGAAGATATATTTCACAAACAGGCAAATTAAAACAAAACAAAGAAAGAAACAACAAACACTGAGAGAGAAAAACAGAAGGTGTGGAGTTGGAAGTGTAGGGAGGATCTGAGAGGAGACTAGGAAGGGAAACTGATATACTGTATGAAATACGCTGTACAAAAATATTTTCAATAAAAGCAAAAGTAAAAATATGTATGTATATTTCACAATACTAAGAGTTTTAGTTAGGCCTGTCGCATTTAATATAAATAATCCATATTAATGCAAACAGATCACTATTTTCAGGTATATGCATATAATAAGCATTAAAATTTGAAGCTGGATAATTAAGTTTATAATTTGTTTCACTATTTATAAAACCAATCCAGAATAATACAGAACAGAAAATTAAACCACATGCAGCAATTAGGTCAAGCCTTCATTATATAACATTCTCTCCAAGTATCTAATTACAAGATCATGCTGTTTGTTTCATACCCTGTAATACAATTGGTTGAAAAACCACACTAAATTAGACAAAATGGCAACATGTCTACAGTACATAACAATTTCATCATTTCACTTACTTAATATGAAATTAAAAACAAAAATAAATAAAGCCAACCTAGTAATTTGTAAGTTTTACAATATATAAAGAAAACTAAAACGAGATTTGTGACAGAATTTTTTTAATTCTCCATGTCTTGTAATAGATTTTGCAGCCTTATTTTTCTAGTTAATATTGATTAATAATTATATGCATTTCAGGCATCTTTATGTGGCAATATGGTCTTGTATACTGACTACACAGATGGATTTTTATAAAACATATTAATCTATTAATGTAATAGATTTGCTTGTGTTCTGAGATTACTCAGTAGCATCTATTAAAAAAAATAAAGAAACATAGTGTTGTGACAGAACCCAGAAAATAAATTCTTATCTTTGAGACCCATGAATGTGATGTAATTTAAAAGTGATTTTGTGTTATTTGTGTGTGTGTGTGTCCCCATTCGTGTTCATGTATGTGTATGTATCTAGGCCACAAATTGCTTCACTACCTTATTTATTCTTTCTTCTTAAAATATATGTATTTACTTAATTTGTATGTGGGCAAGCTTGTATCTTGGTGGCATGTATGGCAATCAGAGACCAAATCTAGGGAGTCAGTTATTTCCTTCTATTATGTGACTTCCAGGGACAGAAGACAGATCATCATGCTTTGTATTATGTACCTTTACCCGCTGATCCATCTTATACACCACTGAATTTTTTATTTTTATATTTATGTAGTATGTGTTTGTGTAGTGGGGCAGTACAGAAGCCACAGCATGGCTATGGAATTCAGCAGACAACCTTAAGGAGTCAGTTCTCTTCATTTACTGTACTGGTTCCAGAGATCGACTGACGAGTCCTCTTGGTGGCACCACCACCTTAATTTTGGGACAGTTTCTCTAGGTGAACTGGAGCTCATGGATTAGCTATACTGACGGGCCTACCTATGTGCTCCCCTGGCACCAGAGGCCTTCTGAGGTAGCTGGCTGTTATGCGGGCGCTTGGAATCCAAATTCAGGTCCTCATGTTTGTATTCCAAGCACTCTAGCACAAACTTAGCCATATTTTCAGGTCAGTTACTTTTTAAAAATTCATTTCCAACTTTTAATTATTTTGAAAACATGGAAGGCTTCAAATTATATGATCTCACTAGAACAAAAGATATAGCCTATAAAAAATTTATCATAGGCTAAAATTCAAAATAATATTCCAAAAAGTACATTATTGAATGAACTAAGAAAACAATTAGGGAGGTAGATTCTTCTGAGATATGAACCCTATTCTAAAAAAAAGTCAGTGTATCACAAAGTATCTTTAGTAGGTGGCAATTTTTCCATATCAGACCAGTAAGTATCATGTAACAATTCTGAAAGGATTATAAATCACTACTGCAATAGTGCTAGTAACTTTTATCATTTGGCTCAAAACTGAAAACTGATCTTTTCTCTTTTTTTCTTTTTAAAGAGGAATGGGAGAAAAATCTAGTAAATGCCTCTGGTCAAGATGTTAAAAATATCATATCCACATAAAGCTTTAAAAAAAGAAAAGAAGAAACTAGTCTGGTCTAGAAAGTAAAAAATCAGAGTAAGCCATACAAATTATAGACTTTCATTGTGGAATAGTATCTCAGGAATCACTTCCCCTAATTCCTCACTTCAAACATAAAAAAACCAAACAAAGAACTAGGGTACAGCAAAGAAAAAATAAAATTTACCAACTTTAGTGATTGGCTTCACTCAACACAGAACTTCTAATTACAAATTAAGTAGGGTTCCAAAATATTAAAATATTATCAGGAGAAAAATGATCAAAGTATGAACTATGAATGTATTAATATGTGAAACATGCCCAGATTCAAATGTTCCTTGCATCATATAACTATTTACCAAGTTTCACAGAGTAAGTAAAGTATATGAAGCACAGCATTCACAAATGTCAGGTAAATGGGCTTCTTAAATGACCAGGGAGTACATGAATAATCTAATGAATGGTGGCAACAGTGTAGTTAGTGCTTACTGAATTTCAAACTAGGAAATATTTCACAACATGCGTTTTATTGATTTTCATTATGTTCATTATTAATATCAAATATGAAGGTGCTACAACATTCACCTACAGTGTTTCACATCCAACAAGAAACCAAAAAGTTACATCAGTAATTAATTAGAGTTAATAGGGGAATTAAATGCAGAAAGCAGTGATTTCGAAAAAGAAAATTTTGGTAAAACATTGAGATCAATGATAACTGAAATGAACTTAATTCCACCACAGTATTCTACAAAGGAATACAACATAAACATACAATTTGTCTGAATCTCTAAAGGAAAATAACAACAAAATCAAAGTTTATCACCTGCTTACGAAAGACAAGAAGAGAAATCTGGGATAATTAATGGTTTTCTATTACTCAATTTCCATTACGCTAATCATGTTAATGACTTAATATAGTTATATTTCTCTTTTTAAGGCATAGCTATATAGTTCTGTTTGGCATTATCCTTAACTTGCTTATTTGATTTTTACAACCTAGTGAGGTATATACTGCTGATAATCTTTTCCCAATTTATAGTCAGAACACCTGCTACCATCATTTCATAAAGGAAGGATGTTCCTAGGATTCTGGGTCTGTGGAAGAATCTTAGAATTTAGATTTTTAACAAACTCACAAAGTAAGCTGATGCTCCCAGTGGAGGAATCTTACTGGTAAAACCATGCAGCAATAGCCCCACTGCATTGAACTTAGTTATGCTGCAAGTGTCCAGAAAGCCTGGCTGATTAGATGTTTCTCACAACAGTTAAGTTTCTTAAAATAACTAAACTAATTGACAGATGGAAGCAGATTATTTGTCACAATACCTTGTCATGAGTCAGAAAGTACTTAACAAAGATAATTCTCTGGCCTAAAAAAGAAATCTGAACTTCTCTAAACAAAATGAGTAAAATTCCAATGTATCCAGAATCTACTAATTTACTATGTAGTTTTTGATATGTTCTTGGAGTCAACATTTAGCGTCAATCATGTGAAATATATACATATTCAAATTGGAAATGTTTTAATACTTACGTTTTCTGTGGTTCCAGTAATTACATGGAGGCCATCATATGTGGATTTAATATACATACCCTAAGAAAAAGATAGGATCAGGAAAAAGTGAAACAACAGACATGTTTTCAAATATAATATGATATAATTTTATTCATGAGTTAACAATGCAGCCTTAAAACGGGCAAGAAGTTACTAAGTGAATGTTCAGGTTTCTAAAGGTTGTCTAAAGAAGCTTACATCCAATGAAGTAACTACTTGGTAATTTAAATAAAATTAAAGACAAAAAATTCAGCATGGTATCTCAATTTCATAAACATAGCTCATTCTTTTAAAATCTATACTGTATATCCAGTGGCAAAATAAAGATCATAATTGGAAATTCATTTTTTGTATATGTTATTAGCCTATTATACTTGCTAAAAGTAGGCATCAACAGAGATAGTCTATCTGAAATTAGCTGGAGTGAAACAGTAATAAAATCTTACTTCTGCAAATTTTGTTTTGTTATAGTGTAGCATCCTGTATTTTATTTTGTAGTATTTTGTTATTTTCCTGATATACAAGATTTATATATCTGATATACAAGAGATTTAACAGTAACCAACAATACATTTGCAGAAAAGTTTCCATTTAAGATTCATGTAATGAAATAAATCTACAATATTATTTTATCATGTTTACTTTATCCAGACACCCAAATATACCTGAGGTTCCAATGAAAACAAAAATGAAAAATGAAGCAGGAGAGTTAATTGTATGGAAGGATGAAGAAATGACTGGGTAGCTATTTTATTTTCAAAAGTCATTTCAAAATATCATATATTAAAAGGCTAATAGTTCAAAAAACTGCTGAGCCTGATGCTTTAAAAGGGAAATGATATGAATGTATTTTACAATGAAGGTTGTTTGCCAGTGAACTCTAGTTTCTTAAATGGAAGTTCACAGTTTAATAGAATAATAAGTAATAGCCCAAACAAAAGTATACATAGAAATTACCTGACAAATTGGCTAGTCATTTTTGGCTCTAACAATATAGTAATATTCAAACTTATGCTGGTTAGAGAGTATGACATACACACTTTTAAATTAATATTTATCCCATTATTTATGGAAAGCAAATGTTATAAATCTTAGGAGAGACATTTCTACCCTATTAGCAAGATTTTATCAAATCAATAAAAGATCTTAAATACTATTTGTAAGAGGCAAATACTACATTTTTTAAAAGTTTTCCACTAAAAGGTAGTGACAAATTAAAGTGGGAAATGACAGCAAAAGAAATAAAACATATTATTTGGACTAGAAAACAATCATCCTCTATCTATCTATCTATCTATCTATCTATCTATCTATCTATCTATCTACCTATATCTCCATCACCACTAGTAACTATTATAATGTGCTTGGGCATGTTTTTAAGTAACTAATGCTTATTTCACAAAGGTTTATGTGGTGTAACTGTCATTGACACTGCTTTGGAGGTAAGGAAACCGAGTCACAGAATGCCTAGAGAGCAAATCTAAGGTGGTGAAGTCAGGTTTCTTGTCTGAATCCAAATACACTCTCAACCACTGAATTTCTGATTTCGGAATCTTTTACGAGAAGGTTAATGCAATTTTCTCATTAAAACACAATACCTGGACATTGTAAAAAATTAAAGCAAAAAAAACACCCAGTAATTAATGTATATTATTTTCTGACAGGCCCAGGGATCAAGTCACAGGCCTCACTCATGAAAGATAAGCTCTCTTCCAATGAACTACATACACACCTAACTGTTGAAACCTAGTCTAAAAGTCTAAAAATAACCTTACCACATATGGAGTATACATAATGTAGTTTGAAAAAGTACCTACATTTGACACTGGATAGTTTACAAACGTATTTTAATGTCATCTTTGGTAATGTTAAGTAGAGGTTAATTATATTTCTACAAAGTTTTCAATACAAGGTACATTGATTATGATTACTGGTATTTGACAAGAGTTTTAAATGGTTCTAGGAAGGTATACTAGAACATCTAGTATACTAATAAAAGTGTTCAGAAAAGAAACCCAACTCCATGGATAATGAAAATTATGGAAATCTATGTTTCAGGAAATAATATTTATGTGTAACTACTGCAGAAACTAGTATATTTTAAAAGAAATCACAATTTTAACTTAAAGTATTTAGTAGGCAGAGGATTAAATCATTGGTAAGATAATAACACCTTTATAATCTATAAAGTTATTTTCAGATTAAGGTAAGGTAAATAATTACATAAAGTTAGCATTGGGAATGATGGTGCAAGTCTTTAATCCCAACATTTGAAAGGCAGAGGTCAACCTGGTCTCATATTGAGTTCCAGGACAGCCAGGGATATACAGAGAGACCCCGCCTCAAAACAACAACAATAAACAATTAAGATTTGATATAGATAAATAGAGTTCAACTCTAAAACCTTTTCACAATCATGAGCAAAGGAACAGAAAGCATGATTTTAAAAGGAACAAGAATAAGTATTATTTGTTTATCATCATTTCTAATGTCAATAAATCATTTGTTATAACTTCTTTTAATAATGAAAATGGATTTATATATCCTTCTCTCCTTAGAACTAGTTAGAAAAAATGTCCAAGAGTTGGGAACCAAAAGATGGTAAAGAGTTCACAGAGAATATTCCCCATTATTGCTCCTCTCTGAGAAAGTGTCAAACAGGAGGACACAGCATTCAAATACCATTGTTTTTCTGGAAATGTGACGAACATTGGTCTTATAATCTATTAAAACCATCTCTCTTATTTTTTTCTTTTGGGGAAAAACAGTTAATTCTGGCGTTGATTTGAACAGCTTCCTTTCCCTTGCTCAGCATGCTAAGATGATGTTTGATTCACTTCATCTCCAAGTACCAGCTAAGCAATAACAGTCGTGATGGTAAAACAAGGCACATTTGCAGGTAGTTCAAGCACTTCACAAGAGAAGGAAGCCTGAAGCCAGGTTTCCAGAAGGATGCCTTGAGGCCCCTCCCATCTATTCAACTCATCACCTCTTGTCTGTCATTCAGCTTTTAAATGTTTTAATAGAATTCATTTCCACATTTCAAAATTTTCTGCTAATCATTGTTTTTAAAGGCAAGTCACATGGCTTAATCACAACTAAGCACACTTGTTTGCAGTCTCTCCTCTTGCATTTGCCTTTTAGACATTTCCCATGGTTAAGCACTTACAAAATGTTAGTCAAATTCATAAATCGATTTATTTTAACCGTCAGCTAAGGTTACTTAAAAGTGAGTGCATTTTAAAATAGCACTTGGATGAGTCATGTAAAGCCTCTAATCTTTTGCAAACTTGATATGAATCATTAGAAAGAGGTTTACTCTTAATTATTTCAATTAATACTCAACATTTTAGGTTTTTCTTTGTCTGTGAAATATCAATTCAGTTGAAATATTGCCTGCTGTCCTTTAAAAATTAAGTTCTTTATACAAATTCAAATTCAGGATTATCCTCTTAAGCTGCTCATACCTCCCTTCAGCCATTCCCAAATTTGGATATAAGATAATGAAAAAAATATTTGCCAGATATATTTTATTTAGCTTCACCTCATAAATACCTGCCTCTATTGGTTATTATTTAATGCAAAGCAATCAGTAAAAATCAGTGGTTCTCTTCTTATTTGCAAAAATGAGAAAATTAGTACTTATTCTGTCGGGCTGTGAGGAAAATAAAAGGCAAGTAGAAAGCATGTTTAATACCTATCATAACTTCTACATTTTTTCCTTTCCTACTTAAATGCTTGGTTCTTGCCACTTTAAATTTAAGTCCATTTCAAAAGTAGATACAGATCTACCTTAAGTTAAAAAGATCTCTCCAGGAGCTAAATTTTCATAGAGAAAATAAATTGTTCATAAAGTCCATCAATTAGTTTTATCTCACTTCACATGCCTAATGTTCCCCATGATTTTAGTGCAATTATGTGGTTGCATTCAAATAATACTCTTTAGAATCATAGCGTCATGAAGCTCAGAGAACATCTTTGATGTACTCTTGTCCCTATGTTTTCTCTGTGACAAAATCAAGGCCACAGAAGTTAACACTTCTCTCATGTTTTGTGTGAATAATTTTATTCCAGATTTGCAAATTCTAAACTAATATAGTGTTGTATTAGTTCCCTAATTTTTTACTGCACACATTATGCTAAGAACATCTTACATTGACAATAACTGAAAGAAGAATACTCAGTATCTTACATCTGAGGGTGTTTTATCTTCAAAATAATTACTTTGATAAAGGTAATCAAAAGGAGTACAACCATTGAGGAGAAAGTGATCCATTCATATAGAGATATGTTCAAAAAGCCTACGATATATCTGGGAGTATGAATAGAATCAAACATAGTATGTCTATATGTGTGTACTGTTTTTCTTACACAAACATAATAATGATGAATTTTCATTTACAAATTAAATGAGATTAAAAATGATTAATAGCTAGGCAGTGGTGGCACACACTTTTAATCCCAGCACTTGTGAGTCAGAGACAATACGATCTCTATGAGTTCTAGGTGAGCCTAGTCTACATAGTGAGTTCCAGGACAGAGAAACCCTGTCTTGAAAAATTAATAAAATAGAACAATTATGATTATATGCTGAAATAATGGTTATATAAATGTAATTATATATAATGTATTATTATATAACATAATGGTTATATAAATGTGTATAGATTATATATTATTATATAACAACTCTTATATGCTGAAATCATGGTTATATAAATATAATTTTCAATTTGTCAGTTATAGGAATCATTTTATGACTTCTTCTTAGCATATCTGGTTTGTAAGCACCACTATTTGTACACATTGGGTTATTTGTAAGTTAAATAAGAGTTGATTGAATACAAGCTCTAGCAATGTCATGACTGTCAATCTCATAACCTCAAGAGTTATTAAAGAGATAATGAGTAGGTATCATGTATAGTTTGGCTAAGCTGGACAAAAGGATTATGCATGTCCCAGGGAGGTTGGTATGAAATTTACTAATACTATTCAAAATTGTATGCAATTTCAGATTTAATAATTGTTTCTGGAATTTTCATTTAATATTTTAGGACTGCAGGTGATCATGTTAGTTGAAACCACAGGAAAAATTTTCAGATAAAGGGGGAAGTGCTGTAATGAGAATTCTAAATCATAAAGCTTTCTTCATATAAACCTAAAAGTACTATAAATAAGCTTTTAAAATAAGCCAATATTAGATACAGTACTTACAACTTAGTAGGATGTCATGTAAACAGGATGCTATACTTGATTTTCATCTTTTCAAGGAAACACTTATAAAATCAAAAAACCCCAAAGCAAACCAACCAACCAGGCAACCAACCAGACAGACAGACAGACAGACAGACAGACAGACAGACAGACAGACAAAAACACTAGAAACTATGAACAACTAGAGTCAATTTGTCACTAGCAGGAGAAAAGTCGCTGTATAGAATACAGGAACAACCTGAAACTAAATGTCAATAAACGCTTTCTTCTCTGAAATAATTACAAACATAACTCTAAAGACATACATACACGTGTGTGAAAAAACATAAAATTACTTAGAGCTCATTATGAATATGCTTGTTTCCATGATTTCTATTTTCTAGAATATCTTTATCTATGGAGAGAAGGTTCAGAACACCATAGGATAAAACAATATTATATTATAATAGGTACATTGTGGATAAATGCATTCCAGCCATTTCTGTTTAGTATGTCTGTGTCTTTCTCATCCATATCAATTTTATATACTTGCTTTCTACAGTTATATTTAAAAAGCTCTCCCTTGAGTTAAATTTATAATTAAGATATTTTTAGCCAGCTGAACAAACTATTAACATCATAAAAATTATCAATGCATTTCATGAATGTTATCCTAGTGGTAGCACTATCCAGTTACTTATTCAATTCTTATAAAAAGAGATGTGAGGAATGAAATTCTTATACATTATAATATCTGGGGAGAAGGCTCAGTGGGTAAAATACCTGATAAGTACAAATAAAGACCTGAGTTCAGATCCCCAGCCACCACACAGAATGTCAGGCATAGTGGAACTTACCTATTCTCCCAGTGCTGGGAGCAACAGGAGGTATTGGGGAGCTTGCTGGCTGGTCAGACTAGTAAGTTAGTTAGTCTACTGAGCTCCAGGTTTAGTAAGTTACTCTTGTCTCAATAATGGAGAGAACAATTGAAGAGGATGCTCAATGTTAAATCCTGGCTCCCACATGTTGTTAATAGGCATGCCTGCCCAGACAAACATATACAATACACTACACATGGACCCACACACAAAAATGTGACTTTTCTTTAACTACTTACTCAACGGGAAGGAAGATCTATTAAAATCAGAATAAATCAAAGTAAAACAAACATAGAAAACACCTACTTGAATGGTAGGTAACACTGTGCTTATTGTAAAACTCTTATGTCCTTAAGCTAAGGAATTTTAATTGGTGAAAGAATGCAACCACTGACTACCCAATTAAATAGGATAATTTAGAAATTACCTTTAGCATCTCTCTTTTTATTGGTTTCTTTTAAAGGTGGTTTTTATGACACACTCCTACTACCCTCACCTCTACAGGAAATGAAAAGAAAAGAAGGGTGAGTATCTGTGGAAATTCCTAGATTTCTACATTTGAACGTTGCCTCTTTGCCCCTATCATTTGCTGTGTGCAGATAGATGATGGCTTTGATAAACATGCTATCCCTTACCAGCCCTTCACTTGGCTTAATATTTGCCAGCTGAATCACTTCTAGGTGAGCAGACTGTGAAACCAGAGGATCTGATGACAGGGATATGATGTGGTCACAGACTCCAGAAAGAGTTTTACACTGAAAGTGAAAAAGAAAAGTTATGGTAAACATATTTATAAGTAACATACAAATCACCATTTATTGTAATTTTAAACGTTTCACTTTATTTTTTATTATATGGCTGTGTGAACATTAGTGCCGATCCCTCAGAGGCATCAGATGACTCTAGAGCTGGATTACAGGCAGCTGTGAGCTACTCAGTGTGGGTACTGCAAACTAAACTCACTCTTATTCTTGGAGCCATCTCTGCAGCCCCTATTATAACTTTTTAAGGAGGAAAACATAAAGTGGAAGAATGTCAACCAGTACTTGAATTTTTAAAAATTCTTATACAAAAGGTCACCAGGTACACATAATACACAAAATGTATCTGTCTATATTTTTAAAGTTAAGGATACATGAACTCTATTTCTGGGTGTTAATCCAAGTTATAGTTATGTATTATTTATATTATTTGATGCACCATATTACCCAACAATTTTGATAAACTGAGAACCTCTTGATATTGCGGTTTAATTTAATCCAAACTGTATTGATCTAAATTCTAAAAAATATTAAAATCTGGATCCTTTTATTTAATGATAAGAAAAGTTTAAAAAATGATCAAGTTTCTTGAAAGATGTATCACTTGTTTGGATAATTCCTCTTACATTGGTCATGACTTTCTGGATCAAGTTAACCTTTGTATAAAACTTCCTACTTCCATCAGGAAAAATTTGCAACAAACTCAATCTGTTTCTTCACCTTTCGATGACCAGTCAGAAACTTAACTTATTCTGAACCCTTCTGAGGCAGGGAGCATTTATATTCCAGTCATCTCTAACATTTCTCTGTACCCAACTTACCACTCACATCTTAACATTGCAAATATACCTTATCTGATCTGAATGAGGAGAAGATCAAATCAGCAGTTTTTTTCTTTACTGGAGGAGTTACTGTTTTGTGGGAAGCAAGATGCAAGATTCTATCACCCCTAGGTTTTGCTTGTTCTGTGGTGACTGCATTAGTCTTCCAGGAAGGTAATGATCCTCTTTGTCTCACTGGGTTTAGCTTCCCTTTGCTACAGAAACTGTCAGGCTAAATTTGCTTCTGTAATGGGACTCATGATTTTTGCATCTGTTTTTCAAAACTGCACTTTAATAGTGGTTATCAGCTCCTAAAGACAGACATTACTCACATAACATCAATTTCCAGAGGAAAAAAATACGGGCCTGATATGAGGACAGATGTATGTAATTATCACATTGACAATGTCTTTGTCTGTGAGCAAGTTATAATCCGTGAAGCTGTTTACTTCAAATAAGAAAATTAAATAATACAAGGAAGACTGCCTTATAAAGTTTATAATTTATAATATGATAATACATATTTAAAATACCCCACTATCAAAGATAATAAACAAATACTTACATGCTTATCTATTGTTTTTCTTTCTATAAAGTCCTCAGTTCTTACACATGAGATGAATTAAGACAATATTCTTAATTCCATGACCATCTCACAATAAACAACAATCACACTGGTACACAGCAGTCATAGCAAGTTTATTCCTCTCCTTATTACTGATATTAAGGTCTCAGTGCTTTGGATACAAGGATAGTATTTACTTTGATAAACATTTACTCACAATTGATGGTTAGTGTCAATTGTCAACTTGACAATCTAAAATCACCTAGGATGTTGGCCTAAAGGTATGCTTGTGAAGATTATCTCAGTTACATTAATTAAGTGGAATGACCTACTGATTATGGCTAGGAATATTCCCTAGGCAGGAGATCCTGGACTGTTTGGAAATAGGAAAAACTAGCTGAGCAATGACATATATGCATTCATTGCTGTTTCAGATTATGGATGCGGTATTACCAGCTCCATCAAACTGTAGCTGCTGTGACTTTCCCTACTGGAACCTAGAGCTGTGAGCTAAAATGAATCCTTTTTTCTGTGTCAGCCTCCACTGTGCTTGCAATACAGTTTTGAACCATCACACCAGGTTTACATTAATATTAGTATTTTAGAGCTCAATCATATTGAACACTATGCAAGACTGTATTTTAGAAAAACAATAAGAGAAGAGATATATTGTAATTATTATCTGATATTATTGCAAGCAGAAATTAGATATAGATTGCCTACAAATGTTTGGCACAATGAAAACAACTTCATATTAAATTTCAATATCCTTCTAACTTCCCGAAGTAGGTATTATTATAGCCACTGAACACATGTGAGAATTAGGCTAAAAAACAGTTATGGTTGCTGATTTTGCAGAATGATCTAAATTCTTAATTATTGTGTTTATTTTGATTATTACTTATTAACTTGTTTCTAATTGACTTCCCTTTGTATTGTTTTGTCTGTGTTAGATTTGTATTAGATAACACAATTAAAAACATATAAAATTAAATCACATATGTGAGTGTTTGACAATTTAAAATATTGTCTAGAATAAGCCCTTCTTCAAAAGCTTATGGAAATTTTAGTAACAAAAGGGAAGTCCTACTAATATCAAGAAGATGACTGGTAACCACTTCATAAAGGGCAATTTTCTTTTTTCTATATTCAATTCAAAGGATTTCACATCTTTAGTTCTAAAAGCAAAGAATAAGTATGTGTGTCAATATGTGTCAAATAAAATAAGATGCTGGTCCAGTGACTTGATTCAGCACTCACTCAAATAAATCTAAGGAAATATACAATGACAATGAGTACTCTGGCTATTTTATTGGATTGTCATAATCTACCCTAGATTGTGACAAAGGATTAATGACTGAATAACAGTGAGCCATCTCTCCAGTCAGAAAAGGTTAGTTATGATGAAGAACAATTTAAATATAAATGATTTTAGGTTATTTTTCTACTGGATAGTTTATATTAATGTCAAATATGAATTAATATAACTAATAGTTTGTAATGTTAGATTATGGAGTACCACCCAGATATGTTCTTGAGAATCAGCTTGTCTATCTTAATATGAAAATTCTAAGGGGTAAAGGAAGATCTGGAAAAATATGTTTGGCATAATATGATATTAAAGCACTTTAGAGAAGTTACAAAATAGCCTCATTTGATTAACCGATAATAAGACATAACATTCATTCATTATCTCTGAACTTATCTGACATACTAGACTAATACATAAAGTATAACCTCTTATATTTTAAATGGAAATGAATCAAGTGATTTAAACACGAACCCTGTGGAAAGGTAAGAGATGGGAAAGTCTTACATTAACTACATAGCACACCCAATATTTTCGTTTTTACAGATAATTGTCCCTCTCCCTCTCCCTCTCTTTGTTCAGTATTCTTCAGAATATACTGGAGTGAGTAAATGGAAACATCTTTATGTTTACTAAATAGGATTCTAATCCATCTGACCTTGTTAAAACAAAAACAAAAAAAACTCAGGCTCACTAGGTTAAAAGCAACTTCTACTTTTCATTTCTATACATGAATATTAATAACAAAGATTATAAAATATAAAACCACAATAAATTAAGGAATCAGCAAATGGCATACATGTGAAATATATGATTTAATACACACATAATTTAAATTACTCAGGTTTACTATCAGTTACATTGAAAAGAGTAAAGTTTTATTGTGTGAAATGCTAGGTACCGATATAAACATTTTTTTCAATTATAACAGTTTAGAGAACGGAGTATGCTTTTATTTTACTATTTAGTTTGGATACTAGAATAAATGAGTATATATCTTGCCTGCATCTCTGTCACTTTGGGATGAAATTTGTATAAAATACACATTGATTCAAATGACGGTGAGAATTCTAAAGGGCAAATTTTATTTGGAAATACAAATACAAATATAATATCTAGCATCTCAGTGCTTAACAGGTCTTTGTTGAACTAGAACTTCATTTTACCACATTTATTTGTGAGTATATGAGTACATGCATACATACACACAGACACACACGCACACACAAGCACATACACGTGCACACCATGGCAAGAATGTGGAATTCAGAGGATAACTCTTGAAAGTTGGTTGTTTTCCACCAGGGAACAAGATCAATTTGTTAGGCTTTCTGGCAACTGCCTTTACCCACTGAGCCATCTCACTGGGCATTTAGCTAGAAATTCTGTATGTCTATCTATAGTACATAATTAAAATAGAACGCACAATCATTCAGATAACTTTGAAAGAATAAAGTTCAGGAATAAAATTTCATATACATATTCCCCAACATAGGAATAATTTTTATTTAGATAAGTAATGACAATTGAAAGACATTTCAACTTAAAAACCAATGTAATAGAGTAATAAATTTTAATGTAATATCAAAATTATGTCTAGAAAGGATTGATTCAAATATATTCAGGAATCAACTACAGATGCAAGTAAATAAAAGTCATGTAAAGTCATTCCTCTAAAGCCCTGAAAACCTCTAATAATTTCTCTTGTTACAAAAATATGGCAGCAGAGAAAAAAAACACAATAAGATGAAATGAACCTGCTATGACCATAATCATGCCTGCATTAAAGCCATTCATATAGTCAATAATCACAGACTGTATGCCATGTGAATTAAATACCAAATACAATGTTTACAATTCCACAGCGTGGAGTAGCGTTTCTGGTAATTTATTTTAGGTTGTAACCTTAGCATCACAAACATTAAGCATATTTCGCTTGCAGTTCCTGAAAACAGAAAAGCAGCAATAACCCCTAAGAGCTTATGAGTTAAAGATACTAATTGAAAACTCACAGCATTCAAATAATCTTTCCTTCTAAATTCTTACACTGAAATGCGTAGGTCTTGATAATTATTGATAGCATCCACTGTCACTAAAGTTTATAATTGTTAAAATCTTTATGGGTATAGAACTTCAATAAACATAACTGAGAACATTTTGTTCAGTCTTCGTAAATGACACATGGGGATCCTAAGAGGTCAAACAACCTGTACAAGTTGACAGAGTTAAAGGTATAGTCAAAGCAAAACCCCCAAAATCATGAAGCTCAATAAAGTATTTGTCTTCCACTGACTTCCCAACTCTTCAAAAATAACAATTTTGAGGTGGAAATATAGTATTCAACAATTAGATTTAAATGACCAAGAGAAATGTTTTCATAATTATTCTCTCTTGATTACTAGTCTCTTTTTTGGTTTATTTCAAAATTTTCAAGTTGTTTTGGCATGGTCTGAGTTTAAATTTAAATTGGTCATGTAATTGGGATTGAAACAAATCATCATAAGCTCAGGGGCTTAAAATAACACACTTATTGTTTCCCAGTTTCTGTGACCTAGGGATCCAGATACTAGACCCAGGTCTTACTCTGCATATTATATTTTTGTAAGCCTGTCAGATATCAACAGGGCTAAATATCCAAAAGAAAGGCTTACGAAGAGAGAGTCTCTGCTTCATGTTCATTTAGGTCATTAGTAGGACTCATTTTTGTCTGGCTATACTACTGAGGTCACTACTTTCTTTCTTCCTATCATCCAGGGATTATTCTTAGCTCCCAAGAGTTGCCCTCAGGTCTTGATTACATGGAACTCTTCATAGGACATCTTATCATGTGGTGTCTGGCTTTTACAAGAACAACAGAATATTTCTTATCTTCTTTGAGACATTTTAAAAGGGCTCACAAAAGGCTAAGTTCACCAAAGATAATTTCTTTTCTTCTATGATATCCAAGTCAAAAGATAAAAGGTTTTAAACATATCTGAACAGAATCCTTTCACTTTTTTCATAGAACAAAACCTAGTAATATGGGAGTGTTATTCATTGTGTCTTCTGATCTCAACTACAATCAAGCATTACTAATTATACGCCAGGAACATAGATCTTGGTGGCTATCTTAGAATCCTACCCACCTTAGATACGAATGGAAAACTATCAACAGAAAGTCACTGAAATAATACACATTCATTTCTGAGCCACAGAATTGGATTTTGGTTCTCATAAAAGGGCAGCCATGAAGAACTCAGAACTGAATCCCAGTTTATAACTCAATAACTGCATGATATTGGGAAAATTCCTTAATCCTTCCAAGGGTCTAAGTTCTATCATACATACAAATTTTAATAAGACGACAGTACCTACTTCTCTGCATTAGCATGGGGACACAATCTAAGCTGGAAACCAGAACTAGATCTATTTAAATGCTGTTTTGTGATCAGAAAGCAATGACTGGGAGGTTTGTTGTGGGAATCCAAGCAGAGAACACTCAGTGGTTCTCACAACCTGTAGGTCGTGACCCCTTTGGTCAAATGATCCTTTCACAGGGATCGCATATCAAGTAATCTTTCAGACCAGATATTTACATTATAGTTCCTAACAGCAACAAATTACAGTTATGAAGTAGGAACAAAAATTTTATGGTTGAGGGTCACCAAAACATAAAAAACTGTATTAAAGGGTTGTAGCATTAGGAAGGTTGAGAACCACTACAATAGAGGACATATTACTTTCTAGGCTCAAAGGTGACAACAGTTTAGATGCATCAGTGAAGTCAAGAAGAGGTGACTTAATTTGCTTTGGGAATTATATTCAAATAGAATAAATGAGCTGGATAAGCTCAGTAATTTTAGAGACTATATCATCTCTCTCAATATTATTATATGTATATATTATTTTTAGATAGAGACCAAGCAGCTGAAACTTCTGAGCAGTATTTCCCCATAACTCAAGAAATTTGAAGGAGGCATATATGGTTTTGCAGAGGTAAGTGTTACTCACACTGTGACAGGAATTTAATTTTCAGTGCCAGATTTACCCTTCAGTGCCTTTTCTATGATAAGGGAGTAGTTGTTTACACATTTCCTCCTTTACACTGGGCACAAGGTTATATTTTTTGTCAGTAGAGGGCACTGTAAGGACACTGCAAGAGAAAAAAAGGCTTCTCTTTTAGGTTCTTATGGTCTGTGCATTAAATTTTCTTACTTCCAATATAGGGTCTATGAATGATGCTCGTTTTTTTTTTTTTTTGAGGTCTCCAGGTAATGGTCCATTCCAACCACATATCTAAACCATGTATGCAAATCTCTCAGCACCTTTGTAGCTCTGTGTTCAGAGTTTGTCATCTTGAGGTTATCTTAACATGTTCTCTTGAACTCTTACTACAGGAGTGCCCAAAATCTTGCCGGAAGATCTTCCACCATCTTCATCTGTCTACATTGTGAAAAGTTTCCTCTCCTGTTCTGGCACTGGTGTGCTAGCTCTGTTCTGGGCAAACCTAGGAGGCTGCAATCACACCTTCTAAGCCCTGGGGCTGATTGCTCTGTCTTTTACTGGGTACTCATTTCTCTTCAACTTCAGGGATGGTTTAGGATTCCCTTGATATCATACCAGACATTCCTAATATAGGTTAATAATTATTTGTATCAAACTTCCCCTGTTTAAGTCACTGTGCAGTTTCTGTTTCCAAACTGATTCAATTATCTTGAAAATTAATTTTACAGCAACTTAGCTGTACTTTTAAAAATCTAGTGTCTTTGATCATATACAGAACGGTACCAGAAAAGATTATCCTCAAACTTAGCCCTTTGCGTGGCCACTTGCTTTCACATGATTTTGTGATTTTTATCATAAAATAGCTGAGGCATTTAGTCCTAAGAAATTACAGCTAGTCCAATCCCTCAAGTTAATTAGAAAGGTTAATTTAAGCTTGTTCACAGACAGTAAGTGTCAAATTGGAGTCAGGACACTGATTTCTTTTCACCTCTCATCAGTGCCCTTTCTACTACATTACATTAGTACTCAATATAAACAAATACTTTATGAGGATGATGATTGTACCCCCAGAGTCAGTCTAAATATTAAAGTATTCTGCAATGCATAACACATTCAGCAAACATAACATCACCAAGAATACTTACAGAAATATACTACTTTCCCATTCACTGTCTATAAACATCATAAAAAGGAACAGTATCATGTTACCTTCTTCATGTGGGCTGCATATTTTTTAAGAATGCAAGTTATTCCTTTTGACCTAGGAAAGGCAAACATTTTCTAACTCTATCATATACTTGTATTTCTCCTTTGTCCTTTTGGCATGGGTAACATTTAGTGAGGAGTTAATTTTTTAAAAGATTTACTTATTTTTATTTTATGTGTTATGCTTATATGTAAGTCTGTGCAACATGTATGCGCCTGGTGCCTAAGAAGGCCAGAAGGTATTGAATCCCACAGTACCAGGAATACAGATGATTGGGAACTACAATGTAGGTGCTTGGAACCGAAACCAGATCCTTTGTAAGAGTAGCAAGTACTCTGAACTGTTCAGGCATCTCTTTTGCCCAGAGAGATTAATTTATAGTTAAAATAGTTTCTAATGTTACTAATCACTGAAGTTCAAAATCGAATAAAACACTCTGGAAACCAATTTCTGGCTCAGTAACAGTGTTACCATATATCTTTAGGTTGACTACAAAGGGTGAATTGAGGCCAAGTTAGCAGGATGACATTAACTGTAATTAATATATGTCAAGAAGCATCATAATGCTTTTCATCTAGAAAACTCAATATTAGAAATCATATTAATGGGAATATCTAGAACTTATATGCTTAAATGTGATAGGCACAATGAAATTTCAAGCATATGAAAATTCAATTTACATTTGGACCAAGATAACAGCTTTAAGAGGGGATTTCTAGTTATAATTGATAAAAGCTGCCTTTTCACAGATCAGAGAACTTCTGAAAATAAATATAAAAAATATGAATCTGAAAGTCCTTAGCATTCTACTGCATTCAAGAAAGCTAAAAGATTAAATATGATCACTTTTACTACATCATAGGGAATGCTTAATAATCTTTAAGGTTTGGGACAATTAGCACAGGAAACTGTTATATAATACATCCTATCAGTGTGAAGGCAAATACTAAAATGTGCTCTTTACTTCCTTTGCCTGGCTCTTCTCTTATATCCAATGGTTGGCTTTGTCTCCTTTCGTCTAGACAGCTGACAATGCAAAAGAATCTCAGATTAGCTGGATGTTACGAAAAATTAATAAACTTGCAGGTACAAAATTATATAAAAATGTTTATGAAATAAAAAATAACAAAAAGTAGTCAAATTCATTATCAAAGTTAAATGAATGAAGAAAAACAGGTTGGGGGAAAAGTAACTAGAATGGAGAAAAGAGGAGAGGGAGGCACAGAGAGGTAGAGGGAACAGAAGAGGGAGAAGGGTAGAAGAGTTGAGAAGGAAAAGGAGGAACACAGTTTTGAATGGGAAAACATTACATAAAATAGGAAAATATGCATTATTCTTCCTATTGCGTGTACAAAGATCACACTGCTGGCTATTTTTAAAAAATGTTATTTGATATCAAAATAGTTTGATTTAAGCAGTGTGACTTTAATGAACACATATGACCTGGGATTTTTCAAGAGTTTATCAGGCTTACAAATGAGATCACTAGGGTTGCAACAATTACAGTAAGTCTGCAAAAGGTCAAGACCTGCAATAGTTTTTCCAAATGGAAAGTCTTCAGTGAGAGGTGGGGATGAGGATAAAAGCCTGGAACTGAAAAAGTTCCACATTTTCTGATGCCATTTTACCATATAAAACACGTGTGTTAGCATAGCAAAACAGATGTTCCACATGTCAAGGAACATGTAAGACAGAAGCGACCTCGCTCATGGAAATTTAGACTTATAAGAAAATGTTGATCTCTCCTGTATACAGTACATTAATTATCTGCATTGTTTCCCATGATATCCTTCTGTTTTTGACAACTGGATCTAATGGCAACATCCCCTCCAATATTTCAGTCTCTTTTCTTTTGTTGTCATATTTTAGATTAATACACATCCGTGTACAATTCTACAAACAAATTCTCCTTCCACAGTACCTTTTATTCAGATTTCTCTGATTTTACAGATGAGAAAAGTGAAACATCAAATTTGTCCCTAAACTTTATTCTCAAACCAGTTTTGACTATTTTACCCATATGAATATGAAATTAAGCCTTAATTCCATCAGAAGTATAGCTACAGTAGAATAAAATATAAATTTTCTTATTTTCATCACAAGAATACCACAAATTAACTAAAAGCAGGAAATTACTTGAAGCTAAAGTTTCAGTTCTCATCTTTCTAAGCAAATATAATAAATACTACTATTCTAGAATATTCACTTAAAATTTTAATAGTAATGATTTATTCTGTGCTTATGATTTACTTAGCATTATAACTTAGAATCTTTCCTTTAACACTTGCCAATGAATATTTTTGGGATATTTATAATTTATTCATAAATTATATATTCCTGAACAATTTCAGTCAGTAACTGGGAATAGTAAATCTTATATAAATGTTCCATAGTTGACTGCCGTATTACTCTATGTCTTATTTTTCGTTATTATGTATCATGCTTCTTTGAACATTTCCTATAGAAAATGTTATTTGTATTCCATAACTTAATCTAGATTTCATTCCCAGGAAAGTATAGGCATGTGGGTTTTTATTTTGGAATTTCATACATGAGTACTGTATTTACACCATTTCCACTTCTTCATCTCTCCTATCTAATTTTGTGTGCCCTCACCTAACCTAAAAGGTACATTTAGTATTGCATTTATGTTTAAGGATGACCACTTGAGATTGGATAACCTATCAGTGAGATTTCCCTGGAGAAAATGGATTCTTATTCTCATAGCAGAAACTGACTGCCTGTGGCTCATCAGTGAGATTTCCCTGGAGAAAATGGATTCTTATTCTCATAGCAGAAACTGACTGCCTGTGGCTCATCACCTGTGAGTGGGACCTAGTGTAATTTCCTCCCTCCGCATTGGCATGCCACCTGGTAATATCATTCTGCAGATCTGCTAAAGCACCATACTGTTGAGATTTCATAGGTGCACCTTCCCTGTCATGCATAGAAGAAACTATCTAGCGGCAGGCATCTTGGACCACTGGTTCTTATAATATTTCTACTCTCTCTTCAATGATTTTCCCTGAACCTTAGGAGTAGAGGATGCATTGACTTCTTAACTGATCAAAAATGCTTTCTGTCATTTCATGAAACTTAACCATTCTATGCTTAAATTTTTTCATCTATAATAGAGAGATGATAGCAGTTTTTCCCCCTGAGATCCAAAATGAGTTGGTTTGTACATAACACTCAAAATGATGGCATAAGAAAATTACAAAATACTATGTAAATACTAAAATTAATATTTCAGAGACTTGAAAGTATGTCAAATTTGCTTTCTGAAAAGGATTTGATATTATACATGTATAGCAAAAAATAAGCCCATTCTATTTTCATGAGGGTTCCTATCTGCACATGAGTATATTTAAAAGTATGTGTATGAATACATAGAAATCACATTGTATTACTGCTTTACAAAAATTCCTTGATATCTAAAGGATAAACTGCCTCTGATAAGTACTAATAGCTGATATAATTTAATACACAATGTGGAGATTGTCACTTTGAAAAATACATGAAACTTAGGGTATGTACATTATCTTTTGATAGTTAAAATTATCATTTAAAATTAATTAATATTCTATGTACTTTTTTGTTCTTAAACATCTCATCTGTGCTTATTTGTTATGTATTCTTTGCCATCCTGTACTTTCCTATTCTGGAATTTGGCTTATTTTGTTTCACTTATTTAATAATCTTATCCTAACACATTTATTAAAAAAGAATTTTATTAAACTTAATATAAAAACATATTTTTATTTGGTTTTGCACATTAGCCTTGGCCATTGCTTTTCTTTAAAATAACTGCAGTTTTTCATCTACTGTCTTCAGGAAATATATTCATTCATATTCATATTCACTCTCCCTCCCTCCCCACTATGTAGCCCAGGTTGACCTGTAGCTTATGATCCTCCTGCCTCAATTTCTCAATTTCTCTAGTCCCTCTGGTTGAATTAATGCAAGGTTACTTCTTGCTATTATAACTCTGAAATATTACTATAATAATATCTTGAAATAATTGTCCTTTTAAAACATTTTCTAACGTTGGTGAATATCGAAATTCTAGTCCAAAATTATTCTATTATAGCCTTAATTATTGTTTTCTTTCTTAAAAAGAGTTGGTGATAAATTAACTAAAAGTTATCCTCTAAAACCTTTCTCTCATATTTGCCATTTTCTGAATATGTAAATATCTTAGTACTATAATATTAAAGTTCACTTTGTGTCTCATTCTCAAATTTTCTTTAATATCTGATTTTCATTTTAGTGAATTTAGTGTGGTCTTTCTTCTATTTCAGTTTTGTTATTTTTAATATAACCATTCTCTTAGCTCACTTGGTCTCTGTTTACATTGAAACTACATTCTTTATATCTCTTTTTAAAACAGGCAGCATTCTTTTGACTCTTATTGTGGACATTAAACATACTTAATAAGCCTACTTCATACAGTAGTATTATTTTAATATTGTAGTGTATTAGATGATATTTTATTTGTTCTTTCTGTTTTTTTGTTAACTAATCTTTACATATTGACCTAGTTAAAAAAAAAGACATCTTACAACTTTCCTTAGCTCTCTAACTTTTCCCAGGTGTGTTAAAGGGTGCAATAATACCTGTATTTCCTTATGCAATTTGTAAGCTTTTGTAGCTTTCCATATATAATCATTGCCTTCCTCTTGACAGCTGCTTCCTATCCCTTCCACACAAACTAAGATCTAGTCTATTACAAACATCTTCAACTCATTTAGTATAAATATATTCAAACAATTGTTATACTATATGTACCATTGAAATTTGCTTTTTTATACCTTTTATAAAAAGAGAGGGTTTCACTTTTGGTGTGCTTGGAAACTTACTATGCAGATGAGGCTAGGCATGAATTAACAGACTTCTGCCTGCCTCTGCCTTCCAAGTGTTAGGATTAAAGTTGTGAGTCACCATGTCCACCTACTTATTTGGTTTCAATCATATCAGAATATTTTATGTAATCCAAAAATTATAAAATTTGAATTGCCAGTCAGTGTCCTATGAATTTTTTCTTCCAAATGCATCATAAAAATCGTTAAGAGTTTTATTAGTTGACATTTTTAGTGGAGTATGGATGGGAAGTATAATAACATGGCATAGAATAGCATTCTGAGCTGAACTGACATGGCCCGATGCTATCAATGTATCCATCATCACCAGACAGGATGTTAAACTTCTTAATAGCTAGGGTGTAGAACTTTCCTAAGGAAACAAACTGCATTTATTTTAAATGTTTTTGAAGTATTATTTATTGTGTCACTCATTTGTAATAGCACGTACCTCATAATATGACATGTGAAAAGAAAGGTAAATAGAATTTACTAATATAATTTCAATTAACAAATAATAAGTTCATCATTAGAAATTTATCTAAGAAAAAGTTAGTTTTAAATAGAAATGATTATTATTTATTTTAGTTTTAAATAAAATTTCAAGAACTACTTTATAATCTGAAAGAGCTTATTTCCTTAAAAAAATCGAAATTAGACAAGGACATTATCTTTAAATTAATTTCTGTTTGGGTGAGTGGGGAGGTGGGGAGGATCTGGTAAGAATTGGGGCAGGTGAAAAGCATAATCGAATATAATACATGAAAAAATTAATAAAATAATAAAACGTTCACATCTGCTATCCTGTCATAGTGTGGCATCTGAATTTTTCAGAAACATTTTTTATTGTCATATCACTCTAGCAATTATTGTTTTGAATTACTTTGTCAACATTTGAATACTGCATTTTCCTCTACTGAACCTATTCTTCCTATTAATCAACGTACCTTATTATGTGTGAAAACATATACCATATTTACATCAAGTAAAAAAACAAAAAGCAAATAGAAATCATGACTATAAATGAGAACTTAAAATGAAGCTAATATCTAAAATGGTTGCAACTATTAACTACTTCAATCTTAGGTTTCTAACAGCCAATACATAGGGGAAATTGATACAAGTTTTTTGATACAAATCAGAGATTATTCCTGAAGAACTACACAAAGAGAAAAATCATGACACACACACACACTGACCTCAAAAGCCATGAAGTAAACATAAGAACCTATAACAGCAGATCAAAGTTTAATTAAGTAAATTCAACAGTTCAGAATGAAGAGTCATTGCTACAGAAAATTCAACACCAATTAGACAGTCACTTAAAGGAAATAAAAAATATAGGACATGACAGGTCTTCTCATGAAACAACATGCATAGATAATTAGTAGGCCTGAGTTCCACAGGAAACAGGACAATACAGTTGACAAGGGCTCAGGGAACTAGAATGGACAGTAACTAATAGATCCAAAAAGAGCATGGACCTCTACATCAGATTTATGTTCAAATTTAGCACTCAAATATTTTAATATTTGCATAGTTTCACCCACTGTAAAATTGTGATTAAATGAAATATGGGTACGCTGTTTATCTTATAAAATGCTTTGGAGCATTATGTGTTTCCCATTAAGAATTATTTTGTTGTGGAAAATTTGCTCACACACGATCAAACAACTTTGGAATGTGATCCAAGTGAGATACCAAGTCCATGTGTGTTTTATTTATTTATGTGTCAATTTTGTTATTTCAGATACTCTTCCGGCAAAAAAGTTATGTACACAAAACCAGCAGAAAAAATGGTGTCAATATTTCAGCAATTCACAAGACTAACCAGTGACCATCTGATACAACTCTCATTGTTTACACTAAGTTCATGTGAGATCACAAAGGAGCCATTGTATACAATAGTAAAAATAAGATATACCACTGACACAGTGAAAATTAATGTTCAGAGTAACTGACACAATTAAGCATGATCAAAATATCTATTATTAGCTTTTTTCTGTAGAAGTAATAAACAAATACAGGTTTTTGATCTGTACTTACAATGTGTCATGATTAAAAGGTTATTGCAAAAACTGTTTTATTGTTTTAGCAAAGAAGAAAGACAACCGTTTAATACAGTTCTTCATGTTAAGGTGACTTCCCAACCATAAAATTATTTTCATTGTTACTTCACAACTGTCAATTTGTGACTATTATTAATTACAATGTAAATATCTGTGTTTTCTGACAGTCTTAGGCAACCACTGGCCACTCAGCCCCAAAGGTTGAGGGCCACTGGATTAGCTAGGCACTGTTACAGGATCAAGGACTAGGTCTCTTAGGGATAAGGGAGCACTGTACTGGATACCTTTTAAATGGTTCTTCCAGACTCATCTGCCCCCATTAAAAACAGATTTTGTCTCAGAAGTCTCTCCTTGATATTATGAACTATTATAATTTCTTGTTCTGTTATAAATGAACATTTCTCTATTCCTCGAATAAGCCCATTATCTGTTTTCACTGTGTCAACAATAGGCACTTTCTCTGCTGTGTTAAAAATGTCATCTTCATTGTAACTATTATCATGATCATCTTGATTCAGAACCATTTTGAATATTTTACTGCCAGCCAATGAATGAACAATTAGAGTCTCAATGATAATATAGCCTTTGATATCTATTTAAGTGAATAGTTTCATTTTCCCATAAGCAGAAACTTTATCACAACAAATCTTGGAAACTTACATGATGAGTCTTTTTTCAAACTTCTACACCTAGCACAGGAAATACTCACAGTTCCCTTTAAGTTACAATTCACTGAGGTAGATCCACCCTTGTTTCATTGTAATTAGCACATTAAGTGTAGGGTGTTGATTACAATGTAGTGAGTTCACTACTTAAATATGTAACTGAGATTTTCAGTTTTTAATTTATGCACCATTTTGTTTTGTTTTTTGAGACAGGGTTTCTCTGTATTGCTTTGGACTCTGTCATGGCACTCACTCTGTAGACCAGACTGGCCTCGAACTCAGAAATTCACCTGCCTCTGCCTCTTGAGTGCTGGGATTAAAGGTGTGTGCCACCAACGCCTGGCTTTTATGTGTCATTTTGTTCAGCATTTTAGCATAGTACTTTAACAGTTCTTTACATCATACATAGTGGCCATTCCAATACCACATTCTTCTGTGAGAAGTTTTATACTCACTCTGCTCTCCCATTTCTTCAACAATTTACTTTCTGTATTACAGATCAACATATCTCTATCTTTTTTCATGGTGACACACACAGATTATCTACAGACATTTTGGGGGATATTTTAGTAATGTCTTTATATTACAGAGGGAATAAGCAAATTAATTAAAGACATCAACCATGGTTAGTAATATACACAGTTCTTATGCAGAACCTACAGCTGGCCCCCATAATGCCATTTCATTATCCTTTGAAGATATTCTTGCATTAGATATAAGAAAAAGATAGATCAGAACTTCTGTTGAGGTCAGAGTCATTTTTTTCCTTGGTGATGTTGGATTAGTTGTGTTGTGAGCCTCAATTTCTAATGAGCCCCATCATATGAGGTCAGGTATGGAATTTTCCATTTACAGTATCTTTGGCTTCATATGTATGGTTAAAAAGTTTAGATTTTTGGAGCTGGTGAGATGGTTCAGAGGTTAAAAAAGCATTTGCTGCCAAGTCTGATGACCTGAGTTTGAACTCTGGAACACACATTGTAGGAGAGAACTCACTTCTTCAGGATTACTACTCAACCTGTAATATGCTTATAGAATTTAAGCTAATGCTGGGAATATATATACACATGTATCTATCTTAAATAAATAAATATTATTTCCTTTCTGTTCTCTAGAATCTATGGATATTAGTACCTAAAAAGAATTAGGATAGTTATTTCTTTCTTCCTAGACCAAATTAGAGAAGAGTTCATTAGTAGTTCATTCTTGAGACCACCCCAAAGAAATGACAAAAGTCATCACTGCTACAGAGTGAGGGGAAGAACATTAAGTCAGCACTGTTGCCATTCTGTGTTCAAGTTTTCCCCCCATATATTTAGGCAAAATATTTTAGATATGGATCATTTATGAAATACAATATTTTATGAATATCAAAATGATTAGTAAATCCCAAAATCTGATTAATAAATCCCCAAATCATGAACAAGGCATGTGGATTTTTACTACCACGTAATAACTGCAGGTGTACTGTATTCTCTTAGCAGAAGTGAAGAAGGTATTAAAAAATTAGAAAGTAGATTTACAAAAAGTAAAGAAGTAAGGTATCTGCTAACAAGAGATAACTCTTCACTGAGTATAATATAACAATAACTCATTTCTCAAAATAAAACACAAGGCAAAATTCCAATGAGACTGCAAACTTTCCTCTGATCTCTACTGTGGCATGTATTCATACCTCACCCATCATCAACATAATAAATAAATGTAAAAAAGAAACTAGTGGATTCAACAAATACTGACAAATTGCCAGCTAGAAGCCTGGTTGTATAAGATCAGAGCAAAGAAGTTTGATGGTCTTAGGAAATATCCAAATGAACATAATAATAAATTACCCACATTATTGAAGAAAATTCCTTGTTCTGATATATTTTAAATCATAAATTAACGAGAAAAGTTCACCTCTCCAATTCTGTTTTCAAGATAATTTTATTTGACTCCAATCTTGCCTCATTTTATAATATTCAAATATTATTAGATCATATTTTTCTATTAGCTAAAACAACATGACTTAAACTAACATGTTTTGATTTTTTATAGATTTCCTAAAACATATTTAACTAATGTAGGTTAGCAGATTTATTTTTTATTATGGATTACTTTTTGCAAGTCATATTCTTTTAATTGTCAAGTAAATATTGTGCAATAATGATACAATATATCTAAATCTACTTACCACGTGAAGAATTTTATTCTCAGTTTCATATACAGTGCAATCCTGAAAACAAGAACAAATGTTGAAAAATTAGTGTTCATTTGAAAATATGTTTTTAGTAAATGTACTAAGAAAACTTATCATTTCAAGTAAAAACTAAAATAAGAATTGGAAAAATTTGAAAATTTTACTTTTTTTATTACCCAAGTAGAACCAATGGTAAGGTTAGATGGTTAGTTACTTTGTCTTAAAGCATATTTTCTAGTTTGCCTAACTTTAAGCACATACAACAAAGTGCAGTAGATGTTAAGACTACTTTTTGAAACATTAAAAAAAGTTGTTAGACATTTTCTATCTAAAATTTTACCTGTGATAAATGAATCTGTCAAAATATCTCCAAGATTTTAACCATTGACTTATTAAGGTTAGACTATTAATAATATTTCAACATTCATATCAAAATATCATACTTTTATACTTTTAATGACACAAGCTACCAAATATATATTATATATTTAAAATAACAAGTTTATAGTTCTTACATAAATTTGAATCTCTGAAATTGTAAAGAATTATTTTAAAAGACAACTATATTTTTATCTCAGCTGTTAGTTAACCAGTAAGTCACAATATGAAAAGATAACTTCTACTTAGAAGCGTAATGCTTGTCATTTTCTACAAGAAATGTGTAAACTGACCATAGGCATGATATGTGTTAGTAATGAACCAATAAGAGTGATCAGAGAATTAGGTGAGAAAATGAGATAAACTGCTTGACCCAGAGACTTACACATAGGTAATAAATATGCTGTTGCAATATATTACTCTTGCTTGGCATCATATTTTTAATTGAAAAAATCTATTACTTTTACTTAAAAATACAAAATTAACAATTAACAATTACTTGGCACATTACCCAAAAATCCATTTTCTACTGCTATGTATTTTAAATAATTCTGTTTTGTTTCCTCTGAAATTTATTTTAAAAAGAAGACCTATTTTATATAATTATTTAAGCAAAATACTTTCTTCAGATAATCTTCAGGTACATACTCATAGCAGAAGAACACATTTACTTATCAGGAGCATTTTATTGTGAATCTTGTTATATTGTCAAGCCTGGCTGCCTCAGTTTTTTGAGTAGCTATAATTAAAGGCATATGTCACCTTACCTGGATAATTAGGACATGGTTTTATGAGGAAAAGTTAAGTAGATTACTTTCATAATCTAAGGGTATTATTTAGGATTGAGTCTCACGTGCTAAAGAAGAAAAGTAGGTCTACCAACATAGTTATTTAAGTGTCTGTATATATCTTAAACAAAGTCAACTTTTGATAACTAATTATGAATTACATAATACAGAGAAACCAAGTTAAGGAAAATGAACTTATAATATTGTCTAAATTTGGAAGAATTTAATGTTACAGAAATTATTTTTGAGCACAACTGCATTGGGAACAGATAATTTGGAAAGAGCTGGGAGGTTTCCTGGACTCCCCATGCTTTTTCTTCGGCAATGGATTTAAGTTTCATCATTTATCTATCTGCCTTCCCAGAATCATAGGCTATTATTAAACAATCAAACTTCAAAGGGAATCTCCTTAAAGTAAATACCATTTAAATGCATATTCTAGTAGTGGCATAATGATGTATATACCTTACTAAAGGCATAATAATCACACAAGATAATAATTTAACACTGTATCTAATGTGGGTATGACACAAAGAACTGTCAAAATAATCTCAAAAGTATTTTTAACAACCTCTGCCTGTTGTACATAGTATTAATGTACCAAATATGTTCTGTATGCTTTATGACAAAACAAAAAGCCATGTATCATTCTGTTAGACCTGTATCATTAATAATTATTATTTTAGAAGGTAGAAAGCAGGTACATACATACATACATACCTACATACGTGAAACATTAAGAGAGTATAAGGGTTTTTTTACTTACTTAGCAATATGTATGTATGTACGTAACATTTCTTATCTCTGCTATTGAGAAGGCATAGGAACAAAGATCAACTTAGTAAAAATTAATTTTTCAGTTTTGTGGTCTTGTTATACCATTTCCAAGGCCTTCTTGGAAAATGCCTAATTCCAATGAGACTAGAAGTATACTGTAAGACTTAATCATATTTTGATTTAAAATAGAATGAAACTATCTAAAGTAACTAGTATTGATCTATGAGTTAACATGGAGAGATTCATATTTCCTAAAGAGAATAATCTGAATACACAAGAAGATAATAGCGCAATGGATGGAAACACACTAAATACTGTGGAATACTATGGAATGACAATTATATCAATCTGTTTAATGCTTTAATATGAAATTTAAAATTACAAATGGTGGTAAATATATTTAGTAAAATAGTTTACTATTAATATTAACTTAATATAGGAAGACCTAGTTCTCTGCAGCTTACGACATTTCTTAGGCAACATTTCTGAATGACGTAAGAATGGAAATACTGAGCTGAGCACAAACAAGCAAGCAAAGAACATAGCATTAATTTCTCTGCACTTCAATGTAAATTTGTTGTGGTCAGGTGACTGAAGTTCCTGCCTTGACTTCTTCATGATGGACTGTAGCTGGAATTACTTAATAGAACAAGCCCCTTTCTTCCCTACATTGCTTCATGTTCAGGTATTTAATTACAGCACCAGAAATGCAACCAAATCACATAGCATTTGCACAGATGTGCCCTAACTACACAGGAATCCACAGTTTTCATGACATTTCAAGTTTAATGGTTTTTTAAAGTTTAATGTTTTTAGAAGCATAAATGCCGTGAAATTATATGAAAGGACAACTATTTACTTTTAAAAGTTAACACTCTTCTTATAAAATGCAATACAACTGGATTAAAGCATTCCTTGTTTCAGTCAAATTTCAAACTTAGAAAAATTTCCACCAGCTGTGGTACAGTGTCTCAACTTATTACATTTATAACTGTAGATTTAACAGTATTTGGAAAATGAACTAGTGGTACATGCTCAATGATTCTGATGTAATCTTTTAAAAAGAAACTCTAAAGAAGCAGACATCAGGTGACCAAGGTAGTTAAGATTTTCAACCAGTACAACAAAACATATACAGATGTTAGAATTAAACTTACCATTTAAAATAAACATAGCTAAATGACTCTCAGTGAATTTTTATGAAAAAATGGATTTTCGATTGTTACTTTTTAAGTGTTCACATGTAAAACCTTAAACATTAGATCAGGACGTTTGGGATTCCTTTGATTGGTTTAACCGACACAATTATAGGGCTGGAAGAGCAGGGGAGGAAGCAGATAAATTCTACCTAGAAACAATTAGTAATGGTAGCTTTTAACTGGCAGCACAAATAAAAACTTCTTTTGTAAAAGAGCAATGTATCTGCAAGTCAAACACATTTAAGTCAATATAATCAATTTCAAATTTCAGCTTTCCACATAAGAATTACTCAGAGACCAGGCTGAAATGCAATCATAGGTTGCTTGTATTATATATTCAGTAGGCTCCCAAATGGAGACTACCAAGATATCTTTGGTGCGATAATATTTTAGAAGAAGTTTATCTATTTTTCAAGATTACTAAATGATAGAGGAAAACTAAAAATTATTAAATGTCCAGAATTCACAAACTGGTAAGCAGTTTAAAAACACTGCCACTGGGTTACTCTAAACAGTCCTCTATTCCTTAGGATCTTGTGATGCACATATTCGCATAATTTACCAGTTGATACATTTTTCCTCCACTATACTTATTTTATAGCTCACTATTTTGAATAACTGCTCATATTTGTATCTCTACCTTGTTTTGTCCACATTGGTTTGTTTCTTATTGAAATCCAGAAGCTTTTATCAAGGATGAAGCCATAGCATATTAAAAACTGTCTAACAAAACCAAGAAACAGTCAGTACATAGTAACCCGCTATCAGAGTAAATAATAAAAATTAAATGATTAAATGATATTTTGTTAGGCACTAATTTTATGTAATTTCTTTTATCATGGTAAATTTTTAAACAGCCCCAGATACTCTGGAGGACTAATTTTATTAGTAAGCTAATTCATTTTTATCAAAATAAGATGTTAAAATACTTGCTTCTCATAGTCCAGGTTTTATTAACACTTGGGGTCAAATCTTTTCCTAAAACATCTCAAGTTTTAGAAAGAAAATAGTATTGCATATAGAGAAATCTACATCCTTTAAAGATATCCATGCCTTTCTTCTTTGGCTTAAGTTTAGGCAGTCATGTTGGTTAAGGCTTCATGGGAGTAACTTCTGATATTACTAGAAGATACAATTTCACAGAAAAGTTCCTGATCCTATGCCTCTTACAATCTTTTGGCCATTTTCCACAATGTTCCCTAAGCATTAGGTGCTAGAATGTTTTGTAGATATATTCATTGGAACTGGGCTCACAACTCTAGTTTGTTGTCCAGCTCATCTTGGGATTGGGACTTGCTCTGTTGTGTTATAAAAAAGTCCTCGACTCTCCCTCTCCCAGCAGCCATCAACTGCTCAGGTACTGGTGGGGTTACGTATTCACCTTCATGCCCTCTATACTGGGATTTTGTCTGGCGAGATCTTGCACAGGTTTTCTCATACTGTCCACTATTTTGACCAGCCCAATTATCAAAGCCTTGTTTGTTTTCCTGCCATCATTATTTTAAGAAAGAGGCTGGTTATCTATTTAATTTATAAGGGTCAGTTATACTCCGAGTTATTTTTATTAGTTTATATGGGATCCTGAGAGGTAATAGAGAAAAGAATAGAAAAAGAATGGAAGCATGTGGGTGGGCATGACCAAAGTAGACAGCTTCACAGCTAAAGAGAGAGACATAAAGCAGGTAAATAACTCACACAAGTAGACAGTTACTTGGCAATAAAACTGCAACTATGAGATGTCTTTCAATGTAGTTAATTATCAAATCTTTTGCTATTATACTTAATGCTTCTATTTTCTACAATAAGCTGCACTCTATAATACAAGAAAAAACAATGAATTTTCTTTTGACTAGACAACTGTAATTAGTAGATTAAAAATAATGGCAATGTTTATACTTACCTCACAGAATTGTCATGAGTATCACAATAATAACTCTATGTGCCTATGAACATCAACTGACATGGAAATGTTTGGAAAATTACAAAATATGTAAATGTTAGCAGTTATTATACATAGACTGAAATGGAAGCAGATGAAATGAGATAACCTCGAGATTCTTTTCTACTTAACAAATGTTCTATTTCTGTGATTTTTTTTTGTTGTTGTCCTCACCTATACTCATTGTCTATTGCTCACAGAGATACACTTTATCTACACATTTGGAGATTATAAATACATTTTCAATGTATTCTCTGTACAATATATTATATAGATATATTTTTTGGAGTTTACGAGACAGGGTTTCTCTGTATTGTTTTGGAGGCTGTCGGTCCAGCCTGGCCTCGAACTCACAGAGATCCGCCTGCCTCTGCCTCCCGAGTGCTGGGATTAAAGGCTTGCGCCACCACTGCCCGGCTACAATATATTATATTAAATTATTAAACTATGTTATATTAAATATATTATATTTGCAATACATATTAATTTGGTGTAACAATTTTGAAAATGAGGCTATGTTTAAAATTACACAGCTTTTCAATGTTCAGTTTCTATAATAAAAGTTTTACAAATGAGCTATGAAAATGTAACTTCCAAACATCACCATTTGAAAATAAAATATGTAAATTCCAAACGCAGTACATTCAGTTTCTTCACACTTCTATTTTGTACAAAAAAGATTGCATTTCACAGCTTTAAAAACATTCTGGATGTGAGTTTGATTTTAAATTTAATGTACATGATCTCAGCAGATATTTATAATAAAAATAATTGAACCTTTCTCTCCATGAAGTTTTGTATTGCATAAAAGATATCAAGAAGTTTGTATTAATACAACAAAGGTAATATTTCTTAGTAATATAAAGCCTTTCTAGCTTCCAGATGTTCAAGTTATTTACTATAAACACAATCTAACTTATCCTAAGGAAAAAATCTATATGATAGCAGTGAAATTTTCTTGAGAAAAATTTAATTAAACAGTTCAACCAAATATAAACACTAATATCATAAACAACGATATTCATTAAACATTAATTCTTCAAGAATTCCCACCTTTTTGGAAGAAAACTGATATTACAATTTATTCAAATAAGTTCCTACTATTGGCATTAAAAAACTCATTAACACATTTATTTTCTATCTATTTAGTTTCTATTTTCCTGGAAAAATGAGTAAGATAATACCATTTTAGTAAGTATAGTATTTTAAAAGTACTATTTTCTTTGTCATCAATCTAGAATAGTAATTGAGTGCCTATCAAGACAGAATACTAAAATCCTAATAAATCTAGGCAATAGCAGAAGCCCAAATTACAGGCTTAATTTGATATGCCATCTAAGGAAATATATTACACACTGGATGTACATTTACAGTTTCTTAATACTAGCATTGAATTATCACAAGCTAGAATTTGATACTTGGGCAAAATTCAACAAGCCATTTATTTCCTCTCAACAGATCGCACTTAGACATTTCTGAACATGCACTGCCTTTTAAAAGGAGAAGTAAACTTTTTAGAGTGACTAAATTTAGTCATAGACACATAATATGTAGTGGGGAATAAATTGTTGAGGTGATGTTTTATGCCTTACTTCCACTTAGAAGCTCTATGAAAAAAGACACAGTTCACTATGTTCTAACTTACCTGTCATCATGACCAGGAATATTCTAGGAGGCTACCCTTTCACACTTGGCTCTGAAGAAATGATATAGCAGATCTAACAACCAGGGTGGATGTAGATTATGACCACAGCTATTGAAGCCACTAACATTTTTAGATTGCTACTGCAGCATAATCTCTCTTATCTTTAGTGATATAATCCCCAATCACATAAAAGGGGAAAATAATATAGATATGAACATGAATATACAACAAATGTTGTTTAATACAAAAGCTATGTCATTAATTTTCTAGTTCAATACAAAAACTGTCATTAATTTTCTAGGGTGTCTGTTCACTTCAAGAAATATGGGTGCATTTTTTCAGAGGTGTGATGTCATTCTTCACACTGCAGCACATAGTCAGTCCCAGATTATTGCCACCTTCGTTTAGGTCTACTCTTTTTAATCTCATTTTTATAAGTTGGATTCAAGATTGCTCTTTCTAGTTACTTAATTCTGATCAGTTATTCAGGCTGATACCATTAGGTATCATTTCAATCAATTATTTTACTCATTAGGGCCTAAATTCACCTGAAATACCTATTTGATGTTGACTGTCATTCTGACCCAATCTTAGGTGCTATATTATTAAAAAAACCATATCTTCAACTAGTAACTCTGTATTTTTGTTATTTTGCTGATTTCATCTTATGTAGGTATGAAAAATACGCCATACAACCTATGTAGAGACTAATATGCAATCTTAATATGATCTAGGCACAGTCTGATACATAATAAATGATTAAAATATTACTAGTGCTCCTTGTTTACCTAGTTAGTTCCTATCCTTGTCTGTTGGTAACACAACAGAGTCTGGCACTGGTTCTCCTTTAATTACAAGTACATAACAAAATACCTGATGCTAATTTCAGCCTTAATAATTGAAAGTCTTTGTAATGAACAGCAGCTTATGCAAAGACTAATGGATGCACTAGGTCCTGAGAGCAAGTGATGTTCAAATGTTTATCCCTAAACCATCCCATCTACTGCTCAAGAAACATTCAGGAAGGAAAGACTATAAGAATATAATAGCTGGAAGATGGGGAGAAGGTCGGTGAAATACTATTTTCCACACATGACACAGCCCATGTAATTGTGATTTTATAGCAGCAGCAGCTGCCTGCTTTGGGCCTACAAAACACTGGGACTATCAACGGTCAATCATGGATTGAGATGGGTCTCATGGGGCTCTAAACCTTCCTAGTGAACTATTGGCTACAGATGGATTCAGGGGCAAGGGCAGACACTGTCTATCGTCACTGATGAGCCTAGATGTTCTTATACGTAACTCCAGATTCATGATAACACAGATGATGCTGATTACATTCATCAAGTTACAAAATATAAAAGACAAGAACAACAGAAAGAGACTTGTAAGGAGGAAAGGGAAGTAAAATGGGGTGTGGGGAAGGGTCTCAGAAACGATGGCAGGTGATAGAAATAATGCATTATATGTGTGTATGAAGCTTTCACATAGCCAATTTAATAAGTTATAATAAAATTAATAAACCCAATGTTTATTAGATTAGAACAAATCTAATCCTTTTAGACATACATCTACTGCAGAGAGGGATTGTGAGCCGTGTGTGTGTGTGCCTCATATGCACGTATTAAACTACATATACAGTCCTTTCCTTTTTAGTGATTGAAAGAAAACATCATGAGGAATAGAATTTTTCTGAGGTGATAGATGTGAGGGAGGGATTAAAAAGTGTAGGAAAATTACCTGGGGGAAGATTTCATTCCTAGTAGAAAGTACAGAAACTATCCAGAAATTGAACATTTATGTATGCAATTTAGGTGAAAAGAAATTGCATATACTGAAACAGTCAATGAGTTGAGGAGAGGAATAGAAAACAGTAAGATATTTCAAAGGGAATTAATTAATTGAAAGGCATCACAAAAGACATTTGAAAAACATCTGGAAAAAAAAACTTGCACAACACTCAATAGGTGTTAGATACATATGCAAACCAGAACCAATAAAGAGTTAGCTATGGAGCTGGGTGGTGGTGGTGGTGCAAGCCTTTAATCTCAGCACTCAGGAGGCAGAGGCAGGCAGATCTCTGTGAGATTGAGGCCAGCCTTGTCTACAGAGCGAGTACCAGGATAGGTGCCAAAGCTACACGGAAAAACCCTATCTCAAAAAAGCAACAACAACAAAGTGTTAGCTATGGTAGATTCAGAACCAATAAAAAATATCTTTATAGATACTTTGATCTCCCATCTAGTTTCTTTTAAAACACTCTGTGTAGTATTGCACTGTTCAGGGACATTATATTTCATATTTAAGGCTCAGATTTCCAAGTTTAATATGAGATCAAAACTGTTGGTTTTAAGTACAAATGATTCTAAGTGATACTAGAAATGTGCACATGGATTTGGAGAGGGAAAAAGTAGATTTGATTATAATGGGGAAAAATTTCCCTATCTTCAAATCAAGTCTCTTTCTTGAGCCTCTGGTCTTCTTCACAGTAATTCCTATGTTGGTAATTTCCTCAAATCACTATGAAGGATGTTGGTATTGTCATCATTGTGATAACCCTTTCCCCTAAAGGTGCAAAGACTAAGAGGAAAAGGAATAGGAATACGCCACCTTAGAATATGGGCAACTAATTTTGTATGTGCCATAATATAAATGGATTGTAAAACTCGTATTTTTTGGTTAGTTCTCTTTCAGGCCATTGTTAGTGTCAGAGTAGTTACTAAATCTAACTTAGAAATTCTGTAACCTTCTTTTGGTTAATTTTTAAGGGGAAAGGTATGCATTTTTTCAGCAAACATTTATGTGATAGGTACTAGATATGCTATTGCCGTCTGTTTTCACAAAAACTGTCATAGAAAAATCTTTTTAAATGTACTGGTATTACTTTTAGTTTGAAATTTTAGAAGAGTGATCACCATATGTTGCAAATGGTAGCATACCGGGAAATATCTTCTGAAGCTTATTTTATTCCCTATGAAGGTCTCTCCAGATCTACTAACATACATTTCTACATCTGTTTCCTTAACCTAACATTTTGCAACTGTTTCTTCATATTACATAGGCAGAATGATAAAATTTACTTCTTATGGTATTTTGGAGAAAATTATAAATGTTTGAAATAAAATATGTGACAAAATAGTTCATGGGTTGAATGAAAATGAAAAAATGTCAGAAGCAAAAATATTTTGAGAAAATGATACAGTAGATAATAAACACTAATTTAGCATGTATACTTTGGTGTATATATAAATGTGGGTATAAACTCAAATGATTAGGAGAATAAGCTTATTAGTGAATATTCAGTAAAATGAACTACAGCTATAAATCAAATTAAAATTTAGAAATATACCAAGTGAAAAACATGAGATGTGTAGTGACAACAGTTTTCTAAAACTCAGACATGCATCATTAAATGTGTTTCATGAATTATTATAAATGAATCTTTAAAGACAAAAAACCAAAAGGACAAAAACCAGTAGGGATGGTATACAGACAAGATACAGGAATATCTAATTAATGAAAACATTACTTACCATTCCATGTATTCAATTTATAAGATAGATTTATGTGATATTTATTATGCTGTATAGCAAACATGTCACATATATACTTCTGTACATATGGAATATTGCACAACACTATAAATCAAAATTTAACTATAATATAGTAAATAAGGTAGATATCTGGGAAGTAGTACATTGTCAATTTCCATCTAGAAGAACTTAACTAGTGCAGTAGAAACCATCTATTCTTTTTGGTACAGAAATGCTGTTTTGAAAGAATGACTTTAAGAAATTACTAGCATGTAATAATTTATTAAATCATTCTTACATGCTGAGCTTTAAGAAAATATGGAGCTCTTAATGATTATTTAAGTTCATGAAACTTTCTTATGCATGTATACTTCTATCAGATAACATTCTAATTACACATAGGCCTTTGAAAACATGCAGTTGTACATATATTTAACATACTATCAACTTTGCAAAATCCTCTTTTATGTGTATCTACATAAATCTTCAAGTTATCTGACTACTTTCTCTAGTATTTCTATTATCTGACTTTTGATCTATTAGGGTAAATTAGTAAACTTGAAAAGACATAAAATACTACTTCTTATTAAAGCAGCTGAAGAAAATTAAAAGGACAAATTATAGGCAAATTGAATTAAAAGTATTAGTTTAAATATGGGAAAGTAGAATCAACTTTCATACCATCTTTACTGAATATACAGAATTAATATAATTCAAATTGCTTAAAAATTATATATAAGGCTTGCCCTGGTTTTGGGTCTGAAATGCTCTAGTTTCAATCCCAAGAGCTTTGATTCAACTTTCAGGTCACCTAGAATGTCTGATTCAAGAAGGTTTAAGCACTAACCATGAGCTGCATATGCAGTTAAAGTACTTAAAGCTGTGTTTGAAATGACTATGAGAATACTCTGGCTCGGCTTTTCATGCCTTAGCGCTGATGAATTAAAGAATACATTTCTGCCTATCAAAGCATAATTTAGGCAACCATTTTACATCTTTACACCTATATAACTAAAATTTGGTTTGTACTATTACCTTTAAAACACATATTCTGCATGACTATTATATGTTTTGATTATAAATCTAGGTGATTTATAAATGTGTGAGTGGCAAGTTCATATATGACCAACATTAATTTCTGCATTACATTTAAAAGTGAATGTTAAGATATATTCCAGAATACAAATTATATAAATTTACATTAAAATATATTGTCCTAAATTAAAACAAAATATAATTTATTTAATTTTTTGAGTCTCACTATGTACCTCTATATCTGTATTGGAACACACTATGTAGGCTAACCTGGCTTCGAACTCACAGAGATCCACCAGCTTCCAGATTATCTTTTAGATCAATCATTTCAGAAATGTTTTTTATTTCATGACCATTCAACAGCAAAATTAAGCAGAGTACCACTCCTCTGAGCTTTTTATAAGCAAGAAACTACCTCAGGTTAGTGTTTTCCAAGTCTCTTTTGATAAATAATTCTAACAGCCATTTATAAACTGTTATGAAATGTTCAAATAAAGCCCTGCAATAATCTAACATGATAGTTAATGGTAAACTTTTACAGGTAAGGAGTAAGTTATCTAAGTGTGTGCCATTCTTCCAAAACCATATCCAGGACAATTAAGCTCAGGTCTTATTTCAAGTTAAGTTCTACCACAGTATTTTATTATAAAATATGGGAGTAAGTTATATAAAGTATCTGTGAAGAGTAAAGGAATGGATATTCATACACACAGAACATGATTAGGCTGACTGACAGCTATTATTAATAAATTTTCTGAATATATCATTATTTAAAACTTAAAATACTAGGCTATATGTTAAAAATATGTAATATTTTCTAGGTATTTATAAATGCTTGATTTACAAATATAAATCAGAAATTCTTCACTGTCTTAAAAAGATATAATTTCTCAGGAAGGACCCTAATAGAGATATGCATGGTACCCCAAAGAAGGGGAATGAGGCATGATCTCCTGAGGAGACTGGGAGCATGGGAGGAGGGGAGAGGGAGGCAGGAAAAACAGAGGGGGAGAAGAGGAGGGGAGAGGAGGACATAAGGGAGTAGGAAGGTTGAGTTGGGGGAAGAATGGAGGAGAGCAGGATGAGAGATACCATAATAGAGGGAGTCATTAGGTTTGCGGAGACATCTGGCACTAGTGAGATTTCTAGAGATCTACAAGGATGACACCAACTGGCAAACTAAGCAATAGTGGAGAGACTACCTTAAATGTCCCTCCCTGATAATGAGTTTGATGTCTACCTTATATACCATTCTAGAACCTTCATCTAATGACTAGTGGAAGCAGAGGCAGACACCCACAGCTAAACACTGAACTGAACTCCTGGAACCCAGATGCAAAGGGGTCAAGATCCAGCTGGTGAAACCCACAGAAACAACTGACCTGAACAAGGGGGAGCTCGTGGACCCCAGACTGATGGTTGAGAGGTCAGCATGGAACTGAGCCAGACCCTCTGAATGTTGAGTGCCAGTGAAAAGGCCTAAGCAATCTATGGGGCCTTGGGTAGTAGATCAGTATTTATCCCTGGCCGACAAATGGACTCTGAGTGCCCATACCACAATGAGGGATGCACTCTCAGCCTAGACTCTTGGGGGAGGACCTAGGCCCTGCCCTGAACGAAGCGACAGACTCTGGAATTCCCCCCATGGAGGGCCTCACCATCCTTGGGGAAAGGATTGGGAACTAGGTGGGGGTTTGGGGGAGCTGGTGTGGGATGGGGGAGGAGGGGAAGGAGAGGAACCTGGGATTGACATGTGAAGCAAACTTGTTTCTAATTTAAATTTTAAAAAATGAAAAAAGTTATAGTTTCTCACAAGTGTCTAAAATTCCCAAAGTTAAATAGATAAAAATAGTTAAATTTTAGTGGTGGTATATTTCTAAAGGAACTTGTTCATTTATAATTTTACTTTCAAAATCATAATTGTATGATATCTAATATAATTTTATTATGACTTCATTTTATGTAAAAGGTATTATAAAGTGAGATTATACAGCAAAATAAAACATTCTTCAGTATGGATATTTAAGTGTATCAACAAAATAATATCCTTTTCTTTTCTTAAATTTCTATTTATAATGAAGTAAAAAAACTATGCCATGTAGAAGGGGAACAAGGTAAAGAAAAAAAAAGCTCAGAAAACCAATTTCAAGTAAAGCATTTTGCCAGAAATTAAATTTCAAAAGAAAGTTTTCATACTGAAATTAACAATTGATAATCTGCCTTAAAAATGTTTTACAACACTTGAAACTATTCTCTCAGATTTAAGTGTAAATTTTGGCCAAGAAAACTAACAGACACTAATGAGAGAAAAAAAATGTACATTTTGTTTTTAAATAAAAATATTTTACCCCCCTTTTCAAATCTCATTACATTCCTCTTATTTTTCACTTGACTTCTCTTGGCCATTTTATGTCTCATTTCTTTTGCTGCTTCCAATAACTTTGAGCTAGATGTGACAAGTTATATTTACAAGCTGTGAAAGCCATGGCAGGAATTTTCCAGTGTGGACTGATCTTCAACAGAGCTGGCTTACATCTCCCCAAACCAACCCTCCGTAATCCTACTTTGTCCCACGTAGTTTCAACCTCATCAGAGCTTTACCTTTCAAGCTGACACCTTAGTGCTTATTTCTTAGTGACAATCTCAGTTTTTGTCTGATGGAGAGCATATTAAAATGGTACAGTAGAATTATTTTAGGATAGGCTGATATCCAAGAAGACAGGCATCATGCAATTATTTCAATGCTGACAAGAAATGCGTGGGTACCTGTCTCATTTTTCTGATTCAGTTGCTGACAGGGCTCTAAAAGAAGCTTCAGTTCTTTGTGAGAATTCTTTTTAGTTAAGATTTTAAAAACAAATTTCCCCATTTTTCTTGTGTTTTTATAATGAATTTTACATAGAGAACAAAAGTGTTAGGGGAAAATATCTATAAAAGCTTTAAAAATCTTAACCTATCTAAACACAGAATAAGTAAAAATGATATAAATTAGACTAAGCAAATACCTCCGAATGGAGATTTTTCAAAATAAATTTTTAGTGCTTTTCCTAATTTTAACATTATTCAAATTAGACGTGTCCAATATCAATAAGAATTTTCCACTAACTTCACTGTACCACCCCTTTGTGTTAAGAAAGAGACAAAAGACATTTATGACAGTTTATTTTTAGATATTGATCATCTCATCTTGCTGCAAAGGGAATAAAAATAATTAAAATGGAGTGAAAAGTCATTTTAAGCACAGCATATTTCAAAGCATAAAATTGCTCAGATGAGAGTTCTTGAAAGCCTGGTAATAAATGCATGCCCTACATATTTTTTAAAGTCTATACCTTACTTATTCAAATTGTCCTTTTGAGAGTCAGCTAAATTGAATTCCTATATTTAGGTACTTCATATGATTCCAAATAAACCTTTGGTTGCTATATATGTATAAAATGCATGGGTGAGACAATCTGTTGGATGTTAACTATATGTAATTTATTTTAAAATATAATTTCAGGATTTGTTTAGGACCGGTTCTTTTGTTCAACTTAAACTAACATTTCTTCAGTGTGGAAAAAAATTCCTTCCTTTCTGATATCTTAAATTTCCTTTTAGATATTTGGAAAATGTAGAAAAGTAAAGTATGCTCAAAGATTCACTATCTAGAATCAAACAGCTAACTATTCTGTCTCAGAACTTTATCAGTCCTCATTCCTATTAGTACTATGGGCAGAAACAGAACACACAGCTCAGAAAACCCTAGATTGCATCATTTCCATCAGAAAAACAGTGTGGTAATTCAGAGATAATTTTTGTAGATACATTTTGTTAGCATTAGATATATGTATGGTATTTCAGGAAATACTTTATGTTAGCCTAGAATATGGTTATGAGAATCAATAATCTCTTATTATATATTTTTCCTTTTTTATAGCACTGAGGCTTGAAGTAGAGCCATATATATATATATATATATATATATATATATATATATATGTGTGTGTGTGCGTGCGTGTGTGTGTGTGTGTGTGCGTGTGTGTGTGTGCGTGCGTGCGTGCTCTATCACTGAGCTATGTCATCAAGCCCTAATAATCTTATTTTAACTAGTGAAGAGAGATTTAAAGTGTTGGGTACCACTAGGTTTAGGTTTATTTTTTTAATATGAATAACAAAAACAGAATGGAAACATTCTCACATGAGAGTTAATAAAGAGTAACACTTAGTTCTTTTTTCTCTATTTCTTTCTTTGCAAAAGACAAATGAACATCTGCCGGCCACAGAGGATAATTCTGTTCAATCAATTTATTTTTAACCAATAGTATATATGAACTAAGAAAGACACTGTTTCTGTCTTCAAGTTTATCATCTGATGAAAGTTAGATATTGTTATTCATAGGATATAACTGTCCCAAAAGGTGTGTGAAATGCTATGCACAGAACGATGAGGAACTCTACCTCTGCTCACACAATAGTGAATTATGCATCAAAACAGAGGATAAAAGAGCATAATGCAAGTGATTAGTTTAATCTTTTCAGAAAAAGTTAAACAATGAATGTGTGGGAAAGTAAAAGACCAACAGCAAGGTGTCACACTTAATTTAAACCATAGCAGGAACAGCATTACAATAAAGATTCAGTATCGAAGAAGACATAAACACTTGTGAGAAATCAGAAAAGCTTCATGAATGAAGTAGCATTTCTCAAAGTTCTTAAAGGATAGGACATAATTTTAATAAGGCATAGATGAAAGCTACACAGGGCATATTGTACAGAGGTATCATAAGATGAGTAACTAAACTAAGATCTGTTTCACTAACGATAATTTATCTGTATGAGTTAGAGTACTGTTAATACACATGGGAGTTCTTGAGCTGGAATGCCATCTTAGCTCCTTTGAATCCCATAGGAAGGAATTAGCAATTCATTTTTAAATAACAAAATGGGCTTAGATTTGTGTTGACTAGTTGTGATTAAAACAGGATGTCATCACATTATTATTAAGAGGAAATTACACTTAATGTTTCTTTTAAGGAACAACAGAACTAGGTACAAGTTTGGAATGTGGAAAAAACCCAAGAACATAAGATTTTGTTCTAAAGTAGATGACACATCAAACAGGACATGTGATGGGAAAATGAGAATGAGGTAGAAGTAGTTGTGACAAATGTCATGAGCTACCAAATTTTAAAATACAGAAGCTGGTAATGTATGAGCAAAATGTCCTAAGAGGGCACACCATATCGTCTAAACAGAGTATATAGTGGGTGGAGGGAACAAAAAGTCCTTCTGTGTTCTAAGTACATTTGGAGCATTTTAGTAATTTTATGTTTGGTCAAGACAGTATGTACTTAAAATTCAGCCTGTACAATAATGTCTTCTCTAGTCTACTTAATGTTTTCTAATCTCTAAATTGCAAAACTTAAAACTAATTATTGCCTCATAATAACATACTGAAGGAGAATGTTCGACTAAAGAACAAAGTTATTTGAAAAGTCCTATTGAGAATACCAACAAGTCTTTGAGGGCAATAAGAGAATGGAGTATGTTTTATATAAAGTAACTGTCAATAGCAGACATTCATGAAATCTGCTGAAAAGCAAGAAATCAATTAAGTACTAGTTACATGGCAGGCTCTTAAAATCACAGAATGTGTGGGCTAGCCACATCTGACATGTACTGCATTTCTCTGCAGAAAAATGTAAATTCACTAGAATTTCCACATTCTTCTCAAAATAATAGTTGAAAGTTAAGAATAAAGGTGTATTGTATAATCTGTGAATTCTAAACACAGAAAACTATTTTTACCTCACTTTATATATAACTTTTGTTCAAAATTTCTTTGTGCATTGCCTTTTCAAATAAAAACACTGACTATGTGTGAGTTAAGCAAAGATTACTTGATGATCTCCAAGGATTTCAAGCAAAATCATAGTTGTCATTTTGAATTGTCATCTTAGTTTATAAAAACAACAAAGTGTTAGCCCACTACTCAATAAACAGCAACTTCTACTTCACAAATATACTTGAAAACATTTTCAAATTTGATATAACAAAATAGCAATAAGTATGAATTCCTTTAGTGTAAAAATAAAAAATAAAAGCGATGAATTTCATTTTAATTTCACAATATTCTAATTGTTTTTGGTCTCATGTAAAAAAAGATTAAATAACACATAATATAATTACCACAGATTTTTACCATATAATAGTAAAGTATTAATAATTATGCATTACTTTGTGCACATAGACTGTCAGAAAACAAATGCCTAGAGATAGAGTAACACTCTAGAAAATATATGTTTATGTTATCTTTTTGTGATTGTAAATTATTCGTTTGTTTTTATTGGTCCCTGTTTGTATTCTAAAGAAAGGGCCTGGAATTGGATGAGTTGAGAGGTGAGGGGATCTGGAAGGAGTAAGAGGAACTATGATCACAATATAGTGTATAAAAAGATTTCTAATAAATAAAATGTTTCTGATAAGCCATAACAACAGGAAACATTAGCTATAAAGTTATGTTATTGCTATTACCTCTATTCCCTAGAGCAATGCACGTCACCAAAACCACCTAGAAAAATTTGCAAAGATGCAAGATCTTGGGCCCTATCTATAATATATTTGCAGTGGGTCCCAAACACTTAAATTTGTAACAACTTCATGATGTCAAACAGCAGTTGGTCACACTGAAATCCACTGCTCTGGAACATAGACCAATAGCTATGAGTGAAATTTGGCTTATTTTTAATGAATCAAATTCTAATGGATCCTAAACACACTCATGCATTTATGCCTGCCTGCTGTATTTGCCTTAAAATAAGAGAGACACTTGTGATAGATACAATCTAGCCTACAAAGTCTTAAATATTCAGTATCTGGATGGCCAGAATGATATGATGGAAATCATGGCTCTTTATGGAAAATATTTATTAATCTGCACTCTCAAGATACTATGCATCTGTTTTCTAGTTGAGATTTTTTAAAAAAATAATACAAAGGGACACAGACTATTTGAGTACTTGTAAGCCAATGTTTCCCATGATCTTATAAAAATGAAGTTAGGTATTCCAATTCATTTTATATCTTCAGATAAACAAACTTATGATTCATGTATACTTTTCCAATACATGATTTTCTTTTTAAGGATCATTTGCTCATTTTTCAAGTATAAAACAGCTAGTAATTTAACCAAAGGAAACACTGTCAGCCAATACCTGCTGCACAATTGTTGTTAGTTCCAAGCAGAGTTGTATGACGTTATTTCTTGTGACTGAATAGTCTGTCACAGCAGCGAATGGTGACCTACAAAGGGAAAACAAAGATGGTGGCCATTAAAAATGAAATAGTATAACAAACAAAATATTTGGGACTCATTTAGATTAAAATGAGTGAAATTAAGAATTAAAATTTAGAAATATGTAATTTTCTTTCTATCTATCAAACTTTTCTTTATAGATTCACTAATATTTAGTTGTTTGATGCTTTTTTTACTATATCTAATACAAAACAGCAGAAAATGAAAGCTTAATCAAAAACAGTACTCCAGTATTTACTTTCCAAAGAAACCCAACAATTTAATGACATTTACCTGAAATTCTCATAATTAAAGGCTATCAATAGTAATAAACTGGGTTACTGATGGCTTACTATATGTGAATTACTATTCTAATTCGTAATATACATACAAACTTAATATTCACAATAACTGTTATAAAATAGGCATTCCTTTAATATTTCCATTTTACAAAAGAGAAAAACAAAGGTAAATAAATATTTAGTGACTTGTCTGAGAAACAGAATGAGTGAATGTGGAAAATCGTGTGGGAGAGCTAATGTTCAGAACAGAAATCTGAATCCAGAGCCCACAGTCATATGCAATTAAACACTAACATAAATTTACCTAGGGGTTATCATTACTCCAATCTCTTTTAAGGACAATGAATTCAAGGAATTGTTCATTTCATCTAAGCTGACAATTTTATATATAAAAAATTTTAAAACAAGACACTTAGCAATATTTAATGGTGGTAGCTAAACCTTACAAATCAAATATATACCAAAAAATCAAATTGTTGACATTTGTTCATCATCATTCATAAGGGAATTTTATACTTAAAAAGTAATTAAATTTTAGTTAATGAAATGAAAACAAAATCATATACATTACAGTGCACTTTAAAGATTCACAACTGTGGTCATGGATACTAATCTTTTCACTTTTCTAGCATTTAATTATTGTGCTTTGTTATTATATGTGTATACTTTTCAGGACATGGAACATGGAAAGATGGTTTCAGCAGTTAAGAGTACTTACTGCTATTCCGGAGTACTTGGTTCAATTCCCAAAACCCGCATGGTGGCTCACAACTCCATTTCGAGGAGATCTAATATTTTATTCTGGCCTCTGTGGGCACTACATGTGCAGGGTGTGCAAACATGCATATAAATATAGCATTCTTACACATAAAATAACAATAAATGTTATAAAATTTTTTTTGGTTTTTTGAGACAGGGTTTCTCTGTATTGTTTTGGAGGCTGCTCTGTAGACCAGGCTGGCCTCGAACTCCCAGGGATCCGCCTGCCTCTGCCTCCCGAGTGCTGGGATTAAAGGCGTGTGCCACCAATGCCCGGCTAAAAAATATTTTTTAAAGATTTCAGGATACACCAAAAAAGGGGGTTTGTGGAATGTTAGAATAAACTCCTGCTATGTAGAATACATATTTTCTTTGAAAACTAAATATATAATAAACACATACCCACTAACAATATCTAACAGAAGTTTATATTGCTCATCAGGAAAATAAATATTTCTCATCTAACACACTGTAAATAACATTCTACTACATTTAAGTTGGTATCCATATGGTCTAATATTTCTATGGGCCAAGGAGAAATACTGATGAGATATTCCTACAACCCAAGACAGAGGAGGGAGCAAAGTCCAAGTTCCCCAATGTACTGTTAGGATTTAGAATTTTGTCATAATATTCTTTTCCCATAATCACTGAAGATTAAACATTTATTCACAGAAAAAGGTAAAAGAGAAAACTATCCTGCAGCTTTTCTCACATTATATTCAACCAAATAATTCACAAATATCCTGGTTTCCTAATCTACCACATGCTTTATCCTATTTAATCTCTAACAACATCTGCCCTTATTGACAATTGCATTTTTTTCCTTCAAATTCTTTTTTGGTTGTTCCTACAACACTACTTTCACAAATGCCTTTTTTTCTGATTATACTTCTATAATTGTTTTCATTAGCTGAACTTATTTTTTTTTGATTACTCTGCATTGCTCTAACTGTCCCGGGTCTCCCTCTGTTGACAAGGCTGGTATTGAACTCAGTTCCTGCCTCTGCCTCTCTCTGTCTCTCAAGTTCTAGGATTAAAGGCAAGTGCCACCATGCCCATATTGAGCTAAACTTCGAATCATTTTTCAATTGTTGATGGATCACAGGGCTCTTTTCTTATCCCACATCTATTACCTCAAAAACATTTTATAAAGTGTACAGTACAAACAAAGATCTTTTCTAGATGACTATGATATTATTGAGCAAAGTATAAGAAAAATCGCTGCTGTCTTGAACAACATATTATAGAAAGAACAGTCAGTAAGAACAATAGGTCTAGTTTATAAGTGGAGTCATATGGTATGTACGGAGGTCTAAGATTTTGAAAATCAAGTAGGGAAATCAAAATATATTCTAATATTTTTCATACATCTCTTATTGGATAGTGTGTTTGTCAATTTTGATTATTCACTGAGTCAGCCAAGTCAGATATGGCTTATTCATTCCAAATATCCTCATTTTCTGATCCTCCAGCTTTTATTTGCTCCTAGGCCTTATTTATCTACCCAAACAACTTGAACATTCTCCCATTCTTATTATTGTTTCACTAATTAAAATCTCGTAGCAGTGGAGAAGACAAACCATATAGTCAGATTGTCAGGATCTATCAAGTTCTAGCCCCATTTACTCATCATTTGCTTTTAATTTAACCAGGCTAAATCCTCATTTGTCTACTTTTGACTAAATAAGTATGCCTAAAGTTATTTATGCCAAAGAGTCACCACCATGATTATCATAAGAATCATTATCAGTAGTAGCAGTAATTCCTTTTTCTACCATTGGTTTTCTCCAATCTTCTGCAACATGCAATCTTTGGAATTCACAAAACAGAACAAAGTGTTAGTAAGTATTAGTAAGGTCAAAAATTTATTTTTTCATTTTGTTTTACTTTATTTATTTCTTGCTTTTTTTGAGACAAGGTCTCAGTAGATAACTTTGACTGGCTGCCCTGTGTAGACCAGGCGCTGATCTGGAACTCACAGAGATCAACCTGCTTCCCAAGTGCTGGGATTAAAAGCATGTGCCACCAAGTTCAATATTTTTTCTTTTAAGTCAAGCTGATAAAAGCAAAATTAATAATCAAGCCTGTCTGTTGTTGGATTTTTCTATGATGAAAAATAAAAAGCATTCATTTCTTTTTTCAATTCATAAAAGTCTCTGTAGAACTTAAAATTTATCACAATTTATCTTTTTGTGTTACTGTTAGGTACTTATTTAATTTTTATGGTCAAAATACCAAATAGCCTCCAGGTTAACTGAATACTGCTATGTGATATAGTACAAAATGCACACTAAACTATTTTCTTTAGGCTTTTTGTCATATTGTCACTTGCTATGAAATAAGCATATAACATTCATTGGATGACTGCATGGATTGCTGTGGGTGTTTGTACATGGAGGTGAACTGATGCTTATCAAGAGTTGTATTGATGATAAAATGTAATAATATATAATACAACAGAATCTCAAAAACCTACATAGTAAAAATCAGAATATGTATACTCACACCTACCATTAGGAAACAAAAGCATTCTCTAATATCTCCATGCAATAGCATAATGAAAAGAAAATATAATGGAATTTACTTAAATCATTTTATTTTGGGATGAAGAAATGTACAGTTGCAGGGCAAATAACAGTGACAGAAAGTAAAACTAAAACTGATGTGTTATTTAAGCATTAACAGTTAAGCCATATCTTACTGACCAGAGGCAATATTTACTATATATGAATATATGGAGGTTGTTTTAGCTTAGAGCACCATTCCTTCGTGAAGGGACGGGTAGGAATTCAAGATGTGAACGTGGAGGCAGGAAATGAAGCAGAGGCAATGGAGAAGTGATGCTTATACTGGCTCAGTCTCCATGGTTTGCTCACCCTGCTGTCTTTTTTTAATTTATTTACTTATTTTTATTACATATACAGTGATCTGTCTGCATATTTGCCTGCACACCAGAAGAGGGCACCGGATCTCATGATAGATGGTTGTGAGTCTCCATGTGGTTGCTGGGAATTGATCTCAGAACCTCTGGAAGACCAGTCCAGGGGCTTTTAAATTTTGCGCCATCTCTCAGGCCCCTTGCTGCTCTCTTTTTTATGGTGCAATTTAAAATATGTTATTAATTGAAAGCTATATGATTACCCCACAGCCAACATTATCCTAAATGAGAAAAACTGACAATCCCATTACATTCAGGAACAAGATAAAGCTGTCCATTATCCCCACTCCTTTTCATTACAGTGCTAAAAGCACTAGCTGAAGCAATAAGGCAAGTGTAAGAGGAAAAGAAGAGGTCAAATTGTTTCTATTTGCAGATGATATACATGATATATTGTAATTCTACAAGAAAATGCTAGAAACAATATTTAGCAAAATGGCAGGGTGTAAAATCAACTTACAAAAATTTGTATTCTTATTAGATATCAACAACAAGCACACTGGCAAAGAGACCATGGGCATACTCCCATTTACAATAGCATTAAAAATAATAAAATATCTTCGATAAAACCAAAAAGGGAGTTAAGAGGAAGTGGAAGACCTCTACAGTGAAAAATTCAAATCTTTGAAGAAAGACGTTGGGAAAGACACTAGAAAATTAAGATACCCATATTCATGAATCAATAAAATTAATATTGTGCAAATGACCATCCTACCAAAAGCAATTTACTGATTCAATTAAATATCAAAATAGCCACACATTTTTTCACAGAAATAGAAAAAAATCACCCTAAAATCCACATGGAACTGCAAATTACACTGAATGGCCAAAGCTATTCTGAGCAAAAAGAATACTGAAGGGGTTTCCTATTACAGACTTCAGGTTGTACCTTCTAGTAATGTCAGGAGCTGCACCCACAAACTCTCACCAACATGACTGCTTAAACATGAGACATGCCAAAGTGAATAGGGAAAATCCCACAAGGCTCCAACTCTACACAACAAACTACAGGCACCTAAAGAATGCTGAAAATGCGAGAAATTGTCTTCCCCGAGGAACAATACACCAACTTGTCCAATACCAAACTGTCAGTCTTGAAGCAAACATACATATAAGTAACATTACTCAGACAGAGCGTGTTGTATTTAGGATTATATATGTATGTACATATACAGATATGCATGCGATAAGAGCTAATTAAAAAAGAGGCCATAAATTTGAAAGAGAGCAAGGAGGGAGGGGAGGGTATATGGGAATGTTTGGAGGGAAGGAAGAAATATTACATGGGAATGTTTGGAGGGAAGGAAGAAATATTGATATAATATTATAATAAAAAATAAAACAATAAAGCAGTAAAATACTATAAAACATGGTATTAGCAATAAAACAGACATGTAGAAAAATAGAACAAAAGAGAAGGCTCAAACATGAACAAACATAACTTCAGCCACTTAAAATTTGACAAAGATGCCAAAAACATTCACTGGAGAAGAATAACTATCTTCAACACATGGCACTGGGAAAACTGGGTGTCTGCATCTGAAAGACTGAAATTAGACTCGTATCTATTACCTTGCACGAAAATACAAATGGGTCAAAGACCTAAATCTGAAACCTGAAAATTGCTGGAAGAAAACAGGCAGTGGCCTACATGATACAGGTGTAGGAAAGTACTTTCTGACTAGGACTTCAGTTGTCCAAGAATTAGACCAACAATTGACAAGCAGAACTTCTTTAAAATAAAAAGATACTGCACAGGTAAAGGAACAATCAACAGGGTGAAGAGGAAGACCACAGAATGGGAGGGAATCTTTACCCGTAACACATCTGACAGTGGATTAATATCCAGATTATATAAAGAAATTTTTAAAAAATCACAAACTCGGGCTGGAGAGATGGCTCAGCCGTTAAAGGCTAGGCTCACAACCAAAAAAAATCACAAACTCATTTTAAAAGTGGACCTTGGCACTGGACGATGTTCTCAATAGAAACAAATATCTAAGAAATATCTCTTGGCTCACCACCCTCAGCAACTGGGAATTGCAAATTAAAACAATTTTGAGGTTTCATCTCACCCAAGTCAGAATGGCAAAGACCAACAAAACAACTCACATCACCCACTGTTAGTAGAAATACAAACTGGTACAGCCAGACTAGAAGTAAAAAACTAAAAATAAACCTACCACATAACCAACTATACCACTCCTTGGCATATGCCCAAAGCACTATTTATTGTCGTCCTATTTACAGTCTATATTTTAAAAATTAGACCCTGGTAAATTATTCAGTCCCAAGTGGTCATCTCCAAACATGTATACATTTGAACAACATTAAATGGACTCAACATTTAATTACATTTGTTTGTGTGTGTCTCTGTGTGTGTGTGTGCACATGTATAGACATCTAACAAGAATAATTAAAGAAGCCATGAAGTTAAGAGGGACGTGGGAAGAATTAGAAGGAGGAGAGTGTGGAGTAGAAATGACATAACTATAGTTCTAATATATGAAATTCTCAAAACATGTTAGAAATACATTTAAACAATTGATCAGTGTAGTTTAAATAGGCATAACTAAAATTTCATAATGTTATACTATGTTGAAAATATACTTTTATTTATTTTTTCAAAATCTTGTAGTATATAGTTTAGTTTCCAAATCAGGATTGAATACTATAACTATATATTATGTATTGATATAATTTAGATGATATAGAGCTAGGTAAAATCAACTTCTACTTTACGAGTACAAAACATAGCTTGCATTGGGGTACTTGGGAGACTGAAGCAAGTGGATCTCTGTGCTTTCCAGGACAGCCAAGATTATATAGTGAGTCCTTGCCTCAAAAAATAAATAAACAAATAAACAAAGTATGAAAACTTTATTTTAAATATAAGGTCTCATTTTTACTTTTATTTATTTTAAAGGACACAGTCAACAAGACAAAACAGCAGCCCACAGAATTGAAAAAGAGCTTCAGCAACCACACAAATGACAGAGGGCTGATTTCCAAAATATACAAAGAGCTCAAGAAGCTAGTCACCAAAACACCAAATAATCCAATTTAAAAGTGGGGTACAGAATAAGAGAATTCTCAATAGATGAATCTAAAATGGTTGAAAGACACTTAAGAAATTGCCCAACATCCTTAGCCAACAGGGAAATGCAAATCAAAACAACTCTGAGATGCCATCTTGCACCTACCAGAATGACTAAAATAAAAAACACCAGTAACAGTTTATGCTGGAAAGGATGTGGAGAAAGGGAATACTCCTCCATAACTGGTGAGAGTGTAAACTCACCTGGCCACTTTGGCAATCAGTATGGTAGTTTCTCAGGAAAATGGGAATTAGTATACCTCAAGATACAGCAATTCTACTCTCAGGTATATACCAAAAGGATGTGCATTCATACAACAAGGTCTCATTTTTTAAAAAGCCAATTTGTATCTCACTGATGTTCCTTGTTGGAGGAATTTTGGCAAGGGTATATTATCAGAATTTCTTCTAAGATTATTCAATCACAATCCAGGGTAATGAAAATAGAGAACTCATTTAGTCTATTTTAATTGCAATCCAAGATCAGGACAAGATCCAATCAAATATAAAAATTTAATATTTTCCATTTCAGATTATTAATTTTATGATATGATATACATTCCAAGAGAAATGTACAAAATCAGGGCAAGGAATCAATCAGTGCATGCTAACATCTACTTACTCATTGCTCTTTCAATACGGTCATTACCAAAAGGAATGAAGAAATCCAGGAGAAACTGTACATGTTGTTACAACAGGCAAACAGTAATTTTGTTTATAAAACAGCAAAGGGATTTTGTGCTTGATAGAGATAAATTAGTGATTGTCTATTTATCTACATAATAATGGCACAAAACTATTATGAATCATAACCAGATATTAATTATTTTTATTCCTCTGCATAATGTTTTCAAAAGAAAATGCTCTGGTACAAACTGATGCATGAAGGGGAGTTACTTAAGAAACATGGAGAAGAGTGTACCTGTCCAACCAAGCAAGGAGACTCTTGGCTGCTCCAATCAGATCCACAACTGAGGTCAGAAAGTCATTTGGCAATTTTCTGCTGGTCCTTCCATCATAATGACCACTCCTTCTCCTTCCTGTTATGAAGTTCTGTAGATTTTTGGCGGATGCATTCAACTTGTGAGAAAGGGTTTTTAGATTTTCTGTTTCTAAGCCATAATTCTGAATAATAAAACAGAGAAAAATATATTTAAAGTCAATATTCACTTTATTTTAAGAAGTACTGATATAAAAAAGAATTTACAGAGGTAAAGAATTGCTAGGTAATGGCAGTGGGACAATGTTAGAATTACAAATGAATAAAATAGATTTCTGACTTAGTGGAGCTCACAGTCAAATGCCTGCTTGGGTATATCAAGGAAAACAATTATAATAAAGATTTGCTAGCAAGTTTTTATATCAACTTGAAACAAACTGAGAATAGGGAACTTCAAATGAGAAAATGACTTCATAATCTCTGGCTGTCCACAGGAAATCCTGCACTGGTGGTCCTGGGTGCTATGAGGTAATAGGCTGAAGCCAAAGCAATAGTGGCACATATCTTTAATCCTAGGATGTGGGAGGCAGAGGCAGTTGGATCTCTGTGAGTTCAAGACCAACCTGGTCTACAAAGCATACTCCAGGACAGCCAGGGGCATTAACACAAAGAAACCCTGTCTCTAAAAACAAATGGAAGGAAGGAAGGAAAAGAGGGAGGGAGGGAGGGAGGGAAGGGGGGAGGGAGGGAGGGAGAGAGAGATTGAGGGACAGAGGGAGGGAAGGAAAGACTGAAAGAAAGAAAAAGAAAATAGGCTGAGCAAACCACAAAAAAACAAGCCTGTAAGCAGGACTCCTTAATGGCCTCTGTATCTGTTCCTGTTCACAAGTTTCTGCCCCTGTTTGAGTTTCTGCCCTGACTGCCTCAATGATGAACTGTGATATGAAAGTATAGCAAAAACAAACAAACAAATAACAACCCTTTCCTCCCCAAGTTACATTTGGTCATAGGGTTTCATCACAGCAATAGAAATCCTAAACTAGATAGATGTTATTGAAAGAATTTCTTCAAGAACACAAAAACTGCTATATGAGATATACTGCCCTATTTATTACCTATATGTTCATAGACTTGGCCACTAAAATGTGCACTAGGAATCAGTCATGATTTAGAATGAATTCAATATAGTCTAGTCTAAACGAATTAGGATTAAATCCATATCTCTTTTATTTATATACATGTAAAATATTATGTATGAAAGAAATGAAGGAATACATTTATCATTTTAGAAAATAAAGTTGACTAAATCTTCATTAGAAACAAATTCTCATCAAACGCCTAACTAAAAATTCAACCTTAACACCATAAATTTTACAATGTCTATTTCATTTTAATGAGTCCTTAATTTGAATGAGCCATGCAGCAGGTATTCAAATTAACAACACTTTTCTTTGTAAATATTGAATTCTAAAATGTTTGCTTTAATGAAAGTTTTTAGAAAGCAGATTATTTTGAATAAGTTAAGCAATTATGGTTTAAAGAAACAAAATCTTAGCAACTCCAGACATGTTTTCCATACAAATATCTATTATATGAAAAGTATATGTAAGAGGAAATGAAAATCACTCTTATCCTGATTTTCCCTTATAATTCTATAATTAATTCCCAATAAAAATACATTGCCAGCACACAAACTAAGGGCTACAAAATACACTGTTCACACTTTATGCTTTTACTGTTACAGATAATATTTGTAGTTTAAGAATGATATAGTATCACAGCTTGAAAGAGTTAATGAAACTCTAAATCATAAATATCTACTTTTTTGGAATAACATTGTACATATAATTAGTATATATGATGCTCAATTGTACTAGAACAGAAAATTACTGGATAAATTCTTAATCTTTGTTAGCAGCTACAGTAACTGTTCCCCATAAGCACTAGCTTCAAAGCAACAGAGATAAAAACCAGCACAGCTTAAAAGAAACAAAAGGAATTTGGCAATTTTTCTATCTTATTTACACTAGGAACAGAAACTTCAGAATCAAAGACAACGTAAATATGAAAATACTTACTATGTAAATAGAAGAACCTATAGTTCTTTGGAAGTTTTTTTCACTAAGACATTAATTTAATGTCCTGTACATGCTAACTACTACACAGAAAATTAAAGAAAAATGCTACTAACTAGGCAAGAAAATCTTCCTTGGAAGAGACAACTGGACAACCATAGAACTAAGTAAAATTTACATGTCAGTATTTTTGTATGTATGTGACCTTTCTTATTGTCATATATAATCATATAATATCATGCAAACCAACACTTTCATTTTTCCCTCATCACTCCATGTTCCTTCATACTTGTCTTTAGACATGAAATTACTTCTTTCCAGATAACTTTTTAAAAAATTGATGTACTACTACACTAGTTCATTTTTAATTTAAAGTTTTTGTTTTTATTTCATGTGATGTATATGGGTATTTTGCCTGTATGTATTTCTGTGTACCAATGTGAGCAATGCCTGCAGAGGTCAGAAGTGGGTATCAGTTCCTCTGGAATTGGAATCATAGAAGGAACCTTCTATGATGCTGGAATCTTACTCTGGAAGAGAAGCCAGTGCTCCTAACACTTATGCCATCTCTCTATCCCCCAACTAACATCTTTTTTTTGCTCAGAAATCATCTTCCCAATGAACAAGAGCAATGCAAACATCACCTACACTTTCGACATCCTTCAGTAATGTTTCCTAGAGTTGCTTTTAAATCTATATTGTCTTTACCAACTTTTGTCTTCCTTAATGGGATATTGGGGGTACAGACCATGTATTTTTCATGTTGGCATTTGCCCTGGTAGCATATTTGAAGATGAATGTACACTTGTTGAAAGAAGATATAAATAGAAGAAAAGGAAAACAGCATAAATCAGTGAGGTAAGACAGATTTCTATTTCTAACAGTGAATTCCTGATCTAGTCAGCTCAATTTGTTGATGAGGTAGTTTGCCTCCCAAATTTAAAATGGAAATGTAGGTACAATAGAATTCTATGCTCATAAATTTACTTTATAGTTACTAGAAAACATCTGTTGGATTCACTGGACAATGTCTATACTTCTGACTAGCTAATATGTAGCCACTTGGAAAGGATGCAAAGAAGTCCATTATCTTCAGTATATTACCAGATGACTGCTGAACAAACACAGAAAAACTAAAGGAATTGAATATTTTGGCATTATTTTTTCTCTGTACCAACTTCCAGAAAGTGTAACTACATGATGAAGTATTCAAATTATGCAACAATAAGATGCTGAAGCTTGAAGGGTAGACATAACAAAGCTTAGCATATGAAAAATTCAGCACAGCTGTAGGACTCAATTTTAAAAATAGCCAACACCTAACCTATGATACTGTTTTTAAAGTTTAGGTTAGCCAACCTTATATGTGAGCCAAACTCCAAATGTCTACAAGTCTAGATGAACCTCCCCTAATTTTGTCAATCATGCCATCTTTTCTTCATCCAACTGATAGTGCAAGAGTCTGTCACACATGAGGAGCAACTGTTATCAGATACATACAAATACATGTGCGTGTGTGTGTGTGTGTGTGTGTGTGTGTGTGTATGAACATCAAGTTCTGAAACACTGAACTATCAATGCCATAAGATGCAGCAAACATAGACTGCTGGGTTATTAGCCCTCTACAGTCTACTTCTACCTCTGCAGCAACTTCAGGGCCAGCCAGATATGAATTTGGAGATTAGTCTTCTAAAGTATGCTTCCATTTTATTACCATTAGTACAGTCTTTTGCTTTAGGCATAATTGCTTCAACCAGATTCAGGCAGATTGTGAGTCCATATTCTGGTCTTAAGCAATCAACCTCAATTATCTCCCTCCCTCCCTCCCTAACTCTCTCTCTCACTTTCACTCTCTCTCTCTCTCTCTCTCTCTCTCTCTCTCTCTCTCTCTCTCTCTCTCTCTCTCTGTGTGTGTGTGTGTGTGTGTGTGTGTGTGTGTACATTATTTCATCTATATGGAATACTATTCTCTTGCTTCTTCTACCTGCCAATCATGCTCATCTTCCATTAGATTATGTACTATGCGCCCATGTAGCTCAGTAAAAACAGTTATTTTATTTTTTCTGTATTTCTACAATATTTACCACATATTCTATATTTTTGGTCATTACAGCATCAGGATTGATTATTTACATGCTATGTTCCTCAAATATGTTTTAAAAGGGGACAAAAATCAAGGCTTATTCACAGTTGAAAAATTACTATGTATATAAATTGACACTTCAGTTGAACTGTATTTAATTTATCTACTTGATTTCATTAGTCATCATCTCATTACTGTATACTGTGTGCTAGACACTGAATTAGGCACTATAAAAACATAATTCCTCATTTTTCAGATCATTACAAGGAGATGGTATAATTATCTCAGCTTTAAACAAACTATGGCTACAGTGAAATGATTTGCTCATGAGTTTCAGTAACTGGTTAAGTCAATATTCAAATTCAGGCTCTAGCATTATGTAGATCTCATTTTCATCTGTATGCACATAGTTCTCTTGTCTTACAAATAATCAAAAGAATTTAAACAATTCAGATTAGTTTTACCTTACTCTATCTAGAGGAAATCTATTACTACATCTAATATCAGAATATCTAATATGTTATTAAAAGCTGAGGAAGCTTATTTTGACATTCATTTCTCTAGACTTAATAGTCACTGTTTGTTAAATGAAGAAAGTAACCATACAATGTATGATATTTTATTTTCACTGATTATGTGTAGAAATAACATATAATGTGTTTTAAAGCTTTCCAAAAACAAGATAACTTAATATTTCAAATTTTAGAAAAATTTGATTTTACAACTGATTACATATACTTGAATATATATAAACACCAAACACCACTGCTAAGCTCCAACTTATTTTTCACATGGTGAAATAAATTATTACTAGTTAAGGTTAACCTTCTTTGTAATTTTTCACTAATGGATAAAATTTACATAAGAATATACATACTATACTTAGTACAGAAATATACTTAAAAATGAGAAATTTTCCCTATCCACATCTAGATTATATTAAAAGAGAGAGAGAAAGGAAAAGTCAAATAAATGGACAGTGGAAAAGAGACATTAAATTTTTCTTTCCACCTGGTTTCAATCCTTACCAGTGCACACAGAAGGTCAACTGCCTCCAAGATCAGCTCCTGATGGCCAATACGGCTGACTCCCAGATCTTCTAGTTCCTGATGTGTGATGCGTAACAGTTGATCTCCACTGATCTTCTCCCTCTCAAAGTTCTTAATATACTGCTGCAAACAGTCATCAAGACCTACAAAATTAAATTAAAAAGAACAAAATAGGAAAAAAGTGTTGAAATAAACCAGTTGGTGGGCCCGTGAAAAACAAGCAATAACGCCCACCATGTCACAACTGAAATCCATTTTGATACTGGACTAACCAAATAATCCATTTCTTCTCAATCTGTATGTGAGCTGTAGCAAAAATATTAGTTATAGTCTTCATCATTAGATTTCTATTCCTATTCAAACATTCCCAGGTAATCACTGAAAACCTTACTTCTCTTCTAAGTTCTAATTTCAGACAAATATTGAGAAGAATGAATATAAACGGGTTCCCCTACTTCTAGAGTTATCTGTATTACACTGTTTATTTTCTTTAACACTACTTCAGAGGGAGGGGCCTCCATTCTTTCTACATAAGCCTAATGAATCTGTCTTCCTATACTCTATCATAATAGGACTACTTCAATAATTTTCAAACTAAATAGTTTGTTTCAATAAATTTCTATTCTATTACATTTAAAACTTCGCTATCTTAAAGATAAATTAGAAAAAACTTTTTAATTTCCTTCCGGCTGTATTCTCTGCCATCCTTTTTACACCTAAGCAACTTGCCTTTATTTTCTTTTCTTTAAACTGAAATGGATCTCCTAATCTATTATCATTTGGAATTAACTCAAGTTTATACTATATAATCACATTAGATTTTATGCTCTTAAATAAATTTTTTCAAGATTATCCATGGCAATTAATAAGTGATTGGCCAGCCTACAGCCTTTGTCTAATCATCTATAAAAGTAGACTGGTACAAATGGCAAATTGGAAGAATTATCAAGAAAATTCAATAATTACCACAAACTAAGTGGTATTGATTATATCAAAAAGGTAGATAAAGTTTCACAGTGTGCTACATTTTATCAAAAATCATGAGGGAGTAGAAATCATATGCAAGTAGAGGGGCAAAAAGAGATATGGTTAAAACATATATACTAAGTAAACAAAGTCCTGCAACAGAGATATATAGCCCCAAGGGAGAAAAACAGTCCTAAAAGCAGTCTGTTTCCTGACAACATGCAGTTATCTTCAGGTTGCTATATCAAGTGAAATAATTTGAGCCTTCACCAATATTCACATAGCAGTAGTGAAACAAAGAATAATAATATTGGAAGACTACAAACTAACTAAAGTTATTTAAAGAATGTTTAAGAATATATTAATGGAACACATCATCTTGTTTATGATTTCTCTTCATGAGTAAGGAAAAAAGACAGTATTGAATGAGTGAAGTATCTTCAAAATAAGGGAAGAGAGCAGCAAGACACCTGGAAAATATGGATTGTTAGGTTTTCTTTCATTAAGATGTCAGATACTTGAAAGTATTGATATGTAGAAAAGATCCATTTATCTCTATTGAAACAGAGGAAGTGAGGAGGAAATAGTTACAAATGCAGGTAGACTATGATGATAAGATGATGAGAGAACTTCAAACTAAACACTTTAAGACTACTGTATAAATGCATATGAAGGTTCACTGGAAATTTATAAAGCAAAAGCAAAACATGTACATTGGTATTACCATTACAAATGTATGCTTAAGTACCTGAAGAGTCTGTACTAAATAAAGTGTGTGACAGTGTCACAAAGCAAAAGGGGATTTTTATTTGAAAAGGAAAATATCCATGTCAGTAACAGCCCTGAATACTAGTGATGGAAGAGCAAATACAACACAGATCTTAGGAAATGCATTTCTTTAAAGAGCAATATAGGTATACAAACTAATTATTACAACTTGATGCATTAAGGAAACTATTGAAGGCAGCAAAAGTATAAATGGATAGGATGTTCTGGGGAAAGTACATAGGGCCAAAGATATAATGGGCCAGACATCTAAAGATGGCTACAGAAAACTTACCTAAGAATGGGAACAAACATATTTCAGAGAGGAACAAATAACAAGATAGTCAGGATAGACAAGTATTAAATCCAACACAGCATCGCGGTCATATAAGGAATGAAACTATCCTGAATTTGACAATTTGGAGATCATCAGTTATTTTAGCCAAAGGTGTATTATTAAAACAATAAAAACAGAAGTCAGAAAGTGAGGTGCCTAGGTGTAACTTAGAAATGAAAAAGGCAAAGAGCATGCATAAAGAATATTCCTTCAGCAGATTCTAAAGTATTGGTAAGGATTAAGAGTATATAGGGAAGTGTCAAATAAGATCAAAGGGGCTATTGTATCAGTTTTAAACCTTGACCATGTTCCAATGTGTATATGGGCAATACAAATTGGATGTGATCTTTTCAATTTGAAGAGGGAAAGGGTTCTAGGATGGGAGTGTGGACCTAGGAGTAATGGGATGTTATTGTGATTGGGGTGCACTGTACAAAATTCCCAAATAATTATATAAAAATTGCTACTTTGGGAAAAAGAAATTAAAACAGCAAGATTAAATAACTCCCTAAGTATAGTATACATAGTAAGTAACTGACCAGAAAATCAGGACTAAAACCTGATCCTAGAGAATTTGAGATTGGATTTGTTCTGACTACATCAGACTACCTAAAGACTAAAAAAAAAATCCAACAATAAAGTGGATTACATTCTTGCAAAAAAGGCAGAATAATGGGCAGAGAACACTATAGTTATTTATATGAGACAAAATAACATTAGATAACAGAAGCATACTCCTTTTCACACAGGTGAAAACAATGCGAGTTAAAATTACGTAGGACAAAAATGACATGCTGGCATACTTCCAGGAAATGAGAAAACTGTAAAGTACCTGACAGACACACGTTCTAAAGCTGCATTCAAATGAACAAAAGGGAAAATACTGTCTTTAGTCTTTAGACAACACTGAAACCAATACAATACACGCTGACTTGGGAAACTTCTTTATTTTAGTCAATGCCATCATTTAGTCATCCTTCTGCATAAACATAGTTACTCTCTAACAAGTAACACACAATTCAATTTCACATGGATTCTCAAGAAAACCAAATAAAATAGAAAAAGAGGACAAGCTTCTTCTAGGCCTGTACTCAATAACCCTGTCCTAATTTCTTTTGGGAAAAGACTATGCTTTCAGTAGCTTCCTGTTATTTCAGAAGTAGAAATGCTGAGGAGCAATACTACTTTCTATATATCTGTATGTGTGTTCACTGTGTACCAAGCACTAATCTAAGTGTTGTAGAAATATCTTCCCATTTCATTTTTATCAGACTTTTTAATTGCATGTCACTACCTTGATTTTGTAGTAAGCATTGAAAATTTGGGGCCATGCCTATGATTCTGCACTTTACAAATGGTAAGGCAGGGCTCTAAGGCAAGTTTGTTTGCCCTGCTTTCAAATGCTACAGTGAACTGAAAATGGAGGAAAAGTGGAAAGGATTGTTTACAATCCTTCAAAGTAACCATGTTAATGATATCAGTCATTAATGTCAAAAATACTTCCCATTTCTAAAGCTAAAGATCTTGTTAAAACTGTTTACATTATGATTTCTATTAAAACACATTTAATGGTGTCATCTACATATGCAAAATTCAGTAGGACCATGAAAATTGAAAGTAACAAAAATATGGTTATCCAAATAATGGGAGCTAAAATAACAATGATACAAACTAGCACATCCCAATGAAGAATACAGATTTATTAAAGTGTGCAAAGCACTATAACACAAACTCTAAATGGTCTAGAGTTAATGTAAAGGAATAGATATGATTTAAAACAACCAATGGGTAAAAGCAAGTCAATCTTTCATATAAGACTATCTATTCTTGATGTTTAACTGAGCAAAAGAATTTCTTAAAGAAATATATACTCCCTACACCTAACCTGGGCAACACAAGAGACCCAACCCTATTGGTGGAGGTATGGCGAGACAGATCCAAAGAAATGAGTGTGGGAAACCTAGCCCCACCCCTCATCTGCCATATGGTGGCAGGGACTGGAAAGAGATATTCCCTGCCATCAATGCTAAGGCAGGTAGGTGGGAGAGTTGACCCTGTGGTCATAAGAGCAGGAGAGCTGTCCCTGACCACCACCATCTACCACACTTGGAAGAGCAGGCTCTGCACTTCGCCAGGGCAGCATAATGGAGCCAACACTGTCAGCACAGTTGTGCGTATAGCCAGCCCCAAAGTAAGCAAGCAAGGGAGCACTACTCCCATCAATCATCTGTCCTGTGACAGCATGGGTGGGAAAGAGTCGCTCCCCCCTTATCAGTTGCAGCACTCAGGAAATGGGCCCTGCCCCTCGCCAAGATAGCACAGCAGAGCTGCCTAATGGTCAGAGGTGAGGGTGACCCAGCCCTGATATTATAAGCAAAAACGAGCTGTCCCCATTACTCATCAGACATGTGGTAGCATGGACAGGGGAGAGATGCCCTCCCTCCACCTCCTGCGAATCAATGCCTGAGATAGGTAGGGGAATGGGCCCTGGGGTCATAAAAGCAGGAGGGCTGTCCCTAACCTTCACCAACTACAGCACTCAAAGAGTGACCCCTGTGCCGCATCTGGGCAACATAACAGAGCTGGCCCTAGTGGTGTAGGCTTAGAAGAGCCTACCATTGGATGTTAAAGCAAGAGAATTGGCCTCACCACTCGTTCATTGCTGCAAGAGGTGAATTAGCCAGGGCAATGCTGGTGGAAAGGACAGGATAGAATTGACTAGAGGACCAACCCTACAGCTGCCCAGGCCCAGACTCAAGGTTATTACTTGGCCTGCCCCATCATCTACAGAATAAATAAAGTTAAAAAGAAGAAGAAAAAGAAATATATATATTGTGCTCTATAACTAGTCATAATGGGTTGTCATGTCAAAAAAATCTTCAAATGTATTTCCTTTAATGATGCTACAATGTATAAGAATATATGATTCCATATAACAACATATTAATAGAACATATAATTCCATAGATTAGATAGATAGTAAAAGGTAGATTCACATTGTGAAATCTAAAAGTTTATATATGGGTGCCATAAATATTTTGGACATACACTACATGTTCATTCAGTGGTAAAATGGTTGCCTAGTATGGATTCCTAGCATTGCAAAAAGTTTATTTGATGTTATATTCATATTTTAAAAGATTGGTACAAATTTCATTTAAAATGCTGCATCTAGAAGTATGTTAATATAGAGGTAAATTTTACCTTTAGGTTACAGACTATCATTTTAACTTAGGCTCATTACTTCTAACTAAAATAGCTTCAACAAAAGAAAATCTTGGTGTAAAGTAACTGTAGAAACAAATGGCCTCATCCACTATTAAACTTTATCTCAGAATATCTCACAGGATCTTGCCTTAACATGAAATAAATCTTATTCAGAATTTCAAATTCAGAGTTTGAAGCCAAATTCTCTGTTATACAATCATTTTCCTATGACAAATGATGTAAATATTATTACTATTCAATAATTTCTTGGGGGCAAATAACAAAAAGAAAAGAACCCTATGGTATCATATTTTTATGATTACAACAGATTCTAAAATATAAGGACCAATTTAATTTTAAGCCAACATAAATTTTGTTACTAGCCACTAAAAAATCACGTTTTGCTGAATGTTAAAACTTAAATGAAGCTACAAATATTTCTTTTATAATATTTAAGGATTTATAATTAGAAAAAACAGGCCTACATTAATCCCATACCTGTTTCTGCTAGGGTGTTTAAAATATAAGGAGTGTTTTATGTTATATATCAGAATCAATATGTAATATCATGTAATTTAATTAGTTGTAAGATATTGTAGTCTATTACACAAGATATCTCGAAGCCTAATTTTTCCCTAAAGTTTGTGAAATATCTTTCATATAATTCTATTAACACTGTTGTCAAATTATATGTGCACATAAAACATTTGGAGATCTGAATAAACCAGATTATTACTCATTTTGTGTGGGGTGTGATCTGGGATTTTGCATTTCTGTTATTCAGAAATAACAATGAACACACAAGTTCACTTGTCCAAGCCAAAAGAAAATTGTTATTTCTATTTTTTAAAGTTATATCATCATTAAACAGGATAATAATGATAAGTATTAGTAGAATTCTTGGACATAATTAGGCTTACGTTTCTAAGTATCTGGAAATTCTCAATTGGGGATAAAAATATAATAAATATATAAAGACACAAAAAGAATCAAGTATTTACTATAAATGTATAGAATACAAAGAAACATTTTTCATGCTTTAGCTGGACAAAATTAAGGAGAAGACAAAGCTCCTCCAAACTAATTGTGATTATGCTTATTTGGATAAATCCCTAATTGTACATTTTAAGAATATTTTAAAAAAAACAGAGCACTAAAAGCTTGATGAGAAATTCACCAGCCTAAATGAGCAATAATTAGTCTCATCCTTCCCAATATTGTTACCATCTATTATAAATGGTATAGTGAGAGGTCTTCAAAAATAGGAAAGAAAGCACAATTGATACGAATTTATGTTCCTTATCATCAATCATTTGACAAAAGCCCCCAAAATATAATCTTTCAATATTTCCTACAATTCTTCTCTGCTCAGTAAAATTTTCCTTCATTACATAAGCATTCTATTATAGTTACTGTCTACTGGAGAATCAAATTTGAAAGATGTCATTAGAAATTACTGTTCTCCTCAGAGCTCAAGGAACATTGTGGAACAGGAGGAGGAGAGATTTAGGAATGAGAGGGGAAGGAGAACACAGAGAACAGGACCCACTGAATCAACTAAGCAAGGCTCACATGGGCCCACAGAAACAGAAGCCACCAAGGGACCTGCCTAAGTCTGCATACATGCTGTGGTTGTTTAGCTTGGTGTTCTTGTTGGACTCTTAGCAGTGACTCTTTTGCCTGCTCTTGACACCCTTTTCGTCCTACTGGATTGCCTCATCAAACCTTGATATGAGGGTTTGGGCCTAATCTTACTGTATCTCTTGTTTTGTCATGTTAGTTGTTGTCTCTTGGAGGCTTGCTCCTTTCTGAAGGGGAGGATTGGATCTGGGGGAGAGGAGAGCTGAGGGATTGGGAGGAGTGGGGAAAGGGAAACTGTGGTTTGGATACATTTTATTAAAGAAGAATATTTTTTATCATTTTTTATTTTAATTTAAAATAGCTTGTTTTACATGTCAATCCCAGTTCCCTCTCCCTCCCCCTCCACCAGCACTCCCCTTCCCCCCCCAGCCTCCCACCCTATTGCCAAATCCTTCCACATAGGGGATATCTAGAGTCTGTCATTTCACTCTGGGTAGGGTCCAGGCACTCCCCTAAGAGTCCAGGCTGAGAGAGCATCCCTCATTGTGCTATGGGCACACGATGACTGTATTCCAGGGATAGACACTGATCCACAGCTCAGGGTCCCATAGGTTGCCCAGGCCTTCTCGCTGACACTCACATTTGGGGAGTCCAGATCAGTCCCATGCTGGCCTCCCCACTGTCAGTCTGGAGTCCAAGAGCTCTCCCCTGTTCAGATCAGCTGTCTCTGCTGGTTTTGCCAGCCCATTCTTTGCCAATTTGCTCATCACTCCTCTCTCTGTCACTGGGTTCTTTGGGTTCAGTTCAGTGATTAATTGTGTGTTTGCCTCTGCTTCCATCAGTCACAGGATGAAGGCTCCCGGATGGTTATAGACATCAAGTTCATTATCAGGAATGGGCATTCGAGGTGATCTCTCCACTATTGCTTAGCTTGCCAATTGGTGTTATCCCTTTAGATCACTCGAGGTCACTCTGGTGCCTGATCTGTCTTTTAACCTATGATTCCCTCTTCCCCCTATTCTACCCCCACCCACTCCGTGGCACAATGGATAGCGCATTGGACTTCTAAAGAAGAATATTTTCAATAAAAAAAAAGAAATTACTGCTTTCCATAAATTCCCTCTGGACTCTAAATTCTTTCCAGTGAGTCAGAAAATAATTGCCTGATAATAAGAAAGGAAGGAGGAAACAATTATAAAAAGATACATATGAATAAGCACAGGTGGGATGGCAGTACCTTAGCTAATACTGTGCTGTTTTCATTACTCCTTTGTACAAAGGCAGCATTACCTCCCCGGCAATAAATTAACTTCTCTAACATGTTTCTTAACAAGCAGTAATTGCTTGCTAAGAATTTAAGAATTGATTCGTACGTTCATATCCAAACTCTAGCAAATGAACAGTTAATGAAGTTTAGCACTGTTATTCTTCTTATTAAATTCCTACTAAAATGCCTACTTTCACAAAAAGTAGTTAATAAAAGGAAGATATAAGGACATCATGCTTTCTCAGGCTTCAGAACCTAAAGATGATGGTTTAAAATATTACTCTAAGGTTACCTATACTTAGGTCTTATGAGAAAACAAAAACAGTTTTCAATTGTCTTTATATATAATGTTAAAATATGTAATCAGTCCTTCTAGAGAAAGGAGACCATGAAAGAAGAGAGAGAAAAGAATGTGGGGAGGTGAGGGTAAGGGCAAACATCCAACACATGTAATGATTTTATATTTTATAAAACACTACTCAAGAAATTTCTGAGCTTGGCTCAACAACAATGTATTCATTCACCCTCCTATGAGACTTTGGTCCCTGCTTGAAAGCAGCTGTACAAACAATGTTTTCATGAGTTTTTATTTCAATCAAATCCCAAATTCTTCCATTGGTGAATTTTAATGAAAAGATCCTAAGGGATATATGATTTGCATACATATAAACATCATCATACCACCGCCTTCTACAGATGCTTTCACTCAACATAGCTATAAATGAACCTGTGAAAACAACAAAGAACTTACCAAGAGATATCTTGATGAGCTATAAGCAGGTTTCTTTTTAAACTGTCCTGCAGATGTTATAAACATAACAAGTAAGAGCAAAACTTGATATATACAAAAAAGCAATTGTGATAAAAGTTCTAGAAAATACTGGCAAAATTCTTAAGTTGATATAGATATTAATATTGGCTGTATAATTTTACATTTGAATTGAATACTCCTTTGCCAAAGGTATTCAATATTCATAATAATTTTAATTTTTAATTTTTATAGTGCTGGGAACTGAAACCAGGGCTTTATTTCTGATACTATTTCTTCCAATCCCTTACAACAACTTTAAATGGTAGGCTAATGAACTCAAGATGTTTTTACAGAACTAGAAAATGTTTCTAAGGAAATTAACTGAATCCTTTTTGTTTGAAGAAAGAAAATAAGGAATATACTAAAATATGTAACAACACAAGAAAATATATAATTGCTTTTTATTGTTATCAGTCACACTGGAAGCTTGTTCCCAATGGCTATAGTATCACAGATTAAAAGTCATTTAAGAGGAATATGATTCATTCAATAATGTTTAAGGCAATTTTAAGTTCTTGTTAACAATTTATATTCACAAGTTCAAGTTGTGAATAATGTGCTTTAATCCCGACATCCTAGTGCTGTGAGCCTAAAAAGGTAAATTGTTTAAGGTGTAACCTTGCTTCTTAATTCACAACTGAGTTATGTCCTCCTAGGAAGTGTGTGTGTGTGTGTGTGTGTGTGTGTGTGTGTGTGTGTGTGTGCGTGACAACTCTAAATCTCAAAAGGAGGGGAAAAAACAAAATTTCTGTTTCAATTGAAGACGGCTTATTCAAGGAGTGGGTGTTATTGGTAACCTTGTGAGAACCCTGTAAGAAAGAAAGGAAGGGAGGAATAGAGGAAGGAAGAGAGGATGGAAAAAGAAAGAGGGGTGAAAGGGAAAAGTGAGTTTAAGGAAATTTTACTATAGGAAACAGAATCATTGATTTTGCAAAAATGGTCTTAAAAGAAATATGATCTGTATGTATTAATAGTTCCTTCATAAGCTAACTTACTAAGTTCTCACAGATATAAAAGTAATCACCCTATGCACAAATTTCCTGCTTAAAATTATAAAGAACACCAACCCCACATCTGACAGAGGATTGATCTCCAAAATAAACAAAGAATTAAAGATGCTAGTCACCGAGACACCAAATCTCAATAGAGGAATCTTAAGAAATTGCTCAACACCGTTAGCCATCAGGGAAATGCAAATCAAAACAGGTCTAAGATACCATCTTACAAGTATCAGAATGACTAGAATAAAAAATATCAATGACAGTTTATGCTGGAGAGGATGAGGAGAAATGGGAACACTCCTCCATTGCTGGTGGGAATGCAAACTTTAGAAAGTAGTATGGTGGTTTCTCATGAAAATGGGAATCAATCTACCTCAAGATCCAGCAATTCCACTCTTAGGCATATATCCAAAGGATGTACATTCATACCACAAGGACATCTGTACAACTATGTTCACAGCAGCATTATTTATAACAGCCAGAATCTGGAAGCAACCTAGATGCCCCTCAACCAAAGAATGAATAAAGAAAATGTGGTACATTTACACAATGGAGTACTATATGACTGTAAAAAAACAAAACAAAACAATGACACCTTGAAACTCACGGACAAATGGATGGAAATAGAAGAAATCATCCTGAATGAGACAAGTGGTTATTAGACATAGAACAAAGCATAACTGGTCCACAACCCACAACCCCAGAAAAGCTGGGAAACAGGAAGGACCCTGAGGGAGACATACATGAACCCCCAAGAAGGGAAAAGGGACAAGACCACCTGAGTAAATTAGGAGCATGGGGTCAGTGGAAGGGAGGTAAAAGAAAGAGATAGAGGGAGCCATTATGGGATTCAGGAGAAACCTGGCACTCAGGAAATTTCTAAGAATCTACAAGGATGACCCCAACTAAGAATCTAAGCAATAGTGGACAGGCTACCTAAAATGCCCTTACCCTATAATGAGATTGATGACTACCTTATATGCTATCCTAGAGCCTTCATCCAATAGCTGATGGGAGCAGAAGCAGAGATTCACAGCAAAGCACTGAGTTGAACTCCTGGAATCCAGCTGTAGAAAGGGTGGAGTGATGAGCAAAGGGGTCAAGACCAGGCTGGAGAAACCAACAGAACAGGGGACCTGAACAAGGCTCATGGACCCCAGTCTAACAGCTGGGGAACCTGCATAAGACTGAACCAGGCACCCTAAACATGTGTGTCAGTCGGGGGACTTGGACAGTCTATGGGGTCGCTGGCAGTGGAACCAGTATTTATCCCTAGTGCATGAATGGGCTTTTGGAGCCCATTCCCTATGGAGGGATACTCTCCCAGCCTACATACATGGGGTAGTGCCTAGGTCCTGCCCCAAATGATGTAACAGACTTTGTTCATCCTCTATGGAAGGTGTTAACCTCCCTGAGGAGTGGATGGGGGGGGGGGTGGGATGGGAAGATGGTGGGGAGAATGGGAGGGCAGGAGGGAGAGGGAACTGGGATTGGTATTAAAATAAGAATGGTTTTAATTTAAATAAAAATTAATTTAAAATTTTATAAATTATAAGAAAATATTTAAGGTTCAGAAACTACCAATGATAACTTGAACTAAACTTTCAAAACAAACTGTTGGGTGACATAAATGTGGCTATTTACTCACTTTTTACATACAAAACAATTATAAATGTAAGCACTGGATTAATAAGCCTTTTCAAAGGAAAAGGCATATTTAGAACAATTCAGAGCCACCATGATCAACCTTGAAACTCAAGAAATGGTCTCATTAAATGCCAAGAATACTTATCATTAAACCAGTCTTCATTTTTGTCTTAATAGATATAAAGAGAAAGTAAAATTGATGAGTTATGGATATTGTAAAAGGAAAATTAGTAACAATATACTGTATTATTTGAAAAAATAACTGAAAAACAGAATTAACATCACATTCCTTAAGAATAGTTCATGGTGATTTTATATACAGCAAAGTCAGTCAGAAAATGGAATAAAATTCCATTTATAATAGGAATAAATACATTAAACTAGATATAAACCCAGCAACATATAGTAGTTTTGATTTAAAATGTATTAAATTTCCCTGAATGTAGACAGAAAATTCAAATAAAGAAGGATATATCACAGTTTGGGTGAGAAAAATTCAATAGTATTTAGCTATTATTTTTCCTTAAATTAACATTCCAATCCAGTTTAATCTCATTTAAAACACTGTGGGTTAGTACTGATACTTAACAAACTAAAACTACATTTCATACAAAAGGAAAAATAGTCAATAACTAAGAAATATTTGTTAAACCAAAACCTGAAGGTGAAGGAAACTGCTTGTTCAGATTGCAAATGTTCCAGTAACATCAATCCTTTGCAATTGCACTAAAAGAGAAGAGTGATAAATCTTGCTATAATGACTGGTTGGCTAAACATTTTTTGGAAAGTAAAACTCTCTAATATAAATTACCTTTTTATTTAAAAACATAAAACAAGATTTAAGTAAATGAGAATTCTGTATCAAAACTAAGGAAAAGATCTGTCCTAGCCATAAAAAAAACTACTAAATGACAGATATGGCAACATCAAAACTAAAACTTTCTTTTTTGATAAAAGACACTTAAGGGATTTTTCAGAATAATACATAGATCTCCAGCCTGTAATAAAAATCTCATTGTCCCCCTTTCTACTTAAGAAGTTATGCTTTAGTGAACCACTGTTTACTATGGATGGTTTTTGTTTGTTTTGTTTAACTTCTTCCATATCCATTCTCAAGTAGGTTTTTATAGTTCAAAGCCAATTCTATTAAAGATTTGTCATTCATTATGTAAGTCCTCTCAATTAAGCCATCTTGCATTCTAGTATAATTTATGGAATGCTTTTGTATATTTGTATTTATGAAACTGGAAGGTGCAACCAATAAAGATTCCATATTAAAAAGATTGTTATGGAATGCTATGCTCTGGAAATACTTTTAAAGTTACTATTTAATCAATATCACAACTGGAAAGCTATATCAGCAGTTAAGAGCACTGGCTAACCTTCCAGAGGATGCAAGTTCAATTCCCAGTACCACCTGGTAGGTCACAATCATCCATAACTGCAGTTATAAGATATCTGATGCCATTTTCTTGCTTCTACAGGCATCTGGCACACATGCAGTGTATAGGTAAAATGCAGGCAAAACACCCATACACATAAGAGACAAACGTAAGCAATTTAACCTTTTGTTCTGACAAGAAGAATGTGGCTTTAGGAAATACAGCAAGTATAAGAAAAATTATAGTATATGAGTGCTTATATATTGTAATCAAAACAATAATCCATACTTTGGCTGCCCCTAATTGGACAAGAAAGGAAAGGGCACTACATACTCACTAAATACCAAAACAGTATTGTAATTCTAAACATTTATGCATCGAACACAGGGGTACCCATATTTAAAAAAGAAACACTACTATGACTAAAACCACATATTTGACCCTCATTCAGTGATAGTGTCTCTCTTGACAACAGACAGCTTATCCAGAAAAAAAATCAACTAAACAGAAAAATGGAAGGGCTAAATGCTAAATCAAATGACAAACATTTACTGAACATCTTACCTAAACACGAAATAATATACATTCTTCTCAGAATCTCATGGAACTTTCTTCAAAATTGACCAAATACTTGGACACAAACCAAGTATCAACACCCTGCATCTTTCTGATCACCATGGATTAAAGATAGACATCAAAATAATAGAAACAGTAGAATGTATATAAACTCTTAGAAACTGAACAACTCACTACTGAAAAATGAGTCAAGACAGAAATAGAAAAGAAATTTTAAAACTGAATGGAAAGGGAAACACTGTACCTAATCCTATAAGACACAATAAAGACACTGACATAAGTTCACACACTTATGAAAACTATTTTATACAAAGAAGCCAGAAATACACATTGCAAAAAGACAGCATCTTCAACAAATGTGAAGCTGGTCAAGCTGTATTACTGTGTGTACATGAATGTAAATAGATCCATATTTATCATCCTGCACAAAACTCAAGGATTAAGGACCTCAATATAAGACACAATAACCTGAATCTGTTAGAACAGAAAGTGGTGAATAAACTTGAACTCACCGGCACAGGAGAAGACTATCTCAATAGGATACCAACAGTGCAGGCACTAAGACCAACGACTAATAAATTTAAATGAAGCTAAAGAGATTTTGGACAGCAAAGGATACCATTTATGCAAAGCTGCCATGCACAGAATTGGAATATTTCATATTTTCTCCTATAGGTGGAGGTTAAAGTTTTCAGTATGTGTGTTATAATCCAAATAACCACAGATGTCAGATAGCTAGTAAGAAGTTGTGGAGAATATGTAAGAAAAGGAAATAAAGTATAGTGTTATGGCAACATAAAGGGGACACTAGATTAGGAGGAGGGCAACAGCATGGAAAATGCATACACATACAAAAGCAATCTAAATAGAGTCACCAAATAATCGAGAAAACAGTGCCCCAACAAGATATGATATGCCACCAAATCAAACCTTCAGTGCTAGGAATGGATTACATCTTATTAAATAATTGGCCAAAGGGGTTCTGCAGAGATCCCTCCCCTACAAAAAAATCACCAGTTATTATGAGTCTATTATTTGCTCTTCACAAGTTGATGGTAAGGACATTATTACTGAAGACAACACTTATGTCACAGAGAAGTCAAGTTGGTACCTGACTACAAGTGTCTCTACTGACTAGTATTTGTGGTGCTGGGACGTACTCTGCAATTTCCCAGAGGACAAAGATACACATAAATACCACCCAACTACAAACCTAGTGACATATAACAGTGACCTGCCTACAAAAATACTGGTACAGCAGTGGCACAAATGTTATGAAAAAGACTAACCACTTTTTGATTAGATTTAAGGCGCAGTACATGAGATGGAACCCATGACTGCCACTGCTCTGGTAGCCAAGTACCGAACATTAGACAGGACAGGGGCCTGGGGGAAACCTACTACTATTATTCTGTTAAAGAAACATGGCAATAAAATGAGTCCTAGTGACATACTGCTATAATCATAAATGAGTACCTCACTAGGCCCTAATCAGAGAAGCTTAGAAGAAAACTAACACAGAAATCTAAAACTGGAATATATGCATAGAGTGACTTTGGAATATTCAACCTTAAATGGCATGTCATCATCAAACCTCTCCCCTTAAAGCTCATGGGTCTATGTAGAAGAGAAGGAAGAAAGACTCTAAAAGCCAGAGGTGGTGGATGCCAGGGAAACAGCATCATCAAGACTCAACAGAAATGATAAATCATATAAAATTGGAGACTATGCTTGCATGCATACTACCTGCAGACAGGCTCAAGCCAGCCTGGGTTCCAGCACTTAGATGAGGAAGGGGATACAGTGTCTCAACCACTAACAAACTATTTGCAATTGATACCTTCTGGCAAAATAAAAATAGTTTGGTCCAATTGGGTGTCCCTGGGTATGTCAACCACATTCCCCATGCCCAGAAGTAGCTTTTGTGTCTTAATCTTTTCTTGTTTGTTTGTATTGCTTTTGATGGTGTTTTTTTTTGAGAGATACAGAAATAAAGAGCAAATAAAATGAAGTTTACTGGGTAGGATGGTGGAGAGAATATAGGAGTTGGAAGAAGGGAAAATCATGATCAAAATATATTATATGAAAAAAACTTTTAACCAAAAGAACAACTGATATTTATATCATTTTGCATTTAATAATCAACTAGATACCTACTAAGATTAGCTTAGATTATATGAATTTCTAAAACAGAAGGAAAATCACAGAATATGATACATGTTTCTGTTTCCATAATGAATTTTTAAATTTCCTACAGGATTTTCACCTTATAATACCTTCATACAGTAAGAAATCTTTATAGTTTATCATTGTTCACAAATCAATTTACAACCATTAGCCAAAGCTTTAGTAGAAGTTCTAACTCACTATCACAGAATCTGATCTGAGATGTCCTTAATATTTTTTGGAGTTGGACATATTAACGTTAATTAGGGCTGCATACACACACACACACACACACACACACACACACACACACACTCCTCAAGATCTTCAGGAGCATTGTGAATTAATTTACTTTTTAAAATGTAATGCCAATATGACTTTATGATTTGGGCAGTGATGCTTTAAAGATAATACATGTACTCGGTGCTGAGAGTACATGTATTAATGGGAGACTGGTTTCTACATCTGATACCTGCAAATTATCATGTTTGAAAATGGAGGTGGGGTGGGAGGGTGGAAATCTGCCATGTTATAAAGAAATTTTCTTACTGTATTAGAACCCTACTTTATATACACAGTCACACAGACATACCATGGCTTAAATCTGAGTTCCTGTGGCACTTCCATGGATTAATTTTTAATATTTAGATTTCTAATCCATTTGGGAGTTATTATACATCATGAAATTTTTGATCTAAATCTTTTTCCAGATATCTACCTAGTTGTTTGAGCATCATATACAGTTTATACATCCTATTCTTAGTAGGTTCACATTCTATCTGTATTATACACTCAATTTACACATGTACTAAGGCTTAGTTCTTGATTTTTCTATTCAATATCATTGGTTTTTCTATTCACAGGCAAGCACCATATTATATTTATTGTAGAGGCTTTACGAAGCTTTATTGTTTGATAAATCTAATCCTTCATATTTTTCACTGTGTTTTGGATCGTATAGCTAATAGGTTTAATGAACTTATTTATAAGTTTGAATAAATCTTAAATTTAAGAATTCAATAAATTAACAATGGTGTTCTAAGTATAATTAGGATGCTAAATGATATATGGTAATCAATTAAGGGAGACTGTTTTAGAGATTCACAACTGATTAAAACTGAGAAAATAATATACCTCTGCAATTCAAGGCTACACTCAAGGCTCAGGAGAAATTACAGAATAGGGTACAAAATGCCTGTATGAGACAGAGGATAATTGCTAATTCATAGTGTCTCGTAATCACGACAGAGAAAATAAGTATGAAATCTGAAGAAGACTGGCATAATGACAACATGGGAATTGTAGGTCCACCCCTACATGAAGAGCTTCGGGTAGTCTATGGCTGCTAAGGGAGGAAGAATTAGTTTCCTCCAGGAAGGCGCTCCTTTATAGATTGTTCAATCTTAAGTGGTTATACACAACTGTTATGAAACAATTAAAATTAAGAAAAGATCATGAAATTGAGAGGGAGGGGTGGGACATGAAAAGAGCTGGAGGAGAGGGGGATAGGTATGATGTAGATGCAGTACTCAGAGTAAGTTCACAAAAACTGAAATTAAAAAATTAAATTGTGCTAACTAAATATGACATTGGCCATTTTGTCATGATTTTCTCTTTAGCATCTTTTAAAGCTAAATATCAACTAATTTCATTATTTTCTTTTTAATTTAAATTAGAAACAAACTTGCTTTACATGTTAAACCCAGTTCCCTCTCCTTCCCCTCCTCCTCTGTCCCCCCACTAACCCTCTATCCCATCCCCTTTCTGCTCCCCAGGGAGGGTGAAACCTTCCATGGGGGAACTTCCAAGTCTGTCATATCATTTGGAGCAGGGCCTAGGCCCTCCCCCATGTATCTAGGCTGAGCGAGTACCCCTCTATGTGAGGTGGGCCCCCAAAGTTCATTAGTGTACTAGGGATAAATGCTGATCCATTACCAGAAGGCCCTTCGGCTAAAATCATGTGTAATTTCATTATTTTCTAACATAATAAATGTTATTTTCATTTGTAAAATAAATATATTCTCACTTATTAAAAGTAAGACTGTTGCTGGAAAGTCATATAAATACAGTGGAGTCTTAATTTAAAATATTAATCTTAAAACTTGACCTCATGGTACAGGCTCCTAATCCTAGCTACCTGGGAGGCTCAGGGTAGGAGGATTCAAGATACCTAGATTACAAAGCAAATTCAATGGCAGCCTATCTCAAAATAAAAAGCACTAAGATGTCTGAAGATACAGCCCACTGCTAAAGAGTTTACCTACCATGCATAAGGCCTAATACATAATCTTCAGCATCATAAAAGCAGTCTTTAATATCATCAAAATAATTCAAACTTAACCTTTAGCATAAACATTTACATCACTTAACTGAATATAAAAAAGTGTTACACTTTTTGTGATTTTTAAAATTTAAATTAGAAGCAGGCTTGTTTTAAATGTCACTCCCAGTTCCCTCTCACTCTCCTCTTCTCCTTCCCCCCACCAATCCCCTATTCCCTATGGAGGGAAACTCTCTCAGCCTAGACACATGGGGGAGGGCCTAAGTCTTGCCACAAATGATGTGACAGACTCATGGGAGGTCTTACCCTCCCTGGGAAGTGGATATGGGGGTGGGATGGGAGGTTGGTGGAGGGGCATGGGAGGATTAGAGAGAGGGAACATCGATTGGTATGTAAAATAAGATTGTTTTTAATTTAAATAAAAATTTATTTTAAAAAAGGAAAATGAAGTTATTTTTGGAAGGCATACCAAAATTCATAGTGAATTTTCATATTCAATGTACACTGCTGAAATAGGTACAGAAGTTTATATCTACATACACATATCAGAACTACATAATTATGAAACTAAATGGGGAAAAATAATCCACTGAAAAATGATAAACCCCAAACATCAAAGTGATATTTATCTGGATTTGAAAGGAAGAAAGTGAATTATTTCTGAATCAGATCTTTGAAAGTCTTGTCATTGTCATTTCAATTTAAATTCACATAGAGTTAGACAATTAACAATGAATATGAATTTATGTTACCATTTTAAAATACACTACTATTGAGCATGCAATGATAAAAATCCAAAGGTAGATATTAAGCCTTATAATTTTCATCCATTCCAAGACTACCCTTTAATGTACTATTCAATCTTACCACTTTTTCCTTGATGATTTATTTATGTATTAATCAGTTTCCTAAGGTTATTCTAAATTATAATATAATCTATAACTTAACAATTATTGTCAAAGAAATGCATATGGCCAAAAGGAGCAAGTTGAATAAGGGATAGTTGCCATATGTTTAAATTTCAAAGCTAAAACCTATAAAGATCTAAATGATTTTTAAACTATATTTTCAACCATGTACCACTGCAAACCACTCACTTAGAAGGACCTAAAAATAACAGTAGTAGAAATACACAAATTGTAAACTGTTCCCTTATAGCCATAGTTTTTTCTAATCCAAACTCAATCTTCCAGATTTAGGGGAGTTTGTCAAAAATTATTATACTTTATTCACTAAAATAACACTTAAATTAAATTTATTAATTTAATTTTTAAATTAAAAAATCTTATTTTAATACCAATCTCAGTTCCCTCTCCCTCCTGTCCTCCCAGTCGTCCTATCATCTCCCCATCCACTCCTCAGAGAGGGTGAGGCCTTCCATAGGGGAATCATCATAAAATCTGTCAAATCATTTGTGGCAAGACCAAGGCCTGCTCCCCTGTATCTAGACTGAGAGAGTATCCCTCCATAGGGAATCAGCTTCAAAAGGCCAATTCATTCACTAGGGATAAATAAATTTTATGTCTGTGTTTTGATTTGTTTTTATCATTTAGACAATGATCTGTGAACTTTTATTTCATATAAGAAAAACTATCAATAAAAGTGCTTAATCTATACCAATGGATGTGAAAGTAATCTCTAATGTTAAATTTAAGTGTTTCTTGATCTTGTAAGGGAACAGAAGGGAGATAAAAATAATTGTATCTCTAGTAATCTTTAACATTAAATTTAAGTGTTTCTTGATCTTGTAGGGGAACAGAAGAAAAGGGAGATAAAATAGTTGTATCTCTGCTCCAAAATTTACATATTTCATAGAAGTTTTAATGAAAGAACAGTTTTATTGGAGTCATTCAAAATGTAGACATATTATGCTAAGTCCCTCTAAAATACTATGTACAACCAAATGAAAATATATGGATTATTATAGGGTAATCTAAATATATTCAGCCATGAGTTAAAACTGAAAAATATTTGCATAATTAGGCCATGTTGAGTTGAGCTATGCTTTTATTTTTTATTTACTTTTAAAGATGGGGCTTTGCTATGTAGCCTTGACTGGCCAGGAAAATACTAAGCAAACCAGGCTGGACTCGAACTCATGGAGATCAATCTGCCATAGCTCCTAGAATGCTGAAATTAAAAGTGTGCATTGGCTAGGTATGGTGATTTTAAATCATCTCATTTTTGTATCCCTGGTTATCTTTTATTTTCTCCAATTTCATCATAATTTATTTCACTGAAGTTAAGTTGAAATGGCTCAAGACCTTCTATACCTAATACACACAGATTATTATTTTAACCCAAGCTACATTTTGAAGTAGGTTTTATTTCTTCATTTTAGATGTAAAAAAAATTGAAGCTCAAATAGATTAAGTATCGAAATCTATTCACTAATGGATAGCAAAATTGGAATTTACAACTAGGTATATTTGACTCATCCAAATATTTTTGCTATTATAATACATAACCAGGTTTATGCTAGAGAGATGTATAAAATGGTCATAATAGATACCAATTATAGCCAACAATTATTCAAGAATACAAGCTAATGTGATTTTAGCACTTCTAAAAATTCAGTCAAAACTCAGAATGGGCACATTATGATCACCAAATTAAACAATAACTATATTACTCTAAAAAGGTTTTTATGGTAGGTACCAATGTTTAGTAGAAATGAGAATGAAAACAAATTATGTAGACTGTTTATGTATTACAATTTCCTTTAAAATAAAGTAACCCATTTTTTAATAAAAATTTCCCTCAAGCATATAAAATATATTTTGCTATAGTTATAAAATCATATATTTCAAGTAAGAAATAAAGGGATAATTGTATCCAAAATAAATTTAATTTCATTCAAAAATTAACTTTCATATCAATTTGCATATAAGTTAAAAAAGTACATTACAAAGTAGTTATTCAAATAATGTTTCTTCTTTTGATATACAAGCTGATTATTTTTGCTATAGTGATACTGATAACCACATTAACAAAGAACTAGAATACCATTTATGGTTAAAGATTATTTATTCAAGCAAAAAGTAACCAATTTCCTTAGTTTCATGTTTACTAGTAATTATCAAAGGTAAACAATCAGGTTTTCTATTGTATTTACATTCTGCACAAATGCACAAATATTTTAGATATATACAGAAATCTAAAGTCTGGCAAATATTGATACATTCACCAATGAATTTCTTCAGAGAGATGAAAATATTAAAGGTCATATTCCCATGCTGTGTAAGTTGTTGAGAATGGTTAACACATATTTAACAGCATATAGAAAGAAGACTAGAAATATGACTTAATGCAGAGAGTTTGCCTAGCATATCCAAGGCCCTGAATTTGAATGAACTTCACCAACCCCTCCAGCTCCAAACAGGAACAACTCTCAATTACTGTATTTCTCCTGTATAAGTTTCTTAGTTTTAATATATGATTATCATTTAAATATAAACCAAAAACTACAAATCAGTGGAAGCAGACAAACTCAACAATTTAAAGCTACTAATTCAAAATAAGTGATAGATTTCAGTCATTATAATTGTTAAAGTGAAATTTTTTGAGACAGGATTTCTCTGTAGCTTTGGAAGCTGTCCTGGAACTTACTCAGTAGACCAGGCTGGCCTCAAATTAACAGAAATCCACCTGCCTCTGCCTCCCAAGTGCCAGACTAAAATTAATTTTTTCCTGAAACTGAAGACAGCTGAGAAGCATTTCAGTTCCACTAGTTCACCATTTGTCATGAAACATGAAGCAGCTAGATGGTTGTTAATGATAAGAAAGTTTCCAGTATGACTCAGGGCTGCCCTGGGGTGACCATGCTGCTGATGGTGGCAGGAAAGGTGTTCTCATTCCATCTTTGACAGCTGCAATCAGAAACTGGGTATTGTGATGCAGTTCAGTCTCTAGTGACTATTCAAATTTTTACCTTTCTTAAAGGGTGGCAAATCTTGAAAACATCTAAAAATTAGCATGTAAAAGAAAGTAGCTGTAAAATGACAATAGATGGCATTAGATAAAATGCTTGTACTAGAAATACAGTGGATTTTAGTGGTGAAAGAAAAAGTACTATTCATTTTCACTTACTGATTGAATACTTGATAGAATACAATAAGAGGTCTATAAACATTTTAAATTGAAATATCTATTAATATATTAATTTATATTTTCATAATTTTATCTCATAATAATTACTTATTTAGCATCATTACATTTATTTTTAAATTACCAGAAGCTTCACTATGGTCATGTAATTTACGTGCCTCATTAAACAACTGATAAATACAGATGTCACACTGCCATAGTAACTCTCAATTTTAAATAAATGTTCTTTGAAATGTGTTATTCTAATTGGTGAGGCTTTAACTAACTCTAGGATATTGAAATGCTAAATAAAACCAGAATGAGAACTGTGTAAGTTATGCAAAACCATGTATATACAAGAAAGTACTATCCAAATTGAGTTTTAAAAGTTGCTATGATAATTAAATTCTCTGAAAAAACCTGAAAAGAGTTTTTAGTCTTGATTTTTCAAATAAATTTCTGATACAGAAAATACAGATATTTTTAGAAATAACAAGATTCAGTTAATATTTTTAGTACAGTATGATTGAGATAATTTATGTAATATAGACAATTAAGGATTATATGATAAAAGGAAACTGTTATACACATTGATTTTAGGTGCAGTATATTGCTATAATTGAAGTGGAAATTTATTAAAATAAATTAGTTACAATAAATTACTCAGTATAGCCAACAACTGATTCTGCTCTAATCAGACCCCAGAAAGCACTGTGTTCAGATATGTGTTTAATCCTAACAGTGATCTATGTAACACTCATCTGCAAAAAAGCTTTAGAAAATGAGATTTAAAATCATTGGAAAAGTTTGCATCAGCAGTTACTAGCATCTTAACTCTCTATAAATGGGGTTTGGAATTACTAGAATTTTACATTTGGTAATGATAAAAATCTAAAACAAATTTTGTGAGAGTACTGTTCTATAAATAGGATTATTGCCCGTGCTCTAAAATCATGCTGGAGCTTCTTCCCTGCTGGCTAGCTTTCACAGTGCCAGAAAATGCTATGTAGGTTACTGGGAAAGAAAAGTCATCGACTATCTTACCCAGGAGTGAATCCTGTGAATTACGATGCAGCAATGACATAGATGTTATGGTGGTAACATAACATGGATTTTATCTGGTCCAAAGTAAGGAACTCATACCCAGTTCTGTAACTGATAATGAGCCCATGGATGGGGACGTAATAGACCATAAAGATGAACCTACTACTATTCCTTTGTTAAACAGTACAAAGCCTTATACTCATATTTATACCTACAAATAAGTGTTAAACCCTGCTTTTATCATAAATGCTTCTTACTGCATCTGGCAGTGGTTCCTGCAGAAACTTCTAAGTAACTAAAATGCCCAAAGTAAGTGACGATGAGTGCTCAGACATACATGGCGCAGATCTATCACTCCCTCCAAAGTTCAATGAATATCAAAAAAGTGAACAGACAGAATATTGGAGCCAGAGGATGAGAAGACATTCAGCAAAAAAGATGTCTTCTGGACATGACATTGCTCTTGTGAATACACTACAGTTGCAGATTATCTACACAAGACCAGCACACAGATGAGTCCATTAATATTTTATCAGGTGTCACAGGCGGTATCTATAAGACCCCCTCCTTTACTGAGGTACTACTGGTAATGATGTAGTTACTGATATAGTGCCTTGAATCAATTACATAACTTCCAACTATACTTGGGCAAGAAACACTAATTAAATTCTCTGGGTCATACACAAAATGAAGGCATGAATGTAGGAAGAGGAATTGTTGAGAAGAGTTTCATTGGGAGAGGGAAGGGGACAAGAAAGGAAAAATGAAGGCTAAAGACAACTAAAATTCAAGCAATAATAACATGTGCCTTAGCTCTGACATCAATAATCAAAGAATTCATTCTTTTTGTTCCTAACAGAGATGTCTTCATAATAATGAAAATATTCATAGAAGATACTATTTCTGAGCTCTCATAGATTAGATTCTTTGTCATACTAATTCATACTAATTTCATTACTAGAAAGGTAAGGGAGTTTAGACAAGTTCTTTATAGGCTCAGTTCTTTACATGTACTAGGATGGCACATTAAGAGATTTCTAAAAGCTCTTTCTTGTTCTAGCTTTCTAGCTTAGCCTATACTGTGTACAAAGGTGTCAGTGTGGTGAGAAAGTAAGCAGGGTCTTTTCAGAAAATGTTGTTAAAATAAAGATGTTTGGATTAAGTTTAAGAATTTGAGGCAATTCTTGACATTTTGGTTGTGAGTCTAGCCTTTAACTAACGGCTGAACCACCTCTCCAGCCCTTTAAGGCATATTCTTATAGCAAAAGAGAAACAAAAAGAGGAGAGCTGGCAAGGTGGCTTAGTAGGTAAAGGCAATTACTACCAAGCCTAATGACAGGAACTCTGTCCCTGGAACACACATGATTAAAGGCAAAAACTGACCTCCACAGAAGTATGTACCTTGATGTGTGCACACATGTGTACACACACACACACACACACACATGCATGTGAACAAATACACATACACTAAATAAACGGAAAAACAAATAAATGCAATAAAATTTCAAATAACTTTTTAAAAAGAAAAAGGAGAAATATTTATAATCTAGTATCTCAGGAATTTCCCAAATAACATTTGTTAATGGTAAACACACTGATGGAGGGTGATTTAGATCTACCTTAAACACAAAGAACACACTCTGCTTTTGTTACACAGAAAATGTTCATGCAATGCTCATTTACCTTTGTACTTGGTATTCAATTGGGCACCAGAATATAATTGATACGAAAAAAATTCAAAAGGATTATTTTCTCGGGGGGTCATTAAATCAAATGTGGAAATGAATTAGTAAGCTTAGGATCATAGACTTAGAATTTTAAAGAATGTATTTATTGTTCAGAATTCTTTTATAGGAGAGAAAAGTAGAAATCCAACGTATTTATCCTTGGTTATGACATAAAAGTACAGTTAGGTTTTCAACCATATGATCTCATTATTTTTTTAATCACTTGCTTTAAACCAGTGGTTCTCAGCTTTCCTAATGCAGTAACACTTTAATTCAGTCTACATGTTGTGGTGACCCCCAACCATAAAATTATCTCATTTCTGCTTCATAATAGTAATTTTGCTATGTTATGAATTGCAATGTAAATATCTGATATGCAACCTCCAAGGGGGGGTAACACCCCATAGGTTGAGAAACACTGCTTTAAACCTAACCTCTACTTTAAACATAAACCTAAATATATCAATCACTCTTGCCAAGAAAATCCAAAACACCCTTAACTTTGGAAGACAGTACAAAATACTGCATACTATCAATTAGAAGCATATCAATATCAAATAGAATTTCAAAAAATCAAGAGAACATTGTCTCTCAAGTTTTTAAAGTCAAGACTATTAGACTGACTAAATGTAGACCCTTAATAAATTCCACAGTTAAAAATTCCTGAATTATGTATGTGAATTAACTTTATTTACATAATGGATGCTAATGTCAAGAATGACAAAGCCATTTTCCCAAGGAAACACAAATGGAAGTTATGCCTAAGGAGAAAAGCAAAACTGATGGTAATAAAAGAAATTAAATGGTAGCACAGGATCCTTAGTAAACTTTCCAACCACCATTCTGTACAACATGGAAACTAATTTGCTGTCTTAATGTTTCTCAATTGTCCTCAATCCAAATACCACTTTTAACACATGAATGAGAAAAGGCATTTTTTTGCCAGCCATTCTCTCTTGTTTTCAAAGATTCAAGCTTAGAAAGAAATGGTTTGTTTGTTTGGTTGGTTTTGGTTTTCTGAGACAGGGTTCTTCTGTAGCTTTGGAGCCTGTCCTGGAACTCAATCTGTAGACCAGGCTGGCCTTAAACTCATAGAGATCTGCTTGCCTCTACCTCTAGAGTGCTGGGATTAAAGGCGTGTACCAACCACCACAGCCCAGCAGTTTGTTTCTTAAAACTGACTGTTTTCTATGAAAAGTCAATACATTCTTATTACTTAAAGGACTAGTAGTTATAAGTGCCATGTAGGTATCATATTTAATACAGAGACTCAGTATTTAATAATTATAATCACTATGTATAAACCTGTGATGATAAAATTCTAATATCTAATGTTCTATCAAAGTCAGAAGTAAAATTGTAATGATTATGAATATTTGATAAAGCTAGGAAGCACTGAGGAATCTTTGTATGTAGGGCCTCCTACTAAGAGGAGGGATAAATTAATTCAACCTTAGTCAGTGATGGCAAAGCATAAATGCCTTAGGATCATTACATTGAGCTCCTTTGCAGAATCAGTGGGATATAACATTCTATTCATTAGCTGAACTGATTAAAGGATCGACTGAATTAAATAAGGAACAATAATTTGGAGAGAACTGTTCCCATAAAACTGTTAGACAAAGAAGTGGGTAGAATAAAAATACACTCGATATATGTATAAAATTATCAAAGAATAAATACAAATATTTAAAATACATTGACTACATAGATGACAAAAACTAGTAAGAATGAAAGGGCTTCCAAGGAGAGCCAGCCTTCTGAAATTCACCTGGCTGATACACTTTAAAAACCAACATAATTGCTTTTGTAAACCATATCTTAAGGCAAGCATGAGTTAGTGGGATTAAGTAAATTATTTATTAGTTGGGATACATTAAAATCAGTTTTCCTAAAGATCATTTAAAATACTGTACAATAAACTATTTTCCACTGTCAAAATGTTATTCTATTTCTACAAAACTTAATCATTTTGACTAATCTGAAGTATATATAAAGCATAATTTCATTAGTTCCATTTTATCTATAAAACCAATAGCTTAAAAAGTAAAAAAGTAGAGTTAGGTACATAAAAAATAGGTATTTGAGAGGGTACAAATGAGACTTTCAGGCTCAACTAAACACTACTGACAATTTGTATTGTCTTATATGTAGTGCTTTCTATTAAATGTCCCTTTAATCTTGTGTCAGTTGTGAAAGGGAATGTCAAAATTAAAGAAAAAATGATGGAGGAATGAGTCTTTTGACATGGAGGAGGTACAGGTGTTTTCAGTACACTTGAAAGGCACCAATGACATTCTAATATATGACTAGGAGAATAATACATTCATTGTGGGCTATAAGACAATATGATTAACGCAATGACTGTAATTAACTTCATAGAAGATGCATGCCCGCATGAACTTTAGAGGCTTCCAGTCCTACTTCATACCATCTGTATTTAACAAATCATATAAATCACACAATTGGCTCCTAACACTGCCTTTAATTATTATACAACTGTCTAAAATAATGCTATCACAATAACTAATAATAAAAAAACCTGTGTCATTTTATGAAAAATACTATTGAGAAGTTTTAAAGACAACTGAAAACTGAATGTTGCCCAGTGCTTCTGAGATAAATTGTAACATTTTAAAATGTGGAAAAATCATCTAAACTTAAACCATCTTTTCCACTCACACACCATCTTCAATTATTTTAAAAATTTAGATAGCCACAGAATTTTTTGTTTTATGGGTTTCTTCAGATACAAGGCTTACTAAACACAGAAAGACTTCAAACAAAGCAAATTCTCCCCTATTTTTGAGTTCATAGTTTAAAAACACTATGTTCAAAAGCAGAAAAACTTCACAAAGAAGACATTAGTGCATATGCCTAGTATAGCATGAAGTCTGAAATGTCTAGCAGCAAGCCAGGGGCAATTCTAGCCTAGCCACATCAGTCATCAGTGTCAGCAGAAGCACACACTGTTATAGAGACAGATTATTAGCAAAATTATCAATCAGCAAGTTGAAATTGTGTTGATTATATTTAGTTTGTTGTGGCAAGAAAAATGGATTAGTGAATTAAGTTCTTGGTTTTACTATATTTATTAGAAGGGTTTGTTTTTCCTTTAGAATTTTCATATCAGCAAACTAGAAAACAAAGAAATTTTTTGAGAAAAATTTTTTATTTTATGTATGTTTTTTTATTTAAATTAGAAACATGCATGCTTCAAATGTTAATCCCGGCTACCCCCTTCTCCCTCCACCAGTCCCACCTCCACCCTCCCACCCCCAGCCCAATCCCCACATCATTCCCCAGGGAGGGAGAGGCCCTCCTTGGGGGGGGGTTCTCCAGAGTCTGTCATTTCATCCAGGGCAGGACCTAGGCCCTTCCCCATGTGTCCAGGCTGAGAGAGCATCCCTCCATGTGGAATGGGCTTCCAAAGTTCATTTGTATGCCATGGTGAACACTGATCTACTACTCAAAGCCCCAGAGATTTCCGAGGCCTCCTCACTGACACTACATTCATGGAGTCTGGATCAGTCCCCTGTTGGCCTCTTAGTCATCAGTCTGGGGATCAAGAGCTCCCCCTTGTCCAGTCAGCTGTCTTTGTGGGTTTCACCAGCACGGTCTTGACCGTCTTGCTCATCACTCCTCTATCTCTGTTACTGGGTTCCAAAGTTTTGAGACAGAGAAATCCTGTCTCAAACCACTCCCCCCCCAAAAAAAGAAATTCTTAGTCAAAAAATTGTAGGAATTAAACTTAAGTATTAAAGTAGTTATATTTCAAAGTATAATGGCTTTTGGAGATGGGACCACAGGTCTTAAATTCTAACCATTCTACTAACACAAACTCAGCGAAACACAATCCACAGGCCTGTCATAATGAAAATAAGGTGCTACATTTAATGACAAGACCATTGTATCCTTGCAGAAAAGTAATTAGTAGAAGTCTTTCAGTTTCAGCAAGTCTGCCCTAAGTAAATATGTGTCAGTATTTATAAACACACTTAGATTTATACAGCTGAAAAATCAATTATTATACAGCACAACATTTATTTGCTCAAAATTTTCACGCCTTGTTTAACATTTCTGAACAAAAAAAATGTCTGTCTGAAACAGAAACTACAATTAGAATTAGTGTTGAGAATCAGGCTTTGTTAACAAGGATTAGAATAGCATATTATTATATGCAAGTGTTTAACTGAAAACTAGCTAGCAGGTAAAATACAGAGAATGGGCTTTGGTTTGGGTAATTTGCATCCTACCCAAGTGTATTGTTTCCTTTTATTTTCCAAAAATATTTCCTGACTACCAAAAGGCAATTTAAAAAGTTAATCAGGTAAGATATTAATTTCAGTAGAATGGTAACCAGGTACAACATTCTTTTCAAGAGAAAAGTACTTTGCAAACCACTACAGTATATATTGATAAGGTTAAAATGTGAGGTTATCACAAAGGTTGGGTTACTGATGATATATGAAACAAACCTTCATAATGAAAAACTTTACTTTATCCTAAGTGATTTTTCCTTTGAAAATGTTTATTTTTATAATTCTAGTGAGATATGTCAAAACAATTTCACATGAGACATTACTTATCTTTTAAGTACCCAAAATTAAATGTTATATTTGAATGTTTACTTAAATAAGCTTTTAATTTCAATATAGTTTTAAGGTTCACAGAGAAGATGGAAAAGCAGTATTGACAGTTTACAGTTCCTATATACCTTTCACCCAGATTTTCCTACAAATAGCTCATATTCCTACAGTGTAGATGGAGCCAGCATTGAGATTTTGTTACTTAACTGCATATTTTTAAATATTTCATTGGATTTTTTTCTCTAATCTATTTTTATGTCCCAGAATACTATCCAGTATACCACAATAGCAATTTATTCCCATGTCTCTTTTAGATTCTTCTGTTTCTGTTTTGTTGATATTTAGCGAGCTTGGCAAGGTTGAAGGGTATTATTAGTCAGATACTTCTTAAAATAGCCTTACATTTGGGTTCCCTAATGTTTTTATGGTTAGAATTGCATTATAGGTTTAAGAGAAGAGACCACAGAGAATTGTCCTTATCGTAACTTACCAAGGGTATATGACATAAAAATTACATATTGATGATAACTTTAATCACCTGGCTAAGACAGAAATTGTCATGTTTCAACAAAATTATATGCTTCCCTCTTCCTACACTCTCTTAAGTGGAAACAAATTATCATCAATATCCGCAGTCAAGAAGTTCAAATGTTAAGTACCAGTCAGTACCTTATAGCTAGAATGATTTATCAAATGAGTCTGTCCTGTCACTATTTCTCCTAATACTCATTTTGATCCACCATCTCCTCTTCTGTTTCCTTATACATATTATACTGAATGACTTCACATCGTAATGTTTCTTTTAAATACAGATATGCTCAGTATATGTTGGCAAAATATTAACAATCATTTTCTTTCCATAGCTTGCTAGTCAGTTATTTTTTTGTTTGCTTGTTTTTGTTTTGTTAACCTGATACAAACTAGAGTCATCTGAGAAGAACATCAGTTGAGAAAAGGCCTCCATAAGACTGGCCTATAGGCTAGTCTATGGTGAATTTTCTTGATTAATAATTGATGTGGGAGAGCACAGCCTACTATGGGCAGTGCTAACCATGGATATGTGTGTCCTGGGAGGTCTAAGAAAGATGTGTTAACATGAGTTTGGAGATCAAGCCAGTAAGCAGCACTCCTCTGTGATCTCTGTTCAGTTCCCACCTCCAGGTTCCCCCTCTGCTTGAGTTCCTGCCCTGCCTTTTCTCAGTGATGGGCTGTGATGTGAAAGCTTAAGGCAATCAAATCTTTTTTCCCCGATGTTGTTTTTGGCCATGGTGTTTATCATAGTAACAGAGTATGCTAGGACACATTGTTCAACATAGTCTCTACAGAGAGAAATCTATCTTATTTTGTGATAAAGATTTTTTTATTACAATAGGGCATTATAGTGATTTTCTTGATGCTGATTTCAAACTCTTGGACTGAAGCAATCCTTCTGCCTCAGTCTTGTAAATAACTAAGAATACAGATATGTACCACTGTACCAAAATTATTCCACTGCACTGATTTTTTAAAAGATTAAAATCATGTATGTGACACCTTTATGACTATTATTTCAGGATATATATATATATATATATATATATATATATATATATATATATATATATGTAAAGTGTTAGGTTCACACCATTCCCCAGGGAGGGTGAGGATCTCCAGAGTCTGTCATTTCATCCAGGGCAAGGTCTAGGACCTCCCCCATGTGTCCAAGCTGTTTGGGTGGGGGGTTGTGGGGGTGGTGGCAAGGGAGGAGGGGAGGGAGAGGGAGCTGGGATTGACATGCGAAGCAAGCTTGTTTCTAATTTAAATAAGAAATTATATATAAGAAAAAAGTGTTGGGTCCAAAAAGACCAATGTGGGGGAAAGAATAAGTCAGACAACTGTGTTTATGTACTTGAAAACTAATTAAACTCTTCAGAAAGTTTGTAACATTTATGAAACTAGAAATTTGACTAATTACACACTGATTAAAAATTAAGGCCACCAAGGCATGGTGGTGCATGCCTTTCATTCCAGCACTTAGGAGGCAGGGACAGGTGGATCTCTGTGAGTTCCAGGACAGCCTGGTCTATACAGTGAGTTCCAGGACAGCCAGGGCTACACACAGAAACCCTGTATTGAAAAAACCAAAAAAAGCAAAAAAGAAAATAATGGAATGAATTTTGTTTCTCTACCTGTTAGTCTAGTACATTTATTCTCTCTCTCTCTCTCTCTCTCTCTCTCTCTCTCTCTCTCTCTCTCTCTCTCTCTACCTATCTCTATCTCTCTGTCTCTCTCTCTGTCTCTGTGTGTATGTGTGTGTGTGTCTGTGGACTAGTTTTCACTACAAATACAATGATTTTTCTGACAAAGTAGCCTCATTTCAAATAACAAACATAAGAAACCATTGCATTTAAATACAAACCAGAAATACACAAAAATCAATTTAGATGGAGAGCCACAATGTCATTGCATTCAGGTCTTTCTCTTGCCAGACTTCTTTTAAATACAAATAGTCAGTAACTGTACTATGAAAAGTGATGAACTGACTGAAAAGAATCTAAAAATTAAAGTTAATTCTTATTTATGGGGATCTTAAAAAGAATATACACTGTAGGAGAAAATGTGCTTTTGTATCAAGTAGACAAGGCAAAGTGAATTTCCAAAATAATTATCAGAGTTCAGTCATTTGCTTAAAGTACCTATTGTCCTAGGTATTGTGATGATTTCATCAATAACTGAGAGATTTCAAATTAATTATTTCCTTTATAACAAGTTAAGTTTTTTAATTTGTTTAAAAATTCCATTCTAAAAAGCAGGCTTACCTGAATCCTTTTCATGAAAACACAGAGAAATACAAAACATCATCTTGTTTTTACTCTGAACAAATTCTACTTAGGTTGCCTAATACATACCAGAATACATGTTTAATACATATATAAAATTATATGTATTACTTTAAATACATTATACCTAATAAATACATACTATACCTTTCATTAGCATTTTAGAAGTAATTCACTGACCAATCATCTAGCTCAACTTGATCACTCCAAATTTCACATTTCATCAATTTTGATTACATTCAATTTTCTTAAGTATTTAAATTACTTTACTGATTCCCTAAACCATATTTTGGATTAATAATATTTTTCAAAGAAAACAATTTTAAGGAACCAATTAACATCTAGTAGATATGTAAGGGCTTAAGATCTATTGAATCACAATGAATAAGATCTTCAAAGAAACATTTTGTCCTGGGGGAAATGAATTCAGGTTGGCAAGCTTGGTAAGAGGTGCCTTTACCCTCTGAGCCATCTACAGGCCCCCTTATGTCATCTTTTAGGAATACTACTAATATTAAATACGAATTTCTTGAGACATTTACAGGTTTGGCAAATGAGAACCAAGTTACACTATATAGTGTTTGTGAAATATTTGAAAATATTAAAAAGAATTTATCATTCCAAATATGAAATTTTAACTAAAACCACAAGCAAGTTCTAACTAGGATATTTTCGCTGTGAAACGACTCCTGGAAGATATGATACTTGAAAATACTGTATTTTTTTCAGGTCAAATCATTTCTTTCCAATTTGTAGGTGTTATGTATGGCATTTATTGGCAAACACTTTTGTCGTGTTTCAAAAGCAATCTTCCAAATAAATGTAACCTCAAGTTACAAGTTTTTGACACAAACAATCTCAAAACATTACACCTAGGGACAAACCAGAAAAAAATTAACCATACATATTCCATAGGAGTCTATGTAGCAATTTAACATCCAAATGATAGCTTGGAAGCAAGTGAACATGCTTCTGGATAAGAAAGGCTTGGACCTCTGTCCCAAAAAAAGATTTCCACGAAGCTTATGCTGCCAACAATATGGAGGGAATAGAGAGGAAACACCTATTAATGCCATGTCATATAGCACTGGTTCTCAACCTTCCTAAAGCTGTGACCACTTAATAAAGTTACTCGTGTTATGGTGATCTCTCAACCATAAAATTATTTTGTTGCTACTTCGTACTGTAATTTTGCTAATGCTATGACTCATAATGTAAGTATCTGATATACAGGATATCTGATGTTTGACCCCTGTAAAAGGGTTGTTCAGGCTCAAAGGGAAGTTCTAGTAGTATTAAAAGTTAGCAATAGGATTACTAAATTTCTATATTTTGAGCAAAACTAGCTGATATTCTTCATTTTGTGTTTTATATGCATTTAATATCTGCATGGCCCATTTTGAAAAGTAAAGTATAAATAAATCATGTGAAATTAAAACACAAATTTTCTGTTCTGGATGGATGACAAAAGTCACAAGGTTCCAGTAGTGTTAACTTTTTTAAAATAATGCAAATATTTGAAGAAAATATATAGCATAAGAAGTAACTCCTACACACATACAGTCCACATGAAAATTTAACGAATAGATTCCTTAAATTGCTCCTTCAGAACTATTTAAGGCTACTACTTAGAAGCTCTATTAAATGATTACATTATAACCATCTCATTAGAAAATGAATTCTATGATAATCTTTGGTAAACAATGTGATAAAATTATGAGTCTCCACATACTCAGTTTGTTTGCAAAGTGGGAATAAAAAATAAATAAGCTCATTCTGAGAAACCTTATCTACCATTAAATATTAATTATTAATCAATAATAATGATATATGAAAACCACATCTGTAAGTAGTTCTTGATGAACAGAAATCAAGAAGATTAACAAATCATGTTAAAATAAATCTTTTGTTCACTTAAACATAACAGGGCTAATGTTATTGCTACTTATACTAAATTGCACAATCTGGCTACTAATAAACAATAAAAAAAGTAGATTCAGGATTTAAGTCAGACTTCTGTTGTTTTGTTGTAGGTACTACTTGAGAAAACATGTTGTAAACTTGCTTTGCAGTAACAGATGTTTATGAAACAAAACAAAAAGTTCAATTAAGGAACAAAATAGGATATTGAGAAATGTTTTAAAAGGCAAATAGCATAATATAATATCTTCTTATATATCTAAAGACTATCCAATCTATCTGACAAGATTGATATCTAAGAACATTAATGTCAAGTAAATATAAAATAGACTTGTATATAATATTTGACAAGTATTTTTATAGATTATCAAAGAAAGTTTTAGTTTATGTAATGCAACTTAGCTTCTGAAAATTTTTACAGTGTGCCAAAATATTCTACAGATGAACATAAATTTTATTTAATTTAAATTTAATGAATTGATGTAAGTATTGGTAAATCTTGAAATTAGATGAATATTAACCACACTTAAAGGTAACCCACATGCCCAATAATAGATGACCAACACAAATGAATTCATTGTGTGTGTGATTTCTCGTGTTTTTTCTTTGTTTTGTTTTTATTCTATTTGGGGGGGTGTTTGTCTGGTTTTCAAAAGGGAGAAAGGAAGAGCATAGAGTTGGGTGGGAGGGAAGGTAGGGAAGACTGGGAAGAGTTGGGAGAGGGGAAAGTATGATCAGAATATATCATATGAATAATTTTTTCAACAAAATGTAAAACATCAGCATGCCTATGCTAAGGTTTTCAGATTTCACTTAAGATGACATGCATTACCAACTTAAATTGAGAGGAGAAATACTTTATTAGGAAATTCTCTATTAGTGTTCATTAAGTAGCATGTAACTCAAGAAATAGGGCACATTCATTCAACAAGGTATACTTTATATTGAGTCTTCTATATGTGTTCTTACCAAATAACCACCAAAAGTTAGACAAAATAAAGTTACATGTACTTTAAAATATTAAAATTACTTTTATCAAAGAAAGGATAGTAAAATGTGAGTTCCACATTAAAAATAATAATGAAGATAATGTTTCATTAAAAGGAGATGTTTTTCCAATAATGTACTTAATTAAATCAATTATTTTTGCCATTGAAAAAATACATTTAATTTTCTTGAATAAGCTTTCATTAAGCACTTATATGGAAAGTAAAAAGCCTAAGGCTTTCTACCAATACCAGTCTCCTATAGGCTCTCAAATATAGAATTCTTTCTGAAATATAAAATGGTGAAATAATCATGATATTTGAATGAAGAAAAATAAATGTCTAGAAAAAGTAAGCTTCAATTTTTAAACTAAGTTTTATGTATAGGTACTTGCATATGGTGCTAGCATACTTAAATTAGAAAATATATCTATCATATTTATAATACCAGTGTCATTAATTCACTCATTGAAATTAATATTTCTTAACAAAACACATCTAAACCATGATTTCTAACTTTGAATTGAGTAGAGCTAACACAACTAAGAAATATGGATAACACAACCGTATCTTAGTCTGTATTCTAGCATACAGCATGCGTGTTGGCAATGAAGTTTATGTTAAGGCACTATAAGGGACTTTATGTGAATGCATTGTTATTTGGGAAAGCAGATTTGCTGACAGACCAGCAATCTGAAAATAAATAAAATGTTTTCCTTCACTTAACAAATACTTTCTGACTGTATGCATTACCACATATCATTTCAATACATTGTTACGTAAAACCCATGGGATCCTTGCATTCACTTAGTAGAGCAGCTAGACAGTTAAATAGTCACACAAGTTAATGATATAATACAATTGGCAAAAACAGGAGATGCAGGTTGTACCACAAGAACATACAACTAAAGATTTTGATGAGACTTGGGGAAGATGTATAGACAGAAAAGCTGAGACTGAAGGAATAATAGAACTTAGTAATGTGAAGAAACGAGGAAAGTATACATAAAGTACAAAGTCCTGGTGGTGGGCAAGCCAAAAGGACTGCGGTATCCAGTATAGCTGCTGTCTGCCCTGAGGCTGACCTCACAGGTGGTAACAAAACTGAAGGGTCTCTTAGGGTATGTTAAGGACTTTGACCTTTAGCCTAAAACAATGAAAAGCCATTTAAAAGTGATAAAAAGTACAAGGATATGATCACTCTTAAGGAGTTCACTGTGGCTGTAGGTTTATGGAGCACACAAAATTAAAGATGTGATAATTATCGTAATCTAACAGAAAACGTCAAAAATCTGCCCTTTGCAATGATAGTAAAAAAGACAAACACACAGTACATTAAACTTCTCAAGCTTTTCCACTGATGTCCTCATAATTGCTGAGCAGCATGTACTCCTAACCCGAGGAGGTCTGAGGAAAGCACTTTAAACAGCCTGCTGCAAGCCTACAATTCCTGAAATCATACCAATTTTGCTGTCTGCATCATGGATGTAAAATTCATATTTGTTTTAGTTTGAAATAATACTCAAGTTTTTTAACAAAAATGATCTAGCTATTCAGCCTTTGATCATTTTCCTTTCGCAGTCAGGGAAATGCACCGTTTTCAAGCACAGGCCTATGCTATTCCGGAAAATTGGATTCACTCACTGAATGTTATACAACACAATGATTCCACATTAAAGACTATACTTCCTGTTTTCAGACAAGAGACAACTAGAAAAATGATGAAAAAATTTTACACTCTACTTTTTCCAAATCACTTGCTCTCTCTATTGTGCTCTTTAAATTATTTCAGATTTGCTATCCATCTACTACTCTATAGAAACTAACAATACATCTTTCAAAATAAGCCTGATGTGTAAGGTGCTGCAAAAAAGTTTCATCAGAAGCTAAAAGTCATTAGGAACAAATTAAGCTCTAATCTGAGGTTATGCTGCTATAAATGAAAATGGTCATTTATCACTGCTTTAAGAACAGTATTAATATTCAAAAGCCTAGTTTCATTTCTCACATAAGAATTTGGATCAGTAAAATTCTAAATACCCAACACTATGTTAATGATGTAATTAATCTTCAAAATAACTACTTTAACATTATTTCCAGATTATTCCTCAGAAACAGATTTGAAACAGCTGTACCAATTCAATACACATTCTTTGTGGGCTGATTTTTGGCAGCCAAAGTTTTATAATGTGGTATTTATTTAAACTCAGGACATGATGAGAGTTTTATTGTCTTTCTCATATGCAGATTTGTTCTTGTACTTTTTGTCACCTACTCACACTCCTCCCTCACTTTCCCTCTCCTGCCCACTTTCCCACTTCAACCAGACAAACCCAGATACAATCTTTCAATTAACAAGCCCTGTCACATCTCCAGAATCTCTTCATGTCCCTTCTATACTAAAAGACATTTCGTTTAGAATACACCTTAATCAAGTAGTTGCTAAAATGCCATTTTCTCTTTCGACCTCTTTCTTGGTTCACAAACTTATAACCTCTTTTAATTGGTGTTTGCATGTATAACACAGACTTCTAAAATTTTTCTAAGTGTATTAGTTGGTTCCTGTCTTTATGCTGGATAGGATTTTTTAATGACATTGTTTTCTCTTACAGAGGATTTTTTAAGCAGAGACTATTTTTTAATCCATTAAAACACTTTCCATGCAGATGTACTTGGTAAATAATACTCAAAAACCAGAATATAATCATATGATTAGTTGCTTTCTTCCTAATCAGAACTAAATTTGTGAATGCCAGAAATCAAATGTCAATGACAATATAAATCAAATGTTTCTCGTGGACTATACATAGCAGAAGATAAATGTCTCTTTTTTTACATAAAATAACAAGAATTTCCATTAGAAAAAAAGCAAAACATAACTGAATTTCAAAGTGTGTGATTGCTGTGCCTATCTAGTAACATTGTATTTGAAAAAAGGATCAAATTTTTCAAAAGGATATGATCACTGTGACCAATTAAGTTTAACATCTTTTCCTTACAGCATATAGTTTTGAGTTCTTGTCATAAATGTTTCTGATTTCTTTCCCGCGATTCAATTTAACTCAAAATGTTGATAATTTCCTTTATACAATTAAGATACCTTTCAACCTAAGCTCTGATGTCCTATGAGAGGAGAAAAAGAATTATTAATCACATATCAAAATTTCTTTGCCTTATCAGATATAGTCTCCTCTATATCACTTCACATTTACACTGGACAGATATCATGTAATCACTACATTTCCCTCTATTACAGGATTGCATGCAATACATTCGGTTCTGTTTTTTTTAATGCCTAAAATAGTTTATTTCATTTTCTATTCTCAAGATGGCTTAGTCATTATTATGGAAACCAGAAGTCAGGGACTACTTCTCGAACAAAATGTTTTATTATGGTCAAGAAAGAGTAGTGCACTTGATTGTGGGATAGGTTAAAGACTAACTTAAAATTTTAGATTATTTTGGTGATTATAATACTGCAAGATGGATTAGCATTAAGTCCCAGAAATCACAAGAAAAGATCCGCAAAGTGGGCCTTCTACTCCACTCTGAAGATGATAGTCACTTTATTTAACCCAGAAAGAGATTAATGCTCACTAGAAGAATGTCATAGAGGGAAATGGTCCTAGAAAATAATTAACTTGGTCATATAGATATTTTGCATTAGTCTCAAATCTCAACAGGTCCAGCAACAAATTAGAAAGTTATTGGCTTACTTTATTGTCTATGACTTTTCTCAGTAACTAGTTTGCCTTTATTGATTATGAAAACTTATGTTTTAAGACTTCATCAAAACTGTAAGATGATTGAATGTATTTTCCAACTAGTTTTAATCCATTAAAATACTTTCCATACAGATGTACTCGGTAAATAATACTCAAAAACCAGAATATAATCATATAATTAGTTGCTTTCTTCCTAATCAGAACTAAATTTTTTTTACTGGTTTCAAGTGATAATAAAGGGGATGAGTACATTAATTTTCTCCAACATTCATTTTATAAACTTAATTTTAGTTAATGTAAAAGTTTATGTGCTATCACCAAATATCCAGAAACATTATCAAAATAATAATCTGGAATAGAAGTCTTTATTTTACTGACTCATAAGTAGATCATCTATTGTGTATTTATTAACAATGACAATGTGCCATATCAAATATTCATTGCTGGCAGGAAATCTGACCAGTACTATATTCACAAAGATTGCATGAGCGACTTACATCTTTGCTAAACATTAATATATACTCTTTATATTTTGCATCTCCTTCGAATACATTTAAGTAAAATAAAAATTATAGATAAAAATGAATTGTCACATTAATGGTCCTTCATTAAACCATCTTGAACATATACTAAGACAACTCAATAAAGTTATTTTTCTCCTTCATTTCCTTCTTAGTTTCTATATAATTTCTAGAAATTGTCTGGATCAAATGATACCTTTTTTCTTCCTTAGTAAATTTTAAAAAATCCTAGAAAGAATCTGAAGTATGTGCGTTAGTAAAACAGTATGAGTAACTACAATTGTGACCAGCTGAAAGCTACAAATATTAAGGAAGATGAAGCTGTCACACAAGGAATACACTCTGATGAACTCTCAGTATATTGCAACTATTCAAAAGTCTTACTAGGTTTTTTAGGGGCTGGGGATTTAGCCCCCTTGATGCTTACCTAACATGTAGGAAGACCTGAGCTTGATCTCAAGCACCATATCAAACCAATAGTGGTGGCACATGCCTGTAATCCTAGCTCTGGGGCAGTGGAAAAAGCAGGATCAGAAATTTAAGGCCATGCTTGACTGCACATAATTCAAGGCCAGCCTGAGCTATATGAGATCCCTTTTCTAACAACACCATCGAAGTATTGTTCATGCCTTAGTACTGGCCTTATAAGATTATATATAAAAAATTAAGCAAGGTTTAATCATTTCAAAGCTATAGGCTAAATTAGCTCTCAAACATTTCTGTAACTGAGGAAAGTGTGAAAATTATTTTGTCTTCCTAGGGGGAAATAGTAGAAAAAAATTAACTAAGGTAACACTATAAGGGTTAAGTTGAGGAAATGTTTATTTCCTCCAAGTACTTTTAAAAAATCTCTTTTCTGATAGCATCTCAAATGTATATGATTACCACAGAAATCTTAACAACAAGCAGTTGGACTAAGTAAGAGCTAACTGGGACAAGAAATTGGTAACTGAAGCAGCCACTCTCCCACTCTCATCCAGTCTCTCATTACACAAAGGCATGCAAATTCTTCCTTGGTTACCTAACTGGCCTTTGCAGGTAGCTGGAAAATCTGTCACCAACAGGTACAAAAACAAGTTCTCCAACTTAAATAGCATGTGAAGTTAAAATTACAGCAAATAGTTTTTACCAAAGTTCAAAGAAACTGCATTTTGCACTGGATAGATTTTTAAAAGACTAGTGTACTGGAAAACTAATGTGTGTCACATTACATACATCATCTGGTGTACTTGCTTCTGGGCACCTAAAACAGTGGAGAGAAGGGAAATGAAAAAACAAACTGGGAGGGTGGTAAAGAAGATGGAGTATGCAGCACTCACTACAGGCATCATGGGAATTTTTAGAAGTCAGTCCATGGAGGTAATCTGATTCCCATGAAGCCAAGACACCTTTTCTCTGAATATTGTTGAAGCAACAGACTCAAACTAAACTCATCTTTTAGACAAATTCAAATAAAGAGTTTTAATTAAGCATTCTTACTTTCCGTGAATACTCTTCCATAACTGAGAAATTGAAGCGATTTTTTTCCTGAAGGGGAGAGGGAGGGAGAGAGGGTGAAGGAGAGAGGGAGAGGGAGAGGAAGAGGAAGAGGGAGGGAGAGAGGGAGAGAGGGAGGGAGGGACAGAGAGAGTGAGAGAGAGAGAGAGAGAGAGAGAGAGAGAGAGAGAGAGAGAGAGAGAGAGAGAGAGAGAGAGAGAGAGAGAGAGAGAGAGAGAATGTGTGTGTGTGTGTTGGGGGTTACTGGGAAGCTGGAATTTTAATAGCAAATACAGAAAGAGAACAGCAGCAGAAAAGATGAGCCATTGCTGGACTTCGTCTTAGTCATCTTTATAACCCCCAAGACACCCAGTGCACTGCACACAAGGGGCAGTGGATAAATAATGAATTAGGTTTAATTCAATTCACTTGCACTTACATTGTGCTTTGCAGTTACAAAGCATTTTCCCCACATACTAGATGAGAAAAACAAATTAAGTGAGGAGTAGCAGGGAAAATCAGTGAGAAAAGGAAGCAAAACAGATACAGGGAAATCCAAAATAAGCAAACGTCCGAAAAGGTGGGGGGGAAATCAGGGGAGAAGCTTGTTTCTCCCTACTACTTTTCAATATCTTCCAATCAACCACCCGCCTTCCATTTTCAACTACGTGGAGCTTAGAAAGTCTGACTGCTAAGCAAGACGGAGAAAGGGGGCTTGTTTGGAAAGGGCATTTTCAGACATAAGGGTTGTAGCCTACGTATGTTAAGTTTGTGTGCTCGGGTACCACCTCAAAACTCTAATATTTCCCAAGCATTTTCAAGTGTGTCCAGATTTTTTTATTCCAACACAGGCATCCCTTTCTCAGAGTTCGGTCTGGGGATGAATTGGAGAGATTCCCCTACAAGCCCCTCAACTCAGACAACAGAGGGAGATAGTGAGACGGGAAAGCCCAAAGACTAGAGAAAAAGCCCACATTTGCGTCTACAAGGAGGGCGAAGGTTTGAAACTGGTTATTAGAAATTGTCGGGGGTGGGAGAGCCTTCAAGATGGAAGTAAAAAAGAGAGTACTTAAATGAGCACCACTTTAAGCCTGACGCTGAGCCCTTAACAAGAACAGCGAGAGGTCTAAAGCCTCCGCACACCTCAACCTAGGAAAGCAAAGGATTTGCTAGGGTGCGCAGGAGGGAACCTACATGTATCAGCAGGGATGCTGTCCCAAGGGAAGCTTGTTTTCCTCACCCCAAAGTAGCGCGCCCCTTCCCGATCGTCCTTAGCCCAGCCTGGAGGCGGGGGTCCCCAGATTCCAACCCCAGCGACTGCATCCTGACCCCATTATGCGGGCTTAAAAGTTGCCAGGACAGTTGGCACTGGGGAAGGCACTTGGCAGGGTGAGACCTAGAAGGGGCCTCAGGTTTCCAGGAACAAAGGGGACCAGGGAAGGGGCAACCGTGAGAATAGGTCCCGAGGGCTCCTCCCTTAGCTGAGAAACAAGGGTCGCCGCGTCCTCGGGGCCCGAAGGCGTCGAGGGAAGCGGGAAGTGGCTAAGATGCGTCGGGATTCCACCGCCCTGCTTTCAGCTTCAACCAGGTGGCGCCCGTAGCCCTCTCGCTCCCCGCGCCCCTCTGGCTGAAGACAAAAGGAGATCAGGGTCCTCGGGTCCCTACTAGAACTCGAGGACCCCCTCCATTCCCGGGGAGTACCGTTAGCAGTCGGTTGGAAGCTCCCAGGACGGGTTGTGCCCTGGCGGGCGTCCCTCCCTCATACCGGGACCCCGTGCCCCAGTGTCGCCTCGCCCTCCGCACAGAGGGCATTACCTTTCATCCAGTCCACTACTTGACTCGGGGACCATTTGCTCACTGGTTCCATGATCAGAGCCATGGGTGGCGGGGTCGGTGCCGCGTGGGACGCGGAGCTCGGACAGAAAGCGAAGTCCGCAGTCCGAGGCGCCCTCAGGTGGGGTCGATGTCCGGCCGCAGCCTCCCGGGGTGGGCGGCGCGGAGAGGGCGGCTTTTGTGTGGCGGTCCCAAGGCTGGAGCGTCGGAGGCGACCGCGGTGGGAGCGGCGACGGCTGGGGGAGGGAGAAGCGCCCGGGGTCGGCTCGGTCCCAGCCCTGGCGGCGGCCGCTGCTGCAGCCTCCTCCGCCGCTCAGCCCCGGGTGTGCGTCCCGCGAGCTTCAGTTCATGGCTCGAGCCGCCGAGGGTCGCAGCGGGCGGGGAGAGGAAGGAGGCGCCGGCGCAGCGCCGCAGCCAACTTGCCCGCTCGCTCGCCCGGCGCGCGGGACTGGAGCCCCCAGCACGACGAGCCGCCCGGCGGAAATGACGAGGGACCTCCTGCCACCCAAAATATCTCTCCGCAGCCCTCGGGTGCGGGGCGCGCGCTCCACGAGCCCCCCACCCGCTCGCCGCCGCGCGGTCCCGCCCCCAGGGCCGACAGCCGGCGCGCGCGCGACGTGTGCGCGTGCGTGTGCCGGCGCGCGCCTGGGCCGGAGTTGTGCCAGACAGGCGGCCAGGTGCGGGCGGGCAGGCGGCTCACGCTGTCGCCTTCCCGCCCGGGGGACGGGGGGGAGCGCACTCTGCCAGACCCAGCGCCCTCCGGGCTTGTGCGGTGGCGCCTGAGGTAGTGGCGACCTCCGCTCGAGTTGAAGTGTGACTGAGCCTGGGGGGCTCGGTTAGTCAGTCGGTCAGGTGCGGCGGCAGAGGCATGGCTCCCAGTGGCCTCCCAGGAGACGAGGTAGCTAGACCGGCCGCCCCACCAGTTGAACCGGCAGCCGAGGTAGTGGAGGGTACCGTAGGGCCCCCGCCACGGAGAGGAGGGGGCACCGCTGAACTGCTATGGTGACAATGGGAACCCTGGCTTTCCTAGCTGTCGCCTTCGTGGCTGCAGAGTAGGTTCCCGAGGTGACTCCCCAGGACTCAAGCGCCCCTGCGGAAAGCCGGGGTGTGGGCTTCCACAGACGGGAACCCGGCTCTAGCCAGAAATGCCTCAATGAGGCTAGATGGCCCGTGCTGTCAGATCTCCCCTGGGTGCTAAAGGGGACCTGGAAAGTCAGAGCAGTCTACTGCAAGCATCTCCAGGTGACTCTGAGACACATCCCCCACCCTTACACGTGCCTTTTCAAGCATCTGCTTCAGGGTTTAAGGCAACTCCTTCAGCACAGGGTCCCGATATCTATCTTACATGATGTCATTGTGTGTTCAGATGTTCTTATATAAGATCCGGAGAGTAATAATGGGATTTAAAGTTAGTGACAAATTGCAAACATGATGTTTCACATATTGTTTGCTTCAAAAATCTATGCAGGCTTCTATGCAACATTTAGTAAAATACAGTTTGCCTAATGAGGCTTCACTTTCAATGACAATTCTAGAGCATCTAGTAGCAAACTCTACCACCATTATAGTTTTTTTTTTCCCCTCTGTAGAATTCTTTTTTTTTTTTTTTGGAGTGGTGCAGTTTACTGGTTGGTTTTAATGTTAACTTGACACAAGATCAGAGGAAGGAGCCTCAGCTGAGAAAATGCCTCCATGATAGCCAGCTGAAGGGCATTTTCTTTTTCCCCCTCTTTTTAAAATTTAAATTAGAAACCATCTTATTTTACCTATCAATCCCAATTCTGTCTCCCTACCATCTCCCATGCCCCCCACCAACCCCCTATCCCACCCCCCTATCCACTCCCCAGGGAAGGTGATGCCTCCCATGGGGAATCATTAAAGTCTGTCACATAATTTGGAGCAGGGCCTAGTCCCTCCCCCGTGTGTCTAGGCTGAGAGAGTATCCCTCCATAGGGAATGGGCTCCCAAAATCCATTCGTACACTAGGGATAAATACTGATCTACTACAGAGGCTCCATAGACTGCCCTGGCCTCCCAACTGACACCCATGTTCAGGGAGCCTGGTTCAGTCCTATGCTGGTTCCCCAGCTGTCAGACTGGAGTCAGTGAGCTCCCACTTGCTCAGGTCAGCCGTTTCTGTGGGTTTCCTCAGCATGGTCTTGACCCCTTTGCTCATCACACCTCCTTCTCTGCAACTGGATTCCAGGAATTCAGCTCAGTGTTTAGCTGTGGGTGTCTGCTACTGCTTCCATCAGCTACTGGATGAAGGTTCTAGGATGACATTTAAGTCAGTCATCAGTCTCATTATAGGGGAAGTACATTTAAGGCAGCCTATCCACTATCACTTAGATTCTTAGATGGGATCATCCTGGTGGGTTCCTGGACATTTCCCTAGTGCCAGATTTCTCTTTAAACCTATAATGGCTCCCTATATTAAGGTATCTTTTTTCTTGCTCTCTTCCTCTATATAATTCTTGAATAGCTACATTGAGTAAACAAGAAATTCCTATTATTTCTATAACCATTTCAATAACGTCAATAAATCGTGCCAGTTCCTACCACAGCCATTTTGTCTAACTCAATTTTATGAAATAGAGAATGTCTCTTCTTCAGTTGGCATGAATTTACACCCCTCCACACACAGAGAGTTGAAACTATAATTGATAAAATACTGATGTTTTCATACTACAGCTACAAAACATAAAATTTAAGAAGCTTGTGTTGACACTTGTTTACTAGTAACACAAACTTCAAAATATATGCAAAAGTTTTAAAAGAAATTTAATTACAAGTAATGTTATCAAAATATTGCTATTAATATTAACACTAATTTTATTGAGCAAGGTGCTAAGTAATTACCTTATGTTTTATTCTAGCTTCATATTCACTTCCTATTCCCTAGATCTATAGTTACACAAATGTTAAACAAAGTAGTGAATAGTGCCTTAAAGGTCAGATTTATCTGAGATCATGCTGCATGATTGTAACTGCAAGTTCACTCCAGAATCTCAACTTTGAAAACGAGTGAAAAGGTTTGTATCACTGTCATAAAATGAGCAATTATAGTGAATGAGAGGTCCACTGAATGGATTTTATCAAACTTAACCACAAGTGCACATTAAAATATCGCTTGTCTGATGAGCAGGCTATCAAGAGAAATGCCACACACCAGGATTAGTCAGATAGAGATAGATACATAGATAGATAGATACATACATACATACACACACACACACACACACACACACACACATACATACATACATACATATTGATTGAAATTATGTGACAAGGTCACTGGCAAAGAATATGAGAAAGTAAGATTCCAGAGAAAGAAAAGAGAATTTTGAAGAATACCTCAAATTTACATTATAGTTAGGCTTTTATATTTTTCTCAATCATGTAAAATGATTGTAAAACTAAATCTAAATCTAAGAATGAACAGAAATGTGAGTGTAGATTCCTATTGTCTAACAGATTGCACCAAGGCCTTAAGCATTAACTTCTCCCTTAGGTTCCAGCATGAAATACAGCATTTGACTTTGACTTTGACAATATAATCAGCATAAATCATTCCACTTAATCTCTTCAGAACATAACAGGCTTTTCTTTTTTATGTAGTCTTGATTTGGGGAGGGGAGAAAAATGAAAGGATTAAATCATCACTGCTCTTATTCTTTTATTCTTAACTACAGATGACTCAGCTGAATCTTTTGGCATTTTTCTTTCCACAACTGTTCAAATAAACTACCATTTATGTACTCTGCCTGTTACTCAGAATTTAACATCTTCCCTATTTTTTGTGCATATAGTATAGTGTGTCTCCATAAAAAGCTGGGCAACTTAATATTTCCCTCTCTTAGTGAACAATACAATCTTTAAAGATTAGGAGTAAAGTATGTTGTCATGAATATATACAAAAATATAGAGAACTAATTGGTATGATGTCACACATTCTTCAACAGGCTAGATTTAAAAGCTGATTTATGAAACTTTGAAAAAAGCCTCAGATTCTTTTTTAATTGAGGCAGAGTAGAAATGTTAGGTTAACTAAATTAGTGGGATATAAACTTTTTTGAGATATTTGCAACCATATCAAAACAAATTACTTGAAATAATCTTTTTATCTATTATTTTTAAAGTGATGTCAGTCCAATTTATGACTCTGGTTGTTAATATTTTGTTGCTCTAGATTTTAAAATAAAAATGAAAATCCCTTAACTAAAATATCCTCAGTTAAGATTTTAGAGTATAATGTGGTTTTAATTGGCTTTAGATGAAGAATTTACAAATCATATTTTTATGATCATATTTTTTAGAAATTATGTCAGATAGGAAGGGAGTCTTCCACTGGAAGAAGGACTTTTAAGCTTTTGTCTCTTTGGAGCTAAAGAGAAAATATAAATGTTTTACAAATTTGACTTATAGGGATCTTCACATATTCACTTACCATTTATTTTTCAAAGGTAGTCACTTTGGATTTCTATAAAAGATATATGTTAATACTTTCACTTATTTAACATTTGGATAAAGTATCTTTCAGAGGCACTTCTGGTGGATGTTTCCAGTTTGCTTAGATTTATTTTTTATATAGTTATATTGATTACTTGTCGTTTTTGAGATTGGGTCTATATAGTCCACACCTGAAAGTCACTCCATAGTTGGCCTTGAACTCTTCAATTCTCCTACCTCAGACGCTCAAGTGATGGGATTGCAGGAATTTACTACCATGCCCAACTTCTTACTTTCTTAATAAGCAATTTTTCTTTTTTTTTTTTTTTTTTTTTTGGTTTTTCGAGGCAGGGTTTCTCTGTGGCTTTGGAGGCTGTCCTGGAACTAGCTCTTGTAGACCAGGCTGGCCTCGAACTCACAGAGATCCGCCTGCCTCTGCCTCCCAAGTGCTGGGATTAAAGGCATGCGCCACCAACGCCTGGCCTTAATAAGCAATTTTCTCATGTTAATTTATCCCTTTTATATTTTATTTTTGAGTAACACTGATCACTAAGACACGGAGAGAACAATTAAAAGAAGCTCACATCTTAAACAAGAGAAATTAACAACCTTCTCCTTTTCCTCAGTTTGTCATAGACTTTGCCTATAATTTCAAACACAGGTGTAATATACTTCAGCAAATTTTGATAAGAATAATAATTATAAAACAAAGGACCAGTTGTTCCCAAGAATAATGTAAAAATCTTATTTCAGAGAAAGGTTAGTAAAATTTCTGTAATAATGTTATTTCCAGTATAATTCACCTAAGAGCTATCAATTAAGAACCAAAGTCACTGAAAGTACCCTAAGTTTCCAATTATCAGAGAAACAAGTATGAAATAACCTTAATTGTAAATAGGCCTCAGTGCATCTCTCCAGGCTGTATCTCCCTTTAGATTTAATGAGGAGATAGAGCACCTAAAGATGATAATTAAATTAGTAGAATCATTTCTTTGTTGTTGTGCCTCAAATGTAAGCTGTATTAAATTAAGCCTTGTCCTTTTCAACCAAGATTTACAGCAATCCTTTCTAAGTGAAGAGAAATTGGCCTGAGTTGAGGTTGTCCCAGTGGAGGTGTTTAAGGGCTTTTTCCAATACTGTCCCCTGCTGTATTAATCACAATCTAACAAAAACCTCAGAGCCCACCAAGATTAGACTCCTTAATACACAAAGCCTAGCCCACCAGGGAAGTTTCTAATGCACTTGGCAGGCATTAGTGAAGGCATATAAATTTGTTATTCAACATTTTTTGAACACAACCAAAAGTTCTGGCTCAAGTTCTATACTTTGATCAGAAAAATTATCTTAATTTTGTATATACAGATGGCCAAGATACTCACATGTTGGTAGGGGAAACAAAAAAATTACAATTTATTTAATAGGCTAATGGGATTAGTACAAAGATAGATATGCCTACTGCTATGCAAAAAGGAGAGTTTAACTGATATACAGAAGATTACATGGAGGACTGAATGCTCAATTTAGACATTAAAGGATAGCAGTTAAGCAACAATGCAGAAAAGAACTTTTAGACAAACAGTGGTCAAGGTTATTATAGCATTTTATATAGGCCTCTGGGTAGTGGATATTAAAAAGCAAAAAGTAACAGGAGATAAAGTAGGAATGGAGGTCAATAGCAAGATAATGAGAAAAATCAAACTAAAATAGAGCAATCTAAATAGTTTGAGTAATTAAGTGACATAGAAATATTTGTGTTTTCTATAGACTAGTCAGGTAGCCAGGGAAAAGAGGGATGTGAAAGAGCAGGATAGAAGAGTATCAATTCAAACAATGTGGCAATAGGTCAATAAAGGGATGTATCAGGTCATAAATAGAGCAATAGGGGTGGATATATGGAAGAGAGGATTGATAGAATACTTATCCAGAATTTGATTAAGTGGATGAGAGATTAGAAAAAGGGCAATATCAAGAATGGTTTCAGGATTCTAACTTGTATGAATTGATAAATATTTTTCTTACATAAATCATCTTAAACATAAGAAGTTGATTTGAGAAGTGAAGATAATCTGAGCTATTACTGATATTACTTATTTTAGACATTCTAAACATGAAGAATCTGAGACAGCTGATGAGAAATTTATACTAGGTAGTTCCTGCATTCACACATATGATATCTATTTCAGTGCCCTGCTTGGAGCCTCCTGAGGCTTGGGGACTGCACACAGGGAACCTGTCCCTGCAAACCAGCCCATCCAGAGTCTGCCAGCATCTTAGCCCTGCCTCCAACCACAGGAGGAGATAAGCATGGGCCTGTTACCTGCCTGTCTTCCAGGGTCCTTCTAGGAGCCTCCTGAGGCCTGGGGACTGTGCACTGAAAAACATGTCCCAGCAAACCAGCCCATCCAGAGTCTGCCAGCCTTGCAGTGCTAGTCCAACCTCCACCCACAGGAAGAGGAGACTCATCAGAGTATTGTGCTTGAGAGGAAGGGACCCTAACAGCACCTAATGGAAGAAGGGATAGGAAGAAAACGGTCTAAGAACACAGTCAGCAACAGAAAGATAAATATGATGCCACCAGAGTCTAGGGACTCCACACCAGCAATACCTTAACATCAGAACACAGGGAAACAGAAGAGAACGACCTGAAAAACAACTTTATGAAGATGATAGAGACCCTCAAAGAGGTAATAAGAAAATCACTTAAATAAATGGAAGAAAAAACAAAACAAATTCAAGAAATGGAGGAAGAGACAAAAAATTGCAAGAAATAAACAAATCTCTTAAAGAAAACAAGGAAAGCCAAGAAAAAAAAAAACAACCAAACAAGTGAAGGTAACAATTCAAACACTGCAAGGCTTCAAAGCTAAAATAGAGACAATAAAAAACACAGTCCAAGGGAATGCTGGAAATAGAAAAGCTGTGTAAATGATCAGGAACTACAGATGCAAGCATAACTAACAGAATACAAGAGATGAAAGAGAGAATCTCAGGTGTTGAGGATACATGAGGAAAAATAGATTCATCGACCAAAGAAAATCTTAAGTCCTACAAATTCCTAACACAAAATATCCAGGAAATATGGCACACCATGAAAAGGCCAAACCTAAGAATAATAGGTATAAAAGAAGGTGAAGAAACCCAACTCAAACGTGCAGAAAACATATTCAACAAAATCATGGAAGAAAACGTTCCCAACCGAAAGAAAGACATGCCAATGAAAGTACAAGAAACTTACAGAACACCAAATAGACTTGACCACAAAAAAGTTCCCTTGTCAGATAATAATCAAAACATCAAACATATAGAAAAAACAAATAATATTAACAGCAGCAAAGGAAAAAGTCCAAGTAATATATAAAGGCAAAAATTTTTTTTTGTTTTTCGAGACAGGGTTTCTCTGTGTAGTTTTGGAGGCTGTCCTGGGACTCGCTCTGTAGACCAGGCTGGCCCCAAACTCACAGAGATCTGCCTGCCTCTGCCTCCCGAGTGCTGGGATTAAAGGCGTGCGCCACCAACGCCTGGCCATAAAGGCAAATTTATCAGAATTACTTCTGACTTCTCAACAGGAACTATGAAAGCCAGAAGGTCTTGGATAGATATTCTACAAACAATAATTGACCACAGATGCCATCCCAGACTACTATACCCAACAAAGATTTCAATCACTATACATGGAGAAAACAAGAAATTCCATAACAAAACAGGATTTAAACAATACATATTCACTAATCCAGTCCTACAGAAAGTTCTGGAAGGAAAACTCCAACCCAAGGAAGTTAACTACACTCACAAAATCATAGGCAATAGATAATCCCGCTTTACCAAGAGCCAAAAGAAAAAGGTGTGGAAATCCACACAAAATACCACCTCCAACATCAAATCCAAAACAAACAAGAATTGACAATCAATGGCCATTAATATCCCCCAATAATAATGTTTGCCTATAAAGACACAAGCTAACAGAATGGATATAAACACAGAATCTATCCTTCTGCTGCATACAAGAAACACACCTCACCTTTAAAGACAGATGGTACCTCAAAGTTAAGGGTTGGGAAAAGCTTTTCCAAGAAAATGGACCCAAGAATCAAGCTAGTATAGCAAACTTAATATGCAACAAATTAGACTTCAAACTAAAATTAATCAAAACAAACGAAGATGGTCATTTCATATACATTAGAGGAAAAATCCATCAAGATGAATTCTCAATTTTGAACATCTATGCCCCCAATACAAAGACATCCATGTTCATAAAAGAAACATTAATAAAACTCAAATCACACACAAAAAAAACACAAAAACTTAATAGTGGGAGACTTCAACACCACATACTCACCAATATACAGGACCACCAACTTAACAAAGAAACAAAGGAACTAACACGAAATTATGACCCAATTGGATTTAACAGATATCTTTAGAGCATTCCATTCAAACACTAAAGAATATATCTTCTTCTCAGCACAACATGGAACCTTCTCTAAAGTCAACCACATACTCTGCAACATAGAAGACCTCAACATGAACAAAAAATTTTAAATAACCCCCTGTGTCTTATCAGATCACCATGCTTTAAAGTTAGAATTCAACAACACAAATTGCAGAAACCATAGAAACTCATGGAAATTGAACAAGGCTCAATTGCACCATTCCCGGGCCAAAGGAGAAAAAAATTAAAGCGTTCCTAGAATTCAATGAAAATGAAGATACAACATAAACAGACTTATGGGACACTTTGAAAGCAGTGCTAAGAGGAAAGTCCATAGCACTAAGTGCCCACATGAAGAAAGTGGAGAATAGTCACACTAGAGAATTAACAGCACAAATGAAAGCTCTAGAACAAAAGGAAGCAAACTCACCCCAGCAGAGCAGATGCCAGGAAATAATCAAATTGAGGGCTGAAATCAATAAAGTAGAAGCAAAGAAAACAATACAAAGAATGAATGTAACAAAGAGTGGGTTCTAAGAGAAAAATCAACAAAATAGACAAACCTTTATCAAAACTAACCAAAAGGCAGAGAGAGGACATGCAAATTAAAAAATGAGAAATGAAAAGAGGTACATAACAGCAGACACTGAGAATATCCAGAGAATCTTCAAGTAATACTTTGAAAATCTGTGCTCCACAAAATTCAAAAATTTAAAGGAAACGGAAATTTTTCTGTATTAATATCACTTACCAAAATTAAATCAAGAATAGATAAGCAATTTAAATAGACCTATAACCCCTAAGGAAATAGAAACAGTCATCAAAAGTCTTAGCCCCTAATGAAATAGAAACAGTCATCAAAAGTCTCCCAACCAAACAAAGCCCAGGGCCAAATGGTTTCAGAATTATACCAGAAATTCAAAGAAGAGCTAATAGCAATACTCTTCAAAGTGTTCCACACAATACAAACAGCAGGTTCATTGTCAAACTCTTTTTATAAGGCTACAATTACCTTGGTACACAAGTAACACACAGACACAACTAAGAAAGAGAATTACAGACCAATATCCCTCATGGACATTGATGCAAAAATACTCAATAAAATACTGGCAAATTGGATCCAAGAACACATCAGAAACCTCATCCACCATGATCAAGTAAGCTTCATTTCAGGAATGCAGCGTTGGTTCAACATAAGAAAATCCATCACTATAATCCATTATATAAACAAAATGAAAAAGAAAAACCACATTATCCTCTCACTAGATGCTAAAAAAGTCTTTGACGTAATCCAACACCCCTTAATGATAAAGGTCTTGGAGAGATCAGGGATTACGGGAACGTATCTAAACATGATAAAAGCAATATACAGCAAAACAACAGTCAACATCAAACTAAATGGAGAGAAACTCAACTCGATTCCTCTAAAGACCACGATAGGGCTGTCCACTCTCTCCATATCTCTTCAATATTATACTTGAAGTTCTAGGTACAGCAATAAGACAACAAAGGAGATCAAGGAGATACAAATTGGAAAGGAAGAAGTCGAATTTTCTCTATTTGCAGATGATATGATAGTTTACATAAGTGACCCGAAAAACTCTACCAAAGAACTCATATAACTGATTAATACCTGCAAAGTGGCAGGATACAAGATTAACTCAAAAAAGTCAGTAGTCCTGCTGTATACAGATGATAAATAGGCTGAGAAATCCAGAGAAACATCACCATTTACAATAGCTACAAACAACATAAAATATATTGGGGGTAATTCTAACCAAACAAGTGAAAAACCTGTATAGCAAGAAATTTGAGTCTTTAAAAAGGAAATTAAAGAAGATACCAGAAAAGGGAAAGATCTACCATGCTCTTGGTTAGGTAGGATCAACATAATAAAAATGGCAATCTTGCCAAAAGCAATCTACAGATTCAATGCAATCCCCATCAAAATTCCAGACCACTTCCTCATACAAATTGAAAGAACAATACTAAACTTCATCTGGGAAAATGAAATACCCAGGATAGCCAAAACAACCCTGCACATTATAGGAACTTCTGGAGGCATCATATCCCTGACTTCAAGCTCTATTATAGAGCCATATCCTGAAAACAGCTTGGCATTGGCACAAAAATAGACAGGTAGACCAATGGAATCAAATTGAAAACCTTGATATTAACCCACACACCTATAAACACCTGATTTTGGAAAAAAAAGAAGCTAAAATTATACAATGGAAAAAAGAAGGCATCTTCAACAAATGGTGCTCGCATAAGTGGATGCTGGCATGTAGAAAATTGCATATAGATCCATATCTATCGTCATGCACAAAATGTAAGTTCAAATGGATTAAAGACCTCAACATAAATTCAGGCACATTGAATCTTTTAGAATAGAAACTGGGAAGTACCCTTGAATGAATTGGTACAGGAAACCACTTCCTGAACATAACACCAGTAGAATAGACACTGAGATCGACAATTAATACTGAAACTGAGAAGCTTCTGTGAAGCAAAGGACACAGTTAACAAGACAAAATGGCAGCCCACAGAATGGGAAAAGATATTCACAAAGCACACATGGGACAAAGGGCTGATTTCCAAAATATACAAAGAATTCAAGAAGCTAGTCACCAAATCACCAAATAATCCAATTAAAAAGTGTGCTACAGAACTAAATAGAGATTTCTTGATAGAGTAATCTAAAATGAATGAAAGACACTTATGAAAATGTTCAACGTCCTTAGCCATCAGGGAAATGCAAATCAAAACAACTCTTAGACACCATCATACTCCTGTCAAAATGACTAAAACAAAAAACACCAATAACAGTTTATGCTACAGAGGATGTGGAGAAAGGGGAACACTCCTCCACTGCTGGTGAGAGTACAAACGTAAGCCACTTTGGAAATCAGTATGGAGGTTCCTCAGAAAAATGGGAATCAATTCTACCATAAGATCCAGCAATTCCACTATTAGGCATATACCCAAAAGATGCACATTCATACAACAAGGACATCTGTTCAAGTATGTTCATAGCAGCATTATTTGTAATAGCCACAACCTGGAAGCAACCTAGATGCCCCTCAACTGAAGAATGGATACACAAAATATGGTGCATTGACACAATGGAGTACTATTCAGCAGAAAAAAAAAACAATGGAATCTTAAAATTCGCAGGCAAATGGACGGAACTAGAACAAACAATCCTGAGTGAGGTAACCGGGTCACAAAAAGACAAACATGGTATGTACTTACTCATATATGGATATTAGACATAGAGTAAAGGATTAACAGCCTACAAACCACACTGCCAGAAAAGCTAGGAAACAAGAAGGACCCTAAGAGAAACACACATATTACCCCAGAGAAGGGGAAAGGAACAAGATCTCCTGAGCAAATTTGGAGCATGTGGGGAAGGAAGAGGGAATTATGAGAAAGAGAAGGAGAGAAGAGGAGAGGAGAGGAGGACATGAGGAAATAGGAAGACTGATTCAGGGGAAAAATACAGGAGAGCAAGAAATGTGGTACCACAATAGAGAGAGCCATTATAAGTTTAAAGAGAAGTCTCACACTAGGGAAATGTCCAGAGATCTACAAGGATGACCCCAACTAACAATCTAAGAAATAGTGGAGAGGCTATCTTAAACGCCCTTCCCCAATAATGAGATTGATGACTGTCTTATATGCCATCCTAGAGTGTTTATCCAGTAGCTGATGGAAGCAGAAGCAGATACCCACAGCTAAACACTGAGCTGAACTTCTGGAATCCACTGGCAGAGAGGGAGGAGTGATGAGCAAAAAGGGGTCAAGACCAGGCTGGAGAAACCCACAGAAACAGCTGACCTGAACAAGGGGGAGCTCATGGACCCCAGACTGATAGGTAGGAAACCAGCATAGGACTAGTCCAGAACCCCTGAAAGTAGGTGTCAGTTAGGAGATCTGGGCAATCTATGGGACCTCTGGTAGTGGATCACTATTTATCTCTAGTATATGAATGGACTTTGGGAGCCCATTCTGCATAGAAGGATACTCCCTCAGCATAGACACATGGGGCAGGGTCTAGACTCTGCTCCAAATGATATGAAAGACTTTGAACATATCCCATGCAGGGCCTCACCCTCCCTAGGGAGCAGAAAGGTGATGGGATATGGGGTTCCTGGGGGCAGGGAAGGAGGGGAGGGAGAGGGAACTGGGATTGACATGTAAAACAAGATTATTTCTAATTTAAATATAAAGGTCAATTGTAAAATAAAATAAATCTTGTCTTGAAGCACCAAAAATAAATAACTAGTACATGATTCTCAAAAAAATAGTAATAATGAGGTTTAGTATGGGCTGGAATAGAAATCTGTGAGCAGTAACTGAAACAAGAATATAGATCAGAGAGTGAGTGTAAGATGCTACAGCAGAAGCAAGCCATTTGGATTGATAAAAGTGATGGAGGGAATGTGTGAGTGAGGGAGGGAGGGAAGGAGGGAGGGGCAGGGAAGGAGGGAGGGAGAAAAGGATGGAGGGAAAACAAATCTGGAATATGCCATGTTATGATAATCCAATGAACAAAAAACTTCATGTAGAAAGGATTGAAAACTTATGTGAGGGCCACAGATAATGCTGTCACAATAATAAGAGCTGGTTTTGTCAGTTCAGATATCATTTATGGCCTGATTTTAATCTGGGAAATAATTTAACTGTTAGAATGGTGAGTCTTGGTAATAAGACATTAACTTTTTTCACAAGGTTATTTTTCCTTTTACCTTTCCTGATAACCTTCCTATGTATGTAATTTAATGAGGTGACTGAAAAATGAGTGACCACTTTTCTCCAATTTCTCCATCACTACTTACATTATTCTGATGAAATCCCAGACGCTAATGATAATACCTACTCTTATCTCATTGCAAATTAACCACATAAGGGAAAATGACACCCTTTGAAATTACCTGCTCTCATCAGATTTTATGGAAACAGTGTTTCTATGACATTGGTTATATTACACATGGCCCCCATAGGCCCATAGGTAGTGACATTATTAAAAAATTGGCCTTGTTGGGGTAGGTGTGTCCTTGTTGGGATAGGTGTGGCCTTGTTGGGGTAGGTGTGGCCTTGTTGGAGGAAGTGAGTAACTGAGGGAGGGCTTTGAGGTTTCAGATACTGAAGCAAGGCCCAGTGTCTCTTTTTGCTGCCTGTGGATCCAAATATAGAACTCTTGGCTGCCTCTCCAGTACCATGCTTCCCACCATGATAACAGACTAAACCTCTGAACTGTAAGCCAGTCTCAATTACATGTTTTCCTTATTAAGAGTTGCTGTGGTCATGGTGTCTCTTCATAGCAATAGAAACTCTAAAACAGATGTTGTATAAAACTATAAAATAAATCAAATTCACCAAAATGTGTAGAATTTTAAAGTAATATAGTATAAAAAGAGCTTAAGGAATGACAACAGTAGACTTCATGTTTAACTTCAAATTCAAGGGTCTACAATATTTATAATACTTCATAAACCTAATAACTTTTAATAATTTCATTTACAGTATTGGGTTTCCATCTTAGAAATGTCTTCAGGCTCAGATAAAAATGTATTAAAAACCATGGTAAATTATACAAATGTAAGCTAATGTTTTTAATTAAACTGTGTAGCACAAAATATTTAAATAGTCTTCAGATTAGCAATTATTTTCTCTTCAAGTATAACTTTGATGGTCAGAATTCATTAGAGGCCATGTCTTCCTCATAAAGTTGATGTTCCAACTCAAGAACACAATTTTTATTTAAGTGAAAAATAGCTATAAAATGACATTTTTTTAAATGTTAGAAATTACTGAAAGCAATGTTTTACAAATTTTAGACTATTTTAAATTATAACAGAATCTCAAAGCTGATTATTTTGAATAGTTAATTGTAGTTTATTATATTACTTTAGTTTACTGTCTTACAAGTATTTGTTTGTCTGAAATTTATTTTTCCATATATACTCCTCGTGCATTATATCATTATTCTCCTTCTTAGTTAGCATTAATTGTCAACGTGACACAGTCTAGAATCACCTGGAGGAAGTACCTCAGTAGCGCAATTGTCTTTATCAAATTGGTCTGTGGGCATGTTTTTGCGAGATTATATTGATTTTAATTGAAGTTAAAATAACCTTTCTCACTTGAGTGGTAGAGTTCTCTGGGCAGATGTTCCTAGGCTGTATACAGATGCTAGCCCAACACAAATCTGAGCGAGCTAACAATCAGCATTCCTCTAGTTTGTGTTTCAAGTTCCTTCTTGAGTTCTTACCCTGCCTTCCCTCAATGATGAGTTGTGACATGGAAATATTAACAAAATAAATCCTTTTCTGCCCCGGGTTGTTTTGGGTAAGTGTGTTTAATCATAGCACCAGAAAGGAAACTAGAATAGTCTCTATGTTTGGTGTAAGATACTGCTCTACAAAAATATAAAATGAACTACAAAATAATCAAGTAAATCAATGTTTGTAAAATGAAAAAAATACGGTATTCAGTTTTTATGCATTTTATTTTGTGTGGGTATGAAATATAATGGAAAAAAATCAGCTCTTATGAACCATTTAAGATTGAGGGTTAAAATTGGATTAGGGAGGGAGGAAAATGAATTACCAAAGTAGCACTTCACTATCAACATATGTAAATGACTATTCATATGAAAGAAACTTGGCTTACAAAATGAAATCTTTCCATTTTGTTTCCCATATATGGAAATACACTTTCTATAGGGTGGCTGAAAATAAACTGTGGTTCACAGAATCCTCATCTTAACCTATGTACCTATAATTTCATTTTATTATTGTCTTTTTCTTTCAGTTTTTTGAGACAAGTTCTCATGCAGCCCAAGCTGACCTGGAGTTCATTATATAGGCAAAAAATGACCTTAAACACCTGATTCTACTGCCTCTAACTCCCAATTGTTGGGAATACAGGGATGTGCCAATATGCCCAACTCTGTACCAGCAATTTCTTCATAGTATTGTCTGAATACTCACATAATATGAGAATAAAGAGACCAGATAATTATTGTATTTATTTTTGTTGAAAAAATATTGTACCATGTTGAGATAAAGGTAAATTCACATTATTTTTCTTATTTATTTTATGTTTTTATATTTTTGATAGAAAATAATAATTTTTCATACACTGTATTCTGATCATGATTTTTCCTCCCCTAACTCCTCCGGTGTCTTCCACCTCCCCACCCACTCAACTCCATGCCTTCTTTCTCTTTTTAGAAAACAAACAGACCAATAAAAAGCAAACAAACCAGAGTAAAAAAAAAGAAAATTAGCAAAGAGAAAGCAGAAGAAACACACACACACATAAACACACACACACACACACACACACACACACACCCCAAAATAGGGTACCATAATGTACAAGCAAAAGACCGGTAAGACAGAAAAAAAATGCCCAAACAAAGTGATATAAGACAAAAAGGCAGCCGGGCGTTGGTGGTGCACGCCTTTAATCCCAGCACTCGGGAGGCAGAGGCAGGCGGATCTCTGTGAGTTCGAGGCCAGCCTGGTCTACAAAGTGAGTTCCAGGACAGCCTCCAAAGCCACAGAGAAACCCTGTCTCGAAAAACCAAAAAAAAAAAAAAAAAAAAGAAAAGACAAAAAGGCTACAGAAATACTATTGAGTTCATTTTATGTTGGCCATCTTCATTTCAGCATTTGACCTACTCTAAAGTGTGGTTAATATACCCAGTGAGATTCCCTTAGAGAAAACGAATTTTTCCTTTTCAAGCCCACCTAGCTTGAACATGTGCAGGCCCAAAAATGAGTTCATATGTGTTGTGTCTGGAAGACACTGTTTCTGTAGTGTCTTCAATCTCCTTTGGCTCCTAAGATGTTTCCACCTCCTCTTCAACGTAGTTCCCTGAGCCCTAAGGGAAGGTGTTTGATGGAGACATCACATTGAGGACTGACTGTTCCAAGGTCCCTCACTCTCTGCACTTAGTTCAGTTGTGGATATCTGTCTTGGTTCCCATTTACTTCAAGAGGAAGCTTCTGTGGTGATGACTAAGCAAAGCACTGACTTATGGGTATAGTAGAATGTCATTAGGAGTCATGTTAACATCCTTAATGTCACAACTTCTGGAATGTACACTATAATGGGAATAGAAAAAATACAACACATGAAAATTTTTCCTTAGGTAAAGGATGAAATTGAAGCCATTTGAGAAACATTAGGATAATTAGGAACTGTTGGGTAAAATTCAGCATTTAGCTTAAAACTTATTCAGACAACCAGCGAGATCAATTCTGCAAAAGAATGCCATAATCCTTCTGAAAAAGTCCTATAAACTAGACAACTGAATAAACAACCCTATTTAAAGGGCTAGGAAGGGGACTGGAGAGAACAGGTGGCTCAGTGATGAAAAGCAATAGCGAATCTTCTGGAGGACATGTGTTCAATTCCCAGCACCCAAATGGCAGCTCATAACCATTTATAACTATGCTCTCAAGGGTTCAGATGCCCTCTTCTGGCATTCTCAGGCTCCAGGCATGCACATGGTGCACAGACATACAGGCAAACAAAATACCCACACACATAAAATAATAAAATGTTAGGAAGTGCAGGAGATATACTCATGCATTAACCCTTTCTTACACAGACTACTTTAGAATAAAGAAGGAAAACCCAAATGCCACCTTCTTGCTGAGGTGTGAAGGGTTTGTACTATACATATAGTCTTCAAATTTTCAGTCCTTGGGAAAGACTCTACTTTTAAGCCCCTTGCTTAAGGAACAGTAGAGATAGGACATCTGAAAATTTCTTTCCATAGAGTATAAAGAACAAGTAGGGTTGGAGAATTTCCATCAAGTATGAAGAACAATTAGGGATGTTAATGGAGGTGGGCATGCCAACACTCCCAGAAGCTACAGCCTCTTGATGAAACTAGCTGCCAATTTTCCAATAGAAAGAGCCTTGCTGTATGCCTTCCCAGAAGTTCCTTTAGGTTCTGGAATCTAACAAGTCAGTCTTTAGAAGATGATAGAGCAAATAAAGAAATTGTTTGAGGGACTGGTGAGATCGACTCAGTAATAAAATTCCTTTTTTGCAAACAGATTTAGATTACTAGCACTGACCTAAAATCCAGGTGCAATGGCAAATGTCTACAGTCCCAGTGTTGGGAAGGGAGGGACAGGCAGATCCCTGGAGCTCACCATGCATCCTGTCTAGTAAATTGGTAGCTCCAGATTGTGTAAGAGACTTTATCTCAAAAGAGTAGAGAAAAATATCCAACATCGACTTCTAGGTGCACATTCACATGTGTATGTGTGCATACACACACACACACACACACACACACACACTGAATACAAACATATACACACTCAACGTGGACATATACACACTCATACACCTATCTGTCCATTAAAGAATAAATTACTTGATCCTAAGTAAGATAATGAATATTGATTTTTCCCTTGCTTGTTCTAACAGTAATTCAAGGCCTATAGTCTCTCTGTCGAAAAAACTTGGAAGTCTCTGCTAGTAAGAGTGGGAGGATAGTACACCTGGCACTTTATTCCTTGTCTTGCTCATCTGATAAATTAGAAAGTGTGAGTGTTTGGTGAATCTCCATGCCTGAAAGGGAAAGCAGCATTCTCTTTGTCTCTGATGTACTTCAGTGATACCCCTGGAATGGAAATCTTTCTATAAAAAAGCTATAAGACCTCTGCTTGATTAAATAGAAGAAGAGGCTCTTCTTATATCTTTCCATGGTATATTATAACAATAAATCGAGATTGCTCTATTTGAAATAGTTTACTAATGCATCCAATAACCTAACTTTCATAGCCTTCACCAAAGAGACTGGCTCCTAAATCACATGACTCTGGAAGTTGAAGGACCCCTGAACTCTTGAGCCTATTGGAATACAGAACACAAATGATAACATTTATGCTTTCAAGCATTCAGCAGGAAGCTCTCCAGGTTCGAAGTGATCAGTATGATCAAGTTTTGGCATATCTGCTTCACACACTCTTTGTTTTAGGGAGAAGAGATCAGACATAAACTCTGATCCTCAATTTTATTGCAAATAAAAAGTAACTATCATAATCTAATATCCTAACTTTAGCCAAGTATTATAGTAGATATTTACTATCACAGCACTTTGAAGGCTATGGCAGAAAGATTGTGATTTTGAGACGGCATGGACAACACAGTGATACTTCTTTGAAAACATACAAAGATCCTAATGTCCCAATATTTTCAGCTTCAACCCACTGTATCATATTCTGTTCTACTGCTCTCAAGATTATGCTAATTAACACTTTCTAAAATCTTTGGGGGAACACTAAGAGCAAAGATAATGTATTGGACAGACATAAAATGCCTGCAATTTATGCTGGAGAGGATGTGGTGAAAGGGGGACACTCCTCCATTGCTGGTGGGAGTGCCAACTGGTTCAGCCACTTTGGAAATCAGTATGGAGATTCCTCAGAAAAATGGGAATAAACCTACCACAAGACCCAGCAACTCCACTCTTAGGCATATATCCAAAAGATGCCCATTCATACAACAAAGATGTCTGTTCCACTATGTTCATAGCAGCTTTATTTGTAATAGCCAGAACTTGGAAGCAACCTAGATGTCCCTCACCTGAAGAGTGGATAGAGAAAATGTGGTACATCTACACAATGGAGTACTATTCAGCAGAAAAAAAAATAATGGAAGCATGAGATTCACAGGCAAATGGATGACACTAGAAGAAACCATCCTGAGTGAGGTAACCCAGTCACAAAAAGAGAAACATGACATGTACTCTCTCATATATGGATTTTAGACATAGATCTGGGGAGTGCCAGCCTAAAATCCTATGGCCAGAGAGTCTGGGAAACAAAAACTTTATTTAGTGGCTGATCGAAGAAGAGGCAGACTCCCTTGGTTAAGTACTGAGCTGAACTCAAGAAAGCCAGTAACAGAGAGGGAGGACTGAAGATCAAAGAGATTAAGACTGGGCTGGTTTAACCCCCAGAAACAGCTGACCAGACAAAGGTTAACTCTTGAATCCCAGGCATCAGCCTGGGAATCCAGCATGGGACTGATCAAGACCCCCTGAATCTGGGTGTCAGTGAAGAGGCCTAGGGAATCTATTGAGCCTTGGGCAGCAGATCAGTACCCATCCCAAGTATACACACGGACTTTGGACTCCCATAGAACAATGTGAGGTGCACTCTCACCCTGAACTCTTGGGGAAGGGTCTAGGCCCTGCCCTATATGAAATGACAGACTATGAACACCCCCATGAAGGGCCTCACCCTCCCTGGGGGAATGAGGGGATAACGGGGGGGTTGGGGGGAGGGCACGGGAGGAGGGGAGGGAAAGGGAGAGGGACCTGGAACTGACTTGAGAAGCAACCTTGTTTCTTATCTAAATTTAAACTGGAAAAAAAATGCCTCTAAAGTCCTTGGAAGTTATGACTTATTTAGAATTCCATCTACCAATCTAATGGACTGTAGGTTTGGTTATTTTATGTAATGTGTGGAAACTGACACAGAATTATGAAGAATTGAGGAGTAAGGAAAATATTGCAAATAATAAAAAAGAAATATTTCACATATGTTCTATCTCACAAAGAATCCATAAGGGCAACCATAAAAATCCCCACTTTAAAAATCCTTACCGATTTAAGGAGAATTACACATGATCTAATTGAAAACTTCAATAAATAGACAGCAAATATTGTTGAAAAGGACAAAAGAATTAAAATCCAGCTAAAACACACAACCTGTGGTGGTTTAAGTCTTCAGGCATTTGAACAGTTGGTGCCCAGTGGGTGATACTGACTAGAGGTTAGGGTAGGAATGTCACTGGGAGTTTTATGACCTTACCCAATTAGAGTTTGCTCTGTCTTCTTTGTGTTTTCAGTTGGAAATGTGAGCTATCAGCTTCCTGCTCCAACCTATCACCATGCCTGGACTCCCTGTCATAATAGACTCTTATGCCTCTAGAACTGTAAGTCAAAGTCACTCTTTTATAAGTTTTTCTTTGCCATGGTATTTTATAACAATATCATAAAAGTAACTGATATACAACTGAACTAAAAAATGGATAAATGGGTTCAACAGCATACTCAATCAAGCAGGAGAGAGGATTATTAGGATTTTTAATAAATGTAAATTATCCAAACAAAGAATGAAGGGGCTTATCAGACACCACAAGTAGGAAGGAAGAGAAAGAAAAAAAGCATAATTAAATAAGGCAGTCCTCCCCAGCAGCTATTACATTCTGCATTATTGGGCAGATTTCATCAATTACTAAACCAATTCTCAGCATGCCAATTATTGTTTCAAATTGGTTCTCCATGCAATGGACCAAGAAAAGAATGGGCCAGGAACAGAGGAAAATGTTTTTTATTTATTTTTCTTGCCTAATTGATTTGGCTAGATCTTTTGGAACTGTGTTGAATAAAAGCATTGAGAATAGACACTCTTCTAATCTGAAAGCCTTTCAACTTTTTGCTATTGAGTAAACTTTTATGGACTTTCCACACATGACCATTATTTTGCTGATGTACAAATATTTAAAAAAAATATATATATATAGAGAGAGAGATTCCATCATGAATGAATGCGGAATTTTATAAAATAGTTTTTCCATCTACTGAGATGATCATGCAGTTTTTGTTCCTAAGTTTGTTAACATGGCATATCATATTTATGGGTGATTAAGTTGATAATGGTTGAGATAGTATTGTATACCTTGAATAAATCTCAACTGCTAATGGTAAATAATCTTTATAATGTGCAATAGAATTAAGTTACTAATATCTTATTAAGGTGGTTTTTTTGCATCTGTGTTCAGTAGTAACACTGGCTTGCAGTTTTATTTTCTTGTTCCTATATCTAGCTTTTGTATCACGGTAATTCTCACCTCACAGATTGAGTAGGGAATATCTTTAATTTCCTTCCTTATTTTAAGTTATTTTTAATATTTTTGAGAGAGAATCTCTCTACATTACTCTAGCTGTCATGGAACCCAATATGTAGACCACGCTGGTCTCAAACCCACAGAGATCTGCCTGCCTCTGCTTCTGCAGTACTGGGATGAGAGGCCTGCACCACCACACCTGCCTGGAATATATTTAATTTCTTTTTTTTTAATTTTATTTTCCAGTTTAAATTTAGATAAGAATCAAGGTTGCTTCACAAGTCAGTTCCAGGTCCCTCTCCCATTCCCTCCCTCCCTCCCGTGCCCTCCCCCCCCCCCCCGTTATCCCCTCATTTCTCCAGGGAGGGTGAGGCCCTCCATGGGGGTGTCCATAGTGTGTCATTTCATATAGGGCAGGGCCTAGACCCTTCCCCAAGAGTTCAGGGTGAGAGTGCACCTCACATTGTTCTATTGGAGTCCAAAGTCCATGTGTATACTTGGGATGGGTACTGATCTGCTGCCCAAGGCTCAATAGATTCCCTAGGCCTCTTCACTGACACCCAGATTCAGGGGGTCTTGATCAGTCCCATGCTGGCTTCCCAGGCTGATGCCTGGGATTCAAGAGTTAACCTTTGTCTGGTCAGCTGTTTCTGGGGTTAAACCAGCCCAGTCTTAATCCCTTTGATCATCAGTCCTCCCTCTCTGTTACTGGCTTTCTTGAGTTCAGCTCAGTACTTAACCAAGGGAGTCTGCCTCTTCTTCGATCAGCCACTAAATAAAGTTTCTGTTTCCCAGACTCTCTGGCCATAGGATTGTAGGCTGGCACTCCCCAGATCTATGTCTAAAATCCATATATGAGAGAGTACATGCCATGTTTCTCTTTTTGTGACTGGGTTACCTCACTCAGGATGGTTTCTTCTAGTGTCATCCATTTGCCTGCGAATCTCATGATTCCATTATTTTTTTCTGCTGAATAGTACTCCATTGTGTAGATGTACCACATTTTCTCTATCCACTCTTCAGGTGAGGGACATCTAGGTTGCTTCCACGTTCTGGCAATTACAAATAAAGCTGCTATGAACATAGTGGAACAGACATCTTTGTTGTATGAATGGGCATCTTTTGGATATATGCCTAAGAGTGGAGTTGCTGGGTCTTGTGGTAGGTTTATTCCCATTTTTCTGAGGAATCTCCACACTGATTTCCAAAGTGGCTGAACCAGTTGGCACTCCCACCAGCAATGGAGGAGTGTCCCCCTTTCACCACATCCTCTCCAGCATAAATTGTCATTGGTGTTTTTGATTTTAGCCATTTTGACAGGGGTGAGATGGTATCTGAGAGTTGTTAGTGAGAAACCATATCAACCTATTTGGTGTGGTAAAGCCTTTGCTCAGCACAGTACCCTTCAAATACAGAAAAGAAATGAAACTGGAGAAAAGCCCTATTGATGGGAACATTCTGTTTTTTCTTAATGAAATCACAGAGTCAGCTCTCAGGCTAAATTTTGAAAGATCTGTAAAGCAGTAAATCCAATCTCTTGTTCTTACCTCGACAAAATCCTCAGAACAAATGAACTAGAGACAGTGCAAGAAACACCTCTTCTCTGAAACTAGAGAGAAAGGGTTAAAAAGGGACAGTGAAAGAAACAGATTGTGTGCCCTAAACCAGTGCCAAAGAAACACTCTATCCTTGACCAACTGAGTATTAAACCTAGAAATCCCTGAACTCAAAACCAACCAGTCTCTGAGCACAAAAACCAGGCATTGTCTGAACATGTTCCAGCTTAAGGATTGAAATATAGCCAATCCCAACTGGAAATCTCCCTGGAAAAACTGGCCCTAAAAAGCCCTCTATTAGGTCAATGGTTTTTCAGTTGGCAGTTGTTGTCACATCAAGTCCAGTAGACTCTGTGTTACAGGTTCCAAAGACTGAGGTTGTAACTCCAAAAGAAGGACGTCTCCTGAAACTGGTTGTGAAACCCTCAGCTGGAGGAAAATATTGGGCCGTCGTTCATATGATATTTTCTGTTTTTTCTTCTATTCCCTTTTCATATTAAATGTTCCTATAATCTTGTGCTGACATTTTAAACAAAAGAAATAGATAAGAAACCATACTGTGAGATGGGGTCACTAGCCATGTCATCATCTCTGTAAATACAAGAGCTTTCCAGATCATTCACCTCATTCACATATGTACAAACAGTAATAACATTCCCAACAAAAATTTTCATATAGTTTTTCCATATAAAGTTGATTATTGTTCTTTCAAGGTCTGTGAATTGTGCCGGAATTTTGATAAGGATTGCATTGAATCTCTAGACTGCTTTTGGCAAGATTGCCATTTTTATTATGTTGATCCTACCAATCCAAGAGCATTAGAGATCTTTGCATTTTCTGGTATCCTCTTTGATTTCTTTCTTTAAAGTATATTTAATTTCTTGAAAGATTTTGTAAAGAACTAGTACTAGCTCTTTCAAAGTTTGGTGAAACTCAGCAATGAAGCCATAAGATCATGGGCTTTTCTTTGTTGGGGGGGGCTTTTGAATTATTAATCCTATCTCCTAATTTTGTTGTTATTGTTCTGTTTAAATTTCTATTTCTTCTTGATTTAGTCTTAGTAAATTGCCTGTGTCTATGAGTTCACCCATTTATTCTATGTTTTCAATTTTTAAAAAATGTATAATTAGTCATTTATGGCAGTCTCTTGTAACTATCAGGATTTCTGTAGTGTCAGTTATACCTCCTTTTTCATTTCTCATTTTGTCCTTTTTCTTTACTTTTATTAGGCTAGCTAAAGATTTGTCAGTTTTGTTTATTTTTAAGTACAAATTTTGAACTTTTCTGTGCTTTTGTAGTCTTTATTCTACTTATGCTTTTATCCCTATTATTTTCTTCCAGTTTGGCATTTCTTTATTTTTCTTTGTCTAGCTCTTTGAAGTTCAAAATGCTATCAATATACAACATGCTATTAAAAACATGCTGACACTAGGTAACTTGCATTTAAAGAACGGCTTCCATGAATCCAAAGCTTTGTTACTACTTTGGGTATGGAGATGCTTCAGCCTAAATCATCTGAATAACTTTTTAAGGATACATAGTGGGTACTCTTGGTAGTATACCAAAACCGAAGCTTAAAGAGAAATAAATCCTCTGGCCCCATGGAATGAATCAGCACCTTCATTTTTATCTGGGTCAACATCCTGATCAAATATCATCAACACTATCAATCTGGCTATCATCAAAAGGTTGCCACTGTGGTCAGTCCTTACACTCTTCTTCATCTGTTACCATTGCTACTACAACCAACCAGGGCAGAGCAGCCAAAAGCCAGAATAAGACAGGAAGAAGAAGGAACAGAAGGAGGAGAAACAAGAGGAAGAGCAGGATGAGAAAAACCGGAGAAGGAACAGGAGATAGAGGAGTGACAAGACTTTTCCTGGGAAGTTACAATACCTGCCTACACACCCGAGATAGGAAGTCCATAACAGACCAAAATACAAACCAGAGCAAAGTCCAATTTGGTGAGCCAATGAGTTTCATTGGGGTTACTTACAGTAATATGTGTGAGGGTTACTTATAAGAGTAGAAATTACCCAAAGACAGTTGCTTCACCAAAACATATCCCAACATGGGTGATAGCTCACAAAACCTGGAAACCTGAAGCATGCTGCACATCTTGCAGGCAGCTCAACAGGTTGGAGAATGTCTTTTCCAAGTGACTCAGTTGGCATTTGGTTTAAACCTCTTTCAGGCAGTTTGGCTGGTTTCTGCTTCTTCCAGGCTGGCTCAGAGTCTTCTTTGTGGCTTGGCATGGCTGACAGTGTCCCTATTGCTTACTTGGGGAAGGAACCACCTAGTCAATTTGGTCAGTTTCAGGAACACCCTTAAGCTATTTGGATTTGTTTGCCTTCTGTCTTTTAAGGAGCTTCCCTGGGAGATGGAATGTTTCAATCACAGAGGAAACTGCTAAACAACAGAGACAGAGGGAGGAAAGAAATGAAGGAGGTGGTAGAGGAGAAGTAGGAAGACTCATAGTAAGAGTCAGAGTTGGAGTCGATCCCTACCACCTCTGGATCTCTGCTTATCACAAACTTCTTCAGATGGGCAAGAAAACATCACTAACTCTCTGATTATGAAGAGAGCAGAGGTGTCCCCTTCCTGGAACCAAGCCTCTGTTCAACTACACATAGAGTCAGGAGCAGTTCCTAAAGAGATACACTCATGTCTACAAATTATTCAACAGAGGAACAAATTTCAGACTGAGTGACCCAATGGAGATGAGTATATGGATGATTTTTATACTGTCTTGGCAGCTACATGTCCAATGAACAATAGTCTTACTGTAGAAAAATAAAACATTCCCACTAATGGAAATAAGATAAAAATCCTAAGACTAAAACCAAGAATTTATAGTTGATTAATTTTCAACAAAGGTACCAAGGACCAATAAGGAGAAAGGGATAGCCTTGTTAATAATTGTGTTAGAAATCAGCACATCTTTGCACAGAAGTTACAAAAATTAACTTCAAAAGCATGAAATAGTTAAGCCTAAAGCCTGAAACTATAAAAATACTAGAATAAAACAAAGGAGGAATGTTCCATGACATTAGTCATGGCATTGGCTTCTTGGGTAGGATTCTAAAAGTTGATAACAGAAGTTTCTGTCCCACCTAGTCCTGCAGCCATTAATTCCCAAATAAACACATAGAGGCTTATATTAATTATAAACTGTTTGGCCAATGGCTCAAGCTTATTTTTTTCTTAATATATTTTTATTTAAATTAGAAACCTGCTTGCTTCACATGTTGATCCCAGCTCCCTCTCCCACCCCTCCTACCTTATTCCACTACCAGTCCCCCTAACCCCCCACCAAATCCCCACACCATTCCCCATGGAGGGTGAGGACCTCCATGGGGGATGTCCAGAGTCTGTCACTTCATCTGTGGCAGGGCCTAGGCCCTCCCCCATGTGCCCAGGCTGAGAGAGGTTCTCTTCATATGGAATGGGCTCCCAAAGTTCATTCATATGCCATGGTAAACACTGATCCAGAGATTGACGAGGCCTCCTCACTGACACCACATTCAGGGGGGTCTGAATCAGTCCCATGCTGGACTCTCAGCTATCAGTCTTAGGTCCGAGCTCCCTCTTGTCAGGTCTACTGTCTCTGTGGGTTTCACCAGCACCATCTAGACCCCTTGGCTCATCACTCCTCCCTCTCTGTCACTGGGTTCCAGGAGTTCAGTTCAGTTTTTAGCTGTGGGTATGTGCCTCTCCTTCCATCAGTTACTGGATAAAGGTTCTAGGATAGCATATAAGGTAGTTCTCAATCTCATTATCAGGGAGGGGCAATTAAGGTAGTCTCTCCACTATTGCTTAGTTTGCCAGTTGGAAATCCCACTAGTTTTAGCTCTCTCCTTAAACCTATAATGACTCCCTCTATTATAGTATCTCTCATCCTGGTCTCCTCCATTCTTCCTCCAACTCAACCTTACGGCTCCAGATATCCTCTCCTCTCCTCTCCTCTTCTCCTCCTCTTTTTCCCCATGGTTCCCTCTCCCCTACACCCATTCTCCCAATCTGCTCATGAGATCTTGGTTCATTCCCCTTCTCTGGGGTATCTTGCATATCTCTCCTGGGAATCTCCCTGTTTCCCAGACTCACTGGCAATGGGATTGTAGGATGGCACTCCCCTGATCCATGTCTAAAATCCATATATGAGTGAGTACATATCATGTTTGTCTTTTTGTTACTGGGTTGCCTCACTCAGGATGGTTTCTTCTAGTGCCATCCATTTGCCTGCAAATTTCAAGATTTCATTTCTTTTCCACTGAATTAACACTCCATTGTGTAAATGTACCTCATTTTCTGTATCCACTCTTCAGTTGTGGGGCATCTAAGATGTTTCCAGGATCTGGCTATTAAAAATATTACTGCTATCAACATAGTAGAAGAGACACCCTTGTTGTATGAATGGGCATCTTTTGGGTATATGCCTAAGAGTGGAATTGCTGGGTCTTGTGGTAGACTAAGTCCCATTTTCCTGAGGAATCTCCATACTGATTTCCAAAGTGGCTGTACAAGTTTGCACTCTCACCAGAAATGGATGAGTGTTCCCCTTTCTCCACATCCTCTCCAGCATAAGCTGTCACTGTTGTTTTTCATAGTAGCGATTCTGACAGGAGTAAGATGATGTCTTTGAGTTGTTTTTGTTTGCATTTCCTTAATTGCTAAGGATGTTGAGCACTTTCTTAAGTGTCTCTCAGGCATTTTAGACTCTTCTTTTGAGAATTCTCTATTTAGTTGTGTACCATACTTTTTAATTGGATCCTTTGGTTTTTCAGAGACTGGTTTCTTGAGTTCTTTGTAAATTTTTGATACAAGCCCTCTGTCAGATGTGGGGTTAGTGAATATCTTTTTCCATTCTGTGGGCTGCCTTTTTGCCTTGTTGACTGTGTCTTTTGCCTTACAGAAGCTTCTCAGTTTCAGGACGTCTCATATATTAAATGTCAATCTCAGTGTCTGTGCTACTGGTGTTATGTTCAGGAAGCTATCTCCTGTACCAATTCTTTCAAGGGTACCTCCTAGTTTCTCTTCTAAGAGGTTTAGTGTGGCTGGATTTATGTTGAGGGCTTTGATCCATTTGGACTTAAGTTTTATGCATGGTGATAAACATGGGTCTATCTGCAGTCTTCTACCTGCCAATATCCAGTTATGCCAGCGCCATTTATTGAAGATGCTATCTTTTTTCCATTGTATAATTTTAGCTTCTTTGTTGAAAATCAGGTGTTTGAAGGTGTGTGGGTTAATATCAGGGTGTTCAATTCAATTCTATTGGTCTACCTGTCTATTTTTGTGCCAATACCAAGCTGTTTTCATGACTATAGCTCTATAAAAGAGCTTGAAGTCAGGGATGGTGATGCTTCATAATGTTGCTTTGTTGAACAGGGTTGTCTTGGCTATTCCCGGTCTTTTGTTTTTCCAAATAAAGTTGAAAATTGTTCTTTCAAGGTCTGTGACGAATTATGCTGGAATTTTGATGGGGATTGCATTGATTCTGTAGATTACTTTTGCCAGGATTGCCATTTTTACTACATTGATACTACCTATCCAAGAGCATGGGAGATCTTTCCATTTTCTGGTGTCTTCTTTAATTTCTTTCCTTAATGACTCAAAGTTCTTGTGATATAGATTTTCACTTGTTTGGTTAGCATTACCCCAAGGTATTTTATGTTGTTTGTGACAATTGTAAAGGGTGATGTTTCCCTGATTTCTTTCTCAGCCCTTTTGACTGTCTGTATATAGTAGGGCTACTCATTTTCTTGAGTTGATCTTGTATTCTGCCACTTTGCTGGAGGAGTTTATCAGCTGTAAGAGTTCCCTGGTAGAGTTTTTAGGGTCACTTATGAAAACTATCATATCATCAACAAGTAGTGAAAGTTTGATGTCTTCCTTTCCAATTTGTATCTCCTTGATCTCCTTTTGTTGTCTTATTGCTCTAGCTAGAACTTCAAGTACAATATTCAAGAGGTATGGGGAAAGGGTACAGCCTTGTCTTGTTCCTGATTTTAGAGGAAATGCCTTGAGTTTCTCTCCATTCAGTTTGATGGGGGCTGTTAGTTAGCTGTATATAGCTTTTATTATGTTTAGGTATGTTCCTGTTATCCCAGAATTCTACAAGACCTTTATCATGACGGGTTGTTGGATTTTGTCAAAGGCTTTTTCAGCATCTGGTGAAATGATCATATGTTTTTTGTTTCTCAGCTTGTTTATATGGTGGATTACATTTATGGGTTTTCATTTGTTGAACCATCCCTGCATCCCTAGGATGAAACCTACTTGATCATGGTTGATGATTTTTCTGATAGGTTCTTAGAATCAGTTTGCCAGTATTTTATTGAGTATTTTTGCATCAATGTTCATGAGGGGATATTGGTCTGAAGTTCTCTTTCTTAGTTTTGTCTTTGTGTGGCTTGGGTATCTATGTTATTGAAGCCTCATAAAAAGAGTTTGGGAAAGACCCTTCGGCTTCTCTTGCTTGGAATAATTTGAGGAGAATTGGTATGATCTATTCTTTGAATTTCTGGTAAAATTCTGCACTGAGGCCATCTGGCCCAGGTTTTTTTTGGTTGGGAGATTTTGATGACTGTTTTTATTTCTTTAGGTGTTATAGGACTATTTAAATTGCTTATCTGTTCTTGATTTAGTTTTGGTAAGTGATATCTATCGAGAAAATTGTCCATTTCCTTTAAATTTTCGAATTTTGTGGAGTATATGTTTTCAAAATATGACCTGATGATTCTCTGGATTTCCTCACTGTCCATTGTTATGTCCCCCTTTTTATTTCTGATTTTGCATGTCCACACTCTGCCGTTTGGTAAGTTTGGATAAAGTTTATCTATATTGTTGATTTTCTCAAAGAACCAACTCTTTGTTACATTGATACTTTGTATTGTTTTCCTAGTTTCTACTTTATTGATTTCAGCCCTCAATTTAATTATTTCCTGGCATCTGCTCTGCTGGGGTGAGTTTGCTTCCTTTTGTTCTAGAGCTTTCAGTTGTGCTGTTAATTTTCTAGTGTGACTATTCTCCAGTTTCTTCATATAGGCACTCAGTGCTATGAAATTTCCTCTTAGCACTGCTTTCAAAGTGTCCCATAGGTTTGGGTATGATGTGTCTTCATTCTCATTGAATTCTAGGAAGACATTAATTTCTCTTTTTTTCATTTTTTCTTTGACCCAGAAAAGGTGTAATTGCCCATTATTCAATTTTCATGTGTTTGCAGGGTTTCTGGAATGTGTGTTGTTGAATTCTAACTTTAGAGCATGATGGTCTGATAAGACACATGGAGTTATTCCAAATTTTTTGTACTTGTTGAGGTTTTCTATGTTGCCAAGTATGTGGTCGATTTTTGAGAAGGTTCCATGTGGTGCTGAGAAGTTATATTCTTTTGTGTTTGGATGGAATGTTCTATAGATGTCTGTTAGACCCAATGGGGTCATAACATCTATTAGTTCCTTTGTTTCCTTGTTAAGTTTCTGTCTGGTAGTCCTGGCTATGGTGAGAGTAGGGTGTTGAAGTCTCCCACTATAAGTGTGTGAGGTTTTATATGGGATTTGAGTTTTGCTAATGCTTCTTTTACAAATGTGGATGCCTTTTTGGGGGGGCATAGATGTTCAGAATTGAGAAGTCATCCTGGTTGATAAGTATGAAATGCCCTCCTTCATCTCTTTCCATTGATTTTAGTTTAAAGTCTAATTTGTTAGATATTAGGATTGCTACCCTCACTTGTTTCTTGGATCCATTTGATTGGAAAATCTTTTCCCAACCCTTTACTCTGAGGTAATGTCTGTCTTTAAAGCTGAGTTGTGTTTCTTTTATGCAGCAGAAGGATGGATTCTGTCCTCGAATCAATTCTGTTAGCCTGTGTCTTTTTGTTGGCCAGTTAAGACCATTAATATTGAGGGATATTAATGACAATTGATTGCTCATTCTTGCTTATTTTGGAATGGTTGTTGTTGTTGGAATTGTATGTGGATTTCCACCCGTTGTTTCTTTTGCCGGTTGGTAAAGTGGGATTATCTATTACCTATGTTTTTCTCATTGTAGTTAACTTCTTTGGGTTGGAGTTTTCGTTCCAGAACTTTCTGTAGGGCTGGGTTTGTGGATATGCATTGTATAAATCTGGTTTTGTCATGGAATATCTTGTTTTCTTTGTCTATAGTGATGGAGAGCTTTGCTGGGTACTGTATTCTGGGCTGGCATCCTTGGTCTCTTAGTGTTGGTAGAATATCTATCTAGGACTTTCTGGCTTTCAGAGTTTCCATGAAGAATTCAGGTGTAATTCTGATAGCTTTGCCTTTATATGTTACTTGACCTTTTTCCTTAGCTGCTCTTAATATTCCTTCTTTATTCTGTATGTTTGGGGTCTTGTTTATTATGTGTCAAGGGGACCTTTTTGTGGTCTACTCTATTTGTTGTTCTGTAAGATTCTTGCACCTTCATTGGCATGTCTTTCTTTAGGTTGGGTAAGTTTTCTTCTATGATATTGTTGGATATGTTTTCTGGCCATTTGAGGTGGATTTCTTCCCCTTTTTCCATACCTATTATTCTTAAGTTTGGTCTTTTCATGGTGTCCCATATTTTCTGGAAATTTTGTGCTAGGGATTTCTTGGACTTAAAATTTTCTTTGGTTGATGAATCTATTTCTCTTAGTGAATCTTCACCTGAGATTCTCTCTTCTAACTCTTGTATTCTGTTGGTTATGCTTGCATCTGTAGTACCTGATTGTTTGCCCAGCTTTTCTTTTTCCAGCATTCATTTGGAATGTGTTTTTTTCTATCATTTCTATTTCAGATTTCAGCCCTTGTACTGTTTGAATTGTTTCTTTCAATTTTTGCTTCGTCTTTTGCTCCATTTCTTGCATGTTTTGGATTGTTTTTTCTTCCATCTCTTTAAGGGATTTTTCTCATATTCTCTTTGATGGCCTCTATCATTTACATGAAATTGTATTTAGTGTCATTCTCTTCTGCTTCATTTGCGTTGGGATGTTCAGGTCTTGTTGGTCTCTAGCCTCTGGCAGTGTCATATTGGTTTTTCTGTTGCTGTGTGTGTTTTTAGATCGTCTCCTTCCCATTCCTTCTTCCAGTGGGTGCAGAAGGAGCCTCTTCCTCTCCTGGTGGGTGCAGGACCAGGGTTCCCTTCAGGTGGGTGTAGGCAAGTCCAATGCCCTGGTAGCTTTCCTCTGCCTGGTCTCCTGGGTGGAGAAATGGACTAGGATGCTTGAGTGAGTTGGCTCCCTCTGCCGGGATGAAAACTGCAGTGGCAGACCCCAAGCACAGGCATGTGACCCAGGAATGGGCCCTGGTTTACCTAGTCCCGTGGGTGGAGCAGGAAACTAAGATGGTGGGGTGCATTGACTCCTGCCACTGGGATGGAAGCTGCAGTGGTAGACCCCAAGCACAAGTAGGTGGCCCGGGAAATGGGCACGGTTTACCTAGTCCCATGGGTCTGGCTCAGGCTTCTTATTTGCTATCTTTCTTTCAATTATTAACCTAGTTCTATTAATCTGTGTATCTCTACATGGTCTTTGCTTACCAGTGATTTCCGGTTTCCTTGCTTCCACAGCAGCTACATGGCATCTCCCTGACTCTACCTACTACCTTTCTCTATTCCTCTTTGAATTTCCTGCCTGGCTAAATCCTGCCTGTCCATTGGCCCAAACAGCTTTATTCATCAACCAATAAGAGAAGCATACATTCACATCACACAGAAGGACATCCACCATCAAAAAGTATTCATAACAAAAACTGGAAAAATTAGATTCCATCATACTAAAATCTACTTGTACATAAAATAAAAATAATTACAAAAGTGAAGGTTGAAATCATAACTGGGAGAAAAATAGTTGCAAGCCATGTATCTGATAAAGGGCTATTTTCCTAATATACCAGGAATACTAACAATTCAATAGTAAGTTGTTAGGTATGGCTATGGCTTGAGTATGTACCCCAGTTTCATTTGAATTGAAATTCTAGAAATTTTGAAAAAGTGCACTCTGATGGAAAATTGATTAGATCATGGTTTGCCTTAAGAGCTGAAATAGTCAAAATTGTTTTGTAACAACTCATTCTTAGGAGAACTAACATGCTACATTAAATTAACATTAATCACCCTTGATAGTGGTAACCCATGACAATATATCCAAAGGAATGTTATAAAGTATGTGAAAGATGCTGCGCTTCTATATTGATTTTAACATTATTTATAATAACTGAGAAATTGACACAAATAAATACCCAATGTCAGTTGACTGGCTGTAGAACATGTGGTATACTGATGTGGGATAATGCTCTCATAGACTGCAAAGATCTGTCACTCGTATTGGTTTAATAAAATGCTGATTGTCCAGTAGGAAGTATAGGTGGGGCTACCATAGTAGGAAAATTCTGGAAAGAGGAAAGGCAGAGAGTGAGTAGCCAGCCAGAAACAGAGGAAGCAAGATGAGAATTCTCTACCAAGAAAAGTTACCAAGCCATGTGGCTAAACATAGATAAGAATTATGGGTGAATTTACATTATAAGAGCTAGTTAGTAATAAGCTTAACCAATAGGTCAAACAGTTTGCAATTAACATAAGCCTCTGTGTATTTAATTTGGAACTGAACAGCTGCAGGACAGGTTGGGACAGAATTCTCTCTCCATAGTATATGAACAAAACGGGATAATATACAGCCTTTCAGAAGAAGGAAATTTAACCTTTCCGGACAACATGGGTAGAATTAAAGGAATTATTCTACATTAAACAAGCTAGACATACGCAGGAGGGTTAATACTGTAGGATTGTCTTTATTTGTGTAATCTAACAAAGTTGACGTCTAAGAAACATTGAACATATACCAGAAGCTATGTGGAGATACATTGTGGTGAAAAGGAAAATGTTGCTCAAACAGAAAATCTTGAAGAACAAAGTGTGTGTGTGTGTGTGTGTGTGTGTGTGTGTGTGTGTGTGTGTATGCACGTGTGCATGCTGGATTGATTTGATGTCAGATGTCTTCCTTGATCACATTTCCCTTTTCTATTTATTTTTAAATATTTATTTGCGTATAAAGTGTTTTGTCTCTGTCTTAGTCTTTAATCACTATAATAAAACCCACTGTGACAATGGCAGCCACTTATAAAAGAAAGTGCTTAATTTGGGTTTACATTTTCAGAGGGTAACAGTCTATGATGGCAGAGCAAATGAATGGTGGCAGGATCAGCTGAGAGCAAACATCTTGATCCAAATTTAGGAGGCAAAGAGAGACACTAGAAATATGGTAAATTTTTTAAAACTTCAAAACAGACCTCCAATCAGGCCATGCCTCCTAATCCTTCCCAAACATTTTCGCTGACTGAGGACCAAGTATTGAAATGTATGAACCTATAGGGGCCATTCTCATTCAAGCCACTGTAGCCTTCATATATGTAACTGGAGTTATACAGAGTTGTAGGCCACCACGTGGGTGCTGGGAACCAAACCCAGATCCTCTACAAGAGCACTCAGCCACATAACCTTTGACCTACAGTTTGTCCTGTCTATAGGATGTGCTGGGGTAAAGGTGGTACAGAAATTGCGTGTGTGACCAACTAATAACTGCTCCAGCCCAAGACCCATGCCATAAGAGAAACCCACCCGTGACACTGCCTGGAGGGTCAGGACCCAGAGGCTGGATATCCCAGTAAAGAATCAAAAACAACTGGAAAAAAGAAAGATAAAGTCTATGGTCAATATAATGATTTCTAAAGATATTTGGCTACAATCTTAGATCAGGGCCCAGCCTAGTTGTCATCAGAGAGGCTTCATCCAGCAACTGGTGGAAACAGATGCATAGACCTGCAGTCAAACATTAGGTAGAACTCAGTGAATCCAGCTTTTGCATTCTTACACATGGAGTTTGTGACAACCATTTCAACCCTGAAAACAAATTTACTTCAACCCTGGAAAATAATTATCTTGCCAAAATGATTCTACCTACAAGCCCTAAATTTAGCAATTTAATTCATGTAGCTTATGGCTTGTGTTAACAAAAACAGTTCTTTACCTCAGTGGTCACACATGAATCAGGGGCTTCCTTTCACCTTAAAAGGCCAGTATTATTATTTCATTATTTATGAAACATGAGTTCTAAAGATTATTTGTGTTTTATTTTAATATCAGTTTGTGCTTTTCTCTCATTTTTTTTTAGAAAACTTAAATACTTTTCCTGATTGTTCCACAGTTCCCTACTGTGTTTTTTCCTGGCCAATGCACTGCTTTGTAATGGTGAGTCTGTAGTTTAAAACAGATTAATTCTAACCCAGCACACAAAAAGAAAAATCCATCAACCTTGCCTCTCTACCACATGGTCAAAATAAGAGACTCTGACCAGTTATGTGCTCATTTTCTTTCAGTTCCTAGGAAAGTGAAAGCTACTTTAAGAATTAATCTCACTTATCTTGTTTGTCTTTGCATTCCCAGTTGGTAGACAGTGTACTTAGCAAATGTTGCTTTGTACAGAGGATTACCTAAGATTTGTAGCAGTGCTAATATAAATGAAGAAACAGTTATTTCGCCAAGCTTCTAAACCAAATTTTTAGAAAAAATATAAAAGGTAAAAGTATTTTATCTAGCTTTGCCCTTATTGCCATTTAGAAAAAGAGATACCTGTATAGCTATGTTTATTGATACTCTATGCAAAGCAGCAAAATTATGGAATCTATTAACACATTTAGAATAAAGAAAAACATCATATATATATATGCAATGGTTTAGAAAAATAATGTAATTTTCAAGGCTATTGATGGAACTAGAGGACATCACGCTAATTGGAATACGCTAAACAGAAAAAGACAACTATTACATGTTTTCATTCATGTGTGGAAACAAACAAAGAAGACATGACATTAGAAAAGGCCTATCGAGGAATGGGGAGACAGCTGGGAGGAGAAAAAGAGATGAGAGACAGTAGAAGAAAAGGTGCATATCATTAAAACAATATGTATATGCATAAAAATGTCATGGTGAATTCCATTAATAGGCACAAAAGGTGTTCATGCTTTTTTTTCAAAAGTGAACACACTAAATTGTATATCTGGGATAGGCATTAGGTTAGAATTGTAGAACAGATCTACAGAGTATTCTCTGAGATATTTTGATGAGTGAAACCATGTGAGTTAACTGAGGGGAAAAAAAGAAAAGTTCTAAATGGAGGAATATCAGACAAAGCAATGAGGAAAAAAAGGCAATTTCGAGGAAGTAAGTATCCGTGTAGTGATACATTTTTTTATACTCTAACAAATAAAGCTTGCCTGAAGATTAGAGGGCACAGCTAGCTAGCCACTGGTTAACCATAGAGGTATGAGGTCTGTACAGCCAGACAGGAAGTGAGATGGCTGGGGGATAGAAGAAGTTATAAGGGGGAGGAGACAGGACCGCAGTCTCTTTTTGGCTGGGAACTTGATTAGGTAAAGTGGCTGTTGTTTTACTCCTTTATCTCTCTGAAATTTCAGCATTTTTCCCTATATCTTATTGGGGTTTTTTATTATTAAGACCTATTAGAACTCGTAGTAGATATTGGCACCCAACTTAAAGGCACGAATTCTCAAAAAAAAAAAAAAAAGCCACTTGCCTGTCACTTTGCAGCCACCAGAACAGGCCTGAGCTGAACGTGGGACTCCCTATGGAGTCACTGCCCCATTGGGCTAGGTTTTGTTTTCTCTTTTCCCCAAGCCTCTGAGCCAGTTTGGTATTTTCCTGTTGTAGCCTCTCTAAAACAGTCTCCAACTGCCACCATACTCTAGAAACACTTGGGCTTCAAACGCCACAGGACCCATTTGCCCTAGACCAGCTGGCTCAGCCTTCAGGCAACTCCCACCACACATGCTTCGTGCATCTTCCAAACAATCCCCTGTGTGTTTTTCCCCCCCCCCCCGCAATGCTCGATCTCTCCCCTCTCCCCTCTCCCCTCTCCCCTCTCCCCTCTCCCCCTCTCCCTCCCTCTCCCCTCTCCCCTCTCTCCTCTCTCTGTCTCTCTCTCCTCTCTCCTCTTTCTCTCTCTCCTCTCTCACCCATCTCTCTCTCACCCATCTCTCTCTCACCCCTCTTTCTCTCACCCCTCTCTCTCTCTCTCACCTCTCTCTCTCCTCTCTTCTCTTTCTCTCTCTCTCTCTCTTGCTGTGGGTTGAGGGCTTTCCCTATGGACCCTCTTCTTGGGTTGCCACTCTCACCTCATGACTACATGCTATTTCTCTGATCAGATAGGTGTGTTATGCCTCATAGTTCACTGACATTGTTCACAGATTTGATAAGACAATTGGGATTTCTTAAAGAGAGGAATAAGTTAAAAGAGAGAGTTTTAAAACATGGAAAACACTACTACAATGGAGGGTTTAGGTATCTGTATGATAATACTCTAGACAGTTTGAAATGAAAGAATTAAATGAGAAGATAACTAATTTAGATGGGATTATGTAATGTCAATTATAAACTATCAATTTTATCATTTTTCTTTTATCACTAAAAAGTTGGCAAATAAGAGTGCTAAGACACATGCTTTAGAAAAACAAATCATAGGGATATTGGGCCCAGACAGAGGAATTTAATGGAGAACCAATTTTAGTGTTTCATTACAAGGTTAGAGAGGAACAACCTAAGGTTTTCAAACAACCAACTTTTAATTTATTTAGTGACTTTACTGGAATTGCCAAATGACAGATATCTCCAAGGTTGTGCAAGAATTAAATGGACTCCTGTGGAAATGTTAGATTTTAAGAGATTCAAGAAAGAATAGAAAGTAAATTAGGTACAAACTTTTGAATTTACCAAGTTAGGCTATATATGGAGTATTTTCTCTGAATTTGTCAATTGTTAATGGTCTAGATATTGTTGATGGATTTATTGCATGTATATATTTTACTTAGTTATTGTACTTATTGTATATAGTTTTTCTTATATTAGTTATAACATTCTTTTTATTTTTAGACATAATAGGGGAAATGTAGTGATATCTTGTTTATACTGTAACAGCTTGCCTGAAGATCAGAGGGCAGAGCTAGCCACTAGTTAATCATAGAGGTCTGGAGGTTGGTACAGACAGATAGGAAGTGATATGGCTGGATCTATAGAGGAAGTGAAAAGATGGGAAGAAACAGGAGCGCAGTCTCTTTTCAGCTGGGAAGTTGAGTAGGCAAGGTAGCTGTGGTTTTGCTTCTTTGTCTCTCTGATCTTTCAGCATTTCCCCCTATATCTGCCTCTTGGGCTTTTATTATTAAGACCTTTTAGAACTCTTGTCACATACCAGTTCATTAAATCAAAGAAAGATATTCAATTAGATAAGAAATAAAAATGCCCAGTTAAGGGTTGAGCTCCTGGATTTCTTGTTGAACAAGAGTAGATATAACAGATATTCTTGCCTCCTCCCTTATCTAGTAAAAAGTGTTGTTTCATTAGTGATTATAATTTTAGATAACTCCTTTCAGTGAAGGAGATTGACTCCTATTCCTAGCATGCGGATAGATTCTAAACTTATTAAATTCTCTCAAATACCCTTTTTAGATCTATTGGAATAATGATTCTTCAATTTGTAGTATTGTAAATTGCAGTGACTGGTGTTTGTTGTTTTTGAATCAGTCTTGCCTTTTGAGGGTAAACCTCCTTTAGTCATGATAGACAGTCCTTATTCTATATTGCTGAAGTCAATTTGACAACATTTAGTAACTTCCTGCACCAATGCCCATGAGAAATTGGTTTGTAATTTTCATTTCTTGTTTTACTTTTGTCTACACTTAGTATCAGAATAAAATAATCATAAATTGAGTCATAATGTGTAGTCTCTGATTTTGTTTTCTAGGATATTTATAATAGCTGTCTTATTTTTAAAATTTTTGGTGGGTTTGAAGCGTGAAGTCATCTGGTCCTGAAGCTTTCTCTGGTAGAAAGCTTACAGGAATTAATGCAGTTTTAAACTTAGGCTATCTGTTTCCTAAAGAATGAATTTTAATAATTTGTATTTTAAGTATTTGGTTATTTGATCCAACTAATTCAATTCATTAACAGTATTGTTTTGAAGTGTCCCTTTATTATTTTAAAGTTTTTAGGGTCTATAATTGTTATTTCTGGTTTTTGAGGATTATGTTTTCTTCTTCATAGCATTTTATTCATTCATTTATTATTTCTTTATTTATTTTATATTCTAACCAAAGTTTCCCCTCCCTCCTCTCCTCCAAGTCCCTTCCCTCACCTCTCTTTTGCCCCCCAACCCACCCCTTTTGTTGATATTCAAGGACATGCCATGAATATCAACAAAACATGGTATATCAAGTTGCAGTAAGATTAAGCACCTCCTCTTGTATTAAGGTTGGATGAGGCAACCTAGTATGAGGAATAGGGCCCCCAAAGTCAACAACAGTGTTAGGGACAGCCCCTAATCCCGCTTTTAGGAGTCCCACAAGAAGACCAAGCTACACAACTGTCATATATAAGCAGAAGGCCTAGGTCAGTTCCATTCAGGCTCTTTGATTGTCAGTTCAGTCTCTGTGAGCTCCTATGAGCCCAGGCTAGTTGTTTGTGTGGGTTTCTTGTAATGTGCTTGACTCCCATGGTTCCTACATTCATTCCTCCCTCTCTTCACCATGATTCCCTGAGCTCAGCCTAATGTTTGTCTGTGGGTCTCTGCATCCGTTTCTACCAGTTGTGGGATGAAGCCTCTCTAATGACTACTGGGCTAGGCATCATTCCATGCACATAGCAAAATATCCTTAGGTATTATTATATTGACATTCTTTTCCTCCAGTCATGTTTGGTTCTATCCTAGGTCTCTGGATCATCTAGAATCTGGGTCCTGGGGCTTCAGTAAGTGTCAGGTGTAGGCTTACTCTTGTGGTATGGGTTTCAGGCTGAAGTTATCATTGGTTGGCCACTCCTATAATATCTATACCACCATTACCCATTACCAGCCTTTCTAGCACATCCCATAGGCATGAAAGATTGTAGATGGTATATTATGTAGCTGGGTTGTGTTATAGGATGTCCCACCCAGTTCCACAGCTGCCTCAGAGCCCCAAATAAACACTCAGACACTATATTAGTTATGAATATTGTTGGCCAGTGACTAGGGCTTCTTATTGGCTAGCTCTGTTGAAATTATTAACTCATTTTTAGTAACCTAAGTATTTCCACGTGGCCTTCTCTTACCAGAGAAAGGGTCTGAACCTGTTCCTCCTCTTGCATTCTACATGTTGACTGACTCTGCTTACACTTCCCAGAATCCTCCACCTCTCCGAGCCCCACCTATCTTGCTTCCCTATTGGCCAACAGTACTTTATTCATTAACCAATAAGAGAAATATATTTACAGAATGACATCTCCCATCAGGGTTGGTATCTCAGTCCCTCCACTGGAAGTTTTGCCTGTCAGAGGACATGACCAGAGTTCAGGCTACATATCTGCAATTGCTAGGAGTCTTATCTGGGGTTATCCTTGTAGATTCCTGGGAGTTACCCTTGCACCAGGTTTCTGCCTAACCCTGAAATGTCCCCCTTTTCCAGTTGGCTCTTACAGTAATCTTCCCTACCCTACACCCACCTTATCCCTCACGGTCCCATGCCTACTCACGACCAGTCTACCCACAAAATCTTTAAGTCCCATTCTCAGAGAGATCCAAGTGTCCACCTTGGGCCCTCTTTGTTACCTATCCTCTATGAGTCTATGGATTGTAGCATGGTTATCCTTTACCTTATAGCTAATATTCACTTCTTTCTGGGTATGGGTTACTTCACACAGGATGATTTTTTTCTAGCTCCATCCATTTGCCTTCACATTTCCTGATGTCATTTTTAACAGCTGAAAAATACTCCATTGTGTAAATGTACCACATTTTCTTTATTCATTCTTCAGTTAAGGGATTTCCAGGTTCTATGATTGAGCATCTTTGGGTATATGCCCAAGAGTGGTATAGCTAGGTGATGGGGAAGTCCTGTGTATATGTCAATAAAGCACTGTTGTCCAATAGGGAGGCAAGATAGGTGGGATTGGAGTCGAGGAGTACTCTGGGAAGAAGAAACATAGAGAGTCATCATGTAGCTGCCATAGGGGTAAGAAGTCCAGACCCTTTTATCCAGTAAGAGAAATACTTCAATTAACAATTATGGAGAAAATACTTAAGTCAGAGCTAGCCAGCAAGAAACAAGCAATGGCCAACAGCTTCATAATTAATACAGCGTCTTGTGTGTTATTTGGGGACTACAACGCGGCAGAGTCCAGGCGACTGGTGGGGAAAAACCAAAGCGGCTGGCAAGGAAAAGGCTTCACTCAACAGCTGGGTCTTGAGGTAGATTAATTCCAAATTTTCTGAGAAACTACCATACTGATTTCTGAAGTGGATGTACAAGTTTCACTCCCACCAGCAGTAGAGAAATGTTCCCTTTGCTACACATCCTCTCCAGCATGAGCTGTCACTTGTGTTTTTGATCTTAGCCATTCTACAGGTGTAAGATAGAACCGCAGGATCCTTTTGACTTGCATTTCCCTGATGGCTAAGGATGATAAACATTTCTTCAAGTGCTTCTCTGCGATTTGAGAGTCTTCTGTTGAGAATTCTCTCTTTAGGTCAGTTTCCCATTTTTAATTGGATTACTTTGTTGTTTGATGTGCAGTTTCTGGAGTTGTTTATATATTTTGGAAATTAGCCCTCTGTCAGATGTGGAATTGGTGAAGACCTTTTCCCATTGTGTAGGCTGCCATTTTGTACTATTGCTTTTCAGTTTCATGAGGTTCCATTTATTGATTGTTGACCTTAGTGTCTGTGCTATCGGTGTTCTGTTCAGGAGGTTGTCTCTTGTGTTCAGGAAGTTGTCTCTTGTGACAATGCATTCAAGGCTATTCCCTATGTTCTTTTCTGCCAGGTTCAATGTATCTGGTTTTATGTTGAGGCCTTTGATCCACTTGGACTTGAGTTTTGTGCAGGGTGGTACACATGAAACTATTTACATTCTTCTACATGTAAACATCCAGTTATACCAACATCACTTGCTGATGATGTGTGTTCTTTTTTCCTTTATATAATTTTGGCTTCTGTGTTGAAATTCAGATGTTCATAGGTGTGTGTGTTTACATCTGAGCCTTTGGTTCAATTCCATTGATCAACATGTCTGTTTTTATGCCAATACCATGTGTCTTTTATTACTGTAGATAGCTCTGTAGCAGAGCTTGAAATCTGACTGGTAATGGGTAAGGGTGGTATGGATATTATAGGAGTGGTCAACCAACAACAACTCCAGCCTGAAACCCATACCACAAGAGTAAGCCTACACCTGACACTTACTGAAGTCCCAGGACCCAGAGTCTGGATGACCCAGAGACCTAGGATAGAACCAAACATGACTGGAGGAAAAAATGTCAATTAATGATGCCCAAGGATATGTCCCAGATTTCTGGGGATATTTTGCTCTAACATTTTTTGACTGATAAATCTCTTTCTTCTATTGTTAAGTCAATGACTGAGACTCTTTCTTCCGTCTCTTGAATTCTATCGGTGATACTTGCATCTGTAGTTCCTATTCACTTACCCTGATTTCCTATTTCATGAATTCTCTCAGTTTGTGTTTTCTTTATTGTTTATTTCAATTCTCATGTCTTGAGTAGTTTCCTTTACCTCCTTGCTTTTCTTTGGCTTTCTTTATGGGATTTATTGATTTCCCTTAATTTTTTGGTTGTCTTCTTCTGGATTTCCTTAAGGGAATTTTTTCATCTCCTATTTAAGGACCTCTATCATCCTCATGAAGTTGGTTTTAAGGTAGTTTTCTTGTACTATGTTGGAATATTCAGGACTTGCTGAAATGGGATAGCTGGTGATGATGTATTGCTCTGGGTGTTGCTGTTTGTGTTCTTACAGCTATGTTTAAGCATCTGGATTTTGAGTGATTATAGGTCTAGGTGCCAATTTCTGGATTTGTCTTTGTTGGATGAATATTTTCTACCTTAGTTTCTGTTTCCTCTCTGGTCTTCTGGATCCCATGACCTATGGTTGAGTAGATGGTCTCTGCCCATTTTGGGGGTTGGACTTCCACTGATCTGGATGGTCTCTGGCTCAGCATGTGGTTGCTGCCCAAGTTTGGGGATGAAATTATAGATATGTATGTGTGTGCCTTCTGATCTGGCTGGTGGTCCTTTGGAGTTCAGATGCTGTCCTGGCTTCTGGTGGGGTAAGAGGCTTCTACCTGATTTTCAGGGAGTTGGCCTGGTCTCTGGGCTTCAGGATGCTGTCTGGCCTCTGGTTTTTAGATTGCTGGTCTTGCCCTCTGATGGGGTGGAAGACTTCCACCAGAGGTGTGGGCATGGATATGGTGAGGAGGAAGGGAGTGGTAGTTAGAATTATGCTGAGAGAGTATAGGCAGGGTGGAGTAGAATATTTCTTGGAGTTCAGGATACTAGTATGGCCTCTGATTTTCAGGAACCTGGCCTGGCCTCTGATTGTTTGCTATTTCTTATGTCAAGAAATTGGTGTCTTTTTAAAAGTATAGCCAGATGTACCATTTCCTGAATTTTATCAAAGAGTTAGAACTAGACTTTACTGATTTTTTAAAAATTATTTTTAGCTCTCATTGATTTTTGTTAGTGTTTGTTATATCTTTCATACTGCTTGCTGTGAATCAAAATTTTCTTGCTTTCTCTTGTTCCCTATAATGGAAATTTAAATTTTTCTTGACACTTCTTTCCTGGTATATTTAATATTATTCATCTCTTTCTATGAATTCTTTTGATTATCTATAATATATTTAATGTGATAGATCTCTTTACTTAATATTCAATATTGCATGAGTTTAGCTAGAGCAATATGACAACTGAAGGAACTCAAAGTGATATAACTAGGAAAAGAAAAAGTAAAAGTGTCTTTATTTGCAGATGATATGATTTTAACCATGAATTATCCTTAAAAACACAAGGAAACTTTTAAGCTGAAAAATAATTTCAGCAAAGTACAGGGTAAAAATCAACACACAAAAATAAATAGCCTTCCTATATACAAAGGACAAACAGACTGAGTGGCCTCAAAAATATCCTGGGATAACACCAATAAAACAAGTGAAAAACTTATATAATAATAACTTTGAAACACTGAAGAAAGAAATTGAAGACGAGATCAGAAGGTGTAAACATATACTCTCTCAGATCAATAGGATTAATATAGTGAAAATGGTACTCCTACCAAAATCAATCTACAGAATCAATGCAATCCCTATCAAAATTCCAATATAGTTCTTCACAGAAAATGAAAGAACAATTATCAGCTTCATATAGACACACACAAAACACCAAAATATAGTTTACAAAAATCTTGAATAATGAATAATAAAGAAATGCAAGAGGTACTGCCATTCCAAATTTCAAGCTGTATGAGAGAGCTATAGTAATAGAAGTAACATGGTATTGGCATAAAAACAGACACAATGATTAATGACCTAAAATTCAAACTGAAGCACAAGTCCACATACCACTGGACATATTTTTGACAACAAAACCAAAACTATACACTGGATAAATGATAGCATCTTCAATAAATGGTTATTTTTCAAGTAATGCTTTGATGTTTGTCTGAGATAATTTGATATTATTTTTATTTAACTTGTATCTAGTTAACTTTAAAATGAATGCCTTGGGTGCACTGGCACAAATCTGTAACATTAACTACTGTGGCGGCCATGGTGGGAGGGCTATTTGAAGCCAGGAATTGGAAATCAGCAGGACCCTTTATCAGAAAGAAAACCAAAACTATACAAAAATGAATTCAAGAGTGGTGTGGGCACAACTTATTTGAACATTAAACCATTTAGTTATTGGAATGAAATTAGGACATGACATGACATTTTTGGTAGCTCTCAGTTCAATCAAAAGATACCTTATTATATCTTTGGATCATTCCAGTTTTCTGTGATGATACTTCTGCTATCCATGACTCTTTTCTTATAATTAGTTGCTATTTTATTTCCCAACAAAGGCCACAATGTTCAACTTCTACTTTTAGAAGACACATGTTTCTTTAAGTCAGTTTGTGTACGAAATGTTCAGTACTCCTTATTGTTGTAAATCAATACTTTTGATTTTTTTGAACAACGTTAATTAGAATCAACTCTTTATGTTCTTATAATAAAAGGACACTTTCCTCCTCAAATTCAAGAGAAACATCATCATCCTTAAATGACTCTCAGTCAAACTAATGGTATTTTAAATTGAATGAAAATCTCATGGCATAACAATATACTTAAATGTGTTCATATGTCTTATATGTTAAGGAAATGGTGACAATGATAATTGCATAGATTAATTTTATCATTAATTGGGATACTTAGGACTTGTGAATAGTGAAGAAATAATCATATAAATATTGTCTCATCAAGATGAAAAAATTCTAATTTAAATTTAATCAAACAAGTTGAAAGGAATTCCTAGGGAATGAATAATATATCTCTCTTGTGAAGAAGAAAATCTTCCTTCTTTCTGTGTCTAGTAATGCTTTAGCCAGACCATGAAATTCAAGAGAAGACTCGAGGAAACATGGTTTAGCAGCATAATGAAAGGGCAGAGCTTTTACGTAAGGACCTATAATTATAAAGACCTATAATCATCCTTCTAAATCAGGATAGGGAATTCTCAGCACCTCACAGTAATTATCAGAGTCTAAAAGAACTAGGAACACCTGGACACTCCAAGAATGTGCATCATCTGAGGCAAGGTCAGTTTTGTGGGCAAATGATGCACCTAGTTCCAGAAGTCAAAAATTCAAAAAGAGTCTATCTTAGCTTCAGTGTTCGATTTTAGTCTTCTAGAAATTCCTAATAATTTGAAACAGAGCCATAACAACATTTCATTTTTCTCAAAACCTGAAAATGTGACCAAGGAGCAACTGGGAATGTAATTATGTATGACTGAATCTTTAGCAAGCTATTGCACCGACCCCTGTAACACAATGACCCATATTTACCAACACATGGACATTCTTCCTTGAGAAACTTAGAATGAATACTAGAAAACTGGAACAGTTGCTTGATTCATGGAAAACTTTTTATTAACATACTATAGAGCTCAAATGTTATTTCATTGGATTTCCCCTAAGCAGGAACGAAACGTGGTCCAAATTGGGCTTTAAATATAGATTTTTCTCTCTGTAGATGAGTCTGGCCTTGAACTCAGTAATCTTGCCTGCCTTTGCCTCTGAGTGCTGGGATTAAAGGTGTGCACTGCCACCACCTGGCTACAAACCAGAACAATGAGTCACTGTAATGAACACTTACATATAAAGACTGAGTAACTCACTATGTCACACTATAGCTTCCACCCCAAGACTATTTTTTCTATTTATTTTTCTTTTCATATATTAGTTTATTTGTTTGGGATTTTCTCTTTTAGATTTTATTTAATTTCGGGGAGGTTGCAAGGTCAGAGGGCAAATATGAAGGGATGGGGAGATGAATGGGATTGGGGTGCATGCTGTGAAATCCACAAAAAAAATTTTTAAAAAGTCTGTAAAAAAGTAGATGTTTCTGACCAGTGAGAATGAATTTAAGAGGTCAAGAAACGGCCTAGGGCAAGCAGAAAACAAACTAGTGTATTACAGCTTACTCATCAAGTCTCATCAGATACACATGCTTGCTTATTAAGATGTTTTACTTGGGACACTTGACAAGTGAAGTTCTAAAAGTAGTTAAGTTAGAGCAATTGAAAAAGCTTGCAATGGAAATTTATGTGATTGACTTTTGACTTTATTTGAATCTACACTTAATGGTGTCCATTCTTATTTCCTTCTTCACATTGCCCTTCTACTTTCCCTCCAGTGTATACACAGTGAAATTACCTTAAAAGTAAGTCCTAGGTGAAACACTGAGTGTACATAGTGTAACATCTATGTACACTCAGGGCTTAGGGAACTGGCTAAAGACATTTCAGAGACATTCCACAACACAATTGTTCTATAGTTGTAAAAATCTAATATAAAATCGTACAAAACATATACATGTTGAAAGGAAATATATTGGCCCAGGATCCCCAAAACCAAGTTCTTGGACTAACTTCTGGGAACAAGGGAGATTTATTTACCTCAGAGGGATGGGGGCAAAGACAGGAGACAGAGGAAGAGGGAGAAAGACAAGTGAACATGGGAAGGGAACAGGATTATTCGTCCTAGGGGACAAAGGACTGCCTCTGTACAGAGGGGAAACAGACATGACACATAGGAAAATGGTAGTATATAAAGATATAAGAGTAAACCACATGTTAGGATGAGTTTTTTTATTTTAATTGGCATGTTAATTAGGTGAGCCAAAAGGGGACTTTTTGATTGCTGGGTTTCAATAGCAGGGCCTTGGTAGTCAGCCTCGGGAGGAAGAATTGGCCAATAAGGGAATGGATCATGGGATCTAGCTTCAGGAATGTAATATAATGATTTTAGCAAGATAAAGGGGAATCAGGGAAATGGGCAAGGCCTACCAGAGACACATGTTTGAATAGGGTAAGAGAACAGGCATTGGCCTTGGAATACAGAGGTTATCAATTAAAAAGATCCACTTTGGCAAAGAGTGAATCCAAGGCTGTTAGATTTGAGCTTGGGGCACATCAGACTATTTTTCCCTGTAGTCTTATTGTTACATACATGTACCTTGAGGAACATAAGTCTGAGAGTCTGTGGGTTCCTAGGCTTCAGAAAAGAAAGGCCCAAATCACAAAGACAAAGCAGGTCTCTTCGTCTGTGGTATCCTGGTTCTCATAACTAATTATAGGATCTCTGTGAAGGTATGCTGCCCAGTCAATAGAAACAAAGAATTAATATTTATTCTATATTAAACTATGCTTAAAAAGATGTAATAACTAAATATAATCCTGCATTGGATCACAGACTAAAAAAAGCCTACAGTAATATCATTGGAACCATTGGGTAAATTTAAATATGTACTTGTCTTTAGGGTTTTTATTGTTGTGAAGAGACACCATGACCACAGCAACTCTTTTAAAGAAAACATTTAATTGAGGTGGCTTGCATTTTCAGAGGTTCAGTCCATTATCATCATGGTGGGGAGCATGGTGGCCGGCAGGCAAATGTATTATTGTTGCTGAGAGTGCTACATATTGCTGGCAACAGAAAGTCGATTGTCACATTGAAGGTAGCTTGAGAAAAGAGTCCTCAAAGTCCACCCCAATAATGACACATTTCCTCCATCAAGTCCAAACCTCCTAATAGTGTCACTCCCTTTGGAGGCCATTTTCTTTCAAACTACAACAGTACAGTATGTTAGATAATAGTTTTATATCAGTGTTACATTTCTTAAGCCAAGCATGGGTACTTGTCATTCTAACAGTTAAGAGGCTGAGGCAGGAGAATCATTTTAAGTTTGAGGCAAGTGTGGGCTATATACATACTGACCCTGTCTCAAACAAAATGAACAACAAAAGTTCAGGGTAACATGTCAGGATATTTGCAACTTCAGCCTGCTTTCCATGATTCAGGAAAAAAATAATTGAAATCTACTCATACACAGATTAATATATCATATCAAAAAATATAAAGTAAAAATAACTCAAATATTATCAGATGACTTAATAAAGAGATGTGGCTATTCATTTTACTACTTGTCTTAGTTAATGATTCTATTGGTGTGATAAAACACCATGACCAAAAATATCTTGAGGTGGAAAGAGTTTATATTTCTCTTACACTGTCACTGCTCCTTGTCAAGAGCAGTCAGGGAAGGAACACAAGCAGGACAGGAACTTGAGAGCGAGGTCTCCTGCAGAAGCCATGGAGGGGTCCTGCTTACTGGATTGCTCCTAATGGCTTGCTCTGCTTGCTTTCTTATAGAGCCTAAGACCATCATCCCAGGGACAGCACCATCCGCAATGGGCTAGACTGTCTCCCATTAATCACTAATTAAGAAAATGCCCTACAGGCTTGCCGACAGCCTGATCTTTTGGAGGTATTTTTTTTTCAATTGAGGTTCCCTCATCTCAGTTAACTCAAGCTTGTGTCAAGTTAACAATAAACTAGAGAGTACAATTGACCCCTTCTTTTTATTATTATTTATTTTTAAATTTAAATTTAAATTAGAAACAAGGTTGCTTCACAAGTCAGTTCCAGGTCCCTCTCTGTTTCCCTCCCCTCCTCCCGTGCCCTCCCCGCAACCCCCCAATATCCCCTCATTTCCCCAGGGAGGGTGAGGCCCTCCTTGGGGGTGTCCATAGTCTGTCGTTTCATCCAGGGCAGGGCCTAGACTCTCCCCCAAGAGTTCAGGGTGAGAGTGCATCTCACATTGTTGGATGGGAGCCCAAAGTCCATTTGTATATCCGGGATAAATACTGATCTACTGCCCAAGGCTCAATAGATTACGCTAGGCCTCCTCACTGACACCCACATTCAGGGGGTCTTGATCAGTCCCATGCTGGATTCCCAGGCATCAGCCTGGGATTCAAGAGTTAACCCTTGTCAGGAATTGACCCCTTCTTAACTTGACACACAAACACATCACTAGTCAACTATAATGCTCCCTTTTTTGTTTGTCCCCAAAATGTCATATTAATATCACAATATAAAACTTAATATAACTTGTCCTACAGTTTTTTAAACAATTGAATACTTCAAAACTTCACTCTTCTTTAAAACGTCCAAAGTCTCTTTAATGTGGGCCCCTGTCAAACAAAAATAAGTTACACACTTTGTTTTTCCAAGAATGTAGGACCAATAGTGACATCTTTATGCCTTCAAACCCAATATAACCTGGAAAACTCTTTTTTTTTTTTTTTTGGTTTTTCGAGACAGGGCTTCTCTGTATCGTTTTCGAGGCTGTCGGTCCAGCCTGGCCTCGAACTCACAGAGATCCACCTGCCTCTGCCTCCCGAGTGCTGGGATTAAAGGCATGTGCCACCACCGCCCGGCCTTGGAAAACTCTTACATATGACCAAGTTCCGGCTGCCAGTGACACTCTTAGATATTACCAATTTTGGCTGCCAGAACAAGGTACAACCTTGGCTATCTCTAGAACACAGCTTCTGTGTGCTGACTCCGTGGAAACACTTCTAGCAGATTTTACCTCAATGATTCTGGTCTCAATCACTGATAATTTCCCAACTCCAGCTGACCAGCATAAATTGTTTCTAGCAATTAATCACAGCCAAGCATCCCAGAACCAAATTTTAATTCAAAATATCAAAAATAGGACAGGGAGAGTGTTTGCTTCCCTCTGAACCTTGACAAGCCAGGCCTCCATTGTTTGCCTTGTTCTCGACATTTTTATGTTCTAAGAACCCATATAACAGCCCACTAAACTTTGAGCACTCAAGGGTTTTTTCTAGCCCAAAGTTCAAATGCCACCACAATCTTCCCAAAAAACACAAGATCGGGTCTCTCACAGAAATAACCTGTACATAGTACCAATTTCTGGCTTAGTTACCTTTCTATTACTACGATAAAATACCGTCACTAACATCAACTTGGAGCAAAAGAGTTCATCTCATCTCGTAACTTGTAGCCAATATACAGAGAAGTCAAGGCAGGAACTCAAGATCAGAACCTGCAGCAAGTACTGGGGCTGTGGAGGAGTTGTTTCTTTTGTTTTGCTTTGTTTTTCGAGATAGGGTTTCTCATTGTAGTGCTGGCTGTCTTGGAACTAGCTCTGTACATCAGGCTGGCCTCAAATTCAGAGAGCTGCCTGCCTCTGCTTTCCCGGTGCTGGGAATAAAAGCATGTGTCACCACCATCTGACAAGGAGTCTATTCTTATAGCAGCTGTGAACACTTGTGTTGTCTTCAGTAATATGATCTATGGCATCCCATCAAGGCTCAGGAATCATCAAGAAAGGGCAGCAAGAATGTGAAAGGCAGAAGCGTTGGAGGGATGTGGAATGCTGACTGCCATAAAGGGCATGGTTAGTACACTCTTGAACTCAAAGCAGCTATGATTACCTACACAAAGTCTATACAAGATCAGATTTGCCAACATCCTGAAATTAGTGCTGGGAGGAGATCAAGGGGCCTTAACTGCCCCCTAAGTGTTTACACATAGTTAATGGATGTTGAGGAAGGGGAAAGAGAGACATTTTCTTATGGTGTACAGCCATTGTTAAAGTACCCATGCTTCTATAAACAACTCCTTACCCATTCTTCTGTTAGAAAACTCAATGTAACTTCCTGGGTTATAAAATAAAGCATTAAAGGGACTGGTTGGGAAGAGAAAACGGATCAAATGGTATGCAAGACATATAAAAGGTAGGGTAAATATGATAAAAATGTATTATATACATGCATGAAAATGTATTGAAACCCATTACATGTCATTAATATATCCTAATAAAATATTTATAGATTGTTGAATTTCCATTACAGGCACATAGTGTTCATTATTGTCTCTATTTTTGTATGTGTTTGAAAATAACATTCTGCTATAAAACATTTTAATTTTCTATAATAAAATTTGCATCAGAAAATATCAGTAGATTCTTCACATAACTTTGTACAATATGTACATGTATCTATAATTATAATAAATAATTACAAACTACTGTCTGCATCATCTAAAGGTTGATTTATATGGTCAATTGGTTGTGGTTTGAATAGGAATGGCTTCCATAGACTCATGTGCTTGAATGGTTGGTCCATAGAGAGCAGCTTTGTTAGAGCAGGTGTGGCCTTGTTGGAAGAAGTGCTTCACCGTAGAGATGGGCTTTGAGATCTTTATATGCTCAATCTAGGCCTCGTGCAGCAGTCTCCTGCTGGTTGAGGATCAAGATGTAGAACTCCCAGCTACTTCTCTAGCACTATGTCTGCCTGTACACTGCCATGTTTCTCTACCTGGTGATAATGGACTAAACCTCTGAAACTGTAAGCCAGACTCAATTAAATGTTTTTTTATAGGAGTTGCTGTGGTCATGGTGTCTCATCACAGAAACAGAAACCCTAAAACAATAGTCCATATGTATTCTACATGTGTGTGTTGTGCATGTAGAGAGAATACAAATAATGTTTTGACTTATTCTTTGAGAATTTCATACAATATATTTATTTCCCTCCCTTAAATCTTCCCAGATCTTCCCCCATACTCTATTCACTCACCTTCATGTTCTCCCTCTAAAACAACATTCAAAACAAAGCCCATGGAGTGTAATTTGTATTGGCCAACTACTCTTGGGTGTGGGGTCTGCCCTGCAATGTGTTTGGAATACCGAGTGTCACCCCACTGAAGAAACTTGACTTTTCATCCCAGCAGCAAACAGAGATCAACATCTCCTTAGCTATAGGTGGGGATTTGTTCCTACTGCCCCTTTTCTATGCTAGGATTTTGTCTAGTTTGAGCTTGTGCATGTTGTGTGCATGCTGTCAGTCTCTGTCAGTTCATATGTGTTCTTTCCTGTTGTGTCTGTAAAGAACTGCTTTCTTGCAGTCATCTACTACCTCTGGCTCTTACAATCATTATGTCCCTTTCTCCACATAGATCACTAAGGTAAGAGGTGTAATATAGACATCTCATTTAGGGCTTACCCTTCCTATGTCTCTTATTTTCTTAAACCAGATCAGTTGTGTAACTCTGTGTTAATCACCATCTCTTATTAGAAGCGTCTCTGATGAGTGATGCACATATCTCTTGGCATAGCAATATGTCTTTGTGAATCTTTTTTAAAAGTCAATCTTTATAGACACAAATGAAGGAAAGTGTGATGCCTCATTCCCTGAAATAAGTAAACAGAAAGACTGCTAATGTTAAAATATGTGATTCTGTCTAAATTGGCACTTTGCCTGCCAGTTCTATTTTAGTGCTTTGGGGAAGGCAGGTACTAAATTTTATTCTTCATAATAAATTCAAGATGTTACTGTTGTTTTGGTGCCTTCTGGTGTAATTAATTTGCCTAGTGAATAGTTTAGCATTTAATAATAAAGGGAAAGAAATTGATAATAAAAGTGAGAAATTTTCAATAAATAGGTGGTTCTTGTTTGAAATGTTACTTGATAAAACTTCAAGAGCATTTATATTTTCCCAAACTCTAGATTTAAAAGTATTGATCTATATAAAGATAAAAAGTGAATTGCTAACATCTAAATACTTTTATTTTTCAAAGGTTTACAGATGAATGATTTTCTTAAAACCTAAGCTCCTTTTGATTCATGATTCCTCCTAACTTATCCATAGAAATGTTCATCTGCCAAATAATTTTTAGAAATAATTCATATAAATCACAAATTCTTGAGGAGAAACGAACTCTTATTTTAACCTTGTGATTTTTCAAAGTTACCTAATTGAAATTTTCTCAAACTCAGCCACAGATATATGAAAATAAGTATTCCAGAATTTCAAGTTCTGTCATTGGTTCAATTATGAAATCCTTTGATGTGTATACAAAACACAACTTCTTTTGTGTTACTCATAAAATATAAGGGATTGACAATGGAAAGATTTTTTTTAAAGAGAGAAATGTGAGACACACCAGAGTGAAGAGATAAATGGCTTAAGAGAAAATTTACCCAAACTATTTCAAGTGAAGCTATCTGTCTTAATATATACTTCCTGCTCATATTTGAGAATTTCACGTGTTGTTAATAAACTCCGGACAGTGAATAAACTTAAGACAATAAGATACTTGTAGGAGTCTTATTCCAGTTTTTTTGCAACACACAAAATATCTACAAGGGTGTTTTAGAAAGTAAATTTTCCAGTGACAGACATTTATATGTATATAACATTTAACAGGGTATATCTTCTGTAAAACGCATTGTTGGCATATGTCACCACTGTATGAACATCAGAGAGGGAACTTATACAAACCAAGATACTATAGTTGTTATGGTTCAGTATTCATTTAGGCTGTTCATATAGTGATTTACATCATCATATGAATGGCCCATTTCTATAGTAGCATTGTTATAGAGCATATTACAATATATTTAGAATATTGTTGGGGGTATAGCTCAGTTAATAGAGTATTTGCATAGGTTGCATGAGTCCTGAGCTTGATCTCCAGAACTGCATAAACTGGGTATGGTGGCACATGCTTTTAATGCTAGTACTTGAAGTCAGAGACAGAAGAATGAGAAGTTCAAGGTCTACAGCTGCATAAACAGTTTGAGACCATTCTGGGATACATGAGGCCCTGTTTCAGTAAAAGAAAAAATGGATAGAAAATATGCTTGGGTAGTTTTGCAGATATTATTCTACATATTTTCATTCAATAATTGAAATATAGGAGCATTTGCCATCACTATAGAATACTAAATTCTCAGAAACATGAATCACAAGATTTTAGGTTTAACAGATATAAACAAAAATCCATAAACATAAATATCATAAATTCTGACAATAAAAATCATATCATGATATATCATAAATTTTGTTATTGTACATGTTTTAAAATAAAGTAAAATTTCTTATTTTCCCATTATTAATTGTGAATATAGAAGTACTTGTCTAAAAGTTTTATTGATTCTCTCTATATATATTATATATAAACTATTTTGTTTTTTAAAGGGGGCACATTTCTGAAAATAAAATGTAGGGAGGAAGATGGCAGGTCAGAGATAGCCAGCCTTTTGTTGCACCTCCACAAGACAAAAACAAATCTGTAAGTTTGTGGCTACAGGAAGAAGTAAGGATGTCCTAGAGAGGCACTAGAGTGCAAGAGTAGTGATCAACTAGATGAAACCCAGAAATACTGGACTTGAGAACTATGAAAGAAGAAAAATCTTAATATCAAGTGCACAACAACAATACAAAAGAGACAGAGTTTAATGTTTTTTGGTCAGGCTATGAACAAAAGAGAGGAAGGAAGTCCCTTCAAACTTCACAAGGACAGGGTCTAGTAACTAGCAAACTTAGACTATAAAACAGGACATTTGCTGTCCTTGCAGCAAGACGATGGTACAAAAGAAGCTTCTGTTACTTCCCAGCTTAGTCATATGTGTTAAAATTTGAATCCATCTTGTGAGGATTCCTACTTCCCAACTTAACTGCCAGGTGGATCAGAAATCCTTACATTTTTATATCTCCAGATAATAACAGCCTTTCCTCTCATTTGATGATTACCTTAAGAACCAGTGTGGGCCGAGGAAACTGACTATGACTTCCAGTTTCAGGTTTGTGGACAATAATCGACACAATGTGGTCTGTGTTACAGAGGGATGGCAGGTTTGTGTTGCAAAGTAAAGATGTACTTCCATTAATAAGCTGTGGTCTAACCTCTGAAAAGAGGAGACTTCTGAGAAGAGAGATTAAATCAAGTGAGTGTAGATTCATGGAGGAGACTAAGACAATAGGTATAGCCAGGACTGCAATTCTACCACTTACTGTGTGTCCAAAACTTCCCATCCTCTACTCCTAGAGCATATTCCTTTTATTTGTCCATTAAATGGATGGATTGCTGCTGCTGGGGGTTTCTCATGCCCATAGGTACATGGAAGGAGTGTTTTAGATGTAAGAACCCCTTACCTGAGATGCTAGCAGATAGTACCTATAGTCCCTGGGTATTCACATACTGTTCTTTAATGTGAATATTGCCTTGCAGTGATCGTTGTCTTTGCTAATGCCAGCCAGCGAGTTGGGCTGAGAATCACTCTTTATACTTTATAATTAGGTAGATTTTAGTGAAATAGATAAATTATAGGACAAACCCCTGATCATATTCCTGATAAAGTCCCAAACTATAAGCCTAGAAAAGCAGTGAGAAGTATCCAAATACCAGCAAGGAAAATTTTCACTCCACTCCCTATTTTCATGGGGTGATTTTATTGATTTGTTTATTGCTTTATTCATTTCTCTATCTTTCTTTCATTATTCTAGTGTTTCTTCTTTTACTTTTTAAAAACATTTTTGTTTATCCCATGTTGTTTTTGACATTTACTTTTCTATTACTATTGTGTAGTTAGTCATTTAAATATATTTTTACTGTATTTATATGTCTGGTTCGTTTTGTGATATTATTCTTAATACAGTTTGCTTTTTTTCATCTGTAAGTTGTTTTGTGCATTGAATTTTCAAGAGAAAGAATATCACTAAGGGAGTGACCCAGACCCCCTGAATATGGGTGTCAGTAAGGAGGCCTAGGTAATCTATGGGAGCTTGGGTAGTATTTGTCCCTGGCGTACAAACAGACTATTAGTGCCCATCCCACAATGAGGGATGCTCTCTCAGCCTGGACTCTTGAAGGAGGGTCTAGACCCTACCCTGGATGACATGGCAGACTCTGGAGATCCACCATGGAGTACCTTACCCACCCTGGGGATCAGAGTGGAGATTGGATGGGGGACTGGGGAACCTGGTGGGGAGGGATGGAGAAGAGGGAGGGAGAGGGAACTGGGATTGACATGTGAAACAAACTTGTTTCTAACTTAAATTTAAAAAGGATGAGAAAAAATAAAATAAAATAAATCTTCATTTTTAAAATAAATGTTATACCTCTATCAAGAGATGTGCCAATTGTAACATAGAAACACAAGAAATAAGAAATAGAAAAGCATCACAAATCCCTTAACTTCACAAATTTTCAATAACTAAACCAAATATCAAAGTAGATTAAATATTAGACAAAGAACTAGGAATCTAATTTTCAAATGACCACTGACTGCAAAGATAATACAGATAAATAACTGAATGAAGTGAGAAGGCAATGTAGAATTTGAACAAAAAATTCAGCAAAGAGATAGAAATCACGAAAAATGGAAATTAAAAACCACAGCAAATCAATTGAAAAACTTAGCAGAGAATATAATCAATAGGTTATATCCCATCAGAGAAAGAACATCAGGGCTTATAGGGTTGGTATATTTCTATTTTAAGATAACATTAAAAATTAAATATCATGGTAAAATTTAAGGCTTAAAAGGTATTATTGAGAGACCAAATTTATGAATTTCTAATATAGAGAATGGTGCTGAAATTTAGATTAAAGTAAAACAAAACGTAAGTGGGATAACAGTAGAATATCTTCCAAGTATAGAGATGAATATGGGCATCCAATAAAAGAGTAGTATTGAGAGTCTCATATTGACATGACTGTGAAAAAACTTTTATAGTACATATTGTAGCTGAAATGCAAAGGATCCAAAAGAAAAAATATTTAAAGCTGCAAGAGAGAGGTGTGAAGTCACTTACAAAGATAAAACCATGAGAATAGCAGGACAGGAGAACAGAGAATGATGTATGTCAACCCCTGAAAGAAAATAACTGCAAATAAGATTGCTATATCCAATTAGAGTATCCTATAAAATCGGTGGAAATTTTCCAATGCATAAAATAAAGTAAATCAAGATCACCATGACAATATCACAAAAAATACATACAGGAATCCCGCACACAGATGCAAAAGACACAATAATGAGTGACAAGGAAAGAATAAACCTCACTAGAAGAATGACTTAAAAAGTGATATTAGGAAGGAATAAACTATTATTCTGTATACTATCAACACTCAGGATGAATAAGGGAGAAAAATGTAAGCATAGATATGTTACTCAAAACAACCAGAAAGAAAGAAAGAGAGAAAGAAAAAAAGAAAGAATACAGGAACCAATACAAACATCTCATCCTGAATGTAAATGGGGCTAATTTGCCAATCTATAGGTTCACTAACTGGGATGAAAAATAAAAATCACTAATTTACTGTCTACAAGAAACTCACAAACCCTGCAAAGATACACGGACAAAAAGCAAACGGATGAAAATCTACATCCCAGGTAAAAAGGGATCTCAAATGAAGCTACAGTAATTCTACTCGTACTTGACAAAACAGACTTTAAGCCAAAATTAGTAAAGAGATTAAGAACAAAGAAAATCACTATATATTAATATGGGGTAATACATCAAGGAGATTATTTATTAAATGAAAGTACATATAACTTCACAAAATAAAAATTACTGAACATAAAGGGGCAGATGACTCCAGACACAATAATAACATATATACCCAATACCTTATTATCATCTTTTGATAGATTATATACCAAAATTTAACAAAGAAGCAGATTTAAATGATACTGTGTATTAAGTGACTTAAAGACATCTACAGAATAGTTCACTCAACAGCTGCAGAATGCACATTTTTCATAGCAGCCCATGAATATTACTCAGAGGAAAGAGAAAGAAATAATAAGGAACAAAACTAAAAAGAATGCCCCCAAAATGAATTATGTAAATGTAAAACTTTGATTTGTTGGAACCCAAGGTAAGACATACAGTCTTTAAACTGTCATCATTTTAGACAAAAGTTTGATGTCTTACATTAAGCAGAATTAAAGGAAAATGCCATACTTAAAAATTGACACAAAATAATGTATATTTGCTTATAGTAGTCTTGACCCTTTATGGTTTTATGTTTTAGAATTTATATTTATAATATGAATTATGCTATCAGATGTTTTAATATAAGTGCAGTAAATTAATAAATGTTGCCAATAGACTCAGGCATTTGAACACTTGGCTTCTAGTTAGTGGCACTGTTTGGGGGAGGCTTGGAGGATATGGTCTTGCTGGAGTAAGTATGTTACTGGGGTTCTTCTTTGAGAGTATAAAGGCTCATACCATTTCTAGCTATGGTAAAAGATGTGATCTCTCACAACTTCTGGTCCTGCCACCATGTCTGCCACTTGTTGCTATTGCTATTCCTCCCTGACATGAAGAACTCTTACAGCTGTAGAACCCTAAGCCAAAATAAACTATTCAATAAGCTTCCTTGGCAATGGTATTTTATAATAGTAACAAAAGTAGATATTATATTAGGATATTTATATTAATTTACTTTAATCTCATTTTCTATAAAAACAATGAAATATATAAGTAAAATACAATTTCCGTTATGTATTTTGGTGTTTCTTCCCCTGGAGGTTGTTTTTGAGTCCATATTCTATTAATAGCACTAATAACTCCTATCAATTTATCTTAAATTTTGCAAATTATATTTTTTTAGAAAATGAATATATGTGAGGATAGAAGACACGACATTGATTTAACATTATAATAGCATTCTGGTTGGTTTTTGTCATCTTGACACAAATTGGAGTCACTCCTGGTAGGGAGACTCAGTTTAGGTGGTGCCTCTATCAAATTGACCTATAGGCACATTTGTAAGGCATTATTGATTAATGTGAGAAGGCCTGGCCAACTGTGAGTGGTGACACCCCCGAAGTGATCCAGAGAGTGTTCTAAAAAGGTATAAGAAAGGTAGCTGTCTTAGAGTTTCTATTGCTGTGAAGAGACACCATGACCACAGTAACTCTTACAAATGAGGGTGACTCACTTAACAGTGTCAGAGGTTTAGTCCATTATCATCATGGCAACAAGCTGGCAGACATGGTGCTGGAGCAGTAGCTGTGAACTACATCCTGATTTGCAGACCTAGAGAGAAACACTGAGCCTGGTATGAGCTTTTGAAACCTGAAAACCTACCCCCAGTGGTACATTTCCCCCAATCAAAGCCATACCACCTAATGATTCTAGTCTTCTCAAATAGTGTCAGTCTTTCGTGTCTAAGCGTTTGAATATATGAGCCTATGGAGGCCATTCTTATTCAAATGATCATATAGATCTTCGCTGTCTTCCATATTCATATGTAAATATGTTAGCTTTTCATTTTTATAGCAAACTCATGAGATAATCAACTTACAAAGGCAAACAACTGTTTTTGGATTGCCATTTTGATAGATCTAGTTCATAATTGCTTTTGAACCTATGACAAAGCAACATGTCATGACAGGAACACATGGTAGAGCAAAAACCTCTTCATGGCCAGTAAGAAGCACAGAATAATGTAGGGGATAGTGAGCCCCAAAATCTCCTTGAAGGGCACACATTCAATAACCTAAGGACCTCTGTTGGGTTCCAGCTCCATTCATACCAAGTCCTTACCCTTTAACACAGAGCATTTGGGAGACAGTCAAGATGTATGCTACAGCAGTATACATGTAGCAAATAGCATTTACAATTCACTATTACACACATATAGTTGTAACTTAAATATTTCATTAACAAATTTCATACCAATATGTGTAGAGATACCTCATTTCGTCAGTATGCATAGATATACCTCATTTATTTTTAGACATTTAAGGGATTATTTTTATTAGCTTTCAAAGGACCAGGCTTTGCTAGGACATTTTAAAAATAAAGTTTGTTTTTACTGTACCCCCTCATTTTCCCCATCCCCCCTCTCTCTCTTTTACACTCTTCTTCCCCATCAGTATCCATTCTACTTTCATATCACATGTGACCTTTTGCCTTCACTCCACTTTCTCAGCATCTATTATCCTCCTGTCATAGTCTCTTAGCCAGTTTAGTAGTTGTCCTAGTAAGAGTCCACCCCCCCCGCTTTGTTTGGTTAGATTTGTTTTGTTTTTTCATATATATATATATTTAAATTAGAAACAAGCTTGCTTCACATGTCAATCCCAGTTGTTTTGTTTTTTAACTTGACAGATGCTAGAATTATCTGGGGAGAGGAATACAAATTGAGAAAATACCTCCATCCAGATTGCCTGAGGGTGAATATGTAGGGTATTTTCTTGATTAATGATTGATGCGAGTGAGCCTAGACCATGGTGAGGGATATCACCCCAGAGCAGGTGGTTCTGGGCTGTATAAGAAAGCAGATTGAGCAAACCATAAGAGCAAGAAAGTAAGCAGCTTCTGCATCAGTTAGTGCTTCCAGGTTCCCACCTTGAGTTTCTTTCCTGATTTTGTGAATGATGGACTACAACTCTAAGATTAAATAAACCATTTTCTTTCCAAGTTGCTTTGAGTCATAGTGTTTTATCACAGCACTAAACATCCCAACTGAAGCAATAGTTTATACACACTCCTAACACCTTTCTTTATATGCCCAGAAATATTAAACATTGAGATCCACATATGAGAGGCAATGTGTGATGTTTGTCCTTTTTTTTCACCTTATTCATTTTAATGATGCTATAATTGTTTTTTTTTCTTTTGTGACTTTCAATACTATTCTCTTTGTTCTGTATTCTGTTTTAAATATAATATTGTCTATTTGATGTTCTATGTGGGGTTTTTTTGTATCTGTATCGGTGTGTCTTTTCCTTAGTTTGGGGAAGTTTTCTTCTATGTGCTTGTTGAAGATGTGATCTATGCCATTAACCTGAGATTCCTTTCCCTCATTTTTGCACGTAATTTGACCTTTTGTTTGTTTTTGTTTCATGGTGCCCCCTAATCCCTGTTTGTTCCATTCCTATGTTTTTTAAATTTCATATTCCTTGTGTATTTAGTCTCCTTTATCTTTGAGTCCTGATATTCTATCTTCTGCTTGATTCATTCTGCTTGCAAGGCTTTCCTTTGAGTCTGCTAATTGGGTTATTGGGCTTTTAAATTCCATCTCCATTTTAGCTTTAGTGCTTTTCAGTGTGTCTACCCCTTTATTGAGTTCTAGACTGCCTTCATCATTTTCATCATCCTGTGCTTGTGATCTCTTGGGCATCACTCAGATATTTATTCTTTGTGTTTTATTTCAATTCTTTGATAAAGTTTATTATTCTTTTAAATTATATGTCCTCAGTTTCATCTTTTTCATTGTCAAAAATTTCTAGTGGACCAGTTGCTTTGGAAGCGAAGATATTGGCTTGATGACATTCATATTTTTGTGATGTTATCAGGACATGTGTTCTTCTTTTGTTAGTTCTATGTCTGATATAGACAGAGCAGATTGGGGCAGAAGAGAGGATGCGTGGGGAGGTTACGTTTAGAGACTGGAATATTATAGGTGGAATAAAGTCAGATGGATAGAGTGAATTAGGCTGATGTGCAGGATGTGTTTCCTAGTCCAAACCTAGAATATGGGAGTAGAACTAGCTGGGTAGAAAGTCTGGATGTAGATACAATTTATAAAACTGCTGTCAATCAAGGGGCATACTTCATGCTATGTATTTTGCCTTTCTTATTGATTGCGATTACAGGTAATCTCAAGATTTATTTGGTTGGTATTATGCAATACATAGACTAAAATATAATTTTATTAAATGTAATAAAACATTTTTATTAACATTTTTGTCTTAATTTCTATCAGATCAATCATTTGAAAATCTAAAAGTACTGTTTCTTTAAATATAATTTATAGCTTCTTGTAACATTCTTTTGTTGTTTTAATATTTAATTTCACACAGCAAAAATATTCCATTTAAATCATTATTTTTATTCTTATCTTGTTTCCAAGATGCTAAGATCTAATGGTTTCATGAATTCTTTTCCATAGTTTTTAGAGCCATAAAGAAAATAAATGTAGAGCAAGTAGTGTTTTTTTCTCAAATATAACCAGTATGGACTCATGAAAAAGAATCAGAAATATTCATTTGTAAACTTCAGTTTCAGTGGAAATAAGTATTGTTAATATTGAGAAAGAAATCCAGTGCTATTGTTTTATGTTTTGTTCCATAAAACATACTATTAATTAAATTAATGCTAAGTTGCAAATATATTACTTAAAGTGAAAGCATATTTGAAACACTAAAGAATTAATATCTATAGGTAAAATATTTTAAACAAGTGAACAACTCTTCTGCAGAAAAACACACTTACAAGATCCTGAATAATTAGAAAATGTGTTCAATAATTCTTCCACTAAATTGGCCACAAATATTTTTTTGGTCATGATAAAAATAAATTTCTAAGCACTCAGAAATTTTTATAAGCGAACATTAAATTTGGAGCAATTTACTTTTACTTCATTAGATTGTTCTTTGCTCTCTTCTATTTCTCTGCATGAGATTATTCTCTGGACCAGGTTCAGAGTCTGTGAGAGTTAATCCTCATCACATCATTGCCAAATGTGGCTTAAAAGTTGAAAGACTATGATGCAATGAGTGCTGCCAGGAAAAATAATCAAGTTACTGAGAAAATAATTTTGGGTAGAACTGGAAATCGTTGGTTTACAGAACCTCAGCACTATAGTATGTCTATATTTAGGGTTGGGTAAGGGCAAATCTTTCAAAATTCCTATCAACTCTTGGTGAAATGGTGTAAGTATCTAATATTATCAAAATACATATTTACCAGTGTAATTATTTCTCATTCAGTAAGACTTCAAGTTCATTCTTATGTAGGCCTTTTCACTCTTAAAAATCTCAGTTATCTGTATAAATATATTTCTTTGTAATTGCAGAACAAAACATAACAGGGTTAAATAGAATCCTTATTAAATGTTTAAGTGAAGCAAACACACTATTTACAGAAAATTTGTAAAATGATACCAGCTTGCATACCCAGTTAATCGTTTTATTTTATGTTAGAAGTCTATCTGAAATAAGTAATCATAACATTACCAAATAAAACTCACTTCTTATCATTTGAAAACCACTAAAATAAGTATGTGTCATTTTCAATTTCTTTTCTTGGTTTTTGAGACAGGATTTCTCTTTGGCTTTGGAGGCTGTCCTGGAACTAGCTCTTGTGGACCAGGCTGGTCTTGAACTCACAGAGATCTGTCTGCCTCTGCCTCTGCCTCCCTAGTGCTGAGATTAAAGGTGTGCACCACCACTGCCTGGCTTGTATGTGTCATTTTAAATCCACTAAAGATATTACCTAAAAGATCAGAATTAGATGGTTTATGTTTGAGGACTTCAATTCTGAAATACTTTTTTTTTGTTTATCGACACAGGGTTTCACTGTGTAGCTCTGTCTGCCTTGTAATTTATTTTGTAGATCAAGGTGGCCTTGAATTCACAGAGATCTGCCTGCCTCTGCCTCCTGAGTGCTGGGATTAAAGGTGTGTGCTTCCACCGCTGGGCTGAAATCCTCTTCTTAAAGATTAGATACTACTTTCTGTTTGGTTTTGGGATGAATATGCAAGAAAAGGAATAAAGAATCTTTTAGTCATGTCTGAACTCTGTAGCTAGAGGCTATGGTTGAATATGTCCACATCTGATTCATGAATGGCTGAAACCAAGATTAAAGAAATTCTAAAGTAATTACAAATGTCTGTCCTCATTATTATTATTTAATAGCAATGTAAATTTCATGAATCATGCACTAAAAGAATTTTCAAAGTATCACAAGACCTCTTTTTTGCCACGTGACATAGACAATATAATGATGCTTGACAAGACTTAGAAATAGTTTATTAAATATAACTTTGCCTTTTAGCCTCTTAGATTTCTTTTTGTTTCTTTTCTTTTTCAACAATATTTGGCCTTTTTGCCATCGTGAAAATACTTAATGCTTCATCAAGATGTCTTTGAGAAAAAGTGAATGTCTCATCACTCACACTCAAAACTTGTAATAATATAAAAAGTCATTGAAACTTAAGATGGCATTAAAGATCATTGTTTTTATCTCTACTTCCACTAAAATGCCTTTCAATTCATGCTTTGGGGATTTTCTTTATCAAATTTAGGTTCTTTTTTCACCCGTTTATATGTGACTCCCTTGTTTCCTATGATAATACTGATAGTAATTTAAATCAAAAGAAATAATCATTGCCAGTTCTCATGGCACCACCTGCAGAAAATATTTGTGATGGGCTGTGATATATATTGCACTGGTAAATTTTCATTTATGTTTAAGCTTACTGAAAAGTTGACTCTGGGAGTAAAGAGCTCTCTCTTGTCTCAGACTTAGGCATATTTATTTCAAGTATTCTCCAAAACTGTCTGTTCTAGGGTAAGCTGACCCTCTAACTGTGACAGGGAGAAAGGAAAACAGCCAAAGTAAAACAGCATGCCCTTGAGAGCAGATAAAAGGTAAATCATTTCTAACAAAGGTTGTTATTTTTCCCATGGTATAAAAATGCCTGAAGTGGAAAAGCCTGAAGCTCAGCCATGGGGAAGTTGCTCTGCTCTGCTGAGCTTGGAAAACTCTCAGTCAGCAGCACCAGCATGATTATTTTAGCACAGCTTCCTCAGTCCTTTCTGCTGGATTTTGTAAGCACTCGGTCTAATGATGTTACTGATCAACTGCTTGCTGCCTATTTTGTTTACTTTTGCTTGCTTTCTCAAATCATACCACTCTAGGGATTTTTTTTGTGGGGAGGGGGTCCCTGGCCATGGTAAATGTCTGATTGGATGCTCTGCTACTTGTTTCCTTTTCGTTTACATTTGCTTGCTAAATGCTTAATGAATTCACTCATTCCAAATTGAAAGAACAGCTGTTGTAGATCATTCCCTATTTAGAACAGGGTCCTACCTTCATCGTTTTTTCCAGATAGACAAAGTCACAACAGAAAAAGTTACTGAATTCTTACACATTAGTTATTGTTCAGCACATAGTAAATTACTAAAAAATTAATATCTTAAAAACATTTTTATCCCCCCATTTTTATGAGTTTAAAATCTGGGCACAGAATAGCTAGGCTTCTGGCCCACAAATTCTCGTAAAGCTGTAATCAAGATGGTAGCAAAGACTGTGTCACTTTAGGCTTCCAAGTTCACTCAAATAGTTCAGGCACAGAATTCATTTTCTAATGGACGGCTGAACAGTTGTCAGTTTCTTACTGGCTCTTTGCCTGAAGCCTCTCTCAGCTTCCTGCCAAGTGTGATGGCTGTTCTTGGTGATTGACTTCACTACATCTGGAATTAAGTAAAACCATAGCAGCTGGGCACACCTGTGAGGGATTTTTCTTGATTACATCATATGAAGTCAGAAAACCTACCCTAAATCTGTGCCACACTTTCAGGTGGCAGCCTATATAAAGACACATAGAAAAAGAAAGCTTTTGCTATTTCCCTGCTTGGCATCACTCTGCCTGGTAAAGTTCATGTATCGTGCTGCAGAGGCATTCCTTCACTGGAGTTCAATATATACTGAAGAACAACTGAGACATCCACCCTCACAGACTAAACAACTATTGGATTTTTGGACTTTCTGTCAGAAGACAAATACTGATGGACTAGCCACTCTAATAAATGCCCTCCAGGGATTAATTTTATAAGTTCTGTTCCTCTAGAGAACCCTGACTGGTATGCCAAGTAAACCACTGAATAGGGCAGCTCACTATTTGACAGCATCTTCCCTCAAAGCAAGCAAGCTAGAGAATGAGAAAAAGACCAAAAGGAGAGACAATATCTATAGTGTTTAGGTTAGTTATGATAATCCATTCTTTTCCTGTATTATATTCATAAGAAGCAAATCAATTAGCCTTACCTATTTTTGATGAGAGTCTATAAAGGGCTATAGATATGCAGAGGCAGAGATGAATGGGGACCATTAACATATTTCCAATTATATGCCTTAATGGAAAAATAATCTATTATTTGAATTAAACTTCTACTTTTACAAGTTGATGTAAAATATCTCTTTTTTCATCTGATTAGGCTTATAGACAATGACTCAAATTGTAATATGATTTTTAAGTTTATACCTGTGGGATTACAATTGGAACTGCCTCTATAGCACAAGCTGCAGAGATGTGATTAACAATAAAACATCATAGTATATTGTGGTTTTAATTAGGCCAGAAAATATTCAAATAGGGGTTCAAATAAGAGTCCGGAACCTGAAATAACAGTGAGTCCTCAAGGATTCTGATAATGAAGGTGTCGTTTCTACTCTGAATCCTTCACTCCATCTTGCAGTCTGGCTTTGGAGTTAGAAGGACTGTAGTAGATATTGTTTCATACTGAACATGTACAACATTTCCTTACTTATTTTGAATGTTGGCTGCTAATGGTGTATAGCTACATCTGTCTGTGGATGAAATTGACCTTGCAGAGGAAACTGCCTGGCCTAGGAGTTCAGAACACAATCCTGAGTTGTAGACAACAGTGGTTAGCCAATGACTAACTGAAGCGAGGGTACCAAACCTGACCATCTTGTTTGAAGGTGTAATTCAAGTTTTGGAGCTTCTGATGAGATCCAGACTAAATCTACACTTCAGCTGACATTACATGTGCACTTTGAATTCCCCTGCTTTGTTGTAATTCCTTCAACTATTTGCTGGGTTCTTTTGAAGCCACTCTTTTAGTATCTCATTTCCAGAAGAATCTATTTTAGATGGGTTGAGAGGCAGTCTTGTAGCCCCAGCTGCCCACAAGTTGCTATGTAGCCAAGATAGCTTGGAATTCCTGATCCATGTTCTCAAGCTCCCAAGAGCTGGCATTACTCACCCAGCCAAGAATTTCTATCTCATAGTTTGTTTCTAGGAAACCTGTTCTAAACATGGGTCAGCTGGAACTCAATGTCAATATTGGAAAAGGGAAACCTTTCTTTTTAAGATTTTTGAGGACTATTTATTATTAGGATACTAATTTTTATGGATCCTCTTTCTCACACATGAAATTATAGTAGGAGGAAAATAGGTAAAAGCAGATTGAATGGCAAATGTCTGCAATCTCAGTACTGGGGAAAGAGGAGGCAGGAGGATCATTTCTGCTCATGAATTTGAGATCAATCTGGGGAACTTATGGATTTCCCTCAATAAAATAGGTTTAAAGATTATTTAAACTATAATACTGGCTGTTTATCAGCTCTGCCTCAGTCACTTTAGGAGGATGCCTCTTAAGTTAATGCTTTACTAGCATTGATTTACTTCCATATATAAGAAAGGTTCTTCAAAACTCATTTTTTAAAAATACAGACATTTTTGACTCAATTTGTAGTGGTTTGAATGAGAATGCTCCCCATAGTTGAAGACTAGGCTTCCAGTTGGTGGTTCTGTTTGGAAGGATTTAAATGGTGCATCCTTGCAGGAGAAAGTATATCACTAGGGGCAGGATTTTCCAGTTTGTATTCTCTGCTTCATGTTTGGGTTGAACGATGTGAACTTCCAGCTTCCTGTGCTCGTTGCCATGCCTGCTGCGTGTTGCCAAGTTTCCCCACCGTGATAGGCTTTTATTCCGCTTGAACCTTATATCCAGTGTTGTTAATTTTGTTTTCTTGAGGATATATTGTTATGGAAGGTGATGAGATCTCAGTGTAGCTTTAGTTTGCATAGCCCTAATTAATGCCTAAAGATGCTGAACATTTTTTCATGCATTTATTGGACAATTATACTTCATTGTTTGATTAGTTTGGTTGCATTATTTGTTCTTTTTTCTTTAATTTTTGAGTTCTTTATATAAATTAGATATTAACTTTCTGTCAGATGAGTTACTGAGATTTTCTCCCATTTTGTTTATTGTATATTAATTTTATATTCTGCTATTTTGTTGAGAGTACTTACAATATCTACTATTTTATATGATCTTTTAAGTAGAGGATAGTATCATCTTCAAATAGGTACAATTTAACTTCTTCCATTCATAATTGTATCAATTTGGCTTATTTTCCCTGTATTCTTGCACTAGCCCAGATTTCAGACACTATTGTGAATAAAAGCAGTGAGAGTGTACCCTCTTGTCTCATTCATGATTTTAGAGAAAATTATTTTAGTTTTTCTCATTTAATGTGGGGTTGGATATTGATTTGTCATAAATAGTTTTCTTAATCAAATTGAGGTATGAATCTCTCATTTTTATTTCCTTCAGGGCTTTTTGTCATGAAGGAACATAGGATTTTCTTTTTTTTTCTTTAAGTCTTCTTCTGCCCTCTGTTGAAGTATTCATTTGGTTTCTGTCCTTGAGTCTGTATGTGCTATACTCTGCATATGTTAAACCAGCCTTGAATCGCTGGAATGTATTAAATTAAAGGTTTATTTGATCACAGTGTAAGAAATTTTTAAAAGTACTAGCTGAGTTTGGTTTGCAAGTATTTTAATATAGATTTTGTGCTTGTGTTCACCAAGAAATTTGTTTATATCTTTGTTCTTTGGTGAATGGCCTTTTCTATTTTTGATGTTTGGGTAATAATAGCTTCATAAATGAGTGTGAAAGTATTTATTCCTCTTCTATTTAAAACATTGGTCTTAGCAGTAAATCTATACAGTCACATCTTTTTTCTTTTGATGGGAAAATTTGTGTTATTATGAAGGGGAATGCCTTTCTGTATGCTGTGAATATGTTTCTCTTATTGGTTGATGAATAGAGCTGTTTTGGCCAAGGGACAGGCAGGATGTAGCCAGGAAGGAAGTATATAGGCAAGGCTGCCAGACTAGGAGAGGGCTGGGAAGAGGAACACAGACATTGAGCCTTCCGGGAGATGCCATGTACCTGCCAAGGAAGAAAGAGGCCCGGGTATCATCAGAAAGCCAAGACCACATGGAGATACGCAGTTTAATAGAAATGGGTTAATAATTAAGAGATAAGTAACCGATAAGAATCCTGAGCCATCAGCCAAACAGTTTATAAATAATATAAGCCTCTGTGTGTTTATTTGGGACTAAACGGCTGCCAGACCAAGTGGGACAGAAACATCTGTCTACATTACTACTTTGGTATTATTGTTTATTATTTATCTGAGTTGATTTGCTATAACTTCCCAGTTCTTCATTCTTTTAGATTTCCATTTTTAAAATATAATTTCTTTTATGATCGTCTGAATTTCATTGTTATCTGTTGTTAACTATTACCCCTTCCAGCTTTAATTTTATTTTGTGTTGGGGCTTTACTCCCTTTCTTTTGGTAAGTTTACTAAAGGACTGCAAATCTTGTTTTTATTTATTGAGTATTGTTTTAATCTACTCATCTCATCCAAGTCTTTTAATCATACTTAGACCATTTACATTTAGGGCTATTGCCTAAATAGCCCTAATTTGTGGATTCCTAAACTGATTTTTTTGTTCCTTTGCTTGCTGCTATTGATCTGGGGACTTTTTCCCTCCCTGTTATTTATCTTAGAATTCTCCTGTTTTTACTGATTTGGAATGTTTATTTTTTCCTAATTCTATTTTTTATCTATTATTTTTATGATTTTTACTGTCCTCCCCCATCTCTGGTTAGGTTTTCCCTTAATATTTTCTGTAATCCCTGTTTAATGGTTTAGTTTGTGTTTTTCAAGGAAGGTCTTTATTTCTGGTATCTATTTTTTAAAACTTAGTTGGATATAATGTTGAATGCTAGTTACTACTATTAGGGTTTTAAACATATCACTACAATTCCCTGGCCTTTAGAGTTTCTAGACACAGACAGTGTAACTTAATTTTGATGAGTTTGCCTTTTTAGGTAATATAGTATTACTTTTTTGCAGCTTTTAGTATTCTTATTTTGTTCTTTACTCTTAGCATTTTTAACTAGAATGGGGATATGTACAGTTTCTTTTCTGGTCAGGTCTATTTGTGGTTCTAAATGCCTTCACACTTGTACATCATTCACTACACTTGGATTTAAATATTATTTTTAAAATATTTAATTTGTTTATTTATTCTTCTTCCAGAAACATCCTTAGTTTTCTTTCTCTTTAGTTTCTGGAGTACTTTAAAGTTGTGGCTACCTTTGAAGATTTGGAGCTAGGAGCTTCTTTGAGGTCATCAATGATTTTTTTAAATAGACTTCTGAATGGCTTTTCTGACCTTTCAACCATTTTAATTTATTATACAGTATTGAAGAACTGTAAACTTGTGAGGAGACATAATAACTTGCTTTCTCTTATTTATAGTGTTATACATAGTGATTTGTGTATCTGTTGGGATAGATAGCTTTTATGTTTAAATTCTTCTTGGATAGTCCTTTTGAGGCCACAATCACCACTACTACTGAGGGATAAGAAATCAGACAGAAACAGTAATAATTTAAAGACATTTTAATGGATTTTTAAAAAGAGTTGGAAGTATGGGCTGGAGAAATGGCTCAGTGGTTAAGAACACTTACTGCTCTTCCAGAGGACCTAGGTTCAGTTCCCAGCACAGCAACAACATGGCAGCTAACACTGTCTGTAACTCCAAACTCTGACACCCTCACACCAGACACACATACAAGCAAAACAACAATGTACATAAAATAAGAATAAATAAGAAAAAAACGGTCAGTGGTGGTGCATACCTTTAATCCCAGCATTCAGGAGGCAGAGGCAGGCGGACCTCTGTGAGTTTGAGGACAGCCTGGTCTACAAAGTGAGTTCCAGGACAGCCAGGGCTGTTACACAGAGAAACTCTGTCTCACCACCCTAAAAATAGTTGGAAATAATAAGTACATTCTCAATTCGGTTAGAAAAGGAAGTATCTAGTATACTTATGGAATAAGATACAAAATTTTAAAATAATAAAAATGCACATTAATAATTAATAAAAAGGGGTGTGAAAAAGAAGCAGAAAGAATGACAGGGAAAGTGTAGGGGAGCAGGTATTTGAAGAGTGAGAGAAAACAAAACAAAATGAATTGGAAGACCAAAACAAACATAAAAAGGCAGTCAATGTTTCTTCCTGAGTGAGGTGACAGAAGATAGAGATGCTTCAATTTGTTACCCGGGTCTATAATTTTATAGCTCTCTTGATGTAGGAAACAAGGAGGCCATAATTCTGTCTAAAAGATAAGCATGTTAGACCAGCCAGTATTATTTGCAGACTGGGTCTTTAACTGCTTTTCCTGTAGGAACATGCTACTATGGTCACTGCTGAGTTGAATTCCTGCCAGTGGTCTCTGAATGCAAGTCTGGAAACATGCCAAGTATAGGCATCCTCAAGTTGTTTCTGCAGCTTGAACACATAGACTACCTGTTTAGATGCTCCCTGGAATTAGGGGCACTCTACCAGTTCATAGGTGGGCATGGGAAATTATCTTCAATAGTGGAGTCAAGTCAATTAAATATCTTTAGGACTCTGAGGACAGAGTAAAACAAAGCCTTATGCAATGGAGAGGAAGTTGGTTGATCATTGGTACCCAGGCCATACTGATCTTTGTCCTAGATATTATATTTACACTAGCTTTGTCTCACTTCTTTTCCCAGAATGCAGCCACAAGTTCCTAAATGTTACCATACTGGAATTGTCTCTTTAGTGGAGTTCAGAAATTTCCAACATATAGTCCTGAGTACTTGAGTTTGTATCCAAGTTACAAATAATATTCTGGGCCCTTACTCATTTTCAAGGTGGTGTGTTGATTTATCAAGGAAGAAGTGAGGCATTTGAAGGTATAAACATGCTGGCCTTCTTTTCCTCCTGTTCAACAGGATTCATTGTAAGAACTTTCTTAAGTTGAATATTCATGACCGGCAGAGGGGCATGGAGGCAGTACAAAGTAGCCAGATTCATTGGTTGCCATTCCTGTCTTGCCACTCCACCCTCCAGTAGAGAGATGAGTCCCAGGGGCTCTCCCAGGCCACCTTTCCCTCTTCGAGTTACCTGACCTGCAGCCACCAGACCCTTCCTGCCACCGAATCCCACAGAGGGACATGGAAGCAAAGCAAAGCTGCCATCATCATCAGCCACCATTCCTGTCTTGCCCCTCCATTCTCTGGGAGAGAGGGCGGGGAGATCACTGGAAGAAGAGATGGGAAGATGACGATATAAGAACATATCCAACAACAGAAAGACTTATATGACACCACCAGAGTCTAGGGCTACTACACCAGCAAGACCTGAACATCCCAACACAGATGAAGCAGAAGAAAATGGTGTTAAAATCTACTTCACGAAAATGATAGAGGCCCTCAAAGAGCATATGAGAAAATCCTTTAAAGAAATGGAAGAAAAGCCAAAACAAAAAATACAAGAAATCAGCAAATCTCTTAAGGAAAGCAAAGAAAAAAATCAAACAGATGAAGGAAGCAATTCAAATAGTTCAAGACCTGGAAACTGAAATAGAGACAATAAAGAAAACACAAACTGAGGGATTGCTGGAAATAGAAAAGCTGGGTAAATGATCAGGAACTACAGATTTACACAATACAGATCCACAAATCCAGCCCAACAGAAAGTTCTGGAAGGAAAACTCCAACCCACAGAAGTTAGCTACACTCACAAGAATATAGGAAATAGATTTACCAAAAGCTAGAAATAGGGGAAAAACTCATACACGATTCCACCACTGAAAACCAATCCAAAACAAACAAGAATCAACAGTCAATGGTAATTAATATCCCTCAATATCAATAGTCTTCACTCACCTATAAAAAGACACAGGCTAACAGAATGGATATGAAGATGGAATCCTTCCTTCTGCTGTATGCAAGAAATAAACCTCAGCTTCAAAGACAGATATTCCCTCAGAGTTAAGGACTGGGAATAGATTTTCCAAGCAAATGGCCCTAAGAAGCAAGCTGGTATAGCTATTCTAATATCTAACAAATTGAACTTGAAGCTAAAATTAATGAAAAGAGATGAGGAAGGTCATTTCATATTCATCACAGGAAAAATCCATCAAGATTAAGTCTCAATTCTCAACATCTATGCACCAAATACAAAGGCATCCACATTCATTAAAGAAACATTACTAAAACTCAAATCACACATTAAACCACACACACTAATAGTGGGAGACTTCAACACCCCACTCTCACCACTGGACAGGACTACCAGACAGAAAATTAACAAAGAAACAAAGGAACTAACAGAAGTTATGATCCAATTTGTTTTAACAGACACCTATAGAAGATTCCATCCAAACACAAAAGAATAAATATTCTCCTCAGTGCCACATGGAACCTTCTCTATAATTTACTTGGCAATAAAGCAAACCTCAACAGGTACAAAAAATTGGAATAACCTCCTGTACCTTATCAGACCATCATGCCTTAAATTTAGAATTCAACAACAACACAAATTGCAGAAATTCTACAAACGCTTGGAAATTGAACAATGCTCAACTGCATCACTCCTGGGTAAAGGAAGAAATAAAGAAAGCAATCAAAAACTTCCTACAATTCAATGAAAATGAAGACACAACATATCCAAACCCATGGACACTCTGAAAGCAGTGCTAAGAGGAAAGTTCATAACACTAAGTGCCCACATAAAGAAACTGGAGAATAGCCACACTTAGAGAATTAACAGAACACCTGAAAGCTCTAGGACAAAAAGAAACAAACTCACCCAGAATGAGTAGACAATCAAACTGAGAGCTGAAATCAATAAAGTAGAGACAAAGAAAACAATACAAAGAATCAATGAAACAAATAGTTGGTTCTTTGAAAAAAAATCAACAGATAAGACAAACCTTTATCCAACCTAACCAAAAGGCAGAGAGAGAACATGCTAATTAACAAAATCAGAAATGAAAATGGGGACACAATAACAGACACTGGGAAAATCCAGAGAATCATCAGGTCATACTTTTAAAACCTGTTCTCCACAAAATTGGAAAATTTAAAGGAAATGGACAATGTTCTGGATAGATATCACTTACAAATTTTAAATCAAGAACATATAAGCAATTTAAATAGACCTATAACCCCTAATGAAATAGAAGCAGTCATGAAAAGTCTAAAAACCAAAAAAAAAAAAAGCCCAGGACCAGATGGTTTCAGTGCAGAATTCTACCGGAAATTCAAAGCCAATACCAATACTTCTCAAAGTGTTCCACACAATAGAAGCAGAAGCATCATTGCCAAACTTTTTTTTACGAGGCTACAATTACCTTGGTAGCCAAACCACACAAAGACCCAGCCAAGATAGAGAACTAAAGACCAATATCCCTCATGAACATTGACGTAAAAAAATTCAATAAAATACTATTGACTCCAAAAAACACATCAGAAAAATCATCCACCATGATCAAGCAGGCTTCATCCGAGGAATGCAGGGATGGTTCAACATAGGAAAATCCATCAATGTAATCCACCACATAAACAATCTGAAAAAGAAAAATCACATGATCATCTCACTAGATACTGAAAATGCCTTTGACAAAATCCAACCCCTTCATGATAAAGGTCCTGGAGAGATCAGGGATAATAGGAACATACCTAAACATAATAATGACAATATATAGCAAACCAATAGCCAACATCAAACTAAATGGAGAGAAACTCTAAAATCAAGAACAAGACAAGGATGTCCAGTCTCTCCATATCTCTTCAATATTGTACTTGAATTTCTTGCTAGAGCAATAAGACAACAAAAGGAGATCAAGGGGATACAAATTTGAAAGGAAGAAGTCAAACTGTCACTATTTGCAGATGATATGATAGTTTACATTAGTGACCCAAAGAATTCTACCAGAAAACTTCCACAGCTGATAAACACCTTCAGCAGAGTGTCAAAAATGATCTACAGATTCAATGCAATGCCTATCAAAATCCCAGCACAATTCTTCACAGAACTTGAAAGAACAATACTCAACTTTATATGGAAAAAAACGAGAGACCCAGGATAGCCAAAACAACCCTGTACAAGAATGGAACTTCAGGAGGCATCACCATCCCTGACTTCTAGCTGCACTATACAGCTATAGTAACGAAAACAGCTTGGTATTGACAGGAAAACTGATTTGTAGACCAATTCAATCAAATTGAAATCCCTGGTATTAACCCACACACCTTTGAATACCTGATCTCTGACAAATAAGCTAAAACTCTACAATGGAATAAAAGAAAGTTTCTTCAACAAATGGTGCTGGTGTAACTGGATGTGAACCTATAGAAGATTACAGTAGATACATATCTATTGCCATTTACAAAACTTCAGTCCAAATGGATCAAAGACCCTAGTATAAATCCAGCCACACTGAACCTCTTAGGAGAGAAAGTGGGAGGGACCTTTGAATGAATTGGCACAAGAGACCACTTTCTGAACATAATGCCAGTAGCACAGACACTGAGATCAACAAGTAATAAATGGGACCTCCTGAAACTGAGAAACTTCCGTAAGTCAAAAGACACAGTCAACAAGACTAAACGGCAGCCCAAAGAACGTGAAAAGTTCTTCACCAATCCCACATCTGACAGAGTGCTGATTTCCAAAATATACAAAGAACTCAAGAAGCTAGCCACAAAAAACCAAATAATTCAATTAAAAAGTAGGGTACAGAACTAAAGAGAGAATTCTCAGTAGAGGAATTTAAAATGGCTGAAAGACATTTAAGAAATTGCTCAACATCCTTAGCCATCATGAAAATGCAAATCAAAACAACTCTGAGATACCATCTTACTCCTGTCAGAATGGCTAAAATCAAAAACACCAAGAACAGTTTATGCTGGAGAGGATGTGGCGAAAAGGGAATGCCTCTTTCTTGCTGGTGGGAGTGCAAACTTGTACAGCTACTTTGGAAAACAATATGGTGGTTTCTCCAGAAAATGGGAATCAGACTACCAAAAGATCCAGCAGTTCTACTCTTAGGTACATACCGAAAGGATTCACATCCATACAAGGACATCTGTTCCACTGTTCATAGCAGCATTATTTGTAATAACCAGAACCCTGAAGAACCTAGATGCCCCTCAACTGAAGAATGGATACAGAAATGTGGTACATTACGCAATGGAATACTACTCAGTGGAAAAAAACAATGGAATATTGAAATTTGCAGGCATATGGATGGAACAAGAAGAAACCTCCTATGTGAGGTAACCCAGTCACAGAAATACAAACATGTTATGTACTCACTCATATATTAGACACAGAGCAAAGGATTACCAGTCTTCAATCCACACCTCCAGAGAAGCAAGTAAACAAGGAGAATTGTAAGAGAGACATACACTGTCCCCCCAGTAAAATGGAAAAGACAAGAGCCCCTGAACAATTTGGGAGCATGGGGGGGAGGAGGGAGGGAGCTAGGAGAAAGAGGAGGGGAGAAGAAGAGGGGGGAGGAGAACATGAGGGTTCAGGAAGATTGAGTGAGGAGAGGAATAGAGGAGAACAAGAAAAGAGACACATCAATAATGGAGTCACTATAGATTTAAAGAGAAATATGTCACTAGGGAATTGTAGAGAAATCCACAAGGACAACCCTATCTAGGAACCTAGGCAATAGTGGAGAGGCTACCTTAAATGCCTTTCCCCTATAATAAGAATGATGACTTCCTTAAATGCCATCCTAGCGCCTTCAGCCAGTAGCTGATGGAAGCAGAAGCAGAGTTCCACAGCTAAGAACTGAGACAAACACCTGGAATTCAGCGTCAGAGAGGGAGGAGTGGCCAACAAAGGGGTCAAGACCCTGTTGGAAAAACCCTCAGAAAAGCTGACCTGAGAAAATGGAACCTCATAGACCCCAGTCTGATATCTGGGGAACAAACATAGGACCAAACCAGGCTCCCAACTGTGGGTGTCACCTTGGAGCACTGGGCAGTCTATGGGGCCTCTGTCAGTGATACCAGGATGTATCCCCAGTGCACAAACGGACTTCGGGAGCCCATTTCCCATGGAGGGATACTCTCTTAGCCTAGATACACAGGGAGTGTCTAGGCCCTGCCCCAAATGACTTGCCAGATTTTTGAAGATCTCTCATGGAAGACATCACCCTCCCTGGGGAATGAATGGGGGATGGGTTGCAAAGGAGGATGGGAGTGAGAGGGAACTGGGATTGATATGTAAAATAAGATCGTTTCTAATTTAAATAAAATTTATTTTAAAAAAGATGACTATTCACTAATAAGTGTGGCTAACATCCCTGTGAGACTCCATTGGTGATAACGTTTTATTTTAAGTGGATGTTAATTGGAGATAGATTCTTGATTAGGGATGGAAGCTTGTGTCCATTTCAACTTCTCAGCACTGGGATCCTTTCAGAGTCAAGCCTGTTGCAGACCCTGCACATGCTGCCACAGTGTTGGTGACTGTGTTCATGTGTGCATCGGTCCAGATGTGTAAGATTGGAATTTGGGGGCGGGGCAGCTTCTCCACTATCTGCTCACTTCTCATCAGATTGAAGACATCTCTTAATATTTTTTCAGGGTACCAGATTATAATCTACTGGGCTTACTGAAGTTTTCCTTTTCTTTTTTACTAAAAATCCCACAAAGGAAATTTTTTTCTCATTTCATAACAGTAGTAAGCATGAATTTGTAATTTCACCAAGTCTACATAGTTTATTCTGGACCAAAGCAAACATAGCATTGAAATTATAATATCATTAGATATGTGACAGTAGATGAGAATTTTATTAACTCATATAAACTCTTGTTTTAACTTTTACTTCTAAGAAAGCATTTACTGTGATTGATTGTATTATATGTTGTTATGAATAGTTTAAGCTGTTTTAACTGCTTGAATTCTATAAAATAAAAACATAAAAGATGCCAAAATTGTTTTTCACTAGACTTAAACACTAAAATTTCGAAGACTTGGTTGTACTCCACATAGCCTAGAGTAACTGCAGAAACCGAGAAAGTGAAAATGGGTTCATTGCTGAGGTAGGTGTGGTGGTGAGTTAACAGAGAGGGGAATGACAAGATACATGTGATTTGATCAGGAAAATGAGAAAGGGGGGATCTTTAGGAACTATGAGGGAGGTAAATAAAGAAGGAGGAAGAAAGTAAAATAACAATAAGAACATTGTAAAAGGTCATAAGCAATCATACTATCAATTATCTAAAAACATAATGCACTCAATTCAGTGTATAAATATACATATATAATTTTGATGATTTCTAATCTAGGTAGATGGTGCTCCCTCCAAAAGTCAAAGAGGACTTAACAAAAGCCTAATACTAGAGATAAGAAGCCTTCTTTGGAGTTGTTGGTCAGGGATGTCTAAGAGACTCCCAAAACATACAGCATATTGTTGCTGCCCTTGGTTACCTCACATATATGGATGGGACGTTCCTTTTCCTAAAGACAAGTTGTGCTCCAGAAACATACATGGTACACAAATTCATGAGCTGGAACTGACCTGAATGCTTACTTCCTGAGGACTAGGTTTCATTGTGACAGAAATCACCATAATAAGCTTCCAAAGAAGGAAGCAATCAACAGTCCTACCCAGCTATGATGCCTATGAACCATAACACTGACCAACATGGCATGATAACTCTAATAGTTCAGTAGTGACATAGTAACCAATAGCTCTCTGATTGGACTTAAATCCCACAAAACACGGGGAGAATAAGGCCTTGTACTGGAAAGTTAGTTAACTACTCAGTGCTAGTGAAGCCATGGATATTGAAGAAGTTACAACCACTACTTTACTAAACCTAAACACAATCCCTAAACAACAATCTAACCATTTTTCTTTGTAACCACAGGTAAGTGTAGTCTTCCCCTCTTATGAAGAAACCTTCTTGGGTCAGCTATCTCTGTGGGTTTTCCCATCATGATCTTGGACCCCCTTGCTCATATAATCCCTCCTTCCTCTATTCAACTGGACTCCCATAGCTTGGTCTGGTGCTTTGTTGTGGCTCTCTGCATCTGCTTCCATTGGTTACTGGATGAAGGTTCTATGATGACAGCGTAGTCACCAATCTGAATAGAGGAGAAGGCCAGTTCAGGTACCCTCTCCATTATTGCTAGGTGTCTTAGCTGGGGCCATCCTTGGGGATTCCTTGGGATTTCCCTAGCTCCAAGTTTCTACCTAACCTCATAATGGCTCCCTCTATCAAGATATCTCTTTCATTGTTCTCCCACTCTTTCCCTTCCTCAACTCAGCCATCCCAATCCCTCTTATTCCTGTTCCCTCCCTTCTTCCCCCCTGCCCCCAGTTTTCCCAGGAGATCTCATCTATTTCCCCTTCCCCTGGTGATCAACGCTTCCCTCTTAGGGTACTCCTTGTTACCTAGTTTCTCTGGAGCTGTGGATTGTAGTCTGGTTATGTTTTCCTTTATATCTAGTATCCACTTATACATACTGTGTTTGTCTTTCTGGATCTGGGTCACCTCACTCAGGATGATTTTTTTTCTAGTTCCATCCATTTGCTTGCAAATTTTATAATGCCACTTTTTACAGCTGAGTAATACTCCATTGTGAAGCTGTACCATATTTTCTTTATTCATTTTTTGGTTGATGGACATCTATGTTGTTTGTAGGTTCTGGCTATTATGAATAATGTTGCTATGAATATGATGGGGAAACCCACCAAGAAGCTGACCTGAGGTCATGGTATCTCACAGATTCTGGACCAACAGCTAGCTCACAGATTCTGGACCAACAGCTGGGGAGTCTGTGTGGAACCTAAATAGGTCCTTTGCATGTGGATGACATTTGTATAGCTTGGTCTATTTGTGGGGTCCCTGACAGTGGGACCAGGATCTATCCCTGGTGCATGAGCTGGCTTTTTGAAACCTATTCTCTATGGTGGTATGCCTTGTTAAGCTTTGATATGATGGGGAGGGCCTTGGTCCTGTGTCAACTTAATGTACCAGGGTTTATTGGTACCTGGGAGGCCATACTATTTCTGAGGAGTAGCTGGGGTATGGGCTAGGGGATGGTGAGGGGGAGAATTGGAGGAGAGGAAAGATGGGGAACTGTAGTTGGTATGTAAAATGAATGAAAAATTTAAAACAAAAAAAAAACAGAAAACTGTGACACAAGAAGAGCAGAAGTGCTGGGTAATATTTGTGTCCTTGTGGCCTAGGACCATTACAGGATGCTTTGAAGAAAGAACTTAAAAGAGGATTCTTCAAACCTCAAAGCCTATGTGAAGAAAAATAGGTAAAAACAGGACCAGGGAGATGGCTCAGTGATTCAAGGCACTTGTTGCCAAGCCTGAAATTTTGAGTTTGATTCCCAGGACCCACAAAATAGGAGAAGAGAATTGAATTCTGAAAGTTGTCCTCTGACCTTCACATGTACTCTGTGGTGCACATTTAGTGTCATACACATGGCCACAGTTTAGTGTCATACACATGGCCACAGACAGGTACACACACACACACACACACACACACACACACACACACACACACACAAGTAAATGTAATTTTTTAAAAAAATGAAGCTTCTCCTTGTCACAGATGATTCCACTACTGGAAACTACAACCAATCAAAATGCAGAGTTGTGTAGTCCAGTCCAGTGAATACATTTACAAAACACTCCTGCAAACAAGGGTTAGGGAACATTTGACAAGATGGGGCAGAAAGATAGTAAGAGCTAGAAGTTCAGGGAGTTTGCTGGAAAATTGTGCCTCCAAGTAATACTAGAATCAGCATCCATAGAGTCTCACCAACATGACTGCGATATGTAAGCTGAACAAAGAGGACACCAACAGACATGCCAAATTGGACAGAGAAAAGCCCAACAGGCCTCAGCCCTAAGCAAAGAACCACAGGCAACTAAGGAATGCTGAGAGTGGGAGAAATAGTCTTCCCCAAGGAAGAGCTCAGGAATTGTTTATTCAATACTAAATGTTCAGCCCTGAAAACATATATACAAGTAACATGCAGACTGAGCAAGTTATATTTATGAATGTACATGTTTGTATGAATATATAATTGTATAAATAGCAAATAGTGAAAAGAGAGTTCATGAATTTGAAAGAAGGTGAGGGGAATATGGGAGGGTCTTAAGGGAGGAAAGGGAAGGAAGAAATGTGGCTATATTATAATCTCAAAAATAAAAATAATAAAATGAAACAAGAATTTGTTTCAACTCAAAACATACTTATGTCATACCATTCACCTTAGACTATTTATCTACTTGGCCTTATTCTCCTACTTGCTAAAATGCTGTAGGAGATTCTGTCATTGCATATTAAGAGTGAAACAGTGCTATCCTTCTGTTTATCCTAGCATAAATGACAGTCTCCTAGAAAAGGAAATTCACATCAGGAATAAAGAATTCATAAAGACAAGCCAAGGAAATTAAAAACAAGATGAAAAACTCAGGATACCAATCATGTTTTCTAGTACTTGTTTCTGGAGTCATGAATTACAGTATTTCTCCATGTTGAGAAATAAAATGAAGACCATGAGCATGATTTTAATTCATTTTCTTCATCTGAAAGCAAATAAAAAATCATTATCATAGAATGATAAGATTATATAAAACAAGAATTAATTATTGATGATTAATGCATACCAGGAACTTATATATTATTATCAATAAGCCTTGTGTATTAGGGATGTATAGTCTTACAGAGTTAAATAACTAAGACTTCTAGCTGTAGTGAATAGGTAGCCTGAACTAGTCATCTCTTTTAATTGGATTGGTAACTTCCCCAATTGTCATTGGAGAGTCTTTATCTAGTGACTGATAAAAACAGATGCAGAAATCCATAGCCAAGAAATGGGCTGAGCTCAGGGGATCCTGTTGAAGAGAGGGAGGAAGAATTGTATAAGCCAGAAGGGTCAAGATCATCACAAGGGAACCCACAGAAGCAACTAACCTGGACTCATAGGAGTTAATAGACTTCGTACCAACAGCTAAGGAGCCTGCAGGGGACTTATCTAGGTTCTCTACATATGTGTGACAGTTGTGTAGCTTGAGTTACTTGTGGGAATCCTGGTGGTGGGAGCAGGGCATGTCCCTAAGGCTTTGGTCGGCTTCGGGGAACCTATTCCTCATACTGGGAATACAATCTTAATATAAGGGAGGAACCTACTCCATGCTTTGTTGACACCCATGGGAGGCCTGCCCCCTTCTTAACCCTTCTTAACAGAAACAGTGGAGTGGATTGGGGGTATACGGGGAGGAGAGGGAATGAGAGGAGAGCAAGGATAGGAAACTGCAGTCAGGACGTAAACTAAATGAATAAATCTAATTAATAAAAACATACAAAATGGTTGTAGTATTAAAACCAATGTCTACATCTAACTGCTAATATTGCCTGAATATTATCAGCCAACTCATGTAATTTCAAAAACATAGTGGGAAAAACCATAGTTGTAGGTCCTGTTCTTGCAGAAGGTGCAAGTTTTATTAACAATACCCACAATGGATGGCTCACAGCTGCCTGCAATACTAGCTCTATGGGCTCCAACACTTCCTTCTAGCCTCCAAAGACACCTGCACACATATGATGTACACTCATACAGACACACAGTTGTATATAAATAAAATTTTAATCTTTTAAAATAGAGTCACGTTAGTCTTCTGTTCATGTAACAAAAGAGTGGAGATAAAAAAGGAGGACATATTTAATTGACTTATGATTTCAAAGGTTTTAGGTATATTGTGACAGAAAGGCATGTTGGAAAAAGTTGCTCACTCTTGATGGCCAGTCAGTGGGGAGTGAGAGAGTCTGGGCACATAATATTAAAGTTCATTTGGTTTGCCCCTCACCACCTATTTCTTCCAATATCACCTATCAATAACCAAATGAGGTATCAAATCATCAGTGAGTTAATTCATTATTGAAGTTAGCAAACTTGTGACCCTATGAATTTCAGTGGTGTCACTAGGAACAACCTTTCAACATTTGAGCCCTTTAGGGAGTGGTTCATGTCTTAAGTAATATCTAATATTATGTCTTAACACAATATCTAATAAAAGAAGACTTGAAACGAAAATAAATACCCAAATGCCAGATGCTGATGAGTAATGTGCCAAATGATCATTTCACCAAATTGATAACTTGCCAGATCTAGCAATTTACCAAAACCTATAATTTGTGTTTAATGAAAAAATGAATGCATGTACTTATGTATATGCATTAATATGCATCCATTTGATAATATGGTTAAGAGATTTCTGGATATGTTTCATAATTACTTTTCTTACAAATGATACAAAATTGGTTCAAAAAGTTTATGTTTAAGACAACATTCCTTAAAATGTTGATAAGAAGATAGTTATAGTATATATTAATTGGATAAACTCAAGACTGTTCCTTAAGACATACTTACATCAATGTAACTAGAAAATGTCACAAAGTGATCCTGTAAGCTTTAATGTCATTGGAAACCACCCAGAATAGTCACATGAACCTTAATCTTAGCCATTTGAAATCTTGTTAAATCACAGATTCTGCACCTACAGCTCTGTATGGAACTTCGGATTGTGCATTTCTAAAGCTTCAAGTCGATGATTTTGTATCAGACTACATTGTGAACAGTATGTATTTATATGAAACTAGCTTTCAGTGAGTTGATATGTTGTTGACTGAATTAGAATCACACATACATAACACATTTCACACCTTCTATTACATTAACCTTTGTTTTAGACATTCTGTATAAAGATTTCCCTTAGCTATTACTATAACTCATCTTTAAACATATAACAGATTTGCATGATGAGACAACAGAAAAAAGATACTTTGTTATTTGTCAGTCATCTAAACAGTTTGAAGAAAGCAGTGATAGCATCTGCTGTACTGTCTAAGTCAGCCTAAGCTCTCAGCATAAAATATGTTCATATATATTTTAACAATTAGAAACATGCATACTTAGAGTTGTTGCATAATAATGGAGCTTTAGCAATTCACTGACAGCTTGAAGTACCTGTTTTTATTGCATTTGATTAAATATGTTCATGTTAGAGTTTTTGAAAAGTAAGATAGAGATATGTTATCCATTATAATTTTTTACCTAACTTATCTTGATAAAATTTATTATTGGTATCAGAAAGAAAATGCATATGACCATTACAGCTGTGGAAAATACTAAATTATATTGATGGTATTAAATTTCACTTGGAGAAAAGTGCTTTTCATTTATTTTTAAGTATCTAGTAAAATATGTGACTAATACAGCTGAATTCTAGGTTTTGCAAAGTTCGGTAGGCATTAACCTTGCCATTGTCTCTGAAACAATGGAGGAGCTTCAAATAATCCAAATACCTAAGTTACTTTTCAAAGTAGCAAAATCTGAATAACTGCATAATTTAGTTCCCTGTAAATGTTCTAGTGTTTAGAAAGAGTAATAACAGTCTAGAGTTTTCTTTAAGTGTTTACTAAGTTTCAGAATTTACATCATACATGATGTGGATTTTTCCAATTCTTTGACTTTACATAAATGTCTTTATTTCTATTTCCTGAATATGCCTTTATACAGGAATCTAAATGATGTATACACTTCTGCTTCTTCCTGTTCTTTTGATCACTTATATGTGGAACCATCTGCTAAATTGGCATAATTCTTGCATATATATTAGGTTAAAGCATACACTCCAAATATACTAAAACCTGGGTAATGGTTCTAAGGTCATTGTTTATTTTATAATAAAACTAAGATTCTTCCAGACAGCAGTTACTATTTGAGCCTTATGTCTTTGACATGGTTTCACATGCAATCATTGAACAGGAAACAAGTATATAAGTCATGGAAATTTAAACTAAACATATAATCAGTTCAATTCATCCTAATTGACACTTTGGTTATGGTGAGTAGGTCCATTTAAAACGGTTACGATTAGACACAAGAGACTTCACCATTATTACTTTCAAAGGTCATACTAATTTTCTGAATCAAAATCATACAAAGGTGCCAAAAATTGAAACATTTAACAAGGAACAAATATGCTGGGTGTATAGGCTTTTAATGTGTATGTTATAATGTGCTTATATGTGTGTATGTATGTATGTATGTATGTATGTATGTATGTATACACACATATATTCTCCGCAGGAGAATAAGCATCATAAGAGCACTCCTGTGAATTAAGTTGTATCTACCAGTATGACACTTGACCTAGTATATTAATAAATTTAACTGATATGCAAATACTTTGGGGGAAAACGCATATGGGATGGATCTAGCAGAAGAAAACAGCATTTTCTCCATGTGTATGTGGTGGAGATAGAACTCAGAGTTTTGTGAATGACAAGCAAGAGTTCTACCAATGAGCTACACCTTTTGACCTCAAAGCAATTATCTTAATTCACAGACTAGCAAAACCTAAATAGTAAAATAGTAAAAAAGAGATGATAAAATTAGCAATAGGAAAATAAAGGCAAAGAAAACATTCAGTAACAGATAAATAGAAAGAATAAAGTCATAAATCAGAAAGTCTATCTGATAAAATGTTCATGTTACTCTAGAATGAGTTTTGTGTTGGAGCATATACATATTATCTCTTCTTTTTCTGAAAAAAAACTTTAACATACAATGAATGCGATAATGATTGAGAAAGATAATAACATCGGAAAAAGAAAGTATGAGAAAATGAATAAGACCAAAAAGCACTTTTTTTTCCAAGACAGGGATTCTCTGTGTAGGTATGGCTGTCCTAGAACTTGCTCAATAGACCAGGCTGGCCTCAGACTCAGAGCTCTCACCTGCCTTTGTCTCTTGAGCGCTGAGATTAACAAAACTACACATTAAAATAAACTTTTGTTTTATTATTTTGTTTGCTTGTGTTTTGCCTGCATGCATGTCTGTGCCCCATGTTTATGAAATGACCTTGGGAACCAGAGAAGATAGCAGATCCTCTGGCACTGGAGTTACAAATGGTTGTGAACTTCCATGTAGTGCTGGGATGGGGGATGTCCTTCTGTATATATGTTTCTCTTATTGGTTGATGAATAAAACACTGTTTGGCCAGGAGCCAGGCAGAAAGTATACATGGGGCAAGGAGACAGGAGAATTCTGGACAGAGAGGAAGGCAGAGAGAGGCCACCAGGGAGATGCCATGTAGCAGCCAAAAGGAGTAACATGCTGGAGCATTACAGGTAAGCCATAACCTTGTGGCAATACATAATTTAATAGGAAAGGTGTAATAACTAAGAGAGAGCTAGCCAATAAGAAGCCTGAGCCATCAGTATAACGGTTTATAATTAATATAAGTTGTGTGTTTATTTGGGGCTGAAGGATGGTGGGTCCAGGCAGAACAGAAATTCTCATCTACAGTGCTGGAAGTTGAACCTGGGTCCTCTGGAATAGCAGCCAGTACTCTCAACTGCTGAGCAATTTCTCTAGACCCCTCCCCCAAGTGCTTTTGTAAAAGACATACGTAAGAGAGTAAAGTGATACTTGAATTAGTGAAATGAGGATAAAGTAATAATGTATTAAGATTGTTTCATTAAATTTGATTTCACCAATTTTCAGTTCTAAATTGTTAACCAAACATTTCTGTTCAGCTTGTATCACTTTGGAGAAAGGATATAAAAGAACTAGCTAATGAAATAGAGAAGGGTTAATTGTGAAGTATAAGTCATATACTACTATCTTGAAGCATAAGTCATATACAATATAATATAGTCATAGATATGTTTTTAAAAGCATAACATACCAAATTATAATAGAAAGGAAAAATAAGAACATGTTTTATAATAACCATGCTTTGATGTGGTTAATGTTTTTCAAGAACATGTTTTAACATGTATAACATGTTATATATATATATATATGAGTAATTTATAACAAACTACAACATATGTTTAAGTGGATATCAGTTTAATAATGTACATATCCATTATTATAATCAGTATGGATACTGGTAGCTACAGACTAACGCAGAGGAGCTTATGTCTTATTCAAACACACATTCAGCATTGCTTTTGGATGTGATTTTCCTGAAAGTTAAACTCTTGGTATATTTCCCCAAAAGATCACGAATCAAAATATGATCTCCTTTGAGTTTGATTTCTGTATAGAAATTGTATTTTTAGAAAATTCAGTACAAGTGTAATGCTTCACAATGGCCACTTTTCTGGTATGTTATAAGTTTCTAGGTGTAAATACTTACAAGTAGGATTTTATCTGCATGACTGTGGGTGAAGACATTAAAACTTTTGAGATATAAAACATGTGTTCTATGTCAGGGCCATGATCATTGTAGGATATTTGTTGTATTTGTCCCATCAAGTACAAGTATCATGGCAAAATCATTGTGAAAATTAGAAATTTTCTCTTTTGAAAATGATGCTTGGTGGATTCTCTGATTAATGTTTTGCATCAACCACAGATACAGGGAATTACTATTGCTTGTGGTACTTTCAAAGTTAATATTCTCTATGCCTGCTAAAGTGTTGAGACCCAGATGAGGAGCTGCTTTTCATTTTAAGGAGCAGATAGACTGGGGAGGGCATCAATTATAGAGGAGCTTAATTATATCTTACTTAGCTGTTCTTTGGGGAGACAGTTACCAACATTCTGGAATTCAGACCTCTCTCATTTTAAGAAGTACCCTTTAAACAATGCAACAATTAGTTTTTTAAGTGACTCTTACATGATAAGGCCATCTGATCATTTTTAAAAATCAAGGTGAGAAAAACTGATTCTCAGCTCCATATACTAAGGACCCATCTCATGATCAAACACTTAAGTACTTACTAAATCTCCAAATCAGAACATTTTCCCACTTTATATCTTTGAAGCAGTGGAATGTCAGCACAACCCATTTGTTGAGACTCTCTGTTTATTCTTAGAGAGAAATAATGGAAATTACTAGAACTAAAAACACAGTTCCATGGTTCTTACTCTCCCAACAGGAAGGCAAAAATCATAAAAAATGCCTTTGGCTTGTATCAGGGAAGTGATAATTCCATTGACTTTTTCTCTTTATATTAGCAAGAATCCATGATAAATGGAATCATTTATTTATAATCATTCTTTTCTTCCTACCCGTGCAATGAATTCTCAATATACTCCTAGTCTAACTGACGTCATATGGTTTGCTTTGGTGAAAGAATTGTGATCAAAATTCTGATTATGAGAATTCTAAATTATAAGCATCAAAAAACCACCAAGAGTTTCCACTGGTATTCTTGCAGACATATTCTCTATAAGAATAAGAAGACTAACTGTTGGGCAACTATTGGTGTCAGAATGAAGAGATGTCTAAAGTACATATGCTGTGAACTGTAGCCGGAAGCTAAGTCAGGCAAGCCCAGTCTAATTAATTTGACAAATGTGCCTTTAAACCTGTAAGAAGAAAAAAGAAAGAAATATTTATATCTTTAAGTCATTGAAAATTGGTGTGTCAGAATTAATAGGGTCATTGTTATGTAGTGTTAATATGGAGCATATAAATGATATACTTTAATAGAATGAACATCCAATATCATGAGGTAAATAAAACACTGCAGACAAAGTCCTGATGTACTAAGTACTGGATGCACTCCTTGGGAAAGAAGTTCTGATTCTGAAACCAATAAGGATGCTTGGGGTTAAAATATTAATGAGAACTCAGGTAATATGAAGTGATGATAACCAGGAGAAATTTCCTAGGTTTGATTTATTTTAAAAATAATTAAATGTTCTCTAAAAAATAAGCATCAAATGGAAAAAAGCTGCTCTATATCAATACTGTGTCTTATTTTGAATACAGGAAGATCTGAACTATAGGATAATGTTGGGAAAGATTCCTTCCCAAACATTATAAGCTTTCTTGGAAGAATAATGCTATTGATGCCCTTCCCAATGTCTTCTCTCTTTAAAATTTATTCTAAAAGTAAAACCACTGAAAACCAGGAAAATAAAACTAATTTGGAATGCAGTAAAATGATATTCCATGTGTATTAAAAATTGAGGATAATCTGCACCAGATAGAGGCAGTGTGGTATGAATTGTAATGGAGCCCATATTGGAGAGCTGATTTCAAGTTAATTAGCACTTAGAGACATGGTAATGAAACATGAACAGTCATGCTGGAATGAAGGGAATCATTTACACAGCTGAAGGGAATACTTGGATTGTCAATTGAAGTCACCATGGAGAACCTTATTAAATTAAGTCTAATGAAAGAATGGAATGAAAGTCCATCAACTACACCTTCATCAACATTTTAAATTTACTAGCATTATGAAATATTTTCAAGATTAAAAGTACACTTAAATTTGGTATATAGCTTTCATTTTCCCCCCAGAAATTGAGATAAAGAAGGATAGACTTGATCTGCACAAACTTGCACAGAAGCAGATTTAGTTCTAGAGTACAGGATCCTAAGTCTTCTACTTTGTGGTTTTTAATTCATTTTCATTATTCTAGATTGTAATAATTGAATCAAGTTATCTTAAAATGTTTTATTCCTTAAATTTCCTACCTACTTGAAAGTTTTATATTTTCTTAAGGGATGGATACTAGATTTAGATCATTAATTTCTCCACTTTCTAATCTGTTAAAGGATTTTAAAATTATTTTTGTTTATTACTATTATTATGGATTTGTAATATTTTTCCTCAATATATGTTTTTATTTAAATTAGAAACATGAGTGATTCACATATCAATCCCAGCTCCCTCCCCACCCCTCCTCCCTTGTCCTTCCACTAACCCCCCAGCCCCCCTCGCCATCCCCACATCATTCCTCAGGGAGGGTGAGACACTCCTTGGGGGGGATCTCCAAAGTCTGTCATTTCATCCAGGGCAGGACCTAGGCCCTTCCCCATGAGAGAGCAACCCCTTATTTGGAATGGGCTCCCAAAGATCATTCATACACCATGGTAAACACTGATCTACTACACAAGGCCCCAGTGATTTCTGTGGCCTCCTCACTGTCACTACATTCATGGAGTCTAGATCAGTCCCCTGTTGGCCTCTCAGCCATCAGTCTGGGATTGAAGAGCTCCCCCCTTATCCAGTCAGCTGTCTTTGTGGGTTTCACCATCATGGTCTTGACCCCTTTGCTTATCACTCCTCCATCTCTGTCATTATGTTCCAGGAGTTCAGGTAAGTGTTTAGCTGTGGGTATCTGTCTCTGCTTCCACCAGTCACTGGATGAAGGGTAGTCGTCAACCTTATCATTAAGGAGGGGCTATTAATGTAGTCTATCCACTATTGTTTACTTTGCCAGTGGGTGTTATGCTTGTATATCTCTGGAGATCTCACTAGTGTCAGCTCTCTCCTCAAGCCTATAATGACTTGATCTATTATGGTATCTCTCAACCTGCTCTCCTCTATTCTTACCTTGACTCAACCTTCCTGCTCCCCCATGCCTTCTTCTCCCCTCCTCTTATCCACCTCTCTTTTTCCTGGTTCCCTCTCCCCTCCCACGATGTTCCCAATCTGCTCAGGAGATCTTGCCTCATTCCACTTCTCTGGGGTATCATGCATCTCTTTTGGGAACCTCCCTGTTTCCCAGACTCACTGGCACTGGGATTGTAGGCTGACACTCCCCTGATCCATATCTAAAATCCATATATGAGTGAGTATATATCATGTTTGTCTTTTTGTGTCTGGGTTACCTCACTCAGGATGGTTTCCTCTAGTGCCTTCCATTTGCCAGAGGGCTGATCTCCAAAATTTACAAAGAACTCAAGAAGCAAGTCTCCAAAACACCAAAGGATCCAATTAAAAAGTGGGCTGCAGAACTAAATAGAGAATTTTCAATAGAGGAGCCTAAAATGGCTGAGAGGCACTTGAGAAAGTGCTCAACATCCTTAGCCATCTGGGAAATGCAAATCAAATCAACTCTGAGATACCATCTCACTCCTGTCAGAATGGCTAAAATCAAAAACACCGAAGACAAATTATGCTGGAGAGAATGTGGTGAAAGGGGAACACTCTTCCACTGCTGATGGGAGTGCCAACTTGTACAGCCACTTTGGACATCAGTATGGAGATTCCTTGAAAAATGGGAATAAACCTACCACAAGACCCAGCAACTCCACTCTTAGGCATATATCCAAAAGATGCACATTCATACAACAAGGATGTCTATTCCACTATGTTTATAGCAGCATTATATATAATAGCTAGATCCTGGAAGCAACCTAGATGCCCCACAACTGAAGAGTGGATAGAGAAAATGTGGTACATTTACACAATGGAGTACTACTTAGCGGAAAAAACAATGGATTTGTAATATTTTAAAACTTCATTTCATTTCGTAAAGGAGAAAATATTTGAGAACAGGAATTTGTATAAATGTATTTTTCTCAGTAGTTTTTTTGCATTTCCCTGATAACTTAGAAAGTTGAACATTTCTTTAAATGTTTCTCAGACACTGGAGTTTCCTCTTTTGAGAATTCTCTGTTTAGGTCTGTATACCATTTTAATTGGGCTATTTGTTTTTATGATGTCCTGTTTTTGTGAAAAAATATATGATACATATATACCATATATATATTAGCTCTCTATAGTATGTGTAATAGGTTTAAAAAATCTTTTCCCATTCTGTAGGCTACATCTTTGTGTAAATGATGGTGTCTTTTGTCTTACAGAAACTTTACAGTTTCATGAGGTCTCATTTATTAGTTGGTGTTTTTAATGCCCATGCTAACAATGTTTGTTCAAAAAGTGTTTTACTGTGCCAATGAATTCAATATTCCCCCCCCTACTTTCTCTTTTATCAGATTCATTGTATCTGACCTCATCCTGAGTTCTTTGGTCCATTTTGGAGTTGAGATTTGTGTAGAATAGGAAGTATGAATCTACTTTTTATTCTTATACATGAAGCCATCCAATTTGACTAGCACCATTTGTTGAAGATGCTATCTTTTCTCCAGTGCGTATTTTTCCTAAAAAAAATAATCATTATACATGTGTGGAATTATGTCTTGTTCTCCAGTTCAGTTCCATTGATCTAAATGTCTGTTTTTGTGCCAATACCATGCTTCTATATTTTATTATTACAGCTCTGTAGTATTGTTTGAGGTCTGGGATGGTGATACTTCCCGTAGTTATTTTATTATTCAGGATTATTTTAGCCATCCTAGTGTGTGTGTGTGTGTGTGTGTGTGTGTGTGTGTTTCTACATGAAGCAGAAAATTGTCCTTTCAAGAGATGTAAAGAATTGTGTTGGAAGTTTGATGGGGATTACATTGAATCTGTAGATTGCTTTTGATAGGATTGACATTTTTACTATATTAGTCCTACTGATCCATGAGCATGGGAGATCTTTCTGTCTTCTAATATCTGTTTCAATTTCTTTCTTCAATGTCTTAAAGTTTTTATTGTACAAGTTCCTAAGTCTGCGAATTTGTTTTTGACTAATTTGTGAAGTTTTATCATTATTTCTTTTCAGACTGTTACATTTCCTTTATTTACCTCCTTCCTTCCTCTGACCTCTTACCATTGTCTCACCATTTTGTGAAGTTCTTTTAATTTGTTCACTCAGTTTTTCTCTCTGGTCTTATATGGATTGCGGAGAGTGTGTCAAGTTGTCTTCAAATTCACTGATTATTTTCCTTTTTGTTAATCATTTTAGAAATATTTTTGAGAAATTCATCCGTGAGCACTATATCCATGTTACTCCTGCTTCTCCCTCTAAGATCCTCCCATAACCCCTCCAAATTCATGATCTTTCCTGTAATTATATTGCTACAATATATACATTATATAACATGTATATGCGAACATTTATATGCAACATACTAAGTCTGTTTAACATTATTATTATTATTATGTGCATGTGTCCAGAATTAACCACTTGGAGCAGCACAACCTATGAAAGAGCTAGTCCTTGAAGGAAACAGAGAGTCTCTCTGTCTCTCTCTCTCTCTCTCTCTCTCTCTCTCTCTCTCTCTCTCTCTCATCATTGACCACCTGTAGCTATTCTTCTAGGGTGGGACCTTGTGGAATTTTCCCAAGTCATCAGTTATTTTTTGTGTCATATCCACTTTAGTACTGAACTTTTTCTACAAGGTGAGTTTTAAAATTTTTCTCACTGTGATTTTTATAACTGTTATACTTTTTATACTTTCAATTTATGTTTTTATAATTCTTCCTTATTTCCATTTTCCATGAGAATTTATACTTGATTTTTGACGTATTTTGGTCATGGAGTTTATCACAACAATAGAAAGCAACTAAGGTACTGGTATTGAAAGGGTACCCTTGCATCTAACCTTTTAAATTTACTTAATATTGTCATTTAATTTATTAACTTGTTCACTTATTCAGCAAGAAAATACTTATGAAACATTTATCAATAAAATAGTCTTGTGATTTTTCAGCAGTTGTTGTGAGTCAAGTACTGAGCCAACACTGAGAATAGAGAAGCTAAACTGATTCTAGTCAGATTAAATTGAGTAAGAGCTCAGAAAGAGTATTGTTTTAGTGGTGTAACTAAGTACAAAAATGTAACTAGGGGAACACTAGACTTTCAAGTCTGTAGTCTATCTTTTCTGATTCTGAGTTAGATCTTTTGTTTTGTTATGAATTTGATATCATGGCAATTGTAAAAATTCCAGGAATCTTTGATCCATCCTCATATTTACAACTTCTATATTGTTATTTTGTAGTTGCTACCATTCAGAAGTGGAGTATATTACCTTACCCCATGAATATCATTTGTCTTGTGACTTGCTCTTGTCAATAGGTTTCAGTGGGAGTGTTAGTGAGCCAGCTTAAAGATTAGAGTTCAAGAAACCTTGAGTACTTCTTGTTCTTTTAGTTCTTTTATTTTCTATGGTTCTGGGGGCTGTCAGGGTAGAAAACAGTGATTTCCAGCAGGCTTTCATAGGCCGTTCACTTGGCTGGTTGATTGTATGTCTCTCTCATCCACTACATATAAGTATTTGAAGGGACAGGGATGTTTGTTTTCATAGCCTTTTGAGTCTTAGAAATTGTTTGCTGTGTAGCAATAGATAGCAAGTACTAATAGAAATGAGGAGTAGTCAAATGATCAACATTGATGAAATGAAGCCCAAAGGAGGCAGAAACAAATGTGTTGTTATAAAACTACAATTTACTACTAGTATAGAATTAATTTTTCTTGAACAAAAAGAATGCCAAATATGATTAACATATGAGAGCATTTAAAGTAAAGAAACAATTTTCAAGTAGACTGAACAGGCATATGGCTCTTTTCTTTGAAAAGGCTTAATTAAAATTAAGTAATGACCACTTTTTATTTCTCTAAAGAGTACATTACTTTCCTTAAATAGTATCTGGAAAGCAGCAGGAGAAAGAGTAAGAGTAATCATTACATAGTTTTGACTTAATGAAAAACCTTTGATTGGATAATTTATTTTAGCCTTGATATTATACATTCTGAGTTATTTTTCAAATGTCCAATAATTAACTAATCTTAGCAATAGCCTTGTGAATTTCAAGAACTACTGCCTACTTTGCACACTGGGTATTTAATCACAAATAAGAACTTTTAGTAATACAAACAGTTCTTACAAAAGAAGACCTTTATGCATTGCCATGATATGGGAAATGATGGAGAGTGGTGTCAACCTATTTCTTTCTTTTTCTGAAAAATGTCAGTAGACAATTTCATCCCACTGTATTTTTGTTATGACAGGATTTAATTTACTACTGGCTTTTCTCTGACACATTTCTGGGTCATTTCAGGAGCAGAGGATTATAATTTGGTGGGTGGATGCAGAGGCCTTTTTACTGCAATAAAAGAAAAAGGGTAATAGGAGTCAGAACATATTAATGAAGGGTTAGTAATAACCAAGAGATAGAGAAACTGAAGAGAAATTCTTTATTCATCATATCTTCTTTCCATTCGCTCCACGACCTCCATATTTATTGTGTTATCTGAAATGTAGTGCTACACGTGTAATTAAGAATGGGTTCTATGTGTGCTCTTTACTTGCAAACATGTGGTTGCTACTATGGCAACAGCAAAGGAACCAGCAGAAGAGTCACTCTCTGATTAATGTAATTACACAGCAAGCTCTATAATACCCTTAAACACCATTTATTTCTGCATGAAGAAGACATTAAAATGGGTATTATGTTTAGCAAGCTAACATCTCTAAATTCTTTAGGAACACGTGATTTTTATGGCATGATTAATCTTCTTCATTCAAGATCATAGCCTAGGAGTAGCTATCTTGTGCTTTGGCTCAATTCAATTCTTCAGAATAATTACTGAGTGCCAACTCTATGGCCATAGGAATTCAGGCCTGCAAGTGTCACAACAATATGCCTGGTATGATCTTCGCTCTTGACGACTTGGGGTTAACAGACAGATTGTTAGCAATAAAATATTATTTTTTACCAGTAGGATATTGCAACAAACTAGAAAACACTACTGATCTTTATGAGCTGGTAGAAGAAGGTGGCACTCTCAGATTTTATAAGCTGTGAAAAATTTAATGAAGGCACAGTTTGCAATATGTAGACAGGGTACAAAGACCACAAAGATAGGGGAGGATCCCAAGAGATAGTTATAACAAGATGCCATCACCACTTAAGGGAAAAGTAATAACTGGAACCTGGAGCAAGAGTTGATAGAATCTGTGATTTTAAGTTGAGGACTTCCCATCATAGTGATTCCACAAGGAAACTCAAAATAAATATCCTGACCTTTTTCTTGCTGTTGCACTCTGATATTTTTCTATGTTCTTATTGTCTGAATCCTCCAGGATATCAAAGCTTGAGGAAATCCATTGGTATAGTTATTATGTTTCAATTTCCTAAGCCACAAAACAAGTGGACAAGAATACTGAGTAGATTTAAAGAGGGGAAGGCGAAGAATATCATCACAGTTGTATACAAATGCACATATTAAATATGAGGATATATATAAAACACACACATATATACATATATATATATATCACAGAAAACTTGCCTATATAGGAAATCTTTTGTATCATCTTTTGCTCACTTTCAAGCAGGTCTCTATACATCTATATTATAGATGACACATCAGTTTGATACCTTGATTTCCTCTAGTATTATAAAATGATGTTTGTTTTCCTGACAGTTACTGATTGTAGTTCTTTATATATCCTAGATAGTAATCATTTGTCAGATGTATAGTTGGAAGAGACTTTTCTCCCATTTTGTAAATTACCTCTTCACTAAATTATGAGTTTCTTTTTCTATATACATAGCCTTTTAGTTTCATGAAGTCTCTTTTATAAATTATTGAGCTTATTTCCTAAACAACTGGAATCCTATTCAGAAAGCACTTTCCTGATCCTGTATCCTGAAGTCCAGTTCATACTCTTTCATCTAGATTCATCAGTTATCAACCTGTGGGTCACAACTGTTTTTGGGGTCAAACAACCCTTTCACAAGGGTCACATATCAGATATCCTGCATATCAGATATTTAAATGATGAATCCTAACAGTAGCAAGATTACACTTATGAAGTAGCAATGAAAATAATTTTATGGTTGGGGTCACCACAACATAAAGCACTGTATAAGAAGGATCACAGCATTAGGAAGGGTGACAACCACTGTCAAAATTTCAGCATGTCAGGTCTTTTGTTAAACACTGTGACCCATTTGAAATTGAGTATTGTGTGTAGTGAGAGATAGGGATCCAGATTCAATATTTTACACTTAGTGATGTGCCTAGTTTTTCAAGCACTATTTATTTATAGAGGCTTTCTATCCCCTAACTAGTGTTTTTTTGAAGTTATATGCCTATAGATGAATGAATTTGTATCTAAATCTTCAATTCTATCATTGTGCTAGTACAATAGTGTTTTTAAATATACTGTATGTGGTTTTAAGATCTCCCATGCTCTTGGGTAGGTAGGATCAGCATAATAAAAATGGCAATCTTACCTAAAGCAATATTCAGATTTAATGCAATCCCCATTAAAATCCCAGCACAATTCTTCACAAACCTTTAAAGAACAATAATCAACTTTTTATGGAAAAACAAAAGACCCAGCATAGCCAAAACAACCCTGTTCAACAAGGCAACACCTGGAGACATCACCATCCCTGACTACAAGATCTATTACTGAGCTATCTATAGTCCTGAAAAAAGCTTGGTATTGGCACAAAAATAAACATATAGACCAATGGAATCAAATTGAACACACCAACATTAACCCGTACACGTATGAACACCTGATCTTTGACAAAGAAGCTAAAATTATACAATGGAAAAAGAAAAGTATCTTCAACAAATGGTGCTGGCATAACTGGAGGCTGATGTAGAAGACTGCATATAGATCCATGTCTATTGTCATGCACAAAACTTAAATCCAAATGGATCAAAGACCTCAACATAAATCCAGCCATACTAAACCTGTTAGAAGAGAAAGTGGGAGGTACCCTTGAAGGAATTGGTACAGGAGACCGCTTCCTAAACGTAACTCCAGTAGCACAGACACTGAGATCGACAATTAATAAATGGGACCTCTGAAACTGAGTAGCTTTTGTAAGGCAAAGGACATAGTCAACAAGACAAAAAGGCAAACCACAGATGGGGAAAAGACAATCACTAACCCCTTATCTGACAGAGGCTGATCTCCAAAGTTTACAAAAAAACTCAAGAAGCAAGTCTCCAAAACACAAAAGGATCCAATCAAAAAGTGGGGTTAGGAGGCCTAGGTAATCTATAGGACCTTGGGTAGTATTTATCCCTGGCATACAAATAGACTTTGAGTGCCCATCCCACAATGAGGGATGCTCTCTCAGACTGGACTCTTGTGGGAGGGCCTAGGCCCTGCCCTGGATGAAATGAAAGACATTAGAGATCCACCATGGCAGGCCTCACCCTCCCTGGGGATCAGAGTGGAGATTGGGTGGGGAAGTGGGGGGCCTGGTGGGGAGGGCTGGGGAGGAGGGGAGAGAGGGAGCTGGGATTGACATGTGATACAAGCCTGTTTCTAACTTAAATAAAAAGATAGAAAACAGTGGGGTACAGAACTAAATAGATAATTCCCAGTAGAGGAGTCTAAAATAGCTGAGAGATGCTTAAGAAAGTGTTCAACATCCCCAGCCATACGGGAAATGCAAATAAAAACAACTCAGAGATTCCATCTTATTCTTGTCAGAATGGCTAAAATCAAACTCCAATGACATTTTATGTGGGAGAGGATGTGGAGAAAGGGGAACACTCCTTCACTGCTGGTGGGAATGCTGACTTGTACAGCCACTTTGGAAATCAGTGTGGAGTTTCCTCAGGAAAATGGGAATCAGTCTATCACAAGACCCAGCATTTCCATTCTTAGGTGTATACCCAAAAGATGCACATTCAAACAACAAGGACGTCTGTTCTGCTATGTTCATAGCAGCATTATTTGTAATAGTCAGAACCTGGAAGCAACCTAGATGCCCCTCAACTGAAGAGTGGATAAAGAAAATTTTGTACATTTACACAAGGAGTAATATTCAGTGGAAAAAGAAAACAATGGAATCTTGAAATTTGCAGGCAAATGGAAGGCCCTAGAAGAAACCATCCTGAGTGAGGTAACCCAGTCACAAAAAGAGAAACATGGTATGTATTCACTCATATATGGATTTTAGACATGAATCAGGGGAGTGTCAGCAGAGAGTCAGGGAAACAGAACCTTCATCCAGTGACTGATGGAAGGAGAGGCAGACACCCACAGCTAAACACTGAACTGAACTCCTGGAATCCAGTGACAGAAAGAGAGAACTGATGAGCAAAGGAGTCAAGACTGGGTTGGTTTAACCCACAGAAACAGTTGACCTGAACAAGGGGGAGCTCTTGGGCCCCAGATTGATGGCTGGTGGACAGCATGGGAGTGACCCTGACCCCCTGAATGTGGGTGTCAGTGAGGAGGCCTAGGTAATCTATGTGGCCTTGTGTAATACTTATCCCTGGCATACAAATAGACTTTGAGTGCCCATCCCACAATGAGGGATGCTCTCTCTGCCTGGACTCTTGAGGGAGGGCCTAGGGCCTTCCCTGGATGAAATGACAGACACTGGAGATTCACCATGGTGGGCCTCTCCCTCCCTGGGTATCAGAGTGGAGATTGGGTGGGGAACTGGGGGGCCTGGTGGGAAGGGTTGGGAAGGAGGGGAGAGAGAGGGAGCTGGGATTGACATGTGAAACTAACTTGTTTCTAACTTAAATCAAATAATGGAAGAGGAAAAAGTATTCCCTCTTACCCTCATTACTTCTCCATTCCCTATACTTCTTCTTCTCATAGTCATGAGGTTTTCTTGTTGTTCAAGCATAAAAGTGACTCTCAAAATGCCCTTGTAAATGAATCAATGAAGTAGATATATCAAAGATAAGAATGACAAAGAGGAAGATAGTGCTGGAGAAACCTGCAGAAACATTTGACCTGATCTAGTGAGAGCGTGGAGACCCTAGTTGTAAAGTTGGGGAACCAGCATTGGACTGAGCCAAGCTCTCTGAATGTGGGTGCCAGCTAGGAGGACTGAACAGTCTATGGAACCTCCAGCAGTGGAGCCAGTGTTTATCACTAGTGCACAAATGGACTTTGGAAGCCCATTCTCTATGGAGGGACCCTATTGAAGCCCAGATACGTAAAATAGGGCCTAGGCCCTCCCAGAAATGATGTGATGGACTTTGATGACCCCTCATGGAGGGCCTCATTATCCTTGGGGAGTAGGTGGGGGGTGAGTTAGGAGGACTCATTGGGGGACATGGGAGGATAGAAGAGTGAGGGAATGGGGCGATTGATATGTAATATTAGAAAAGTTATTATAAATAAATTAACAATAAAAAAGAAAGAAAAATGGGAAAAAGCTCTGAATTAAATGAAGCTTAGAAATTTTGATAGTTCTCTATAACAACCTCTAAGAAAGGATAAGCACAAAATGAATTTTCTGAGATAGGTCTGGATTTATATTTTTGTCTTATTGACCATTCACTAACCATCAAAATGTCAACATCTCAAAGTGCTTCTCAGACTCTTATTTTTCATCAGGAAGCAACAATACACCAATGTAGTGATAAGTTAGACATAGTCAATAATCATATTGACTGACCCAGTGACTTAAAAGGTTGAGTTTTTTGAAGAAGCACACTAACAGAGAATCATGTATAAGAGGTTTATTGAAGTATTTTCATAAAGTCATTATCAGAGCATAAGAAAAGGAAGGAGAACTAGGAAGAAGCAGTTGAATTATCAGGTACAGCTAACGAGTTCAAACGTGCCTGAAATGGGGAGTGAGGACTGAGAAAACAAGAGACAAGAGGCAGAAGATAGAGTCAGGATGGCGCTCCATGAATACTGCAGATGTCCCAAGTTGATTACTCAAGTGAATACTGCAGATGTCCCAAGTTTATTACTCAGTGCTCTTATATACCCCAAGGAATAGTAGAAGGTAAAAAACTTCCTTACCAATACACAAGGAACAATTAAACATGATTACCTTCCCAGAACACAAAACATCTGGTCACTACACCCTAAGTCAAACATCCTGTAATCTGATCTTGAGGGTCAAGACATCTAGTAGCCAACCTTGGGCCAAACATCCTGCAGTTTAACCTTGAGGAGCAAGAATAGTTTTAAACTCTCTGACCTTAAGTCAAGATGGAACAGAGTCAATAACAATGTGTCCCAACATTGAATGTTAGCACAGCTCCAAAATAGGTGTCAAACAACACCATAAGAAGCTCTGAAGTAGAAGTAAACACTCAAGGTTGCCTTACTTTACAGAACATAGGCTATCTATGTCTTTATACTTTTCCATAATCTTCATTGGATAGTTTGCCCCTGGGAATGACACGTAGCCTTAAACAAAGCAGCTATTTGCAACTGAGGAGAATTTATGTGGGGAGCTGACAGCCAAAGACTGTCTCATGTCCACATTCCCAGAAGCTGGAGGAATGAGTTCTTTGGTCCTAAAGATGGATTTGGATGGCATAACACAGCGTCTACTATACTTAGAATGAATTCACAGACCTGTTCTAAAGTTTGTATCAGGGATGGTTGAAATGTTTGACTTGAGAAACCAAGTACTTGGAAAGAAAGTAAAGCAAAAGATACTTAAATGACCTTGTATTGTATCATGAGGTACCACAGATAAGACTAGAGGGAACACTTATCTCTAAAACAGCAACACATGGTTCAAGATGTAGCCTGTGTGAATATTACTTATCAGGAATGGTAATGATGGATTGAACCAATTTGAAATCTTTTTGGTACGTAGAGTAAAACCCCAAAATGAAAGAGCAAAGACATTTTGTAAAGCAATAGAACTTAAAAGATATACAAAAAGAAGACTGACAGTGGAGTCCCTGAAGCAATTTGGACAACAGAATCCAGGTATAAGGAGCGGTTGGAAAACATACAGAGAAGGCGAGGCCAATGCAATCATCAATGCCAGACATAAGCTCACACTCTTTTTTTTTTTTTTTTGGCTTTTACGAGACATGGTTTCTCTGTATTGTTTTGGAGGCTGTCGGTCCAGCCTGGCCTCGAACTCACAGAGATTCGCCTGTCTCTGCCTCCCGAGTGCTGGGATTAAAGGCGTGTGCCACCACCGCCCGGCTAGCTCACACTCTTAGTGACTAATAAAGTGTAATTTAGAACACTATTTAGATCTTTTCTGCTTTAACAAAAACTGGTTTCAACTATCCGACAGTGCCCTCCTAATCTCCCTGTGAATCAGAATCAACTGAAGAGCTTCAAGAAAAACACATTGTTGGTCCCTGGGCTCACCCTTGGAAGTTCTGTTCCAGTAATTCTGATCAGAGACATTGAGTCTATATTCTCGAAAAACTATGTAGGTAATTATGATGAAAGAGGTCAACATACCTGTATTTAAGAATCACTTCTTGAGGACATAAATCCATATACTAAGATCTGTTATTTATTTTCAATTCAGGTTTCAGGAAGAAATCATTGTAAATATTGAACTGCCCAAAGTATTTCCATTTTGTCCTAGTTTTAGCTAACTTCACCCAACTGCTGCCATCCCTTACTGACCATATCCTGCTGAGTATAACATCCTCATACAACTGTACTTGCAGTTTGGGGAGGTCCATTGTTTTACGACATAAAACAAATAAACTGAACTGAAACCTGAAACTTCTGCTCCTTGTCTTGTCTCAGGTATTATGTGACTATGATTTTTGTTTGTTTTTATTGGTTTTATAAACCTTACCCTGCCCCTTCCTAGGCTGGGATAAAGAGCTCTTTCTATCATGAGCCTGCTCTTGACTGCCAGCAAAAAGAACTTTTAATTTGACCTTCATTAAGAGGAGTTTTCCTGTGTGTTTCGTGGGTACAACACTATGGTGACCAAGCAGTCATTAATAGGAATATCTGTATTACTAAGACTCGAAATGAAGGGGCATTACTACTGCAGTAATTACTCTTTTATTTTGAGTTGGTATCAAACTTAGGAGCATCTGTTTCGAAAGTAGTCTATGAAATTCTTTTATTGACTCATTAGCAAAAACAACTAATTCTCAGCTTTTATTGTATTTTTGTGACCATTTTGACATCTTTTATAACCATACATGTATATAGAAAATAATTATTCAGAACTGTCTTCCAGAGAACAAAGTCTTAGTGCTATTAAGTCTCAAATTGAGGGAAAATATATGGGTATGCCAGAAGATGGCCTATGCATATGAATTGCCAATCAGAGAAAAACAAGCAGGGCATGTACTCACTCAGATATGGATAATAGACATAGAGCAGAGGACTATGAGCTTTACAAAACCCTGACCTTCTAGCTAGGATACAGGATTTCCCTTGAGGCTCAAAGAGATTTCTGTGAGCAGTTTTGTTGGTAGATTGTCAGAATAACTCATTCAGGAGACCTAGCTTTCTGACTGGACATTAAAGACATCCAATGTAACACCACATTAGCAGCCAAGTATTCTATTGAGGAGTATTAGACAAGTTAGCATTGTTCACAGGATTTTGAAGAATTTCATAAAATGAACATGATTTCAAGGGATGGCTACACTTCTTCTTGCTAGAGACTTATACTAGTTACTTATTTTGTGGCCAAATATCTAATAGAAATATCTTAAGGGAGGAATTAATTTGGCGTATGGTTCCAGAGACAATCAAGACAATGATAACCCAGCAACAATCCATAAGACCATAGGGATTAGATATAGCATAAGGGATGGAGCAGTGATAGATCTCTCTAGGAAAGGAAAATAGAATCAATTACCATAGATGGATGAGAGGGCACTGAAATGGGAGGATCAAGTGAGGTGGAGGGGGGAGATAGGGATTAAAGGAAGGAATACGTGGAGATACAGCTAAAATTGAAGGGCATTTGAGGGGTGGTATGGAAACCTAATACAAGTAGAAGCTTCCTAAAATATATACATAAATGAAAGTGATCTAAATAAAATTGCCAAATAATGGAGGAGAGAGAGTCCCAGTTGACCATCTCTGGTCACCAAACAAAGCCTCTGGTACTGGGAATGGATTACATCTAATTGATGTTTTTTACCAAAGGGGCCCAGTAGAAATCCCAAACAACCCAAGCTGTTGCCAAGACTATAGGTTGCTCTCCACAAACTGATGGCAAGGCCATATTGCTGAAGACAACACCTACACAACTCACTGAACTTGGAGTTTTTGAGCTGGTGTCTACATAGAACCTTTGTCCCTATGTATACTTGCATCTCTGGTACAGTAAAACACTATGAATGCTACGAAAGGAGAAACATAAATACCAACAAACAGTTTGATCTACAATGATGTTCTGTCTGAAAGATATGCTAGGGTAATGGTGGCACAAATTTGTGCGAGTAACCAACCGATATCTTACTGGTTAAGATGGCCTTATTGACTTAGTCCACTTCACAAGATAGAACCCATATCTGACACTGCTTGGGTAACCAAGAACCTAAGGCTAGAGAGCTATGGACTTAGGGTAAAACCAAATACTGCTGTTCTACTAAAAGATCAGTTTTTTAAAAAAACTTTCTAAGTCTCAAACATCATTATGTGACTTAGTTACAACTCAGCTAGGAAAGTCAGAATCCCTTGCAAAGGTGGTAAATATTCCAGTGTGGAATACAATTACACTCCATGTAAATCAAATTGACTTCTATTAACATGGAAGAAGAGCTATTGGTCATATAAATCTTTTACTTTCAATTTGAGGCGAACAAAATACAATGAACATTTCAAAAGGTACCAACAAAAATTGCACTTAAAAGGGCTCTGCTTTTAGAACAGTAACAAAATTAATTTCCTGTGGAGACAAAATGTTTTTCATTACTTCCCTCAAACCAGAACTAATAATTTAAAGTAGTTCAAATAGAATTAAAAGTGCCTCAAGTCTTCTATGGATTTAAATAGCAATTTTTATGTCTATCTAGCAGTGTACATATTTCTAGTTATAGAAAGCATAGGTAAAGTGCTTTTTTTAAAAAAACAGTTTTTATTATATATGTAAATTAGAAACAAGCTTGCTTCCCATGTCAGGCCCAGCTCCCTCTCCCTCCTCTCCGTAAAGTACTTCTTTATTTTGCATATATAAACAGCTCCAAAGGTAGCATATAAACAAGATTTGATGAGTTATCCCTAGGATGTGTGCATGGAACCACTTAGCACTGAGTGACTGCTTGAGACTGGAAAATAAACAATACATTTCAGAGCAACAAAAACAAAAAATTGTCATCATTTTACTTTTGGAAATCCTTTACCTCACTTTTGTTCTTTGGGAGTAGAAGACTCTGGATTAGCTCTTCCTCTGCCTCCTCATCTTCCTTCTCCTCCTCCTCCTGCTCTTCCTCCTCCTCCTCCTTTTTATGAAGTGGTGACCAGATTAATCTGAAACTAGTTTCTATGTGTCAACAATTTCATTCCTCTTTTTCTTTTTCAAAAGAAAATTTAATGCAATACCTGACCTCCCCATGCAGTTAGGATTGTGGTTTGTTAACATCTTTTAAAGTTCTTACAGGGAGCTCAATAAAAGGGGCAGGGCTTGACACAGTGAAAGCAGATCTACCAGACAGATGTACTTCTTCCATTGGAATTACTCTATGATTATATAAGTCAACATAAGGCAGATGACTCGATAATTACTTATGAAGAGTTCATGAAGATCACACACTCAGGTCAGTGAAGGCGGTGGAAATTTCCATAGTGATGAATACATTCCATATTTGAAATATAGGCAAAAGAAGTGAATGCCCTTATCCTGCAACACACACACACACACACACACACACACACACACCTGCCACAGCAGGGCCTAAGTCACTGTGGAAACTTGAATTTAATTGAAGTGAACACTAATTAAATCATTGAATTCCCAATGAGGGAGAAAACCAAGAATCATGAGCATGCTATGCTATGGACATGTGATTTTTTTCTTTTTCTCTCAGACCCCCAAATGAGGTACAGATTCAAGACCTAGTCATTTTTTTCCACTGGCAGCTCCATCTGGCATTCATGTAAATTGGTATTCCATGCAACCTTATGTTTTGTAGTGATAGAGAATCTGGCACTGGCTTTCCATGGGGAGTTAGTCAGGAGAGAAGTACCCTAAGTATATTCCTGAAGCTACAGTGGCAAAGAGCTTTTACTAATAATTTCTTTTTCTCTTTGGGTTTAGCTTTTATAATTAGGGAACCAAACCACAACTTGACATGCAAAAGACACAATAAGGATTATTTCATCTTAGGCTCTTTGTAGTTTTCTGATTCTCCTCTGGTGTATGAGAGTTAGGAGAAAGACAGGTTACATAGCAGAGGGACTTAAATACAGATTGGCTAACTGGGTAGTATTTGGGGCTTTCATTGGTACAAGTAGAAGAACATTTGCTGTGTAAAGAAAAGGAAGAGGGCCTTTTCATTATTTCTATTTTGTCAGTTTGTGCTGAGGGAGTTTTCTACTACTAAAACAATTATACTGCCAGATTTTTGCTTTGTTTTTCTTACAAGGGCAAGAAGTATTTATACACATATGAACAACCTGCCTCTCCCTATGTATGTATGTATGTATGTATGTATGTATGTATGTATGTGTCTATTTTTATCTACAACTGATTCAGTCTAATTTGTTATTTAGTGCTTATTATTTTTACTTTATAATTCGAAATTTACCCGGTTGCCCTGCATTTAACATGAAAATATTTTAGACACATCTTAAGAATGTTTACAACCAGACAACCCTTACTACATATATTAAAATGTGTCACATTCCTTAATAGATTGACTCTTGATGATTCCACAGGTGCATTTAAATTTTTTGCCACTTGTTCATCCTTATACACTTGTCATACACCAATCAGGAAAAGTCTGACACAAAAACTAAAAAAAAATCTAAATAATTCTTATCTATGTTTGTAAACAACTAAAATATTCTTTTCTTTTTTCTTTAAATTGGAAACAAGCTTGCTTCACATGTCAATCCCAGCTACCTCTCCCTCCTTTCCTTCCCTGTCAACCAACAACCTGCCCCAACCCCCAACCAATACACACTACACTCCACAGGGAGGGTGAGGCCCTCCATGGGGTATATCCAAAGTCTCTCACATCATGCTTGATGGGGCCTAGGCCCTCCCCCATGTGTTCAGGCTGAGAGAGCATCCCTCCATGTGGAATGGGCTCCCAAAGTCAATTTGTATGCCAGGGATTAGTACTGATCTACTACCCTAGGAACCATAGATTGCCTAGACCTCGTCACTGACATACAAATTTAGAGGGTCTATATTAGTCCCATGCTGACCTCTCAGCCATCAGTCTGGGGTCCATGAGCTCCCAGTTGTTCAGGTCAACTCTTTCTGTGGGTTTTGCCAGCCTGGTCTTGACCATTTTGCTCATCACTCCTCCCTCTCTGCAACTGGGTTCCAGGAGTTCAGTTCATTGTTTAGCTGTAGGTGTCTGCCTCTGCATCCATCAGCCACTAAAGAAGAAATAAAGAAATTAAAGACTTCATAAAATTCAATGAAAATGAAGACACAACTTGCCCAAACTTATGGGACACTTTGAAAGCAGTACTAAAAGGAAAGTTCCTAGCACTAAGTGCTCACATGAAGAAACTGGAGAATAGTCACACTAGAGAACTAACAGCACAGCTGAAAGCTCTAGAAAAAAAAAGAAGCAAACTCACCCTGGAGGAGTAGATACCAGGAAATAATCGAACAGAGGGCTGCAATTAATGAATTCGAAACAAAGAAAATGATAAAAAAAAAATGTAACAAAGAGTTGGTTCTTCGAGAAAAACAACAAGATAGACAAACCTTTATCCAAACTAACCAAAAGGTAGAGAGAGAGAACATGAAAATTAACAAAATCAGGAATGAAAATGGACACATAACAATGGACACTGAGAAAATCCAGAGAATCTTCAGTCATAATTTGAAAACCTATACTCTACAAAATTAGAAAATTTAAAGGAAATGGACAATTTTCTGGATAGATATCACTTACCAAACTTAATCAAGAACAGATAAGCAATCTAAACAGACCTATAACATCTAATGAACTAGAAGTAGTCATCAAAATCTCCCAACCAAAAAAGCCCAGGCCTAGATGGCTTCAGTGCAGAATTCTACCAGAAATTTAAAGAAGAGCCAATATCAATACTCCTCAAAGCGTTCCACACAACAGAAGCAGAAAGTTCATTGCCACACTCCTTTTACAAGGCTACAATTACCTTGGAACCAAAGGCACACAAAGACACAACTAAGAAAATAACCAATATCCCTCATCAACATTGATTCAAAAATACTCAATAAAATACTGGCAAATTGAATCCAAGAACACATCAGAAAAATCGTCTGCCATGAAAAAATAGGCTTCATCCCAGGGATGCAGGAATGGTTCAATGTACGAAAATCTATTAATGTAATTCACCATATAATCAGACTGCAAAAGAAAAACCACATGATCATCTTATTAGATGCTGAAAAAGCTTTTGATAAAATCCAATATCCCTTAATGATAAAGGTCTTGGAGAGATCGGGGATAACATACCTGAATATAATAAAAGCAATATACAGTAAACCAACAGCCAACATCAAAGTAAATGGAGAGAAAATGCAATACATCTAAAATCAGAAACAAGACAAGGCTGTCCAGTCAATCCATATGTCTTCAATATTGTACTTGAAGTTCTAGCTAGAGCAATAAGATAACAAAAGGAGATCAACCTTTTGAACACTTGATGTTTGAAAAAGAAGCTAACATTATACAATGGAAAAAAGAAAGCATCTTCAACAAATGATGCTGGCATAAGTGGATACTAGCATATAGAAGACTGCAGATACATCCATGTCTATTTCCATGCACAAAACTTAAATCCAAATGGATCAAAGACCCCAAAATGAATCCAGCCATACTGAACCTCTTAGAAGAGAAAGTGAGGGGTACCCTTGAATGAATTGGTACAGAAATTGTTTCCTGAACATAACACCAGTAGCACAGACACTGAGATCAACAATTTATAAATAGGACGTCCTGAAACTAAGAAGCTTCTGTAAGACAAACGACACAGTCAACAAGACATAAAGGCAGTCCACAGAATGGGAAAAGATATTCCCCACACCTGACAGAGGACTGATCTCCAAAATGTACAAAGTACTCAAGAAGCAAGTTTCAAAACACCAAAGGATCCAATTAAAAAGTGGGGTTCAGTACTAAATAGAGAAATCTAAAATTGCTGATAGATGATTAAGTGCTCAACATCCTTAGCCATCATGGAAATTCAAATCAAAACAACTCTGAGATACCATCTTATTCCTGGCAGAATGGCTAAATCAAAAACACCAAGAACAGTTTATGCTGGAGAGGATGTGGAGAAATGGGAACACTTCGCCACTGCTGGTGCGAGTGCCAACTCATACAGCCACTTTGTAAATCAGTATGGAGATTCCTCAGGAAATTGGGAATCAGTCTACCACAAGATCAAACAATTCCACTCTTAGGCATATATCCAAAAGTTACACATTCATACAACAAGGACATCTGTTCTACTATGCTCATAGCAGCATTACTTGTAATAGCCAGAATCTGGAAGCGACCTAGATGCCCCTCAACTGAAGAGTGGATAGAGAAAATGTGGTACATTTACACAGTGGAGTACTACTCAGCAGAAAAACACAATGGAATCTTGAGATTTGCAGGCAAATGAATGGCACAAGAAGAAATCATCCTGAGTTAGGTAGCACAGTCAAAAAAAGAGAAACATGGTATGTATTCACTCATATATGGATTTTAGACATGGAGCAGGGGATTGCAAGTCTATAATCCCACCGCCAGAGAATATTGGAAACAAGGAGGACCCTAAGGGAGATATGCATGGTACCCAAGAGAAGGAGAATGGGACAGGATCTCCTGAGAGGATTGGGAGCATGGGAGAGGGGAGAGGAAACAGGGTGAAAGAGAGTAGGAGAAGAGGAGGGGAGAGGCAGACATGCAGGTGAAAGAAGGTTTTGTTGGGGGAAGAATAGAGAGCAGGATACCATAATAGAGGGAATGAGACATATCATAATAGAGGGAGTCATTATAGGTTTGAGGAAAGATCACACACTAGTGAGATTTCCAGAGATCTACAAGGATGACACCAACTGTCAATCTAAGCAATAGTGGAGAGGCTGCCTTAAATGTCCTTCCCCAATAATGCGATTTTAGACTACCTTATATGCCACCCTAAAATATTATTTTCTTAAAACTAAAAAGCGTTTTAATTCATTGCATTATTTATTAATGAAATCAGTTGGAAAAAATCTTTGTCTTTGAAGTGGCAAGGCACATTTGCACGACACTGTAACCATCATGATGAAACATTAAAATCTTAGTGACTTACCTTCTAAGAAGACACAGATAGGTCATAAAGGCTGTTTTATAGACAGAGGCATATAGCTATTTGAAAGACTTAAAATTGACTTCATGTTGAGGCAGTTTGCCCAGAGCGAATTAGAACTGAAGTGAGCCTACTCTTAAGCATTGAGTATCTCAGTCACAAAATTTCACCTCCTTCAGGTTTGGGAGAATACTTTTAAAAGCAGATGGATGAAAAAACAAACAAATGAAATCTCCATCTTAGCTAGTCCTTCATAATTTCAAACCAGGCATAAGTACACCAGGATAATGCTCTCTAAATATTTTGTTTATTATGGAAAACTATGTACTATGTAATGATTCAGGTGTATATTCAATCTGTCCACTGTAATCTTCATTGAAATTCAACTTCTTTCTTACCTGGAAATACTATTTAGTTATGTTCTTCCTGTCTGTGCCTATGGATATAAGCCAATGAAAATTTCACTCTAAAAGTATACTATATTAGTTACCTTTTTGTTGCTGCAGAGAGACACCATAACCATTGCAACTCTTATAAAGTAAAACATTTAATTTGGACTGGCTTACAGTTTCAGAGATTTAGTCCATTATCACCATGGTGGAACATGGTGGCATGCAGGCAAACATGATACCGGAGAAGTAGTTGAGAGTCCCACATTGTGATACTTAAGCAGCAGGAAGTGAATTGCCACAATGGCTACCCTTGAGCATTTAAGAACTCAAAGCCTGTCTCCATAGTAATTCATTCCCTCCCATAAGACCACACCTCCTAAAGTGTGTGTGTGCTTGTGTGTGTGTGTGTGTGTATCAGATATAAAGATGCTTCCCAAGGTTTTTCCTAGATAACTTTAACTCATCAAGATGTCCCAAACTGTAGGACGCAATGGTGAACATCAGAGACTGAGGCAGGAGCATCATTAAAGTCAGTCTGGATTACCTAATGAGATCTTATCTCAATTAAAAGTCATGTAGTAAACTAAATATCCTATATCTCTGTGACACAAATTTATACTCCTTAACTACTTCATTTTCCTAGCTAACTATCATGAATATTGGGAATTAGTTTAAAATCCTTTCTTTCAATAATGCCTAAACTAGATATTTCTCAAGTGCCCGTCCTTTTCTTCCTAGACTTAAAACTAGACAGTATTGCCCAGCTTCCACCAGTAAATGTGGTCATTATACTAAGTACTAGAAAGGGAATATACATAGGAATGCTATGGATATTTCTTCACCAAAGTTTTTAAAATGAGGGACTGCTCCCTTACCATTATCTCCTTCCTGGGATCATCAAGAAGGTTTAATGAATGTTGGAAATGTAAAATGCAAGGATGTCAATTTCTTGAAACACCAAATAAAGGAAAGCCTCCAGCTGACAAGGATCACTTTACTTGGACAGTTATATGATCAAGAAATAAACATTCATGTTGGTCAATCTACCATATATATTTGGGACTGTTCTGTACTGCAGCTTAATATACCTGAGAAATACACTGATATTTCTAAGTTAGTCATTATAGACAGCTTTCAGATTCTTTCTACAACCTTTGCCAAACTTCCCCTTCTTTTGTCTAGATTTTCATCCCAGTTGGAGTGAGGTGTTTAATAGTCTGTACCTTAGTCTCTTGATCTGCCTTTGGCTTTGCTTCCCTCAAAAGCGTCATCAAACTGTTTCAGTAAATACCCTTTCACAATGTTAGACAACAATACATTACTAACCAAATCTTCATACTTTAATTCCAGACTCCTCTGTTAGTTCCCCTTCTTGGGTAATCTGACCTATACCCACTGATTTAATTCCAGATACAAAATATGTTCAGTGATACCTTTGTTTTTACAATCTACTCCTGATGCTGGATCCCTCAGTTTGGGACAATTTATGGGCCATTCCACTGCCTTTACCCTTTTCCTAGGTTGCTTCTCTGTTGTTATGATAAAATGCTGACCAAAAGTAATCTAGAGAATAAAGTTACATCCCACCATCAAGAGAAGTCATGACAGGAACTCAAGGCGAGAAACACTGCAAAACTCATGGAGGAACACTGCTTACAGGCTTGCTCCCCTTGCCTTCTCCCGTCCTCCGCCTTCCACTCTTCCCATCCCATCCACTCCTCAGAGTGGGTAAGGCCTTGGGGAAGCAAAAAAAGTCTGGCATATAGAGTTGAGGCAGGACCAAGCCCTTCCCCACTTCATCAAGCCTGAGCAAGGTACCATAGGGAGTGGGCTCCAAAAAAGTCAGTTCAAGCCTCTGGGATAGGTCCTGCTGCCATTGCTAGCCCCCTGCCCAGCTCTGCTACATATCAAGCCAGATAACTGCCACTCACATTCAGAGGCTCTAGTTCAGTCCTATGCAGGTGTCCCAGCTGTTGGTCCATAGTCTGTGAGCTCCCACACATTGGGTCAGGTGCCTCTTTGGTTTGCCCATCATGTTCTTGACCCCCCTTGTTCATATGATCCCTCCTCCCTCTTTTCAACTGAACTCCAGGAGCTCAGCCCAGTGCTTGACTGTGGGTCACTGCATCTTCTTCCATCAGTTTTTGGATGTAAGTACTATGATGACAATTAGGGTAGTCACTAATCCTATAAAAGGGAAAGACCCATTCTGACATCCTCTCTACCATTACTAGGAGTTTTAGCAGGAGTGATCCTTTTGGATTCCTGATAATTTCTCTAGCACCAGGTTTCTTCCTAACTCCAAAGTGGCTCCCTCTATCAAAATATCGCTTTCATTGTTCTCCCCGTTCATCCCTCCCCCAATTTGGTCTTCTTGATCTCTTATATACCATTCACCCATCCCCCTCGCTACTACCCCCTCCCAGTTTACCCAGGAGATCTTAACTATTTTACCTTCATGAAGCCTTCCATGTCTGTCCCTCTTATGGTCCCCCTTTTACCTAGTTTCTTTGGAGTTGTGGATTGTAGCCTGGTTTCCTTTGCTTTACATCTAATATCCATTTATGAGTGAATACATACTGTATCTTCTGGGTCTGGATTACCTCACTGAGGATGGTTTTTCCTAGTTCTAAACATTTGCCTGCAAATTTCAAGATGCCATTTTTCCCCCTTGGCCTGCATACTTTTTTTTAATGAGGTCAACTAAGAAGCAAATTTTAATTTTGTAGTCCTTCAAAATTAAGGTATTCAAAGCTATAAACCCAGAAGACTAGGAGTAAAATAAGAGTAATGAATTTTTTTCTATGTAGAATAGAGTAGCAGAACAATTGGGGGAATGGTAATTGCACAATCACAATTGTGGTCAAACATTTAAGGATGTCTGCCCAGGCTGATATCAGCTACAGTAGACTGGGCGCTCCCACATCTATCATTAATAAAGAGATTGCCCTATAGACATGCCCACAGGCCAATTTGATGGAGGCAGCTTTCTTCTTTCCAGAGACTCTAGACCTCTAGTTTGTTTCAAATTGACAAAACTAGCCAGCACAACTCCCAAAGAGGAAGAGTATTGCTATTGGCAGGCACACAACCTTCCCCTTGTAATTCTTTTTGAGTTCTTCCAAATGGAAACTGTGTTCACATAAAAATGATTAGCAGTGAAACTTTTGTCAAGAATTCAAAGAATACATATGAATTTTTGTCTGTAAAATACTGCAAACTTTTTAAAAAATTCTAACCAATGTTTTGAATCTAAATCTAAAATCTTTATTTAGGTACTTCAACAGTTAGAAGGATCATCTCCTGGATTAGTTTCCTGAGGAAATTATAAAACCTGTTATCATTTAATATACAGTGCCCCTCCCTCATTTCTGTTGAAACTTGAGCAATCAGTGATTTATTTCTACCATCAGTGCAGAAATGAAAGCCCCTTAAGGATACTGTTTTCCTCTACAATGATGTTCTTATACCACCTGCTAAGAAGATAAAGTGTTTTCCCACATAATTTGTATATGTTGCTCAATTTGAATGATGCAAACTGAGAAATGTATTATAGAATGAGATTTGAGTGGGAGAATATAAATGGAACATTATTGAGATAACCACTCTTGTTTTACTTCCATGAAAGAATATTAAGAACAATCCCATAATCTTTCTCATTTCTTTTAGTGACATTCTTCTACAGATTCTATTACTAGTATCTTTTGTTAATAGGAGTTAACATTCAATTAGCTCTTACAATGAGTGATATATTTGTCTAGGATGTATAGTATTTATTTCTTCATTATTATCTTCCATTAATCTTGACATTTCTTTTTTGTCAGTTTACTTTATGGCTACCACTATGAAAAAACAATTAATTATATAAAGTTCTAATATCAGTTATGCTTTTGGGCATATACTCAAAGGACACTTAGTCCTAACACAAGGATACTTGTTCAACAATGTTCACTGTTACTCTATCCATAATAGCAAGAAATGGGAAACAACCTAGCTATACCTCAAAAGAAAACTGGATAAAGAAAATGTGGTACATTTGCACAATGGAGTATTACTCAGCTGTTTATGTAGGTAAGTGAATGGAAGTAGAAAAAATAATCCCAAGTGAGGTATTCACTTATATGTAGATATTAGCCATTTAGAAAATGATAACACAGTTATAGTCCATAGACCTAGAGAGGACAGGTATTATAGAGGAAAGGACTTAGGATGGGGCATATAGATGTCTCTGGGAGGGGGAAATAAAATAGACTTTATGGATGGACTAGGGGGACAGGAACAGGAGAACCAGGAAGGGGAGAGGGGATTGAGAGAGGGAACACAGAGAGAAACAGCTGGAATGAGGGTCATTTGAGGGGTGGTATGGAAACTTAGTGAGGAGGAAACTTCCTAAAATGTATGAAAGTGATCCTAATGAAGTCTCCAAATGTCCCAGTTGGCCAATTCTTGTCACCAAGCAAAACTTTCAGCACAAGGACTGGATTACATCCAATTGAGTTGTTGGCCAAAGGGGACCATGGAAATCCCCAAACAATCAAGATTTTTGCCAAGAGAATAGGTTGATTTCCACAAACTGACAGTAAGACCCCATTGCTGAAGATCATGCCCACACAACTCATTGAACATGGATATGTCAAGCTGGTGCCTCTATAGAGCCTTTGTCACCATCTGCTATAATGTCTTTAGTACAGGAAGGTACTCTTCATGCTACCAAAGGAGAAATGTAAACCAACTCAGCTATGAACCCTTTGATCTACAATGGTATCTTGTTTGCAAGATATGCTAGTGTAATAGTGGTACAAAGCTTGTGGAAGTAAGCAACCAATATCTGATTTTACTTAAGTCCTACTCCATAAGATGGAACCCAATCCTGTCACCAAGAACCAGAGACTAGGGTAAAATCAAATACTACTGGTCTAAAACAAACAAAAAAATTGTCAATAAAATGACACCTAGTGATATTCTGATATACCCATAGATCAGTACCTTACTCAGCTATCATCAGAGAACCTTCCTCCCACAGCAGATGGGAACAAATACAGAGACCCACAGCCAGACAATATGCAAAGAGTGAAAGACTTGGAACATATAGCTCTAAATGGGATGTCACCACCAGAGCACAGGGAACCTAACAGAAGATGAGGCAGAAAAGGTGTAAGAGCTATAGTCTGAAAGGCACCAGGAAAACAAGATTCTTTAAGTCAGCTGAGTAAAGGGTATATGAACTCACAGAGACTGAAACAGCAAGCGTACAGGTGACATAGGTTTGCACCAGTTCCTCTATGTATATGTGATAGCCTTCAGTTTAGTACTTTTATATGACTCCTGAATGCATGAATGTTGTTATGTTTTTTTATGATCTACCATGTCTGACCCTTAAGCAGCAGCTTCAGCTTCAAGGGCCACAGCCTGGGGGGAGTCTGTTCCCTCAGACACTGACTATTTCAAAGCTATGTAAGGAAACTTTATCTAAATCTAAAGAAGTCACAATTCAAGGTTTGAGATGGAATTCTACTCACTCAGAGAGGCTGAATAGCAAGTAGCTAACCTTCTCCTTTTGCTTGTGTCTTCCACCCACTTAAAAACCCTATCATTTCCTGTCATCTACTTGCTGACTCATCCTCCTGCGGACATGTTAATTTTATTTAATTAAACACATATTTGAATTGTTAACAGAAGCAGTATGAAAAAATGTAACACACCTTAAAATAATATTCACAAACATGGGAATGAGTGGGTCACATATTTGAATTGCTAACAGAAGCAGTATGAAAAAAATGTAACACACCTTAAAATAACATTCACAAACATGTGAAGGAGTGGGTCGCTGAGTCTTGTGCCTGCTCTCAGGACTCCTTTCCTTTTATTGATTTATTTTGTTGAACTTCAATGTAATGGGTTTTGCTTCATCTTTTTATATTTTATTTTGTTATGCTTTGCTGTTATCTCTTAGAATCCTGTTTTTTTCTGAGAGACAAAAGGGAGTGGATCTAGATGGGAGAGATGGTGGGGAGGAACTTGGAGGAGCAGAGGAAGGGGAAAATGTAATTAGGTTATACTGTATGAAAAAATCTTGGTATTTCTATTTTGAAGAAGTATCCAAAAATATGTGGTAGATTAAATAATCTAAAAATTCTTACACGGCATAGTCATTTGAAATTACAGGTAAATTATAAGTATCACTTTTGAAGTCACAGCTCTGTTTGCAAGCAAGTTGGGACCTTTGACACCAAAATAGAAAGGAATAGAAGACCAGAGGATTGGTGAGAGTAGGTAAAATATAGTCTTACATGTTCCTTGAGAATTTCTCAGTAGAAATATGATCAGTCATTATAGGTGTAACTTGCTCAGTAATAGTCTCCTTATTCTCTTTAACCCATTGTTCTATCTCCACTTTCCCAACTGGAGCTTCCTGAATCATTTCTCAAATAAACTACTTTGGAATCCTTTACTCAAGGATTCATTTTGAGACAATCCAAGCTAAGGCAGGCTTTTACTTCTTTGTTTGTTTACTGCATATTGTTATATACTATACTTTGTGATTTGAGTACATCTCCTATAATGTAGAAATACAACCAAGGTAGTCCAAACAAAAATGACTCTAGCATAACTACAAAAATAACAATCCAATCACAAACAAATAATGTTTTTAAATAATTAAACAATAATAATCTAATTTAACTGTGGCTGAAAGGTAATCTCATATATGTATATGATAGTTTAAAATATAGATCTATAACCACATGTTCTGATGATAAAATACAACTTAGCCATATTATATTCCTGGAGGTATCATCTAATGATAGCTGTCCATGTGTCTAAAGCATAAATAGATATATTTAAATTGAGTGAGGAAAGATTAATCATTTGGCATTAAGTTTCATTTGGGTTAAGAAGTTGTAAAAAAGAAGTCGTGCTGTGCTATTTATTGCATAGTACATGTTGCACTATTCATTTCAAAAAGTCAAAAGGAGAGCAATTTGAAAGTTTTTACAACGAGGAAATAAATATTTGAGGAAATAGATATATTTAATCTGATTTCAACATTATTCAGATATATTGCATATACCAAAAACATTGTATGGAACTCTATTATTATGTAAACTTGTTTATTTTCATGCATCATTTAAAAATAATTTCTTTCAGCATTGTTAGCACATGGCTGTAATCATAGCAGTACGCAGACTAAGTCAGAAAGAACAAGTTCAAGGTCAGCCTGGACATGTGCAGTGAGACCTTTGTCTCAAAAAATAATGGGCAGTACATGATATCAACTTATTCTATTGATATGAGGTATCAACAATATTTGATAAGCAAATATATATAAATAGGAAGCTGGCCTATTTGCTGTCTGTCTTCTCACATTTTTTACCTATAGTTTTTCTGTTTTTATTTGAGAAACTGTATTTCTTTGTCTTATCTTTTCTTTCTTTTATTAAAAAAACAACTTTATTATATAAAATCATTGTAGATTAAAAAAATCACACACAGGAATTAACCAGACCCAAAGGCTATACAATTCAGAGAACTACTATACAGTTAGACTAGCCAACCAGAATGGAAGCTGTGAAGCTTCACATTGGATTTTATATTTTCACTATCAAATATAATTTTATGTACTTATTCATTACCACAAACAAAAACATCAATAACAAAGAACAAATAAAACAATGTTGTAACTGGTGTCCATTACCTTCATTCCTTATCACCTAGTATTTAGCCCTTCTTGTTCTTTTCTCTACATGTTGTACTGTACTCATATATATTTGTTTTATATGCATATATATTATTTACTAGATTCCATGTATGAAGAAATGTGAGTTTTTTTCTGATTGTATGAACTTGTTTACTTTTATACATTCTAAGTTCACCCATTTTTCCTGAAAATTTTATCATTTTTCTTTAGAATTTAAATTTATTTTTTATAATTTTTATTTAGAAACAACCTTATTTTACATATCAATCCCCATTCCCTCTACCTCCCATCCTCCCATGCCCCCACCAATTCCCCCAACCCACCCCCACCCACACCCCAAGGATAGTGAGGCCTTCCATGGGGAGAATTTAAATTTTATATATATGCATATTATACATTCATCTCTTTATGTACAACTAGGTTGACTCCAATTCTTTGCTGTAGTGAATAAAGCTACAATAAACATGGGGGTGCAAGTATCTCTATAATAAGGTATGGAGTAGTCTGGGTATATGCCCAAGAGCTAAACATCTGGGTCATACAGTATTTCCATTTTTAGTATTTAGAGAAATCTCCAAATAAATTCCACAATGGTTGTATTTATTTTCACCCCCCCCCCACTAACAGTGAATAAGGATTCCTTTCTCTCCACACCTTCTCAACAAATTTATTGTCAAATTTGTTAATGATACCATTCTGGTGGGTTTAGGTGGTCATTTCAAAATAGTTTTAATCTGCTGTTTCCTGATGGTTAGGATAATGAAAATTTTAAAAAATAGTTATTGGTCATTGTCTGTCTGTATACCTCCCTTTCCTCTGTATTTTTCCCTTCCTTTCCTTTCCTTCCTTCCTTCCTTCTTCCCTTCCCCCCCTCCTTCCTCTTCTTCCTCCCTTCCTTTCCTTCCTTCTTTCTATTCAGTTCATTTGCCCATTTCTTGACAGGAAGTTTTATTTCCTTGTTACTTAATTTAGAAGAATTAAATAAAACTGCATATCTTCTATAACCTTCAAAGAAAGTTACTATTTGGTGAAACCCTATGACCATAATTTCTTGGTTATCTCTCTTATTAACAAAAGTGTTTATAAAATATACATTAAGGACAACCAAAGATTGCTTTATACTTGTGAAAATCCAAAATCACAAAGATGAATACAGAAAATAAGTATGTAGTGGAATCAGATTAAGATATAAGATTATTTTTTAAAAAGGGCAATAAAAAGCTTCAATGATATTAGGAAAGAAGTGAATGAGCAAAATAATTTTGTTCAAAGAAGAAACAGAAAATAGATAATAACAACATACAAATTGAAAATATCATTGTTAAAAATAGACTAAAAACACTAGTGAAAAATCAAAGAAATATTCTATAACGTACAAAAGAACGGAATACTTTCCAAAACTGAAGACATATTGATATGATCCCCTTCTAGTATCCAGAAAAATTGAACATGTTACCTTAGAATGATGACGAAAATTAAACAGCTTTTAAGGGATAATATAGCAATGCTTTATGATTTCTGATGGAAAATTGGGTTTTGGCGATATTAAAAGTTTTAGTTATTGTAAATTACACATGATACAAAATTGCCATCTTGGCCATTTTAAGGGCAACATAATCATTTTGTTGTTTAACCAGTCATCAAAACTCTTATAAGAAAACAAAATATTTGTACATATTTAAAAATAACTTTCCATTCCACTACCCACCCTAGTCCCTGGAAAATACCATTATACTTTTTGCCACTATGAACTGACTATATTATGTGTCATAAATCTTGATAGTTAGAGCAGTGTCACACATATTGGTGTCAGAGGTTTTGTGATAGAAAGTTAATTTTTTGTCTCTAGTATAATCATGCTCATTGACTCGTAGAAAACACATTTATACTAATCATATCAGTATGGCTATATTCACAGTAATTTCATAGAAAACTTAGTTGTAGTAAAGACACGGTTTGAAAAGGGACAAAAGGTAGAGGAGACAAGTGTGCTTTTAGCTAAATATTTTATCCCATACTGTGAAAAGTTAATAATTGTCATGTAACATACTGTAATACAATAACAAATAAAAATTAAAATATAAATAGTAAATTTTGAAAATAAATAATTTTATAGTATTAATCTTCCCCAATAGAAAGTTAATAAGTTTATTTTATAAGATTTCAAAGTGTAAATTACCCAAAGTGGAATTTGTTTACTCACTTGTTTATTTTGCAAATCCAGATTCCTTGAGCAAACTCTAGCTCTTCTTATGGTATGCCCCAATTATCTGCTTTTAACTAAACAGTAAATTTTTCAGGTAACTATTGTACAAATAAAAATTTAAGAACTACTGGTTTAAAATATTGGAAATAAACACCAGGAAAACTAAAACTGAAAAGTACTCTTAATTTATTTTTTACATTAGTGTAAAATAACTTGGAAGTAGAAAGAATAACACACCAACATTACCCAGACCCAAAGACTATACAATGTAATAGACTTGTGAATAGTCAAATAATTATAAATATTTTTAAAGCAAACAATAATAACAGACAATAAGCCTTTCTAGATAAGGTCTGCCACAGGATCACAGTAAGCAATCATATTTTGAAAAATTGACTTAAGATCCTGAAGTATTGTTGAGTAGGCATCTAGAATATTTGATTCCTGTAGAATCTAACTTAGGATCATAGAGGCTGGAAGGATACCTGAAATAATACTAAAATAGTTCATTACATATTCAGTTGTAATTAAAAATCTAGCATAAAAATTCAATATAAGTATGTGTAGTATCAGGTGAAGCATAAGCTTTCTCTGTTTTCTTTTGTCTTTAGATACTATTTTCTGTTTGTGATGCTCAGGAAACATGTCACTCTGGCTGGATATATTAGGTTGGCTTCATGTCAAATCAATGTTCATCTGCCTTGTGGCACAGAAAAAATGAAAAGAGTGATTCAGTGTATGCTTGAGCTGAGACAAAGAGGAGTAGTCACTAAGACCATTAAGTTTGTGACATTTTCTTGTCTTGTCAATATGGTGTGAACTGAGGACATTCTTCTTTAGTGATTTCTAGCATGTATATACAAGCTAATACATATAAGTAATTTACTCAATGTTATGTAAAATCTTATGAATAGATCTATCTGATGCAATAAGTAGAAATGTTTACATAGAATGAAGTAAGGTCATGATCTATGAAATGATCCAAATTGTTTACATGTTTTATTTTTCTGAAGCACTGCGTCCTAAGTCTTTTTTTTTCAGAAGATACTGATTTGAGTTCCAATTTTGTCATCTGCATTAAAAAGCAATGGCATCTACTTTATAATTTGATTGTGAGGATTCTATTAGTCATTATCTGTAATGTGCTTAGTACTATGCCTCACAGATACTCTAAGAAATCAATATTAGTACAATAAGAAATTAGTGTTTACAAGCTTTTATAATTATTTAATAAATAGTACCTTTACCACAATTTTATAAGTATAGAAATATTTGTCCAATAATTTTAGTAGATATACACTGTACTATTATTTAAATAAGTATAACATAGCAATAAATATGATACAGTAAAATCTAGTTATGATGATCTTCAGGTAATAATTTATTATTACGGAATGACTAGAGAGGAAGACGTGTTAGTCTAATATGACAAAAGCCATTCACAGATGATGAGTCAACTCTGAAATCCAAGCATTCCCTGGAATGCTTTTAAACATAAACAATGACCAATTGTGTGGAATATTGTGTAAGATACTTAAGCATAAATGACTGCCAAGTTCTCTTTCCAGCTATGGAGCCCATATTCCTATTTCCATTAATCCTGTGATATTAGCAATCTTTATGACAAATGATATTAACATCATTCATCAAGAAGACAAAGGGATTGGACAACTTCATTTTTAAAACTTACCTGGGAAGAACTAGAACAGCAACAAAAAATACAAGATTCAATTTTGTTCTAATTGGTGACAGCTAATCTCCCTTGGGTGTCTTAAATGCCAAATATAACTTGATCTGTTCTCTTTCTATTGAAAATTAGTTGTGTTTACTTCCTTTTCCAAGCCAAAGCTTTTCAAGCCTTGATAGGTGGATAAAATACATTTCCATTGCTATGAGAAAATGAGACAAAACCCCACCCACACAATAATCATTCATGTCCTGGTCTGATTGAAATTAGCAAAGAGACAAAACAGCAAAATACTGAGTTAGAAAATTTTCAAAGCTAAGCAAACTTGAGGTTGTTGTTACCCTTCCTCATTTTACCAAAAACAGAATGTTGGATTAAATACTAATTTTCAGTTCTATTAAGAAGTGCAGAAATGCATCAAAATATTAACATGAAGCTACTTAATATTTAGGTGGTTTATAGTTTCAGAGAAAGGCATAACTTTTATTCTCGTTATAAACAAAAAAACTCAGTTACAGTCTTGGCTAACTTATTCCCACATCTGTTAGACCACTTATTACAACTATGTTTTCAGAACAAGGTTACATTTATTGAATCATTTTGTGTGCACTTATTCCAAATGGATAATATGTAGCCCTGGTCTTCTAGAGCTGAGAGTGATCTAGTATTTAGTAGTTGAGACACCACAGGCTCAGGCCTTGGTTTTAGTTTTGATAGAGCTGTATATCCTCCATGTAACCCTGAATAATGTCTTCAAACTCTCTAAGTCTCAGTTATTTCATATTCAAAATTGGGTTAACAATACCTGTATAACCTTGCTGCTGTAATTCTGTAAAGATGAGATTAGATAAAATCTTGTAGCATGAAAATTTAAAGACCCAGAGATATTGGGTTTCAAGCTTCAAATGGAAGATCAAGGAAACAAAGCAGCTGGCCATTAGCTTCTTAGCTCTATCTCAGACTGAAAGGGCTCATCTACACAAGAGCTCTTCATCAAGTCTGAGACTAAAACCTTCCTTCAGTGTAGCTGGAGAATGAATGCCTCTACTGACCTTGCTTCTATCTTACACACTTCCATAATTCTGGGATTAAAGGTGTGAGCTATAATTCTCTTAGACTGATTCACTCTAGTGTAGATCTGGGTGGCCTTGAACTCACAGAGATCCATCTACCTTTTAATCCTGAGTCCTAGGATTAAAGGTGTGTACGACCACCTCCTAGCTTCTGGCTGCTGTGATTAAAGGTGTTGCCTGGCTTCGAAGGCTTGTGGCTGACTTTGCTTTCTGAATCCTCAGGCCAGCTTTGATATCATAAATAATATATCACCACAAAGTCTAACATGTATGACTTTAAGTACTTCTTTGTTACTTAGTGGACAAGTTATCTCACCTTCTCAGCCTCAGTTCTTTTCAATGTACAGTATGAAGTAGTGGTGATAATTTTGTTATTTACAATAATGAATACAGAGAGAGAGAGAGAGAGAGAGAGAGAGAGAGAGAGAGAGAGAGAGAGAGAGAGAGAGAGAGAGAGAGAGAGAGAGAGAGAGATGGAGGGAGGGAGTCCCAAAAGTCTCTTCTATTGAAAGCTTGGTCTCTAGATGGTGATGCTACTTTAAAAGATTCTGGAATATTATTAGGTAGAGGAGAGAGTTTATTGTGAGTCATTTTGGGAGTGACATCTTGCATCTTGTCTCTATTCTCTTCCCAACTTTCTGTTTCATATCAGCTGAAAAGTGAGCAGCACTTGTCACACAATCCTGCTTCCATAATGTTCTGCCTAACTCACATGCCAGAATCAATAGTTAATGGCTATTTTGTGAAGACTCTGAAAGTATGAATCAAAAGCAATCATTTCTTCCTTATGCTGAGAAATATCTGCTCCAGAAAGGTCACCAAGTAGAGTTTGAAATGTTTTTGAATAATAGGAAGTTTTTTGGGGGTTGAAAGGAGAAGATGATAGAAGAGAAGTGAACTGAAATTCCAAAGTATAAATGGACATAACTGCTTTAGGGATCAGCCTGGTCAATGACATCTAGATGTTTCAATGATAACCAATGACAGGCTATTAATCTGGTGCTCAATTCGAGAGCACTCAGTAAATCAATGTAATTCAAGCTTAATTTTCAAAAATATCTCATAATAAAATCTAAAGATTCACTCTGTTTTTCGAGACAAGATTTCTCTGGGTAGCCCTGGCTTTACTGAAACTTGCTCAGTAGACCAGGCTAGCCTCAAACTCAAGAGATCTGCCTCCCTCATGCTGAGATTAAGGGCACACACCACTACCACCCAGCTGCAAAGCCCCCTTTAAAACCACTGTACTCTGAATGAATGCAAAGCAAGCCCCAAACTCAGCAGTTCCAAAGTGATCTACTACTTCTTAGCCCTCAAAATGATTTATAGGTATTTAGTTTAGGAGACTTCCAAGTCTTAACAACTCCACGAATTAGAGATGCTCAATTTGACTGAAGCAGGGAGTTTTCTGCCAGGGCACAACAGGCCTCTCAGTAACTCTGCTAAGTTGGGGAACAAATAAGAGCAGAGTCACTCCATGGGAACCAGAGGCTGAAAATTATATATATATATATATATATACATATATATATATGTATTCTACATATCTCTTTCAGAGGCAAAATATCAAGTTTTTCCTTTGGATCGATATACACTCCTTTTTCTTGCTTATGCTTGTAGACTACCTGCCATGATTCGTGGCTGCTCAAATATTATTATGACTTAAATACTAACATGTTGATTCCAGTTTTGCTTTTGCATGTTCTTTTTATACCGTGTCCATCATTTCTTTCTTCTTTTTTCTTTTTTCTTTCTTTCTATTTTGTAGAGACAGGGTCTCTCTGTGTAGTCCTGGCTATCCTGGAACTTGCTCTGCAGACCAGGCTAGGCTTGAATTCACAGAGATCCAAGTGCAGGTTTTCTAGCTGAATTAACACAGAATCTCAATTTTCATGATAAAGAAAATATTACATCGATTGGCCCTAGATCATCCATGGAAAAGGGCTTGAGTGACATGGCATATTAAGCTAAGGATTGAGTAGTAAGAAAATAGCTAATGAAATGAAACATCATTTTGGATTTTGGTTACTTATCAGGGAAACATGAGCTATGAAAAAATTAACTAGAAATTTTGTCTTGTTCATAATGGTCTTTCAGGGGTTGGCACACAGTAGGTATACAAACAAGTTGTGCCAATTCAAGTTCATCAGAACAGAATATATATAATTTTATTATTGTAATAGGGTTATGCATTTTTAAAACCCCAGGAATCAAGAGCTGCAATTATAGAACAAGGAAAACCAGTGATATTATTTAGTCAGAGTTTAAAGGTCTGAGAAACAGAGAGTTGATGAGTCCAAGGACAGTAGCCTTAAAATAGGGTAAGAGAATACAGCTCAAGAGAACAGATTTACTCTTCCTCTCACTTTTGTTCTCATCTGGCCCATAACAGGTAAGTGAAAGGATATCTTACTTGCTTATTATGTTGATTAAAATATTAATGTCTTTCAGATACATTGCTATAATCACATGCAGAAATAATGCTTTACTAGCCATTTATCCTCCTGCCCTATCAAGTTGACACATAAAATTAACTATCAGTCATACACTGTTTGCAAGTTCCAACTTTTGAATTCCATATAAATGGACTAAAGCTTAAGAATAGTCTTTTGACTTTAACAGAAAATTGTTTAATTATTTTTCCATTCTGTACAGTTTCCCCCTAACAATTTACCTATGGTAGAAATATTTTATGGAGAAGAAAAATCACATCTGTTTTATTCATTAATTCATTAATGCATTCTTCAGCTTTATTTAGCAAATAATTGCTAATAGATTGTTAAACTATAATGTGAATGATTTAAATTTTAAATGATTTTTTGTTATATCTGATTCTATACCAATTGTTATTCAACATTTTTCTGATTATATTGCTACTGCAGACCCTCTATAATGAAACACATTTTGGAGTGTTTAGAATGATGGAGATATGAAAGAAGGAAACATCTTCATTAACTTCATCTAATGACAAGGGAAAAACATGAACCATGATCTTTAAAGCCCAAATTATTTTATTCATTAAAGATTTATTTTGCATTTCTCGAGTTCATAACTTTTCACTCACATAGATCCTGTCATCTTATTAAGATTTAGAAAACAATTTTCTTAGTTTAACCTCACAACTGAAGCACCCATTATTTTCCCTATAAAACTTGGCACTACTTTCAGTCTTAAAAAGCAAAATTCATTTCTAAAGAATTTTGCACTGACAAATTTGAACATTTTGAGTATCATGCTACTAAATGTTTTCAACTTTTCTCCATTTAATTCAACATTGAACCACTTAAGGCCCAGAATCACTAACAGCACCAATGTAGTATACTATTATTAGTGGACATTTTATCTGTGTGGCTTTTGATATTATAACTACATGGAAACATCCCTTGTTCTCTTTATCTCTCAGCCTGGCTACCATTCTCTAACAATGGTCTTGATGGCCGTTGGTGGGTGTCTTCTGTCTTTTGAATTTAGTGATAGAACTCTTCTAGAATTACTACCTTATGACAGGAATATTACTTCTTTCCTCTCTTCGTAGCTCTGTGGATATAAAGCAACTAATATGTAGAATGACTTCTTGTACCAGCAGTTCCCATCTGTTAAGGATTGAAATTGCCATCTATGTTCTTGCTATCTGAGAATCTACAGTTTGTTCCTTGATTTGTCAACCAAACATGAGTAGTCAATACAAATAATGCAGACTTTTAAAACCAGGCAGGTTGGTGGAATCAGACTCCATTTGCTGATTCTTTTACCACATTATAAAAATAAGCTGTTTCAGTCTATTTCCCTCATATAGAGGACTTTATTACATTGTAGCAAACCTAATCCCAGGAACTTTCCAGTAAAGTCTTAGCCTTTTTAATTGATCATACCAATGAAGTGCATCTGAAACGTGGATAATTTTTTCTTTTTATTTGAATTAGAAACGAGCTTGTTTTACATGTCAATCCCAGTTCCCTCTCCCTCCACTCCTCCCCTGCTCCCCATCAACCTCCTATCCCAAATCCTTTCTGCTCCCCAGGGAGGGTGAAGTCTCCCATGGGGGATCTTCAAAGTCTGTCATATCATTTGGAGCAGGGCCTAGACCCTCCCCCGTGTGTCTAGGCTGAGACAATATCCTTCTATGTGGAATGGGCCCCCAAAGTCCGTTCCTATACTAGGGATGAATACTGATCCACTACCAGAGGTCCCATAGATTGCCTAGATCTCCTAACTGACACCCACTTTCAGGAGGTCTAAATTGGTCCTGTGCTGGTTTCTCAGCTATCAGTCTGGGGTCCATGAGCTCCCCCTTGTTGAGGTCAGCTGTTTCTATGGGTTTCTCAATCCTGGTCTTGACCCCTTTGCTCATCACTCCTCCCTCTCTGCAAGTGGATTCCAGGAGTTCATCAGTGTTTAGATGTTGGTGTTTGCTTCTGCTTCCATCAGCTACTGGATGAAGGCTCTAGGATGGCGCATAAGACAGTCATCAATCTCATTATTGGGTAAGGGTGTTTAAGGTAGCCTCTCCACTATTGCTTAGATTGTTAGGTGGGGTCATCCTTGTCGATCTCTGGACATTTCCCTAGTGGGAGACTTCTCTTTAAACCTATAATGACTCTCTATTGTGGTACCTCTTTTCTTGCTGCCTGTATTTTCCCCTGACTCAATCTTCCTGCTCCCTCATGTCCTCCTCTCCCCTCCTCAGTCTCCTAACTCCCTCTCCCCTCCCCCCATGCTCCCAATTTGCTCAGGATATCTTGCCCCTTTCCCTTTCTCCAGGGGGCCATTTATGTCTCACTTAGGTTCTTCCTTAAGGTCCTAGATTCTCTGGCAGTGTGGATTGTAGGCTGGTAATCATTTGCTCTATGTCTAAAATCCATATGTGAATGAATACATACCATGTTTGTCTTTTTGTAACTGGGTTACCTCACTCAGGATTGTTTCTTCTAGTTCCATCCATTTGCCTGCAAATTTCAAGATTCCATTGTTTATTTTTTTCTGCTGAGTAGTACTCTGGTGTGTAAATGTACCACATTTTCTTTATCCATTCCTCAGTTGAGGGGCATCTAGGTTACTTCCAGGTTGTGACTATTACAAATAATGCTGCTATGAACATAGTGGAACAGATGTCCTTATTGTATGAATGTGCATGTTTTGGGTATATGCCTAAGAGTGGAATGCGGTAGACTGATTCCCATTTTCCTGAAAACCAGCATACTGATTTCCAAAGTGGTTGTAAGGGTTTGCATTCCCACCAGCAGTCAAGGAGTGTTCCCATTTCTCAACATCCTCTCCAGCAAAAAGTGCATAAACTGCGTTTGGTGTTCTTGATTTTAGCCATTCTGACAGGAGTAAGATGGTATCTCAGAGTTGTTTTGACTTGCATTTCCCTGATGGCTAAGGATGTTGAGCACTTTCTTAAGTGTCTTTCAGCCATTTTAGATTCCTCTATTGAGAATTCTCTATTTAGTTCTAAAGCCCACTTTTTTTTTGGTTATTTATTTATTTTTATTTTTGGAGACAGGGTTTCTCTGTGGCTTTGGAGGCTGTCTACCTCTTGTAGACCAGGCTGGTTTCAAACTCATTGAGATCTGCCTCCCTCTGCTTCCAGAGTGCTGGGATTAAAGGCATGGGCCACTGCCACCCTGCTTGTTTTTCTTAGCTTTTTTTATTACTTTAATTATAAATAGCTTGCTTCACATGTCAATCCCAGTTCCTTCCTCCCGCACTCCCCCACCATCCCCCCAGCCTCCAACCCTATCCCCACTTCCTTCCTCATAGGGGGATATCCAGAATCTGTCATTTCACTCAGGGCAGGGTCCAGGCACTCGCCTAAGAGTTCAGGCTGAGAGCATCCCTCTTTGTGTTATGGACACATGAAGTCCATTTGTATGCCAGGGATAAACATTGATCTACTACCCAGGGACCCATAGGTTGCCCAGGCCTCCTCACTGACTCTCAAACTCAGGGAGTCTGGATCAGTCCCATGCTGGCCTCCCAGCTGTCAGTCTGGGGTACAAGAGCTCCCCCTTGTTTAGATCAGCTGTCTCTGCTGGTTTTGCCAGACCATTCTTTGGCAATTTGCTCATCGCTCCTCTCTCTGTCACTGGGTTCCATGGGTTCAGTTCAGTGTTTAACTGTGGGTGCTTGCCTCTGCTTCCATCAGTCACTGGATGAAGGTTCTAGGATAGCATATAAGGTAGATGTCAAGTTCATTATCAGGAATGGGCATTTAAGGTGGTCTCTCCACTGTTGCTTAGCTTGCCAGTTGGTGTCATCCCTTTAGATCAGTAGAGGTCTCACTGGTGCCAGATCTCTCTTCTAACCTGTGACTCCCTCTATTATGGTAATTCTCATCCTGTTCTCCTCCTATTCTACCTCCAACTCAACCTTCCTGTTCCCCCATGACCTACTCCCTCCTCCTCTTCTCCCCCTTTCTTCTTCCCAGCTCCCACTCCCCCTCACCCCTCGCCATGTTCCCCATCCATTCAGAGGATCTTGCCTCATTCCTCTTCTCTGGGGTACCATGCATATCTCTCATAGGTTCTTTCCTGTTTCCCAGACTCTCTGTCAGTGGAAGTGTAGACAGGCATTATCCTGATCCATGTCTAAAATCCATATATGAGTCAGTACATACCATGTTTCTCTTTTTGTGACTGGGTTACCTCACTCAGGATGGTTTCTTCTACTGTCATCCATTTACCTGTGAATTTCAAGATTCCATTGTTTTTTTCTGTGAGTAGTACTCCACTGTGTAAATGTACCACATTTTCTCTATTCACTCTTCAGTTGAGGGGCATCTAGGTTGCTTCCAGGTTCTGGCTATTACTAATAATGCTGCTATGAACATAGTAGAACAGACGTCCTTGTTGTATGAATTTGCATCTTTTGGATATATGCTTAAGAGTGGAATTGCTGGGTCTTGTGGTAGATTGATTACCATTTTCTTGAGGAATCTCCATACTGATTTCAAAAGTGGGTGAGTTGGCACTCCCACCAGCAGTGGAGGAGTGTTCCCCTCTCTCCACATCCTCTCCAGCATAAATTGTCATTGCTGTTTTTTTTTTATTTTAGACATCATGACAGGAGTAAGATGGTATCTCAGAGTTGTTTTGATTTGCATTTCCCTGATGTCTAAGGATGTTGAGCACTTTCTCTAGTGCCTCTCAGGCATTTTAGACTCCACTATTGAGAATTCTCTATTTAGTTCTGCAGCCCACTTTTTAATTGGATCTTTTGGTGTTTTGGAGACTTGCTTCTTGAGTTCTTTGTAAATTCTGGAGATCAGCCCTCTGTCAAATGTGGGGTTAGTGAATATCTTTTTGCATTCTGTGGACTGTCTTTCTGTCTTGTTGACTATGTCCTTTGCCTTCTTAGTTTCTGGAGGTCCCATTTGTTATTTGTCGATCTCAGTCTCTGTACTACTGGTGTTATGTTCAGGAAGTGGTCTCCTGTACCAATTCGTTGAAGAGTATCTCCTACTTTCTCTTCTAAGAGTTTCAGTGTGGTTGGATTTATGTTGAGGTCTTTGATCCATTTGGACTTGCATTTTGTGCAAGGTGATAGACATGGATCTATCTGCAGTCTTTTGCATGCCAATATCCAGTTACACAAGCACCATTTGTTGAAGATGCTTTCTTTTTTTCATTGTATAATTTTAGCTTTTTTGTCAAAAATCAAGTGTTCATAGGTGTGTGTGGGTTAAAATTAGGGGTTTAAATTTGGTTCCATTGGTCTACCTGTCTATTTTTGTGCCAATACCAAGCTGTTTTCAGGACTATAGCTCTGTAATAGAGCTTGAAGTTAGATATGGTGATGCCCCCTGAAGTTCCTTTATTGTATTGGTTTTTTTTTTTTTGCTATCCTGGGTCTTTTGTTTTTCCATATAAAGTTGATTATTGTTCTTTCAAGTTCTGTGAAGAGTTGTGCCAGAATTTTATAGGGATTGCTTTGAATCTGTAGACTGCTTTTGGCAAGATTGCCATTTTTATTATGTTGATCCTACCAATCCAAGAGCATGGGAGATCTTCCCATTTTCTGGTATGCCCTTTGATTTTTTTCATTAGAGACTCAAAGTTCTTGATATGCAGGTCTTTCACTTTTTTGTTAACGTTATCCCCAGATATTTGATGCTGTTTATGGCTATTGTAAAGGATGATGTTTCTCTGATTTCTTTCTCAGTCACTTCATCATCTGTATATAATAGGGCCACTGATTTTTTTTTTGAGTTTACCTTATATCTTGCCACTTTGCTGAAGGTGTTTATCAGCTCTAGGAGTTCTTTGCTATACAGTTCTTTCACTTGCTTGGTTAGTGTTACCCCCAAGATATTTTATGTTGTTTGTGGCTATTGTAAAGCATGAAGTCTCTCTGATTTCTTTCTCAGTCTATTTATCACCTGTATATAGTAGGACTACTCATTTCTTTTTTAGTTAATCTTGGATCCTGCCACATTGCTGCAGATATTTATCAGCTGTCCGAGTTCCCTGGTAGAGTTTTTCGGGTCACTCATACAAACTATCATATCATCTGCAAATAGTGAAAGTTTGACTTCTTCCTTTCCAATTTGTATCCCCTTGATCTCTATTTATTGTCTTATTGCTCTATCTGGAAATTCAAGTACAATATTGAAGAGATATGGAGACAGTAGACAGCCTTGTCTTTTTCATGAATTTTGAGGAATTGTATTGCGTTTCTCTCAATTTAGTTTGATGCTGCCTGTTGGTTTGCCGTGTATTGCTTTTATTATGTTTAGGTATGTTCCCGTTATCCATGATCTCTCCAAGTCCTTTATCATGAAGGTGTGTTGGGTTTTGTCAAAGGCTTTTTCATCATCTAATGAGATGATCATGTGGTTTTTCTTTTGAAGTTTGTTTGTATGTTGGATTTCATTGATAGATTTTTGTATGTTGAACCATCCCTGAATACCTGGGATGAAGCCTATTTGACCATGGTGGATGATTTTTCTGATGTGTTCTTGGATTCAATTTGCCAGTATTTCATTGAATATTTCTACATCAATGTTCACAAGGGATATTGGACTGTAGTTCTCTTTCTTAGTTGTGTCTTTGTGTGGCTTGGGCACCAAGGTGATTGTCGCCTGGTAAAAAAAAGTTTGCCAATGACCCTTTGGCTTCTAGTCTGTGGAACAGTTTGAGCAGAATTGGTATTAGCTGTTCTTGGAAATTCTGGTAGAATTCTGCACTGAAGCCATCTCGGTCTGGGCTTATTTTAGTTGGGAGACTTTTGATGAATGCCTCTACATTATTAGGGAGTATAAGTCTATTTATTTACTTTTTATTTATTTATTTATTTTAATTTATTTTTCAGTTTAAATTTAGATAAGAAACAAGGTTGCTTCACAAGTCAGTTCCAGGTCCCTCTCCCTTTCCCTCCCCTCCTCCCGTGCCCTCCCCCCAACCCCCCCATTATCCCCTCATTTCCCCAGGGAGGGTGAGGCCCTCCATTGGGGTGTACATAGTCTGTCATTTCATATAGGGCAGGGCCTAGACCCATCCCCAAGAGTTCAGGGTGAGAGTGCACCTCACATTGTTGGATGGGAGTCCAAAGTTCATGTGTATACTCGGGATAGGTAGTGATCTGCTGCCCAAGGCTCAATAGATTACCTAGGCCTCCTCACTGACACCCAAATTCAGGAGGTCTTGATCAGTCCCATGCTGGATTCCCAGGCTGATGCCTGGGATTCAAGAGTTAACCTTTGTCAGGTCAGCTGTTTCTGGGGGTTAAACCAGCCCAGTCTTAATCCCTTTGGTCATCAGTCCTCCCTCTCTGTTACTGGCTTTCTTGAGTTCAGCTCAGTACTTAACCGATGGAGTCTGCCTCTTCTTCGATCAGCCACTAAAGGAAGTTTCTGTTTCCCAGACTCTCTGGCCATAGGATTGTAGGCTGGCCCTCCCCAGATTTATGTCTAAAATCCATATATGAGAGAGGACATGCCATGTTTCTCTTTTTGTGACTGGGTTACCTCACTCAGGATGGTTTCTTCTAGTGTCATCCATTTGCCTGCGAATCTCAGGATTCCATTGTTTTTTTTCTGCTGAATAGTACTCCATTGTGTAAATGTACCACATTTTCTCTATCCACTCTTCGGTTGAGGGACATCTAGGTTGCTTCCAAGTTCTGGCTATTACAAACAATGCTGCTATGAACATAGTGGAACAGACAACTTTGTTGTATGAATGGGCATCTTTTGGATATATGCCTAAGAGTGGAGTTGCTGGGTCTTGTGTTAGGTTTATTCCCATTTTTCTGAGGAATCTCCGTACTGATTTCCAAAGTGGCTGAACCAGTTGGCACTCCCACCAGCAATGGAGGAGTGTTCCCCTTTCACCACATCCTCTCCAGCATAAATTGTCGTTGGTGTTTTTGATTTTAGCCATTCTGACAGGAGTGAGATGGTATCTCAGAGTTGTTTTGATTTGCATTTTCCGGATGGCTAAGGATGTTGAGCACTTTCTCAAGTGTCTCTCAGCCATTTTAGACTCCGCTATTGAGAATTCTCTATTTAGTTCTGCAGCCCACTTTTTAATTGGGTCCTTTGATACTTGCTTCTTGAGTTCTTTGTAAATTTTGGAGATCAGCCCTCTGTCAGATGTGGGATTAGTGAATATTTTTTCCCATTCTGTGGGCTGCCTTTTTGTCTTGCTGACTGTATCCTTTGCCTTACAGAAGCTTTTCAGTTTCAGGAGGTCCCATTTATTGTTGATCTCACTGTCTGTGCCAGTGGTGTTATGTTCAGGAAGCTGTCTCCTGTACCAATACGTTCAAGGGTACCACCCACTTTCTCTTCTAGGAGGTTCAGTGTGGCTGGATTTATGTTGAGGTCTTTGATCCATTTGGACTTAAGTTTTGTGCATGGCGATAAACATGGATCGATCCGCATTCTTCTACATGCCTGCCTCCAGTTATGCCAGCACCATTTGTTGAAGATGCCTACTTTATTCCATTGTATATTTTTAGCTTCTTTGTCAAAGATCAGATGTTCATTCGTGTGTGGGTTCATATCTGGGGTTTCAATTCGATTCCATTGGTCTACCTGTCTATTTTTGTGCCAATACCAAGCTGTTTTCAGGACTATATTGCTTATCTGTTTGTGGTTTAATTTTGGTAAGTGATATCTGTCCCGAAAATTGTCCATTTCCTTTAATTTTTTTGAATTTTATTGAGTACAGGTTTTTAATGTATGACCTGAATGTTGTCTGGATTTCCTCAGTGTCCGTTGTTATGTCCCCCTTTTCTTTCCTGATTTTGTTAATTTGAATGTTTTCTCTCTGCTTTTTGGTTAGTTTGGATAAAGATTTGTCTATATTGTTGATTTTCTCAAAGAACCAACTCTTTTTTTCATTGATTCTTTGTATTGTTTTTCCAATTCAAAGAACTACTTTATTGATTTCAGCCCTCAATTTGATTATTCCCTGGCATCTATTCCTCTTGGGTGAGTTTGCTTCTTTTTGTTCTGGAACCTCCTGTTGTGCTGTTAGTTCTCTAGTATGACAGTTCTACAGTTTCTTTATGTGGGCACTTAGTGCTATGAACTTTCCTTTTCGCACTGCTTTCCAAGTGTCTCATAAGTTTGAGTATGTTGTGTCTTCATTCTCATTGAATTTAAGGAATTCTTTAATTTCTTTTCATATTTCTTCTTTGACCCAGGAGTGGTGCAATTGCACATTATTCAATGTCCATCAGTTTGTAGGGTTTCTGCAATTTGTGTTGTTGTTGAATTCCAACTTTAAAGCATGGTGGTCTGATAAGATACAGGGAATTATTCCAATTTTTTGTACCTACATTGCTGAGTATATGGTTTTAAAGAAGGTTCCATGTGGTGCTAAAAAGTTATATTCTTTTGTGTTTTGATGGAATGTTCTACAAATATCTGTTACTCCCACTTCGGTCATAACTTCTGCTAGTTCCTTTCTTTCTTTGTTAAGTTTCTGTCTGGTGGTCCTTTCTAGCTGTGAGAGTGGAGTGTTGAAGTCTTCCACTATGTATTTATGAGGTTTTATGTGTGATTTGAGTTTTAGTAAGATTTCTTTTAAAAATGTGGATGCCTTTGTATTCGGAGCATAGATATTCGGAATTGGAACTTCATCTTGATGGATTTCTTCTGTGATGAATATGAAATGACCTTATTCATTTCTTTTGATTGATTTTAGTTTAAAGTCTAATTTGTTAGATATTAGTAATCCTACACCCACTTGTTTCTTGGGTCCATTTGAATAGAAAATCTTTTCCCCACCCTTACGTCTGAGAGTTGAGGTATGTTTCTTGTATGCAGCAGAAGGATGGATTCTGTATTCATATCCATTCTATTCGCCTGTGTCTTTTTATAGGCAAGTTAAGACCATTAATATTGGGGGATATTAATGACCATTGATTGTTAATTATTGTTTTTTTGGATTTGTTGGTTGTGGTGGTATTGTGTGTGGATTTTCACCATTTTTTATTTTGGCTTTTGGTAAAGTGGGATCATCTATTGACCATGATTTTGTGGGTGTATTTAACTTCCTTGGGTTGGAGTTTTCCTTCCAGAACTTTCTGTAGGGCTGCATTAGTAGATTGTTTGCATCTGTTTTGTCATGGAATATCTTGTTTTCTCCATCTACAGTGATTAAGGGCTTTGCTGGATATAGTAGTCTGGGATGGCATCCATGGTCTGTTGGTGTTTGTAGAATATCTCTCCAGGACCTTCTGGCTTTCAGAGTTTCCATGGAGAAGTCATGTGTAGTGCTGATAGGTTTGCCTTTATAACTTACTTGGCCTTTTTCCTTTGCTGCTTTTAATATTCTTTATTTATTCTGTACATTTGGTGTTTTGACTATTATGTACCAAGGAGACTCTATTTAGTGTTCTGTAAGCTTCTTGTACTTTCATTGGCATGTCTTTCTTTATGTTGGGAAAGTTTTCTTCTCTGATTTTTTTTTGCTTTCTTGTGACAGGGTTTCTCTGTGGCTTTGGAGGCTGTCATGGAAACAGCTCTTGTAGACCAGGCTGGTCTCAATCTCACAGATTTCTGCTTGCCTCTGCCTGCCGAGTGCTGAGATAAAAGACATGTGCCACCACTGCCCAACTCTTCTATGATTGTATTGAATATGTTTTCTGTACCTTTGAGGCGGGTTTCTTCACCTTTTTATATACCTATTATTCTTAGGTTTGGTCTTCTCATCATGTCCCACATTTCCTGGATATTTTGTGCTATGAATTTTTTGGACTTGTGATTTTCTTCAATCGGCGAATGTATTTCTCCTGGTATACCTTCAATGCCTGAGATTCTCTCTTGTGTTCTGTTGGTTATGCTTACATCTGTAGTTCCTGTCATTTACCCAGCTTTTCTATTTCCAGAATTCCCTCAGACTGTGTTTTTTATTGTCTCTATTTCTGCTTTTAAACCTTGCACTGTTTGAATTGTTTTTTTTTCAATTATTGTTTTGTCTTTTCCTACAGTTTTTAAAATTTTTTGTTTGTTTTTTCTTCTCTTTCTTTAAGGGATTTTTCTCATTACCTCTTTGAGGGTCTCTATCATCTTCATAAAGTTGTTTTCATGATTGTTCTCTTCTGCTTCATCTGTGTTGGTATGTTCAGGTCTTGCTGGTGTGGAGTCCCTAGACTCTGATGGCATCATATTGATCTTTCTGCTGTCGACTGTGTTCTTAGACTGTTGTCTTCCCATCCCTCCTTCCAGTGGGTACCAGTGGGGTCTCTCTCTCTCTCCTTATGGGTACAGGACCAAGGTTCTCTTTTGGTGGGTGGAAGCGGGTCCAATATTCAGATGTCTCTCCTCTTACCATGGGTGGAGGTATGATTAGTGTTGAGATGTTGGCAGACTCTGGATGGTCTATTCCGCTGAGACAGGTTCCCCCATGATCAGGCTCCAAGCCTCAGGAGGCTCTGAGCAAGGCATTGGATGATGAGCCAGAAACAGGCTTATGCTCATCTCCTCCCGTGGGTGGAAACAGGCCTAGGACGCTGGCCCTGGATAATTTTTTTATACAATTGGTATAACCCTTTTGGGATCCAGGCCATTTTTATTAATGTTTTATAATTTTAATACTTACACATGTCTTTTGTGGATAATGGAACATTATAGAGAAGAATAAAAAAGGAAGTAACAATTACTCAAATATCAATACCCATAGATATGTAATACTAATCTTTTAATGTTTTTATCTAAAAGTGACATAATTTAAAAACAAATCTTGAAATGTTTCTCTATGTTAGACACTGCACTAGGTGATGATCATCTAGTAGTTGTCAATGCAGGGAACAGGATAGATATGATCCCCACCTTTTCAAAAACACAAAATATAAGACCCTGAAATGTCTAGAGGCATTGCCACATAGACAATAGTTTAAAGTAACTGGAAGTTTTTACTTGGAGTGGGATGATAAAATAGAAATGTGTTATATTCAACTACACCTTTTCAATATTTTTAAATTTATTAAAGTGTGTGTGTGTGTGTTGTATTCATGCATGTTATGTAGGTAGAGATCAGAGAACAAATTGCAGGTGTTATTTCTTTTTACCATGTGGGTCATGAGGATAGAACTCAGATCCTTGGGCATGGCTGCAAGCACTTTTAATCACGGCGGTCCTCAACTATAACTTTTAAAAGGTACACTTACTGAGCTTCAGCTATGAGAAATTATATCTGCCCATACTGAGGCATGTGTAATATCTGGGAATATCTTAACCTGGCAAAATGAGTCATTTTAATTCACTTTCTATGAGAAAAATAAGGTCAATAAGTGAGAGAGAATTTATACTCATGGATATTCTATGTTGTTTGGGGGACAAGTAGAATCGGTGGTAGAAGTTTCATGGAGGTTTGTTTTAGTGTTTATCAAATGAAGAATTTTATAATCATAGCAATCATTCAAAAAAGCTTGGAACTGTAGCTTTATGCCTGGAACTATTTTGGCAGGAGTTTTAAGTTCAAGTACTAGTTTTGGGGGTAGAAACTTATATCTGGTTCTCCTTATGTGATGGGGAATGCCCTTCTGTGTACTGTGAATATATGTTTCTCTTATTGGCTGATGAATAAAGTTGTTTCAGTCAATGGACAGTCAGGATTTAGCCAGGCAGGAAATGCAAACTGGAATAGAGAAAGGCAGTAGTTGGAGTCAGGGAGATGCCATGTAGCTAACGGGACACCCAGATGTTCTCTGGTAAGCCAAGATCACATGGAGATACACAACTAATAGAAATGGATTAAAAATTAAGAGAGAGCTAGCCAATAAGAAGCCTGGCCTATTGTCCAAAAAGTTTATAATTAATGTAAGCCTCTCTGTGTGTATTTGAGACTAAAGGGCTGCAGGACTGGGTGGGAAAGAAACTTCTGTCTACAGCTATGGGGGGCAGTATTGTTTTCTGTTTTCATGGACAGGCTCTCTCTCTCTCTCTCTGTCTCTCTCTCTCTCTCTCTGTAAGGTGCAGTGGTGATGCTTATACTGTGTATATTTATCAACTTGTTAGCATTCATCTTAAACATGGCAATTTTGAATTGTATGCTATAATATTGTTAATTATAATCATCTCTGTACAATAGCTAAAGTTAACTTTTTCCTCCTGTGTACCTCTCCTTTCTTTGCCTTTTGCCTTCTGATAACCACCATTATGCTCTATACTTTGAGTTCAATCTTTTAGATTACACATATGAGTGATATCATATGGTATTTAGTCTTTCTGGGCCTGACTTATTTCTCTAAAAAGGTACTTATGTAATCACAATGTAGGATTTTACCTTTCATTTCCTCAATGAAACTTCATTGAATGTACAATGTGCCATATTTTCCATATCCATTCCTCTGTCAATGGTTACTTCAGTTGATTCTGTGCCTTGGAGATTTTGAATAGTACTACAATAAACATGAGACTGCTGGTACATCTTTGACATACTGATTTTGTTTCCTTTGAATATATATCCAGTTGCTGGATGGCTGAATCACATGGCAGTTCTACTTCTGATTATTTTCTCTTACTGTTTTTCATAGTGGTTGTACTAATTTAGATCCCCATTGACAATATATGACAGTTTGTCTTTCTTCACATCCTTTGCTATTTTGTCTTTTTGTTTATACTAAAATACCTTAACTTTAAACATAATTTTAGGTTACTAAAAGTAAAAGTGTAAAAAAAGTTGAAACACCAAAGAAACTTATGTTAAAATAATTTTAGGAAAACCAAAAAATGTTAGGAGAACATAAAATATAGTATTTTCTCAATAATTAGAGATTATTAATAGTTGATGATTTTGAAATAGTGCAATATAAATATTCAAGAATAGGATAGAGATGCTGTATTCCTTTGACTATTATTTATTTCTCAGGGGACAAAGGGATCCCTATTGAAATTTTAATTAATTAATTAGTTTAGTTAGTTACTGTGCTTGAATGTGTGTTGTATTTTATGTGTGATATATACTTGCTAATATGGGCATGGGCATGTGTGTGTGTGTTCATACATCTGTGTATGAGTTTGAATGAAAGCCTGAGATCTATATCAGATGTCTTTCCTTCATCTCTTTCCACATTTAGTTTTTGAGGCAGGGTCACCTACTGAACTTGAAGCTTATTCATTTGCCTAGACTGGCTGGCCAGTGACTTTCAGGTATCCACCAGTGCTGATGTTGAAAGAGCAAACCACCACACCCAACTTTTAATCTGTCTCTCTACTCATATCTTCTTCCTTTTCTTCTTCACAGAGATGACTATTTTGTCCTGATTGTTTCTTTGCTTTTCTTGTCACCTATATGTGCTAAAACGATCCATAGTCTTACCTTTTCATGAACTATGCCAGGGAACTTATTTATAGCTTTACACTTGTTGATTGCTAGCTAAAGGAAATATCATCACAGGTCCTTCTTACTTTCTACAGCTACAGAAAAAAGGAGGGCTCTAGAAGTCTGTTCAGGAAATAAGTCTCAAGAGAAGTGAAGTATATTGCATTAGCTTCAGATCAGTAAATTAAGGTGTCAGTTATTGGAAGAAAAATGAATTTGTATCCAATGTCCATAAAAGTTGAGAAGGATGAAAAAGATGTAGGTGTAATTGATTTTATCTGTTAAATATGCTGCTCTACTTGATCTCATTCTCATTTGTTTGTCCTCCATATAATCCATTTCCATTGTTATTTGCATACCTATTCAGATACAAAAACATGATTGTTGAACAACTAGAATCAAGGTATTAAAAGCATATGATTCTAGAAAAAGCATACCTAGGTAGGTCTTTGGGAAATTTTAAATCTAAAGACAGAGGAAAGAGTGGTAGTAGTGAAGAATAAAAATACAGGGAGAGACTTTTTGGTAGAAGGAACCTTTATGCAGCATATCAAGTCATATGAACATTTCAAAGAACATAAAGTGCAACCCTTATTGTCCTAGCATATTTTACAGCTAGCACGCCATTTTAGATACAGGATTTGTGGCTGGATTGATGTTTTTGTTTCTCTTTTCGTAGTACACAGAGTATCTTCCTGTACCAAAGACCCTGGAACTTAGGGGTGAAGGCTCTGTGTAGGTACCAGCTCAACATCTCCATGTTCAATGAGCTGTGTAGTTGCTGTCTTAAGCAAATGGGACTTGCTGTCTCTTTGGGGAGAACAACCTATATTCTTAGCAACAGCCTGGGTTGTTTGGGGGATTCCCAAGGCTCCTATTTGGTTAACAGCTGAATTAGATATAACGCAATCTCAATAGTGGAAGCTTCATTTGGTGACAAGAGATAGCCAGTTGGGGCTCTGTTTCTTCCAGTATTTGCCAATTTTATTTAAATTACTTATTTAGTTTAGGAAACTTCTACTGAATTAGGTTTTCATACTATCCTTCAAAGCCCCTTAATTGTAGCTGTCTCTTCCCATGTTCCTTCCTACAACCTCTCTCTCCACTCCCTCCCCACTTAATCCTCCCATTCCAGCCCCTCTCTATTCATATCTATCTATACTATTTGCATTTCCTAAGAAAATCTATCTGTTTCCTCTAGTTTGTTACTCACTACTTCTCTCTGTGGTTCTATGGATTGTAGCTTGTTGTCATTTACTTAACAGCTAATATCTACATATAACCAAACAATACTATATTTGACTTTCTAGGACTGCTTGTGGGAGTAGCCACCAGTAACTGATTTGACTTAAGAGCCACTCTGCAAGATAGAACACATACCTGACACTGCTTGGATGACAAAGAATTTGAGACTAGATAGGGTAAAGCCAAATAATACTGGTCTAAAAAATGTAATGATAAAATTACTCCTATCATTCTGATAAATTCACAGGTTAATGCCATACTCAGCCATCATCAGAGAAGCTTCCTCCTGCAGCAGATAGAAGCAAATACAGAGACTCACAGCCAGACATCATACATAGAGTGAGAGACCTTGAACACTCTACCCGAAATAGGATGTCTCTATCAAATCCCTCCCCTCAGAGATCAAAGAACAGCAAGGAAGAGGAAGGGGAAAGAATGAGCCAGAGGGGATGGAGAACACCAAGAAAGCAAGACCCTCTAAATTAACATGAGCAAAGCTCATATGATCTAACAGTGACTGAAGCAGCAAACACAGGGCCTGCACAGGTCTGCACCAGGTCCTCTGTGCTTCTATTATAACTTCCACTTAAGTGTTTTTATGAAATCTTTTGAGTGTTCAAATGAGTAGGTCTCTTGATTCTTGGCACTTTTCCTTCTGTTGCTTTGTCTTGTTCAACTTTGAGGTGAAAGTTTTATTTTATACTATGTTTTATTCTGTGGGTTTTTTGAATGAATGAATGAATGAATGAATGAGTTAAAACCTAGACACAGGGTAAAGGATAACAATTGAAATGTCATTATATTTGCTGAGAGAGAGAAAATCAATTTTCTCTAACAGAGTGACTTTGAGCATATTAACCACTCCAGGGCAGGACTCATGTTCAGAAATAGCTGACCAACATATATTTGACTCCCCCCCCTCTCTCTCTCTGTGTGTGTGTATGTGTTGTATTTGGTGGTGATGTTTTATTTCGTCTTCTTGGTTTTTTGGAGGGCTGTTATGATAGGATTTTGTTTATTTTTTGAGTAAACTTCAAGTTGGATGGGTAGGGAGAGAGAGATCGAGAAGGACTTGGGGAAGGGGAAGAATGTGATCAAAATATATTTAAACCTAAAACTGTTCTAAATAATAAAAATTAAAAAGTAAGCACAAACCTCAGTACATAGTTGTGTAAAAGAACATTTCTCAGAAATGGTGTCATAAATAAAATATTCTGGACCTGGAAGGAGGTTTTAAATTTTGGAAGGTAGAGCTCTCAGTAACATGAATTAAGATAAAGGAACAGATACATTGGTTTGAGCAATGTTTAAGAAACTCCTTCTTGGCCTTAGCCTCTCTGAGATGGGGTGGAGTGGGGGGAGGGTAGGGAAGTGGGAGGAGAGGAGGGAGTAGGCACTGAGATTGATAAAAAGATTGTTCAAAATAAAGAAAAAAAGGAACACCTTTTTACCTGATTGAATTTTTAAAAGGCACAATTGCTAAAATTAACAGTGTTCACTGCTCAGTCTCTGAAATGTAGTTAGTCTGCCAGAAATTAAGAAGAAAAAACCCACAACTATAAATCAATTATTTAGGGCTCTGGTCACTAGTATAATCACTGCTCATTATTTCTTGATTTGAAAATGTAGCTTCTTCCTCTATTAGACTCATCATTATCTGCCACTTAATGCATTTGAATATTAACATGAATTTTGGAATTCATTTGTTTTTGTTTCAAAATCAGAATCTCATGTAAATTTCAATATATTCAATTTCATGTGAAATGGTCTTGCTTAGATTTCTAATGTGCATCTCTATGTGATCTCATTAGCAAACTTAAAGTTCAGGTCTTTTGCCTTACCACTTAATGAACCTGTGCAATCTCTGGCTGTGAGTAAACTCTATTATATATTTTCTCACTTATATATAATTCTTAAGTATTGTTTCAGAAAGTCATGTAACACTGATAATTAATTCTATCTAAAATTAGTTTAATGTAATCTCAAGTGAATATTATTTCTTGTTTTGGGTCTTTTATTCAATTACCGGTTCTAAGAATCACAATTCCATTATTTTATTACCCTACTACCTATCTTAATTAGTCTTTGCCAATATAAAAAAAACCTTTCTGTCCTTTTACTATCCAATTCACATTTTCTGTGGACACCTTTGACCCAGTCTGCAAATATTCCCACAGCTTTTCACCTTCCCAAAACATTTTCTTGAACTATGTTACTACTGAGTAGCTACCTATCATTAGCCTCCTTTCACCTCTCTAGTTATTGTGAGAAGAATCTATTGTTCTCATTTTTTTCTGTGTCTACTTCAAATTCACTTTTCAACCTACTTCCAATTTGTATCCTTCAAATCTATTCTTCCTTCCTGTTCACTACCAATAATAGCTCACTCAGCTCTTACTGCCTCAGGAGAATAATTTCCTGCTCACTCTTCAAATCATTTCACTTTTGTGCTGAAATATCATCTATGCTGGTGATTTTCACCTATGACTGTACATTGGAAGCATCTAGGAAGCCCTTTAAAGTCCTAAACCCAAAATCATTCCTCAGACCAGTTTTAACAGAAGAGGGAAGCAGTTTCCATATCTCTCTGGGTGATTATAAATTGTATCAAGGGTTGTGAACATTCTTGTTCTTGGTGTCTTTTCCTAGTTTTAGAATCAGACAAATATTATTTTGTATCCTGTTCATACCATTTATTAGTTATGACTTTTAGAAATTTAGTTAACAATAATGTACCTTATTTTATTCATCAAAAAGTCAGGATAGCAATACCCAATTCACTTTTTGTAAATATTAAATGATTTAACTTGCATATAAACATATTTTACCACTCTGATCTCTCCTTTCATTTTCTCAAAGATGCTGAGTGTACTGATTAGTTTTATGTCAACGTGACACAATCTAGAGTAATCAGAGAGAATGGAGGCTCAAGTGAGAAAATTCCTCAATAAGATCTGGCTGTAGGCAAGACTGTAGGACATTTTCTTAATTAGTGATAAATGGGGGAAGGCTGGGTTATATAAGAGAGCAGGCTGAGCAAGCCATGGAGAGCAAGCCAGTAAACAGCACCCTTCAATGGCCTCTGCATCAATTCCTGCCATCAGGTTCCTGTCCTGCTTGAGTTCATGTCCTGACTTCCTTTGAGGAAGAACTGTTATGTGCAGGCATAAACTAAACAAACCCTTTCCTCTACAACTTTTTTTGGTCATGGTATTGTGAGGAGTCTTTCTCTGTCCTGCCAGACAGCTCCCAAATAACAACACAGAGACTTATTATTAATTATGAAAGCTTGGTCTTACCTTAGGCTTGTTTTTAACTAGCTCTTAAAACTTAAATTAACCCATATTTTTATTAATCTACATTCTATCACATGGATTTTACCTCTATCCCATTCTGTTTGTCCAACTTGCTTCACATCTCTCTCTCTGCCTAGATTCATCTCCTGCTACTTTCCTCTCTCTCTGCCTGGAAGTCCATGCCTATACCTCCTGCCTAACTATTGGCTCTTCAGCTCTTTATTAAACCTACCACAGCAATATATCTTCACACAGTGTACAAATATTCCATAAACACAATTGTTGTGTTTCATAACAGTAATAGTAACCCTAACTAAAACAGCCAGTGTTCTTGCTTCAGCCTTTCCAACAATGAGAATTTTTTTCTTCCTTCTAGTCTCTGCTTATTCCTATATGTTTCCTCTATTAGCATTAATTTTAACAGATGGATGAATATTGAGAATGTTGCGTATATAAACAATGGATTTTATTTAACTGCAAAGGAAAATGAAATTATGAAATTTGCAGGAAAATTGGATGGACCAGGAAATTATTTTAAGTGACCTAGAATCAGAAAGACAAAAATTACATGTTCATTCTCATATGTGGATCCAAACTTGTAATGCTATATGTATGTAAATAAGGAGTATAAAAGTGTATGTAAGTTTTAAGTCTAGATAGGAGACCAGGAGAAAGTGGGGATTCAGAGGTATTAAGGTAGGAATGAGGTAGGAATATAACATGAAAAGCATAAAGAAAGCTACTGGGCTAGAATGGTACAAGGGAGGAATAGAGGATGGGGGGACAAAAAGGTTGACCTTCATCCAGTGACTGATGGAAGCAGAGACAGATACTCACTCACAGCTAAACACTGAACTGAACTCCTGGTGGAGGAACGAGGGAGGAGGGGTGGGAGATGGAGCTGGGATTGAAATTTGAAGCGTGCATGTTTCTAATTTAAATAAAAACATAAAAGAGAAACAACAAATGCAAATTTTGTTTGAAAAAAAAGTGATAATGAAACCTATCACTTCATGTGCTAATGTAAAAATAAATAAATAAATAATCAAATGATCCTGCTTTACCAATCTTGAATAAAAACTTGGAGGAAGCAAGCTTAGATACAATAGGGATATTTTCATACACCTGTTCATTGACACACTGTTCACAATAGCCCTTATGAAAATAGTCTGTGTGTTCGAGTGTTCATTAACAGATGAATGGATAAAGAAGATTTTACACACACACACACACACACAAAAGCACACAATGGAGTAATATTCAGTCACAAAGAAGGGTAAAATTGTGTTACTTGTAGGGAAAGGGGGAAAATAGAACTGAAGATCGGGATGTAAGCAAAATATGCAGGCGCAGAAAGACAATATCATCTATTTTCTCTCTTGTTCATAGTCTATATTTAAAAACCACTAAAAGACATGAAAGTAGAAGTAGTTCTACTTCAAGACAGGGAGGACCAGCAGGAGAGGGGAGAGGCATAAAAAAAATGAAGTGTGAATATGATCAAATTCCATTGTATGCACTGTGAAAACGTCATGATAAATTCCATTATCTTACATAAATAACATCTGGTACTGTTTTTCAATATTAATTATCCCAACCAGATATATGAAATGTACAGAAATTGCACATCCATAGACAGAAAGTACAGTCATGATTGCTAGGAATTTTGACTGATTGCTAATGAGTATAATATTTCTTTGGAGAATGATGATATATAATAGAATTTTAGATTATGTGAATTCTATCTGAGGAAAAAAACATACAGTATGAAAATAATGACATTGGCTATCCTTCAGAACATAGGTTCAAGATGGTAAATAATCAAAGTAGCTAAAACTTTGGCCAAAATTATCCAGTACAAAACATATGGTGATATTGCTAGTAGCAGTAAATGTTGAGGAGTATAACTTCAGTCAGATACTGGGATATACAGTATCCCTTCTCTACCAGAACCATTCCCTCATCTTTTATTTTTGAAATAATGTTCATTTATGTATAATGTTTATGCATTTTATAAGTATTTTCTCTGCTTTCAGATTTTCTTTGAAAAATATATTTACTTTTATTTATGTATATCTATGTGAGTGTATTTCAAATGTGTGCAGATACTCATCAGAGGTCAAAAGAAAGCATTAGATGCCCCTGGTGCTGAAATTCTGGCAATTGTAAGCCACTGGATGTGGGTGCTGGGAATCGAACTCAGGTCCTCTGGGAAGATCAGCAAGCACCCTTAACTGCTGAGTCATCTCTCCCTGCCCCATAGACAGATTTTAGTTAAGTATTGTGGTACTTATGGTATTGTGCTATTCTTTAGGTAATTAATGGCTTAGACCTAAATTTATAAGGCTACACTTAAATTACAGAATCCCATCCTGACAATAAGAAAGATGTTTATCTCATTTGCTTTTGAGGGTGGGAGAGTTGTTTCCTATCTTTTCCGAGATGTTATTTTGGAAGGAAATTTGATTTAAAGTATCAAGAAGCCGTGATGGAGAAAGGGGAGAGTCCATATTTAAACAGCCAGATACAGAAAATTCCTGGGATGGGCAGGTATCCTGGAAGAAATAATCTCACCAAAAATATCTGGTTAGTTTAGGCTCCTTTTGATCATGATTCTGACAGACAAAACTTCACTCTGATGATAAAAGCTACACAGACATTCCATCTTAAAATATTAAAACACTGAAACAGCAAAGAGATGAATGAGTGGTAATGTATTCATTAATATTTTATTTATCCTATTAGTTATTGTATGGTTTTGCTTTAAAATTATGAGTAAATGGAAATGTTTTCCACTTAATTGTCTCTTTTTCCTTTTTCCCTATTCTCATCAGTCTATCTATTCCACAAATGCTTTTCTCTGTGCAAATAAAGCAGCATCTTGCCCAGAGTTCCTCTTCTCCAGAGGTGGGGAAAGGGAATTCATCAAACTGGTGTCCATCCCATCCCCCATCCCTCCCACACTGATATTTAAAATAACTGCGGAGTCATTGTACCAGAGGCTCCCTCAGCCAGCATGATTTCATAACAGTCCATGTGGAGAACAGGCTTTTCTGGGTGAAAATGAAGCTTCCCTGCTTATATTTTGTTTAACCATAGTCATTTTGTCATTTAGAGAACCTAAGGCTACTCTTGGGTTTAGTTCACTGGAAGGTTTCTATGAAAGTATTCAGGGAATTCATTAGCAAAAGCTCATCTAGCTAAAATATCATATAGGTTTTGGGAAGCAAAGAAGGGATTTTGTAAGAAGAAAAGTTTGGCATTTTATTTCATTATTTAAATTCAACTGTAAGATTCCGGACACTCAGATTAATATCAATTTTGCCTGACTTCTCCTTCATCAGAAAGAGAAAACACTGAAGAGCTCTCTTCCACACTGTTCACAATCAGCTTTGACTAGAGTAATAGTTGTTGACATCTGCTCAAATTTGGGAGTAATTTGCTCCTTATATAACAGAACATTTCAGAAAGCACCAGAGTAAGAGAAAGAGTGTGTTTCCCCAAAAGAAGGCTTTTAGTTTGTGAATAAATTATTTAAACACATTGCTTTCTGATGCCTAGAGGGCAACTCTAAGAACATGGGGACCTAGGTAATGAATGAAACAGGCTAGAGATTTTTAAGTCGCTAGGCCTCAGTTAGAAAGTACTACTACTTTTTTGGTAATATTAAACTCTGATTTATGGTTAACATAAAACATTTTATGTTTTCAGTCCTGTAACTGTAATGTCTTCAAAGAACTCTGTACACCAGTGTTTCCCCCAATGTAGTGCAGGAACAACAGCCAAAAAAAATTCACCTGGGATATTGTTATAAATGCAAACAGGAATAGGAACAGGAACAGAAGCAGAAATAGAAATAGGAATCCTTGGCCCTTCCCCCAATCCAGGTTAACCAGAAAATCCATTTCGGGAATGGGTCCCAGAGATGTGTGGTTTTACAAGGTGTGCATGCATGCCTGCATGTAAGTGTGTGTGTGGGGGGGGGAGAGACAAAATTAGAAAGTGCACCAGGAGAGGCGATCAAGAGTCCTTCAGGGAATGTAGGTGAGAAGAGGAGAGGGTAATGTGTGTGACATGAAAGTAGGAACAGAGACTATTGGGGGGAGAAGGGAACCAGAAAGAGGGACAGAGGGAACACTGGACAGGACAATTAAGAAGAGGTATGAATAAAAACAATACATGTATACAGATTTCATAATGAAACCCATTAGTTTGTATGCTAACTTAAACAATTACTTTAAAAATTGGGTCCTTAAGAAGAAGAAAAAAAGCTTCCAGGTAATTATGGTGTACTATTGCTGTAAGACAGTGGTCTTAGAGAGGTTTTCTAAAGAATGTATCATTTCTCCTTACCATTGATTGATATTTTGAAACCTCTGTATAGGGTAAATTACTTGCTTGTTTATAACCATTACATGTATTCCCCAATAAGTACCTTTGTAATCAACTGACTGGTTTAAAATGATCCATATATAATGACAATAGAAGACCTACTTAATGTTTTATTTCATGTTGTTGAGATCACAATAATTAGGGAAGCCTGAGGCAAGCACACCAATTACAATCCCAAGCATCCCTGGGGGATAGAGACCTTCCTAAAGTTCACCCTCCAACATCTGTGTCTTTGAATGCACTGGGGACACAGACTGGGACTTAATAAAATTTAAATAAATAAATGAATTAAGAGGCACTTTCATGTTCATCAGTCATAGGGGTAAAGACTGGGATTGTTTAACCCACAGAAACAGCTGACCTGAACAAGGGGGAGCTCTTGAACCCCAGAATGATGGCTGGGAATCCAGCATGGGACCAATCCAGACCCTGTGAATGTGGGTGTCAGTGAGGAGGCCTAGGCAATCTATGGGGCCCTGGGTAGTAGATCAGTGTTTATCCCTGGCATACAAATTGACTTTGGATGTCCATCCCACAATGAGGGATGCTCTCTCAGCCTGGACTCTTGGTGGAGAGCCTAGGCCTTGCCCTGGATGAAATGACAGTCTATGGACATCCCCAATGGAGAGCCTCAACCTCCCTGGGGAAAGGAGTAGGGGGGACGGGGAGTTGGTGGAGAGCATGGAAGGAGGGGAGGGAGAGGGAGAGGAAGTTGGGACTGACATGTGAAGCAACCTTGTTTCTAATTTAAATTAAAAAAAGACAAAAATAAGAGGCATTCTGTAATAGACAAGCAATTTCTCAATGCCTGCAAAAATTGAACTATGTTCTCAATATCATATCTTGCCTCCTCCTCTAGTTTTTGATCATTAAAGAATGAATCAGTCCAGAGATTACATCAGCAGTGCACTGTGGTTTAGACAGCATATTCAACAGATATGAGTGAGGGATTAATAGACTTCTAAGGGAGTTAATTTCTAATGACTTTATTCTTTTTGTTTCCAGAAATGTCACATACCCTGTTGTTTTGTTCTATAGAACAGCATTCATCAACATTGGGCTCAATATGTATACCAGGAATATTTCACAGTTTTAAACAGTAAGAGAGGTAATGAATGTTTCAAAGGGAAGTTGAAAGCAGTAATAGATTCCCGTTACCTCATAAGGTGCTTGAATAGATGAATGATTAATGCTGATTTTTGCAAGCTAAATAGAATGAGAAAAAACTCAGTCGACTAATGGAAACAAAATTAAAGGGATAGGCACAATTAGATGAGACAAATTCAAGAAATAATGGGAATGAATGTAGACGGCTAAGTGTCTCACTGACTAAATAGGTTAGCAAAATTTTGCACAGTGAATACATAGAAACAACTTACTCAGTAAGTTCTACATACACAGTGTTGAGGAGTTTTGTTGTTGTTGTTGTTTTTGTTTTTGGAGACAGTATTGTTTCCTGAAAGAATACTGTTGGATTAAAAGCTATCCTGCAAATGGCAGCAGTCTGAGTAACATGGTGCTAGCAGTCATACAGAATAAAACTATTCAGATTTTATTATCTCCAGCATTTTTGTCAATATTGTAGACATTCATTCTTGCCAATTTTGTATATGGATATGAGATATGTTTGTGGGTGATAACTTTGAAGAAGCAAATGGAAGAGCTGGTTATGTTGGAGGAGAGAAAGAATGTGTGAATGTATACTGCGAAATATAAGTCTATATTTTAAAGTTGAAGAGCAGTTCAGCCACACAGTCTTTATCATGTAGGATATTGCTCAGAGAAACTTGTTCCTTTAACTCATAGACAGTTTTCTTACCCAATGCCCACAAAAGGCATAAGAATGTAACTATTCTCACCAAGTATAGATAAAGAGACAGTTGAAACAGAAAATTGTCTACTAATTTGGAAGTAAGTATTTCAAATCAGAGCATTTCTTTAAATAGAACTATCTAAGCCAGCTAGGAAATGTTCTAGATGGAGTTCATTTGCAAGTTACTGATTGGCTAACACCATCTTTAACTCTGTTACTTGTGCCACTACTCTTGATAAACTGGAATCCAAAGTTGCCCATGAAAATAAACTTACTATGTGTTCTGCAACAGTCCTGACCACTAATATAGATATATCAGAGGGTTGAAAGTTGGAAAGTTAGCACACTGTTTTTTTTCACCCAGGCTCTAATATAATATCTTGAAACCTATATGATTTTTTATACAGGCAGTTGAGTTCGATTATTAAATAGTAATAAAGAAGAGTGGCAGAATATGAGGCTAGGGAGATGAGATTTGATTTGATTTTTCTCTAAATGTGTGTTCTCATCCAAAACTTCCAACCAGTCACCTGTAGAATAAAAGACTTATTTCCATGATTGTATAAAATCAATTGAATTTATTATTTAGCACTTGATTGCAACAAAACAAGGAAGCTCAATGACTTTACAGAAATTAGAATTTGATTTATGCCATGGTCTAACCTGCCTAGAATAGTACACATATATTTTCTTTCTCAGGCTCATTCCTTCAGCTGTTTTTAGTTTAATTGGGGTCCTCCATAAACCATGGACAGCTTTAGAAAATGTAGCTGTTGTTTATAGAACATCACAAGCCTACACTGTACTTTCAATAGAGTTTAAATTAGACTGAATCTCTAATGCTATCAGGACAGGATTCTTTTTGAAGGAAGGGTAAAAAAAACTCACTATAACCCCCTTCTCCAATGTTTATAATATTGGAAAGTGGAAGGAGGTTCTAAAATGCAGTCTGAGTTAATGAAAGATGTGGGAGAAAAAAGAAAGGAAACAAGGCAGACTAATGGACTTTTTTCCTCTTTGAAATTGAAGTATGACTAAATTACACAGAACAAGATTATTACAAGTTCCTATATGAGTTGTTGCGAGGAAAAATGAAAATTAGGGAGTATCAAAACAGCACTGTGCATGTTGATTTTCTTTCTTTTTTCTCCTTTTAAAAATGGAATTTTGGAGGTCAAGGATGAAAATTCAGTTACATAGAGATGTGAGGTATGTTTGTAGGGGTGTTTGAAGAAAAGGGAGGCATGACTGGGCTGTGGGATGAAAATGTCAGGAGAATAAGACATGGTAGTGATACAAGTGGGTGAAGGAGAAAGAACCAAAGGAAAATGTGGGAAGGAAGAGGAGGGAAGGTTGAAGTTTCTCCACAGAGTACATTTGTGAAAGCGCTTAATTATCAGTGCAAGAGAACATGCACTGTGGGGTAAGAAATGGGATAGCATGTATCTCATATACACAAACAGGACTTTGATCATGTGAGAACTCTAGTCAGAAGATCATACATAAATACTTCCCTGTACACCTGGATGGAAGGTCAGGCGGGAGTAGGGAGCCCAGGAAAGAAAACAGCATAAGGCTGAAGCCTCAGACCTCTTACAGAAAGTTTTCTTGATTCCCACTGAAAACTGCTTAATTACGTCCTAGATATGTCTAAGTGCATCTGGAACATACTTTAACAAAGTTCCTTAACTAATCCATGTGATATGAAGTTCCAAAGCTCAACCAATGTATGACTGGGAGAGAATAAATACTAAAACCTGTGCTTACATCTTAATTAAATGTTATGTTAAAGTGATGAATTCTGAAGTTTTAAATATGGACTTGTAATGATAACCATCTTGGGTTATCATTGTACTTTGTTTTATCTGATAAACATATAATTCTTTCATCCCTCTCCCATGTCTCAATAGGAAAACTTGTTATAGCTTTGTATATAACCTGTAGCCCAACTATTTGTCTAGTTTCATTTCTTGTTCACCTACCTACTTCACTTCATTTCCTTCCTAGACCCCACTTGTTACACGTACATACTCATAATATTTGTGGGTTTATCTCAGAGGTTAGGAATTTTTGACATCACCATGATCCTGATGCATACAGATCAAAACCAGGTTTACCAATAGGATCTTTATTCTCTTTGGTGACTGAGTAATCATAGGTAACTGTTTAAGAGCAGCAGAAAGAGCACCTCTGCTTCCAAATAGCTGCCATACTTTCAGATTGGTTTTAAAAATACACTTTTAACAGAGAGGGGGAACAAGAAAAGAAAGGGAGCCATTATAGGTTTAATGAGAAACCAGGCACTAGGGAAAGCTCTAGGAATCCACAAGGATGACCCCCAACTAAGAATATAAGCAATCATGGAGATGGTACCTTAAATGCCCTTCCCCTATAATGAAATTGATAACTATCTTAAATGCCATCCTAGAGTCTTTATCCAGTAGCTGATGGAAGCAGAAGCAGAGATCCACAGTTGGCACTGAGCCAAACTCCTGGAATCCAGTTGCAGAGAGTGGGGAGTGATAAACAAAGGAGACAAGACCATGCTGAGGAAACCCACAGAAAAAGCTGACTTGAGCAAGTGGGAGCTCATGGACCCCAGACTGACAGCTGAGGAACCAGCATAGAGCCAAACCAGGCCACCTGAAAGTGGCTGTCAGTTGGGAGGCCTGGATAGTATATGGGGCCTCTGGCAGTGGAACAAATATTTATCCCTAGTGCACGAATGAGCTTTGGGAGCCCATTCCTTATGGAGGGATACTCTCTTAGCCTAGATACACGGAGGAAGGCCTAGGCCCTGCCCCAAATGATGTGACAGACTTTGATGATTCCCCCATGGAAGGCCTCACCCTCCCTGAGGAGTGGATGGAGAGATGGAGGGGGCAATGGGAGGACAGGAGGGAGAGGGAACTGAGATTGATACGTAAAATAAGACTGTTTCTAATTTAAATGAAAATCAATTTTAAAAATACATGTTTAAATAAGGCTTTTTAATTCACATTAAGTGAAGACATTTTTGTGAATTGTAATATGTGTTATGTGTTAGAAGATTTATTTTAAAAAGTTATTGAGAGAAAGTAAGTACATAATAAGACAGTGGGTACCTGATCTACAATCATGGAAAAAGGGGAAGACATATCTAAAAATGATTGAAAAAATGTTACCTTTTCAGCTGACTAAAAAGCCAATAATTTGTTTTTAAATAGGAGATGTTAGAGTAGTCCAAAGAGACAGGCAGGAAGACACAGAATAATTTTCAGATACATTAGATATTTCCAATACTTTTTCAGAACCTTAATGGAAAGTCTTGGAAAATACAAAAATTCTTAAGACATCCTTTTCCTAAATGGCTGTCTTAGATATAGCATAAAATGCTTAGTACACAGCTACCAGATGAATAAAAGATGAATTTGTTTGAAAAAGGTTTAGAGATGGATAGATGACATTTACATAATGTTGTAAATTTATGCATAATGATAGAAGGTAGTTCATGTTTTGAACACTGATAATGCCAACACTTATGAAATAAATAGTTTTATGATAATTTCAAATTCTTCAAATATGGGTAGTTTTTTTCCAAAGGAAAAAGATACATTTTATACTCTTGGAATATCACAGAATTAGATGGCAATCACATTCTTTCTCCCCCTTCAGAATCTGAATGCTTTTTATCATTGCTAACCCTTAAAATTGAAAAATCCACAAAAACAATTGGCAATATTTTACTGTGAATTGGTATGCTATCTATAAATTACATTAAGCTTCCTTTTCATTCTTTATAATTAAGAAATAGAGTCACAGGTAGGCAAAAAATATGACTCTAGGCAGTAGCCAGAGGGAAATGCAAAAAACAAATGAGAATAGATTTACATAGCTTTACCATCTATTTTTGAACACTTGCATATAACCTTGGTTTAGGAAAAGATATTACATCAAGTGACTATTAAAACTTATTTGTAGGTTGTGATGATTACTCTGAATTGTAAATTATACTGGATTTAGAATCATGTACAAGACACATCTGTCCATGTGTTTTTTAGGATATTGCCAGAGAGGTATGCACGCCTACATGTACTTATAGAAATACACACACATACACACACACACACACACACACACACACACACACAAGTTAGGGGATTATGGGATTATGGATGCTTGTACTGAGGTTCCAGAAAGTTACTAAGGCCAAGAAATGTGTGGTGGAGTCAGATTCTCCATAAAGAGGCCATGAGATGCCATTGTGTGAAACTGAAGAAGAAGCATAAACTGCAAAGGATATTCAAGGGATGCTGGAGATGTTAGAACTGTGGAATGTCTGCAGAGAAAAGCTGGTCCAAGTAAGAGGCCATGAGTGCTACAAGGGTTATCTAAGACTGTTTGCTACAAAGATGATGTTGTCAAAATCACTAGATGTTGGGCATAAAACTACAAAATTTTGGTGTTTTTCCTGCTGGGTTTCTTATCTTGTTTTAGTCCAATTTTTCCTTGCTATGCTTACATTCTTCTCCTTTGGAAATGGATTTATGCAACTTAATTCTTACTTTATAAGATCACAGTTAAGATATTCCCTTGAGAACATTCCTCCGTTGCTGGTGGGAGTACAAGCTTGTTTAACCACTTTGGAAATCAGTATGGCAGTTTCTCAGAAAATTGGGAATCAATCTACCTCAAAACCCAGCAACCCCACTCTTGGGCATATACCTGAAGAATGCACACTCATACCACAAGGACATTTGCTCAGCCATGTTCACAGCAGCATTATTTGTAGTTGCCAGAACCTGGAAGCAGCCTAGATGCCCCTCAATCGAAGAATGGATAAAGAAAATGTGGTACATTTATGCAATGGAGTACTAGTCAGTGAAAAAAAAAACAAGCAAAAATAAAACAATGGTGTGCTGAAATTTGTAGGCAAATGTATGGAGCTAGAAAAAAAAAACATCCTGAGTGAGGTAAACCAGACCCAGAAAGACAAACACGGTATATATTCACTTTTAAGTAGATATTAGACATAAAGCAAAGGATAACCAGCCTGCAATCTAAAACCCCCAAGAAACTAGGTAACAAGGACTAAGAGACATATGTGGATCACCCTGGGGGAGAGGGGGAGGGGGAAGGGAAGGGAGAAGAGAACATGAGGGAAGGACAGAGAGGGAGAGCAAGGAAAGAGATATCTTGATAGAGGGAGCCATTATGTGGTTAAGGAGACACCTGGCACTAAGGAAATTCCCAGGAATCCACAGGATGACCCCAACTAAGACTCTTAGCAATAGCAGAGAGGGTGTCTGAATTGGCCCTCCCCTGTAATCATAAAACCTTCATCAAGTAACTAATGGGAACAGATGCAAAGATCCACAGCTAGGCACAGGGACCAATTCCTGGAGTCCAGTTGAAGAGAGGGAGGAGCGATAACATGAGCAAAGGGGGTAAACCACGATAGAGAAACCCACAGAAACAGCTGACCTGAGCTAGTGGGAGCTTGAGGACTCTGGACTGACAGCTGGGAAACCTGCATAGGACCAACCTAGACCCTCTGAATGTAGGTGACAGCAGTGTGACTTGGGCAGTTTATGGGGCCACTGGTAGTGGAACCAGGGTTTATCCCTATTGCATGAACTGGCTTTTTAGAGCCCATTCCATATGGAGAGACACCTTGCTCAGTCTAGATACAGGGGAAGGGTCGTCGTCCTGGCTCAACATGATGTGCTAGACTTTGTTGACTCCCCATGGGAGGCCTCACCCTTTCTGAGGAATGGAGGGATGGTAGGGTGAGGGAAGGTGGGGGAGGGGGAGGAGGGAAGGGAGGGGAAACTGGGATTGATATGTGAAATAAAATTTTTGTTTTAAAAATTAAATTTCCCTTGAGTCTCATAAAAGACTTCGGACTTTGAGCATGAAGAACCAGGTTCAGATCACAGTACCCATTTTGTTATTATTGTTCATTTACCTTCTGTTTTATGAGACAGGTTTTCTCTGTGTGGCCCTGGCTGTCCTGGAACTCACTTGATAGACTAGGCTGGCCTTGAACTCAGAAATTCATCTGCCTCTGCCTCCAGAGTGCTGAGGTTAAGGACATGGGCAACTACTGCCTGGTCAAGACTTTGAACTTTTGAGCAGTGTTGAAACTGTTGAAGACTTTCAGTTTTTGAAAAAGACCAAATGCTTTTTGTCTTCTGAGTGCCATCCTTTAAGGGCTATGGGTGGAATATCATGATTTAAAATGACATGGAAGAGTCTTCGCTTCCCTCTGAAACTTCACAAGCTAGGCCTCCATTGTCTGCACTGCTCTCAATGTTCTTATCTTCTAAGCTCCTACAGAACAGAACACGGAGCTCTCAACACTCAATGAATTTTCTCCACAAAGTCCCAAAGTCCTTGCACAATCCTCCCCAAAACATGGTCAGGTCTGTCACAGCAACACCCCTCTATCCTGGTACCAGTTTATCATAGGGTTATTATTATTGTGATGAAACACCATGACCAAAGCAACTTTTGGAGGGAAAGGTTTTATTTTGTTTTTACTTCCACATCACTGTTGATCATCAAAGAAAGTCAGGACGGGAACTCATGCATGGCAAAAACCTGAAGCAGGAGTTGATGCTGAGGCCATGGAGGAGTGCTGCTTACTAGTTTGCTCCCTATGGCTTGTTCAGTCTGTTTTCTTACAGAACTCAAGCCTCCCAGCCCAGGGATAGTAACACCCATAATGGCCTGGGACCTCTGCCATCAATCACTAATTTTAAAAAGGCCTTAGAGGCCTGCTTACAACTCAGTCTTATGGAGGTGCTTTTTAACTGAGGTTCTTTCTTCTCAGATGTCTTTTCCCTGTGTCAGTTTGGCATAAAACTAGACAGGACAGGGTGCATGATAGTTGGTAAGTGTGCATGATGGCCTCTACCATAGCTGTAGAACATTAGCCATAGAGCTAGAACTAACAGGACTTGGTTCTTCTTTCTCTTGATACCATGTATTTAGAAACTTAGGTAGTCTATTTGGTTCTGCTTCTTGTATTTATTTATTTCTATTTGGTTCTGCTTCTTGTATTTATTAATTTAGTGGGGCATGTATATGTGTGTCACGGGTCATGTATGGAAATTATAGGACAACTTGTGGGAGTTATTTCTCTCCTTCCACTCTGTGGGTTCAAGCAAACTCAGGTCCTCTGACTTGGCAGCCAGTACCATAACACACTGAGCTACCTTACCAGCCCTCTGTTTCTTATCTGAAAGTCAGAGACAATATAAATGCCTCACATAGAGTTGCTTAAATTAAATAAGATAACAGATTTAAAATACCTAAATTATAGAGTGAACTAAAAATCATATCATTTGGGTCAGTTGTGAGATGCCTCACTGGGACCTGATGACCCAATTTAATCCTCAGAATCCTCAGAATGATGTGGTGGCATGCCTTTGTAATTCTAGCATTCCAACAGTGAGCTTGGAGGTGAATTTAGAATTAACAGGAAGTTTATGGCAACTAGCCTGGAGAATACAGTATAGCAGCAAAATCAATGAGAAAGATGAAGATTCAGCGACATGGAAGGCAAAAGTTCTCCTCTGACCTCCATACATGTGCTGTGGAATACGTGTGCCTTCTCTCTGTCTCTGTCTCTCTCTGTCTGTCTTTCGGTGTCTCTCCCTTTCTCTAGCATGCAAATAAAATAGATATAAAATATAAATATCTTAATATTTTAATTTAAATATTGTTGCTCAGATATCAAACTCAATTCAAAAATTAGTAAAATATTAAAGTCTTATATGGTAGAAAAAGACTTTAAAGATTATTCAAATGCTAAGAAAAAGTTAAATTATCATAAAATATATTCAGATCTTTTCAGTCAGTCAGCATCAAGGAAATATTACTAATATACTTCAATGGTATCTGCATACTAGAGTACTTGTTAAATATTTGTTACAAGTGAAACAAACTGAATGAGGTTACAGGTAATATAATACTGTTCTAATCAATTAATTGGAACCAAGTAACTTCTCTAGATTGAGGTACAACTTTGCTTTTATGAGTTAATAATCTTCACTGACATTTTTGTACTCTTCTCAAGTACTCTATGCAATCATTTAAAAGATAGTTTTATTTAAGTCCTGCAATGATTATGTCTATTCATGAGTACCTCTAAATTCATGTGGCTTATGAATCCTTTTGTTATCATGAATAAAATTAAATCATTCTGGCTACATTTTGTTTTCAAATAAGCATTTTTGACATTTAATAAAGTTCGGTATGCTTGTTAAGAAAAGGCACATGTAGTCACTTGTTTTCCTGATAAAGAAAGCTTTATGATAGAAAAGAATTCCAAAAATCATAAAAGAAAAGATAGACTGAACAAAATTTCTAATTTCTATACACTGATTACAATAAAATGCAATACAAATAAGAATGTATGCTAAAATATAAGCTGTAAAAATGCAACAAAAGACTAATGCTTTAATATATAATGATACTAACAAATCTAAGGAAAATGTCTGTTAATAGAAAAAAGAAAGTACAGTTATAAAAATGACAAATGAGAGAAAAAATAACAGATAAATTTATGTATGAAAGTATATTCTGCATTAATTAAAAGTATAGTGAGGAAATGATAGTTTTGACCATGATATCAAGGAAAAGTGATGAAAGATAACAACAATGGTGGCCTCAGTAACAATTCTTTGGAAAATGATTTGGCAAGTATAGTAAGAATTTTAAATATATCCCAAATCTTTTATTGAGGCATTCCATTTCTAAGAAACTACCACATGAAAATAGTTAAATATCCAGGTTAAGTTCAGGTTCCTCTGATATCTACTATTAGTTATACTTGAGGTCAGGCTTTGGAAGCTCCTCCAAAACCTATTATTTGTCCCAGTTCAGATTGATTAGTTAAGGTTCCTGAAGCCTACCATAAGCTTTGCATGTTCTATTTTAGGAAATGCCATTGATGTATTGCCCAAGTTCTAATGTTGTCCATGCCATAGTATTTCCAAATGGGATTGCATTTTGCTGCAAAGGATACTTTAGAGTACTGGCACCTGAAGACAAAGAATATAGGTGTTAGGAATTGATGTTCTTGGCTGGTAACTTTCATTTATCCTTTGAGAACTTATTAAAAGTATAAAATGACTGCTAGCCTCATATGGCAGAGATATACTAGCATTTGAACAACACTGAAATTTCCTTCCCCAATGGTCATTCATCTGCAAAATGCCATTATGAATATCTTCTACTACGTAGGTTCACCTTTTATTGAGGTGGATCATAATTGTAGTTCTTCCAAAATTATTAATTGATTTATTTAGAGGCTGACTATTACCCACAAATAAGCATTGAGACCAAGAAAATAGGCTGGAGCTACACATACTAAATACAGGATTTGAAGAAAAAAAAAACAAGTTTCTTAAATACGTGATGTTCTGTCAGAAATAATGGCAACTTATATTTGAGGGTTCAGTGGGAGCCAGTAACTTGTGTAAAATGATCACATGTGTTATCTCAGTAACTTCTAACCATCTACAGAGGGAAGAAATTCTAATTTCATGAATGACAAGGTTTGAACTTGAGTGAATTAGTTCCTGAGCTCTACTCACAATCATGAGATAAGTGTGAAATGAGATGGAAAATTCAGATTTGGGAATTACCAATCCAAGTTTAAAATCCTTACAGTCCAGTCCCCAGAATCTTTCTAGGAATACAGAATTTCGATTCACTCATCAGAATAAAGCTGGTCACCATCACTAGCAGAGAAAAATCATGTTTAAAACACTTGAACAGTTGGCTGGATCTGCTACATCTCCTCCACATATTATAAATATTTCCCATGTTTTACCTGAATGAATCATATTCAGCAGGGCAGTAGAAGATTCAAGCAGTCATAACAGAAAATCCTTTTTTCATCAGCCTATTCCTTCCAATATAAAATAAAACTATTATACTCTCCCCCTTTGAATTTATAAATGATCCTAGTATTCTATATGTATTTTATGAACAATTCTGCATTGAACATTGTCACACTGTTTGTGCTTGAGAGTTTTAAGATGCTCCAGAGGCTCAGAGGTTGTTTTGATAATGTAGTAGTCCTTTCTACACTCCTTGTCTGTGCTATATGTGTTCCAAGGCTCTAGTGGATGCCTTAAATAGCAGCTAGTCTTGAAATATATATATATTTCTCTGAGGGGGAAAACAGATGCAACTAAGTTAAAATTTAATTTATAAATTAGGCACAGGAACAGATTGACAACATACAAAGAAAACTACTATGACAATGCACAATAATAAAATTTATTTAAATATGCTTTTTCTCTAAGAAATATGTTCTATAGATTGTAGCTACCTTGACATGAATTTTGTTTCTTTTCATAAAGAACTTTCATCTTTTCATTAAAGCAATTACTTTACAGGTTCTCTTTGACATATCCAAATTTCCGGCCAGCATCACTACTATTGAACCTTGGGGGGGCCTTAATCTAGTTAAATAAGAATTACTGGAGCACAAGAACTGCAATAGATCAACTGATCAGCAAAATGACTAAGTGCCTTAGAAGAAGGGTAGCTTATATAGCCTGGATACACTAGACAAAACAGTGGTTAGTGTTCTGTCCAGTACGTAGCACAATGTTAACAAGATTTCCTTATGAAATTTATAATACCATGCAACATAAGACTTAAGACTTACTGATTTCTGGAACTGCCCAATTAAAATTTTCAGACCTCACTTGACAATGGGTAAATGAAAATGTATAGAGTGAAACTGTGAATTAAGGGAAGCAATTGCAATAACTTGTCAAACACTTGGTATTTGCTGAGCATACATATCAATAAGTGCTTTACACATAATCCTTAAACAGATCTACTAAATAGATGTGATTACCCTAGATTCTATACCTTGGGATCTGAGACTCGGGGTAAACAGCTTGTCCATGTTTTCATATCTAGTAAATTTGTACTTAGGTCTTTTTTATTACAAAGCCTGTATTTTAAACAACTATACCTTTAGCCAGGTTCCTCAAACTTAAATGTATATACAAATTACTTAGGAATCTTATTAAAATGCAGAATCATTTTCATTAAGTCAAGAACAGGGATTGAGATTCTGCATTTTTAAAAAGTTCCTGGCTGTAACTAATACGTATAGATCATGATTTAAATAACAAGGTTTTATCATTTCTCTAGAAGAGTGAAAAACAGGCTTCAAGTAATTTAATATTTCAGCTTAATGATTAAAAGGGAGTGTTAAAGAAGCTTTTTCCTTGAGAGGAGCCTTCCCTCGTAACGCCCCCTAGCTATGCCCAAAAGTGGGCTTGGCTAGTGACGTAGTTCCGCCTACGTACGTATACGTCTTTACGTCCAGCCGTATACGTCTTTAGTCCTGCCTAAAGTGGGTGTGGTTAGCGGTGTGGTAAACCGCCCTTTTATTACCTCATCTGTATGCGCCTCTAGTAAGTCACATGTTTAATGGCGGCATAGACTTAGTAAGTCACATGTTTAATGGCGGCATCAGACTTCCTCCTACAAGGGAGCATTTCCTAACTTGTCCTTAAGAGTAAAATATATTTTAATATAAAAGTAAAAACAGTTAAGTCAAACACTGCACTAAACACTTTGAATGCCATATCTCATTAGGTCCACATGATGATTCCCAGAGGTAAATATATAATATTATCCCTTCTGTCCCGCGCTACCGTCTCGCCAGCAAGAACGACGCAGAACACTCGGATCCTTCTGCAGTAAAGCTTTAATGCATCTTGAGAGATAGATGATCAGCTTCTTAGAGGGAGACCCCAAGCTAAGAAACCCAGCCCCTTATATAAGCCTAGGAGCTCCGAGTGAGACGTGTAGAGCCAGGATTGGTGGTTTGCACATCACCCCAGATGACGCCACGGGAGAGGCACAGCTTAAACGGTTAACTCCAACTGACAGCAGATGTCAGCGCCATCTTCTAACGGTTAACTCCAACTGACAGCAGATGTCAGCGCCATCTTCTAACGGCAATAGCGATAGCGAGGGCGGCTCCTCACATCTCCCCCTATTCATTTATTTTTGAAGCAATAGGACACCCACAACTTTGGAGTGGAGATAGAGGTCAAATCCCCATGTGCAAATTCGGAACATGTACAAAGCTCCTCTCCAGGGTCTTATCCCCAGAGGGAGCCCTGACCAGTCCGATGTCGTTTTTCTGGGGGAAGGAGATCATGACATAGAACCTTCATGCAAGATGACTTATCTCCCAGGAGAAAGTCGTTATACCGCAGACCTCTCCTGTGCAGTGCTTAGCCTTGCAACTCCTTGGGCTGCTGAAGCCTACCCACTCTATCCCGTGCAATGAGACTAGCCTCGTGGGGTGCAAGAGCCGGGAGGCCAGCGACCTATTGCTTTAACATGGTTAACCAAATGTCAGGGGAGGCTCCGTGTTCTAAGGCAGCAAGTGCTTGTGCCACCACCACTTTGTCTCTTTTGTTTGGGCTCTGAGCTTACACACCATCCAAAGCATCAACACTATTCCACAGCAGAGAACTAGGCTAAATGATCCTACCCCCACCCATTCCTTAAAATAAGAAAATGCAGATGAAATCCAGGAGGAGAGGCCTTCCATCAGAGAAAGATCCAGATGCGTCGAATTCACTTGCAGGATCGCCATTCTCAACTCACGGAGTGTCTGCTCAAACTCAAAAGTCCAATTCTGTAATAAATGTTGAGACAGAGCTTGTGACAGGTTAGCTGCTCTTATAAAATTCTCATATTGTACTGAAGTGACACAAAGGCCAGGCAACTTTTGTTCACATCCCAATTGGGCCATCTGCCACAATATATCCAATTGTTCCTGAACCAAATTAATCTGTTGGTTTACCAACATCAGGCCTCCTTGTATCTGAGAATTGGCAGTGGCCTGTTTATCTAGGACCATGGTCACAGTGGCCTATAGTTCATTAATGGTTTGAGTTGTCTGCACAGTGGCAGAAAGTGCAAGGGCCGAGGCGGTAACCGAAGCAGTAACCGTGGCGGTGGCTATCAGGCCCACAATAATAGCAGAGATCCCAAAAATCTCGCTTTTCCCTAAACAAACTCAAATTACTTGGCGTCTCAACAGGAACTGGAACAAATCGAGGCATGCGCATTACCAAAGCAAAAGGGTGCTTAATAGCATCCCAGCATAATGCATAAAAACAATTCTAAGCAGAGCAATTTATTTCTTTCTGATTCTTACCTAAGGTATCATTACTCACAACCCAAATAAAGGGCAGCTGAATAATTAGTTCTCTTAAAAGGGGTATACTTAACATTGGAGGAGGACCAATCAGATGATCCATAGCTCTGTCCCTCACTCAGACTGTTGCCTAATGCCCCTTTCCAATCAAAAGTAATCTGTCCCTTCTCACTATCATAGGAGAAAGATCAGTACAGCTTCCATTAATTCAAAAGGATTAGCATTAGATCTTTCTGGATCCATATGAATAAAATTATCCTTTAATGAAGAAATCACAGTAAAGCACAAGCTTCCTACTAATGACAAGGTTCTCTCATCCTGAAAACTCTGTATCTGAGGATCTAAAGGCAAAAAGGCAAGCCCCAACTCTCTATTAGTTGTGAAAAATCTAGGGAACTCCTGGGCATTATGCATCACTGGCATCAGTAGGGGAAGGTAGACATGATGGCCCACCGTAACTCTCCCATCATACTAGGAACCATCATCCCGAGTAGGAGAGTCTTCATCACCCACTTGGCCTCCATCCTTCTTATTCTGGAGTTGTGAAGGAGCTCTTCGAGTGAGTCTTTCAGGGATCCACAGGGGGTTTTCTTCCTCCTGTGGAAAAACACACACAGCTCCCCTGGATCTTATAAGAATAGGATCCGGGCCTTTCCAGAGATCAGTCAAGACATCTTTCCATTTTACCATTTCTTTTGGCCTATCAGGCTCTAAACTGTGGCGATCGGCCGCAGTGTGGCCTTGGGCATCAGAGTTCAAGAAATTAAGGGTAAAAAGTGCCATGGATACAGCAACTCTTGGTACCGAGGGTAGAACATCCTCAATACTCCCCTTTTGTTTAATCAGATATGATTTGAGTGTACGATGGGCACGTTCCACAATGCCCTGTCCTTGAGGGTTATAAGGTAGGCCAGTTAGATGGGTAACATCCATTTGCCGACAAAACTGTCGGAATTTTTGAGAGGTATATGCTGGTCCATTGTCTGTTTTTAAAATTCTGGGTTTTCCCCAAGCACTCCAGGCCTCAAGGCAATGTTGAATCACATATGAGGCCTTTTCCCCTGTTAGGGGTGTGGCGAACATTACGCCAGAACAGGTGTCAACAGAAACATGAACATATTGAAGCCTTCCAAAAGAGGGAATATGAGTAACATCCATCTGCCACATCTGCAATGGTCTAATGCCACGTGGGTTTATTCCCATGTGGGGAGTAGGTAAGAATTCGCAGCAATTCTGGCATTGAGTAACAATTTCCCTAGCCTCTTTCCTGGATAGAGCAAAACGACGGCGCAAGGTCTCAGCCGTCACATGAAAGCGCTTATGGAATTCTTTTGCTGCTTGTGCATGGGTAGACAAGGCAGCGGCCACCAGCTTTGTAGCCTTGTCCGCTAAGTCATTCCCTAAGGACATGGGACCTGGGAGTCCAGAATGTGCTCGGACATGGGTAATGAAAACAGGAAATCTCCTATTTAACAAGGCAGCTTGTATCTTCTGAAAGATGTTAGCAACTCTGCTGGAGGATCTTATTATTCCAGCTATCTCAAGGAGATTAACTGCATTAACCACATAAGAGGAATCTGATACAATATTGAGGGGTCCTGGAAAAGCCTCAAGAACCTCCAGTACTATCAGACATTCTACAACTTGAGGTGAAGTTTCATTATATTGTTTAGATATAACCCTATCCTTGACCACATAAGCTCCCATACCAGTTTTTGATCCATCAGTGTACACCACAGTCCCATCTGGGAGTGGGTCTTTAGCTGTCACTTGTGGAAACACTATAGCCTGGTTTAGGGCAAACTGTAAAATTGGATGCTTTGGAAAATGATTATCAATTTGTCCTGAAAAGGAAGTAACTAAAACTGCCCAATCACTAGATGTGGCTGCCAAGGTCTGAACTTGTGCAGCAGTATAAGGCACAATCAAGGAATCAGGATCCCTGCCAAAATGTGTAACAGCTGCTTTTATTCCGCGAGCGCGAGCTGTGCAACAGCATCAGGGTACCAGTCAATAATCTTAGCAGGGGAAGCATTTGGATGAATCCAAAGTAATGGTCCATGTTGCCACAGGACTGCAGTTGGCAATTGAGCTGTCTTAAAAACACACAGATTAAAAGGTAGTGACTGACTCCTCAATACGTTGTAATTGTGCTTCCTGTAAGGCCTCTTCCACCATCTGTAAGGCTCGGTGGGCGGCAGGGGTAAATTTTCTGGGTGAGGAGATATGAGGCTCACCCTCCAGGAGATCGAAGAGGGGTTTTAGATCAGCAGATGGAATTTTTAAAAAGGGCCTCAACCAATTTATATCTCCCAGAAGTTTCTGAAAATCATTTAATGTTTGTAAGTGGTCTTTGCGAATTTCTATTTTCTGAGGAACTATATTTTTGGGAGTAATCATTGAGCCCAAAAAGAGGCCTGTATCTGCAATTTGAACCTTTTCTGAGGCAATCTCTAATCCCCACTGTTTTAATTCAGCCACCAGCATGGGGAAAGCCTTTTGTAAAACATCTAACTCTTTGTGACAAATAAGAATATCGTCCATATAATGGATAACGATTAAAGATGTAAATTGCTTCCTAATTGGCTCCAAAGCCTCCTGCACATACAGCTGACATATTGTTGGGCTATTGGCCATGCCTTGCGGCAGTACCTTCCACTGAAATCTCTTGTCTGGTTCCATATGATTAAGAGAAGGGATAGTGAAGGCAAACCTTGGTCTATCCTGTGGGTAAAGTGGAATAGAGAAGAAACAATCCTTAATATCTATAATAATAAGCTTCCAATCTTGAGGAAGTGCAGAAAGCAAAGGAAGGCCTCTTTGAACAGGGCCAAAAAGATGCATCTGATTGTTAATGGCCCGCAGGTCATGGAGTAATCTCCACTTCCCAGATTTCTTCTTAATAACAAAAATTGGTGTATTCCATGGGGAGGTAGAAGGCTCTAGATGCCCCAGCCGTTCCTGTTCTTGCACTAATCTTGTGACAGCCTCTAATTTTTCAGAGGATAGAGGCCATTGAGAGACCCATAACGGCTCCTCTGTTTTCCATGGTATGGGTCGTGAAGCCTCAACGGCCCCTAAATAAAACCCAGTCCTTTTCTACCCCGATTTCCATGTTGTGTAATGGGTTTTATTCTGCCTTGTTCTTGCCTACCCAAGCCTCTACCGTTTGTATACCCCATCTTTGCCATAATGGCTGATGCCTGGGGGAGTATTCATTAGTTAGGGTCATGCCCATGGCTTGTAACACATCCCGTCCCCATAAATTTACAGGGAGTGGCAACACATAGGGGGTAAAACATCCCTGTTTGCCCTCAGCATTCCGCCAGGTTAAGGCTGAGGCACTGATGGCAGGAGAGGACTGGTATCCAAGACCTTGGAGAGAATGAGATGAAACAACAGTGGGCCAAGACTTCGGCCACCAATGGAGTGAAATAATGCTTTTGTCTGCTCCCGTATCCATTATCCCTTCAAATTCTTTTCCATTAATTAACAATTTTATTGTAGGTCTCTCATTTAGGGGTATAGCCAGATAGGCTGAATCACTTCCAGAAGATCCCATAGCCCTTTTTTGTAAAGTGTAGGTTTCTCCATCCCCGAGGGAGGGCAGCAACACCAGTTGTGCAATTCTATCTCCCTGCTTTATAGAAAATACACCCCGAGGGCTAGAACAGAGAACTTGAATCTCCTCTTTATGATACGGGTCAACAATTCCAGGATATATAATGAGTCCCTGTAAAGTTAAGGAGCCACGGCCCAGAATAAGCCCAATGGTGGCAGGGGGCAAAGGTCCAGGGGAATGGACTGGGACCGGTTGAACATTCATTTGGGGCATGAGTAAGAAGTCGGAGGCGGCACGCAAGTCCATTCCGGGGGTTCCTCGGAAACCTCTACTTCCTCTTGATTGCTTTTCTGAAATTGGTTCCCATATTTCTGAGGGCCCTGGGACCATGGGCCCCGTGACCCGTTTTTTGATTGGGGTACCTTGGGTTCTTCAATAGGGGGCAGAAGCCTCCCTTTTACATCCCGGACTGACCTGCATTCGCTAGCCCTATGATAACCTTTACCACAACGATGGCAAAGCTTCGATTCTCTTGTTCTTTCAGGGGCTTGACAATCTTTCTTAAGGTGCCCCATTCTCCCACAATTAAAACAAGCTTTTCGATTAGATAAATCTCTATACCTGTGCGTTTGTAAAATGGCGGCAGCTAGTCCTGCATTGGTTAGGGGTCCCCCAGCTCCCTGCACACTCTGAGCCAATCTTGTAAACCTTTGCTTTTGCGAGGGCGATAGCCGCTCGACATTCCTGGGTTGCTTGTTCATAGACAAGTTGCTCAATCAGGGGCATAGCTTGTTCTGAATCACCAAAGATGCGACTGGCAGCCTCTGTCATTCTGGCCACAAAGTCTGAAAATGGCTCTTGGGGTCCTTGGACAATCTTTGTAAGGTGTCCACTGGACTCTCCCCTTTTTGTGAGGGCCTTCCATGCTTTAATAGCGGCGGCCGACACCTGACCATAGACACCCCAGATGTAGTTGGTTTGATTAAGGGCATGTTGACCCTGACCTGTCAGCATTTCAAATGTCCACTGCCTCTGATTCTCATCTTCAGCTGTGGCATTAACTCTAGCTTGCACCTGGGCTGCATCATACCAGAGAGCCTTCCATTCCATGTATTGTCCCATATTGGGAAGCACTGCTTTCACTGTCGTCTGCCAGTCAGTGGGAGTCATGGCAAAATTAGCAAGCCTTTCCACCTGTAATGTGGTAAAGTTAGCATTGACCCCATAATTACGAACGGATTCGGCCAATTCTTTGATTTGATTGTAATCTACAGGGGTATGTACTCTTCCGCCTTCCGCATTCTCGAATACTGGAAAAGCCATTTGTATTTTTCTCCGTTCCTCTAAAGGTAAAAAGGAGTCAGTACCAGTATTCAGCCGAAGCTCATACTGCGGAGGCGCTGAGGGGCGTGAGCCCGCCGGATTTATAGGTGGTGGCCTCACATTCATTTTTGTTTTCAGTGGCCGGTGTCTATCAGGGTGATATCTTTCTTCCTCATACCGTGCCACCTCCTCCTCTAGACCACCTTCTTCGCTAGAATACAGAGTGTCAGAATCAGAATTATCTAGCTCCAAGGCTTCTAGCTCTACTGTAGGGTATAGACTAGATTCTGGCTTTTTCTTTTTCTTAGATTTGTTAGGGGGTGAATGATCACTCCCTTCTTTCTCTCCCCCTTTCTTAACTTCTCGGGGAGGGCCTTTTTTCTTAGACATGTCTTTCCTTTTGCGAGCTCCCATTCTCTCACTCCGTTCAGTTTCTGACATGCTATCCTGAACTTCCTCTAAGGTTCCCTGACTTTCTATTATAGCAGGGTGACAGGCCTCATCCTCCAAGCAGTTTTTAACTAGCTTCCAAATGGCTTTGGTACCTAAGTGGAGATCTCCTTCTGCATGCTTCCTGTCTAGTTCTTTACCTAGCTTGTTCCATGAGGCCACAGTGAGGGACCCGGAACAAGCATACCATGGTGCCACTCTATCTACCTCCTTCACAAAATTTTGAAGTGTTCGTGGTGCAATTTTAAGATCTCTTTGTTTTAGCACAGTCTGTAGGGCAGTAACCACTGACTGTGACAACCCCATCGCGCTAGCGGCTTATCTAAAAAACGGCGCTCAACTCCGTTACCAGACTGACAGCACCAGACTGACAGCACCAGACTGACAGCACCAGACTGACAGCACCAGCCAAGATGAAGGAGAAGGACAAACAGGACTAGCACCAAAGCCTCCACTGACCCGTCCCACGGTGATGACAAACTAAGGCCAAAGTCGAGAAAGGGGGTATTCAGGATAAAGCATACCTCTCTGAACTTACGTCCCTGCAGTTCTGAATCCGCCCCGTCTTCCGAGGGGTCTCCCGCGGCGCCGGCGATGTTGAAGAGTTCCCGGGTTTCGGCACCAGATGTCCCGCGCTACCGTCTCGCCAGCAAGAACGACGCAGAACACTCGGATCCTTCTGCAGTAAAGCTTTAATGCATCTTGAGAGATAGATGATCAGCTTCTTAGAGGGAGACCCCAAGCTAAGAAACCCAGCCCCTTATATAAGCCTAGGAGCTCCGAGTGAGACGTGTAGAGCCAGGATTGGTGGTTTGCACATCACCCCAGATGACGCCACGGGAGAGGCACAGCTTAAACGGTTAACTCCAACTGACAGCAGATGTCAGCGCCATCTTCTAACGGTTAACTCCAACTGACAGCAGATGTCAGCGCCATCTTCTAACGGCAATAGCGATAGCGAGGGCGGCTCCTCACACCCTTCCTTCATAGATAGGGAAATATATCACAGAATAATCAATGCATAGGTCCTATTCTTGTTCATTTTCTATGCACATACTTTTCAATGTCTCAAATTCCGTAATTAGAGACTCGTTTTCCTGGTTCTATTTTAATAACCATGTATCCCTTATGGGAGGTAATATACTGCTATATCATTTATTTATACTTTAGTTTCTTTCTTATAATGAAGGAGTAGAGAAGAGATAAGGTATAAAACATAGGAGATTGGATTTCTAGAAAAAGGAATAAAAGCAATAGAAAAAAGAGTGAATCTCTAATGAAGTTAGGTCCTATCTGCTTCACATATTGCTGTATAAGCCCCAATAGCTTCTCCCATGTGTGTATTGTAAAGCTGAAGGCAATGGTAATTTCAAGATAAGAAATAAACTAACTTGTGGATTTATTAGCGATGTAGGAATCACCATGGAGACAAACAGAAGAAATCTCACCATGGAGACCTCTCTTTAGCCTTATTCTGACTAAAATTATCAGTATAGAATATAAACAGACACGGAAATAAGTTGAGGTGGGGGAGACTGCTAAGCAAGTAGGCTAGAGCTTCAGAAGGACTGGTGATGCAGTGATTTATCAATCCAGAGAGAACTGCAAAGGGTTATTTTTCCAAAATCACATGCTTCTAGATATCATATAGTGTGAAATAAAGAGAAAGTTCTGAAACATAGAAAGTCAACTTGACAACCATTTCACTCCCTGTAACCATGTTGTACAAGAGTTACAAAAAAACTATACAGGAGACACTTTTCACTATAGGAAATTATGTATGGTGATGTGACTCCCAGACTGCTTCTCTAGGGCACTGACACAATAATGAAATAAAATAGTATTAGAAACCAGTAACCTTGGCAACATGATTTTTGTCAAGCAGCTCTGACCCAGTAAAAGTGTCCTTTCAAAGAGTAGACTCCATAAAATGCAGCAATTTACCCTCATTTGGTACTTACAAAAATTTTCCCTATTTTATATAAAATGAGCATGGAAATAACTTTATTGTAAGTTGAACTCACAAAGAAGCAGAATAAGATGAAGTTTAGCATGTAGATTACTTATTATAAAGTACCTTTGAAGGCACTGGAGAGGTAGTTCAGTGGTTAAGAGCGCCGGATTCTCTTCCCAAGGATTCAGATTCAATTCTCAGCACTCACATGCCAGCTCACAACTGTCTGTAACTCCAATCTCAGGGTATCTGATGCTCTCTTCTGTCCTTCATAAGCACAAAACATGCATGCAGGGAAAACGCCCATACACATGTAAACAAACAACCAAATAAAACAACAAAGTACCTTTGAAGGTGAGTTAAGCAGAGTTTGGAAAAAGGAGGGAAATTGAGGTAGAAGGCATACCCAACAATAGCCATGGGTGCCTCTAGAGATAGTCCTGAAAATAAATGTCCCCTCAGTGTTCCAAGTTGGGTCAAGATTTCCAGGTATTCTATCTTTGTGTTCACTGGTCATTGGATGTGAGGGGAGGGGGCCACTGAATAAGAGATGTGACATTAGGTTAGCTTAAGAAACCAAGAAGAGAACTGACAATTAAAAGTTGCATGACAACAGTGCTACAAGCAATTTAGGCAAGAAATCCATTACTGAAGAGGGATCCACAGAGTTCACCACAAATAAAATGGTTTCCAAGAACTAAAACTTTCAAAGTTGGATAAGTAGGATCTTTTTTTTTAGTTTTAAGTCCCAAAAGTATTTATTAGTTAAACTTTACTTGGAGCCAATATATAAGACATTCTGTTAAATATGAAAAGTCGTTTCAGTGCTGTTGATAGTCATAAGATTAATACAAATAAATGCATGCCATCATTTATTCTAATAAAAACAAATGTATTACTCACTTCAGTTTTGCAGTGTACATATGTGTCCAAATGTCAATGTGTATTTTTTCTGCCTGCTCAGTGAGTCAGGAAAAGGTGAAAAGGGATTTAAATAATGAACTTCCATATATGTAACATATCCATTCACGTAGCAAACTTATCAAGTACGTGTTATGTCAGAGTGCTTCACTAGCCACTAGTCTTTAAAATTGGAAATGACACAGAACTTGATCAAGTGATTATGTTAAAGCAAAATCTGAGAGACAGAGTGTCAGGAGGAGTATCTGGTGCAATCATTACTTTGCTCTCTTTCAACTGTTTATTACAGCTGTTTTGTTACTTTGGTTGCTTACTTACTACGTGGCTGTCATGTAACTGACTTCACTGGATTCCTGTATTGTCTATGGCATGTACTTCCATTATTATTAAATGTGGATCTGCCCATAAATTATTCAATGGCTAATTTAAAGTTTTCAAATGACACATAATACTTGTATATATACATGTTACAACATAATGTTTTGATACAAGTATATATTTGGTTTTGGTTTGTTTGTTTGGTTTGGTTTTTCAAGACAGGGTGTCACTGTGTAATAGCCCTGGCTGTCCTGGAACTCACTTTGTAGACTAGGCTGGCCTTGAACTCAGAGATTCACCTGTCTCAGCCTACAGAGTGCTGGGATTAAAGGCATGTGCCACCACCACCCAGCACAAATATACATCTGTAATGATCAAGTCAAAACAATTTGTATGTATGACTTCTCAGATATGTATTATTTCTCCATTGCAGTAATGGAAAAAAATTGTCTCTTCTGAATATTTTGATATATACAAGATTTTGGTTTTAACTGTAGTCACCCTAGTGTGCAATAGAACACAAGAATTTGTTTGATAATTAGTAATTAATTCACTGGGTGATGTCTATGAAGATGGAAGATTGAAGTCATCAGGGATTGCAGAAAAGTATATCTCTCTGTTTATGCAACACTTTGAAACACTAAGTATATAACTTTTATCAATTTATAAACTTCATAAAAAGAGAGTACCAAAATAAGAAAGAGGAACCATTAAGGTTTTTAGATTAAAAATTATGAAGTCACCAATGGCTTAGGTTATCAAAAAAATCTAACACCTGGTGTGCAATCCCACCCTTTTAGTTGTTGGTCAGAGGGGTTCCACAGATCCTCCCAAACAAAATGGGCTATTGCTACTACACTTGGTTACCTGTCATAACTATAAGGTAAGATACTATTTCTGAAGACACCACATATTGAAATTACAGGACATGGAAAAACCAAGCTGGCATTGGCCTAGAAAATTCCTCCCAGATGGCTAGCATTCATAGTGATAGAAAGTGTTACATAGAGTGATGATAGAGGAAAGCTATCAGCAGCTTTATCCATCCACAGCTTTATCCATCCACAAACCCAATGAGTTAAAATAATGACCAACCTCAAAAAATATGTTCACTGGTGCAATAGTGCCATGAATGTTACTGGGTAACTAAGACTTTCTCCATGGTATAGAACTCATGTCTGGTACTATAAATCGGGGAAGTCAGATACCCTAGAGGAGAATCTGTCACTATTATCTTGCTAGATAAAATTATTTATCTCTGTATTTATAAATTAGTCCATCCTTTAAGCCTTATTAAAGAAGACTAAATTCAATAGGAAACAAAATATCCTGAGTAGAAGATATTTCTTGGTATCCTGTGGAGTAGATTTCACCCAGAGATTGTACCAATAAAAACTAGATAGTTTTTATACCATCACTTCAAATAATATATTCATTTACTATATTTATACATGCCATACAAAATAGAGTTTTTCTTTTCTTAGTTGATTCTTCTGTATCTTTGACCCAATCTTACTAGTGTTACTCCACTTTAAATTTTGTGAAAAAATTATAAACATATTTTAAACTAATTCTTCTTATCTTTCTGAAAGTTCTGAAAAAAAAACTGACACCATTAGTTCTCATTCCAAGTTTTACTGAAATGCAGGTGGATGTTGTAATGGTTAGGTAATGGAATAATGAAAGATGGTAAAATTTAGAGCTTTGGACCAACATTATTAGGATCTTCTAAGAAAGCATTACAACTAATAAAGGCTTAGGCACGCTTCTAAAGAGGAACTAACACCAGTGCTCTTCAAACGATCCATAAAATAGAAAGAGAAAGAATGCTACAAAACTTACTTTATGAAGCCAATATTACCCTGATACCAAATAAAACACATGAAAAATTATAGACTGATCTGTCTAATAAATATAGGAGATAGAAAGATGGATTAGCAGATAAGAACACTGGCTGCTCTTGCAGAGAAGTGGGGTTCAGTTCCCAATACCTACATGGTGATTCTCAACCATCTGTGATATCAGTTTCAGGGGATCTGACACTTTTCTGGCCTCCATGGACACTAGGCATGCATATGGTGTACATCCATCCATCCATCCATCCATCCACCAATCCAGGCAAACACTCATACACATAAAATAAGTATGTATTTTTTAAATTTTCAATAAAATATTTGCAAACAAAATTCAACAACACATTAAAAACATCATTGACCATAATTACTTGGTTTCATTCCAGGAATACAAGGATGATTAGGCATACTCAAATCAGTAAGTGCAATAACAACACAGAAAATCAAGGACAGAAATTACATGATTATCTCAATAGATATAATAAACATATTTAATAAAGTCTAGCATCTCTTCATGATAATAGTCTTAAAGCAACTAAGCATAGAAAGAACAAATATCAATATAATATAGACTATATATGTTAAACCTGTAACCAATTTTATCTAAATATGGAAAAACTCAAAGCATTTTCCCTAAAATCAAGATCAAGACAAGGGTTTCAACTCTTACCATTCTTAGTCGGGACAAAGCTTAGTTAGAGCAATAAGACATGAGAAAAAATAAGAGGGATGCAAATAGGAAAGAATGAAATCAAAATATCACTTTTTCAAGAAACCCTAAAGATACCACCAGAAATCTCTTAGAACTGATAAACATTTTCAGCAAAGTAGCAGAATAAAAAAAACTGGGCATACAAAGATCAGAAGCTATATCAGTAATGCACTGTGGTGCATGCCAGCAGAAACAGGTATATCACTATGAGTTCAAGGCTAGCCTTGTCTACATAGGGAGTTCTAAAACACTCAGAGATAGTTTAAGATGAGATACAAAAGTAACTAAATAAAAGAAATAATAGAAAAATTCCATTTACAGTAGATTAAAATATACTTAAGAATGACAGACTATGGACACCCCCATGGAGGGCCTCACCCTCCCTGGGGAAATGAGGGGATATTGGAGGGGTTGGTGGGAAGGTGTGGGAGGAGGGGAGGGAAAGGGAAAGGGACCTGGAATTGATATGTGAAGCAACCTTGTTTCTAATTTAAATTTAAAAATTAAAAAAAGAATAAACCTAACCAAGAAAAAGAAAGACCACTATAGGAAAAATTGCAAAACACTGAAAAAAAGTAAAGCATACACTAGAAGATGGAACGGGGTCTCTGGAGTGGTAGAATTCATTAGTTACCTAACTAATACTATCTAAAGTGACCTATAGATTCAATGAAACATCCTGAAGTATATACCTGAAGGACACTATTCACAACAACCAAGTTAGAGATTCATTCTAGGTTTCTTAGTAAGATTTAAAATGTCAAACTGGGTAGAACAAAACCCAACAATAAGCCATTTACAAAACACATTCATTAAAGACAAAATAGAGAAAAAGACATACATAAGGAAAATGTGGAGTTTATATATAATGAAGTCTTATCTAGCCATAACAAAGTATGAAGTTATGTTGCTTCCAGGAAAATGAATTCAAGTGGTGACCATCATATTAAAGAAAACATCTCAGACTAAGACAATTACGTTTTCTTTAATTTATATACCATATTCTTCACAATTATATAAAACCACACACACACACACATATCGATATATGACTTTTATATGTATGTATGTGTGACATGGAAGTAGAAGTATGACTACCTGGGAAAGAAAATAAGCTAATAGGAGTAGGTGAAGGAAGAAAGTATATTAAAAGTACAAGATATACGTAAATAAAAATGTGTTTATAAAAGCCATCACTATGTATAATGAATATACACCAACAAAAAACCAGAAAAATGACCAGGGCGTTGGTGGCACACGCCTTTAATCCCAGCACTCGGGAGGCAGAGGCAGGTGGAATCTGTGAGTTTGAGGACAGCCTGGTCTACAGAGCGAGTTCCAGGACAAGCTCCAAAGCTACAGACAGCCTGTCTCGAAAAACCAAAAACAAAACATAAAAAATCTAGAAAAACAAAATCCATTGTTTTGCCCTATTAGTATACACTAAAGAAGAGCCAATGAAGCACTGAATTAATACTGTATTTTCGGAAAGGTCCATCTTCTATGTTTAAGTTAAAAAAGCACAGAACATTGAAATATTTAATTTTCTTATCTGAGACTCTATACTTGAATAATTTTGTAGACACTTTGAAATGAAAATTATAATTATTAAACAAAGGACCAATGAACTAAGAGCAGAAAAAAAATCATGTAGCAACATGGTAGCTTTATATACAAACCCACCAATAATTATATTCAGTGCAAATGAGCCAAACACTCTATGATTGTTTCAATGTTAACTTGTCACATATTAGAATCACTGTCCTGGTTGTCTTAAATGATGTGGGGAAGACCCACTCACAAATGTGGACAGTATATTTTGGTGGCATATAAAAAGTCATGACCCAAAGATTATTTGCCTTTTACATGTTTGGACTTCCTACTTGCTACCAAGTTAACTAACCTTGCTGCTGCTGCTGCTGCTGCTGCTGCTGCTGCTGCTGCTGCTGCTGCTGCTGCTGCTGCTGGGGCTGCTTGTTTCTTCACTAATATCAAAGCCAGCCTTTCCAGGCTTCCATCATTGACCAAGGATCAGTGCTCCAGGTTTGGGGGATCAGATTAGGATTATTGAGGCACCCAGCCTTGTGAACTGAGCAACTACTAAGCTCTTGGCCTCTCTAGTGTGGTTCCATGCCAACTGCTGAGGCAGAGCCTCAAGACAAATCAAGAATTAAATTGCCAAGCTGGGTAGAAGAAGAACAAAACCAAACAATGAACCATTTTCAAAACAGATTCATCAAAGAGACAATAGAAAACAAAAAACCATAAATATAGATAGGTTGAAATTTAAAGGACAGAAAGATATAATCTACAACATCAACTATAAGGTGTATGAGTGTGGTGTTTCTACACTAATACCAAGCAAATAGGCTTCAAGAAATGGGGTGTTTTGAATAAGAATGACCCCCACCTATAAGCTCATATATTTAAATGCTTAGTCATCATGGAGTGTGGCACTATTTAGGATAAGGAAGTGGTGGCCTTGTTAGGGGGTAGGTATGGCCTTGTTGGAGGAAGTGTGTCACCAGAGGTAGACTTTGAGGTTTCCTGTTGCCTACAGATACAGATGTAGAAGTTTCACTTACTTATTCATGTCTGCCTGCATGTTGCATGTTCCCTGTCAAGATGACAACGGACTAAACCTCTGAACCATAAGCAAGCCCCAACTAAATGCTTTCCCTTGTAAGAGTTGCTATAGTCATGGTGCCTCTCCACAGTAATGGAACACTAAGACAAAATGAGAAATAATACCAGAGGAAGTGACTTTATAAAAGGATTGGTCCACCAGGAAAATCTAATGACCCCCTTCACACCTAATAATAAAGTTTCAAAACTACATGGAACAAAATAGAAATATCTAAATGGAAAGAAACAAATCCAAAAACACAGTGAGATAGCATAACAGCTATCTCAGTAACTTATTGAACAGTGTAACACATATAATGCATATAGATTGTCTAAACCAATTATTGAAGAATTATTATACTACTCTCTCAACCAAGAAATTTAAAGAGAAAACATTCATAATCTGTTAACTTTATCAATTCTCAGTTAATTCAAACATTGATACAGTTTTTCTTACTGTATATTAAATGGGTTACTAAATCAATGTAAAAAAGCATAAGGAATAAGGCATGGTAGTATGTGAATGTAATTCCAGCACTTGGAAGGCAGAGGCATGGGAACTGCCACAATTGCAAGATCATTCAGGTTCTCATAGTAAAACCCTGCCTTATAAAGAAAAACAAAATCATGAAACATAGTTCCAATTTGTATGTAATTCAGAAAGCATCAAGCACAGTACCTTTGTAAATATTTTTAGGCACAATTATAACATGTTATTTGCCTTCAATTACTTTGTTTTTAATTGAAGATTTTTCCCTTCAGGTGAGAGTGATGTAATTATTAGAAATAAATCGCTTAGGCTGTCAAACTGCTCATAAATATGGCTCACAGAGCTTGAGGAGGCCATCTTGAGTTGGAGTGAAACTGTAGAAAAGCTGAAATGGAACTTTTCATTCATTTCCCTTTCAAAGGGTCTAATTCGAGAAAATATCTAAGAAATATATTACACTTGCAAAAATCTTCAAAACAGAACCAAAGAAAAACATTTTGGAAATGGTTTTAAAATGAGTCTGATAAAATGCACAAAACTCGAACTGTTTCCCCATGAAAAGAACACAGCTGGAGGCAGCATTTACAGCTGGCAGGGAAGTTTAGCTTGTCAGGGCAAACTTGCCGATTTCACATCAATTATTATTATATTATGGCATTTAAAAAGCATTAAATGTTCTCTTTTGTAATCTTTCTTTGCCATCATTTCAAATACGAAAGGCTATTTCATCTATTTGCCACAGTACAAAATAACAGTCCTGAAATGCAATGTCAAAGTTGGTTATCAGTTGACCAAACAAGTTCTGCTTAAGTGCTTGAGTCTTCTGTCTTCATGCTGAACTCAAGAATTCAATAGGTAAGTAGGAGTTGTGATAAATGGTTACTCAGAGAGCCCAGAAGTCCAAAGCAGAGAATGTCTTTTTTTTGTTTTTTGGTTTTTGGTTTTTGGTTTTTTGGTTTTTCAAGACAGGGTTTAAAGTAGAGAATGTCAATGTCATGTTTTTGTTATGAAGAAGCAGGGGAGGCCTACTGTGCTTCTCAATTAAAAACAAATAATTGGAGACAAATAAGATATGGAAAGAGCTGACTTTTTGGATCCTACACTGAGGTGGAATTAAGGAACTATTATATTGTATTACTAACAATCATCCTGCTATATAGAAATAAAAGAAACACTATAAATACAGCTGAATTAGAACATAAGATTCCAAAATAGAGTATTTTATTCTAAAGAATCATGCTTTCTAATTGCAAATTATTTCACACTCTACTCCCTAGAAAATTGGACAGAATTGTTATTTTTATTTTCTAGAAGAGAGAAAAGAACTTAAATGGTTTAGTCACATTTGTGCTGCTTATCAGCAGAACAACCAAATGTGGCATATTAGCTTTTCAATTTCCCTTCATTGCACTGATATGCTTTTCAGGCACATATTTCACAATTGAAACAACTTCCTATTTTTTTCCACATTGCTTACTAATTGTTCCAAGTGTGTCTCCTTAACTGGATAGCAAACACCTTGTGGATAGGGCGCTGGGTGTATTTTAGGTCTTTCTGAAAGCTGATTGATTAATTAACAAGTAAAGATGCAACATTTGTTAAAAGGAGTGGATTGCAATGCAGCTAAAAAGGAATTTATAGCTCTCCCAAAAGCTACATTGTAGTCATAAAAATTTACAGCACAGTATTAAAGAATATTGCACTAAGAAGGATCCCCTGATCTTACTTGGTCTTTACTACTCTAACTACGGAGGGATACATTTTATGTAGCCCTCCACTTGTAACAATCTAAAATACTTTGTCATGAAGTGGAGTTTAATATTTTTAAGCATGTCCACTAGGAAATAGATTCACTCAAGTTTTTAATCTGTTAAGACACTATTTACTGAGCACCCATGTCTCAGTGTACTTGATGTCAGGGACTCTATGAACAGGTTAAGATCTGTCTCATGTAAAGGCCAAATGGATAGTGCTGTTTTGGCAAACAACTGTTTTCTGAATGTTGTTTCATGTTCCGTCTATCTTGTGGCTCTCCTGTGTTCAACTTGCAGCTTTGAAGATTAGCATGCCCATCTGCCAGAAACCACAGTGATGGAAAGGGCACTTCAGATAGGCATGCTAGTTGTTTCTAGTGAAGCCTTAGAGTGATATTTCACTCAATTCCTTGCATCCCAGTCACAGATCCACACCTAACATCAAGAAAGTCTGAAAATAGATGTTTTCATGCAGGTCAGGAAGAAGTAAAGAATATGGTAATTACTTGGGGATTTCAACCACCATACTTTCATTTTACACATTTCCAGATGAAGTAATTTATATCTGTATCCAAGGATCCTGCCCAACTAAATAGTAAGCCTTAGACAGTCTGGCCCTAGAATCCAAATTCTCCGGTGTCTCTTAATGTGTAATCCTGGGAGTAACATCACTTGGTAAGTTGTTAGAAAGGCATGCTATTTATTGGATATCAACCAAAATCTATTGAATGAGGAACTTTGAGTGGTGGCCTAGCATTATGTTTCAAGGTACTCTCTCTGATTCTTTTTTTTTTTTTTTTGGTTTTTCGAGACAGGGTTTTCTCTGTATTGTTTTTTGGAGGCTATCGGTCCAGCCCAGCCTTGAACTCACAGAGATCCGCCTGCCTCTGCCTCCCGAGTGCTGGGATTAAAGGCGTGCGCCACCACCGCCCGGCGGTACTCTCTCTGATTCTAACACATGCTCATATCTAATAGCCATTATATTATGTTATATTATATCATGCTGTTATGATAATTTGCTTTTCAAAATGTATTTTATTTTTAAAAATAATAGTGTAATTACATCATTTCTTCACATACCTTTCCTTCCACCCCTTCCATGTATCCTTCCATACTTCCTGTTAAATTAATGGCCTCTCTTTCTATAATTGTTATAGTGACATGTATGTATAAGTCTTTTTAGTGTTGCTAGTATATATATAGTTTCAGAACTCATCATTTGGATTCCAATAACAAATTATGGGATTCATCTATGAGGACAACTAATTCTTGCTCTCTCAGTAGCTCTTGTTGCCTATAGCTCTTGGTCAGACCTCATACTAATTTATTTTAAGACCTTCAAGAGTTCTTTTTTCTTATTGCCAATTAATGTTGTGACATGCGACAATATTGATGATCAAATAGAAAAATAAACATTTAATATTTACTTCAAATATAGCAATATCACTTGCACTACTTTAGTTTTCTATTTTTCCATGGTCTTGCTGTGTTACTTTTTTCAACTGTCTTTTTTGTGCAATAATTTCTAACCATCTAGAATGCTCTTGTAGCTTCAAAAGCCTCTAGTGATTTGTTTTTCAAATCATCCTTGTTTAACTGAATGAGAAAATAATGTATATGAATGTAAATCAAAATATGTGGTAAACAGCTTAAGAAACTGAAAATTTTTTATCATATTTTCCATGATTACTCAAAACTTCACAGAAAGGAAAAATTATTGCAAATAGAGAGTGAAACTTAAAAAGCACTATGTTCAGGAGGTGGAGAGATGGCTCAGTGGTTAAGAGCACTGACTACTCTTTCAGAAGATCCAGGCTCAATTCTCAACACCTACATGTTGGCTCACAACTGTCTGTAACTTTAATTACATGTACTCTTTTCTGGTTTCTGTGAGTACCAGACACACAAGTAGTATATGGATATACACACAAATAAGACACTCAGACATTAATTTAATAAGTACTTTCAGATATGATGAATTTACAGTGAGATATTTTAAATCTAGTTACTTAATATCCACACAGTATTCTATTTCATCTTTAAAAATGAAACCTTTCCAATTAGTCAATACATAAAACAAACTCTAAATGGCATTACATACTACAGAACAAGTGGTGATATTGTCAGTTGTGTATTTTGGTCTTTGCCCTGGATTTTTGACATATAACTTCCCAGATGTTTGGAATCAACTGAAACACGAAAATTAAAAGACCCAGAGACTGACATTGGGGTTCAAGCTTCAAGCTGAAGATCAGAGAAGCAAAACAGCCAAGCCAGTAGATCTTACCTCTACCCAGCTGAAATGGCAATTCTGTCTCCATGAATCCTCAGAGGTAAAAGCTCTTAGTTCCTGTTTCCTCCTCCTTTTATTCCTTTCTCTGCCCTGCTATATCACTCCTGTCTCTACCTCTCTAGTGCTGGGATTAAAGGCCTGTGATCCCAGGTGCTGAGATCATCTTTGTGTGAGCTATTTCTTTCTGTAGTCATTGTGGCCTTGAACTAACAGAGACATGTCTACCTCTTAATCCTGAGTCCTTGGATTAAAGGTGTGTGCCACTACTGCCTAGCTAGCTAGTATGGCTTCTGGGATTAAAGGTGTATATCACCACTGCCTGAGCTATATGGCTTCTGGCTGATTTTGTTTTCTGTACCCTCCGGCAAGGCAAGCTTTGATAAATCATAAATAATGTATCACCACAATCAATAGCATGCAAGTCTTTCAGTGTAATAGTGAGTTACTGGTGGAAGATAACAACTATATAGCTTAAGGTTGGAAGCTAGTACCAAAACAGAATGAAACATGATTAGAAGTTGGAACTTTTAGTCCCACCTCCAACATCCGGGAATGGCAGACAGCTTGAAGGTTAAGTTGAGCTTGAAGGTTAAGTTGAGCAATGATGTAATCAAGTATGACCCAGTAACAAAGCTACCACAAAGCTCCAAAGAACAGTTTGGAAGATATTTCAGGTAGATAAACATAGGCATATCCCTAGAAGGTAACATGTACCCAGAGAGAAGATTAACTCTCCATATCCCTCTTTTCTATAATTCATTAAATCCCTCTCTTCATTTGTATCCTTTGTAATACACTTTGTAATAAAACAGTAAATATGAAGAAATTGCTTCCCTGAGTTCTGTGTGATGCTCTAGCATGTCAATTGAATTTGATGAAGGACTAGTAGAACCCTCAATTTATAGCTGATCAGTAGTACACATGACATTCTATTACAATTTGATTCAAATATGCAAGCAATTTTGTGGGACTACTGAGCCCTTAAACTGAGTGTCTCTGTACTGTCTTCAGATACATTATGTGAGAATCTCATGTAATTAGAGGACATCCAACTTCTGCCCACTGCAGAACTGCTTGATTGCTTGCTTGGTTTATAGGAAGCATTGCTCCCACATGTCCTCTCAGAAGTGTTCTTGAGAGCACAGAAGGAGAAACTGAGTTCATTTTTCTTACATACCTAACATAACTTGTTTACTTTAGTAATTATTAATTCTGCATTGAAGCATGTATCATGCAAGAGAAGGCTGTGTACCTGGTAGTATCTCGTGTTAATTTTCCATTAAAATATTCAATTTTTCTTTTACTCACGTAAAGTAGAACATTGTGAGGATAAACACACATCTCAGCTAATATTCTTTTTAGATTTTTCTGTGGGTTTTTTGTTTTTGTTTTTGTTTTACGAGACAGGGTTTCTCTGTATTGTTTTGGAGGCTGTCGGTCCAGCCTGGAGATTTTTCTGTGTTTTAACTTAAAGTTGAAAATCAAATGGAAGACTGGATCTATGTATTTTTGTGTTTCCCTAGCAGTTTCTTTATAACTGAATCACATATGGTTTGGTATTAAGAGAGGTGAGTCATATGCTATTGGCCAAGTTTTAATGGCTAATTAGCAGCAGTACATTAATGTTCCCTATAGCCCACAATCACTATTGTAGCAAAAGGAATTTTAATTAGCTGTATGACACTTTAGTTAAATGAATTTCTATGCCAATTCATGTTTTAGTTTCAAAGCTCTCCTCCTAAGTTTTTTGTTTTGGAACTTCTATTATCCAATAGTAGTAATTATGACCCCTTGGTGTTTTATCACCTTTCTTCCTCCTGCTACCATTTCTCTATAGGCTCATTATCCTTTGTAGACTCCAATGTTGATCATAAGAAGTCTGATAATAGAACTAAAGATTATCAGTTTTGGGGCGTTTCAATCATGCCAACCTTGACTCATATGAATTTGTTTAAGTTTTTCCACCTGTTTGGCTATCTTTTCCCAATGGAGTTTTCAGGAAGGACCATTTAGTTGTCAACTTCGATTCCCAGTCTACATGCTATCAACTACAGTTCTGACTTCAATGAAAATTTCTAATGTTCTCATATATATACATTTGTCAAAACAAGGCATTTGGAATGACTCAAAGAGGGCTAAGATAGGAGTGATTTTAAAAAGACCTTTCTCTTCTGCTTAAATTTCTGACAGCTCAGACATATACCTAAGCTGAGATGGATATACTTGTGGATGAATAATAAAACTAAAACATTTAAAATAGAATATGGGCTGGCTTGAGCTTAAGGTGAGTGAATGAATTGTGTGCCTGATTAAATTAGCATTGCACAGAAGTGCAACCAGAAGCAGAGTAGAATGTAACTGCTCTCTTCCCTCTGGGGTGATTTTTCCATCTGCACAATACAGGCCTGCTTCTGGATAATGAATGGTGAGAGGTCCCAACATGACAGGTGGCACAAGAATACAGAAGAATCTTATTAGCCAGCCCTACAATATATATTCTGGAAGCTGCTACTTAGGCTTTTTTTCTTAAAGAGTACCTATTAGCAGAAATTAAATATAGAGATAAACTGCTCTCCTTCTTGGTGCCCTTTAGGGGATTGATGCATCAAAATATTCATAGGAAGGTGGAAATGAAGCAAGGTTACAAATGCAGCTCTGTGGTGCCAAGGCTATTTATTCATCCTATATGTAAAGGTCTCTGGGAATTCAATCTCGTGTTTATATCCCATGAAACTGAGAGCAAAACTGGGATGGAGATGATGGCTGAGATTAAGCTAATTAGTATATTGCGTTTTCCAAGACAAGTGATTTGTTCAGTGATGATCCCACAATCTTGTACAAGTCTTTTGCAACGTCTCTAGGGAAATGGTTCCTTTTCCTCTCTTGCTTGAATGCAAGGGTCTGGCACTACATTTATACTACTGTACTCACATTGCTAGTACATGAAGGAAGAGATTGAGAATATAAAATAAGAGTCCAAAGACCAGTGACAGAGACAAACCAAGTCTCGATGACACCTTTTGAGCACTGAATCCAATTGTGCCTATAGAAAGCTTTTCCTTTGGAGCTTTTATTTATGTAAAACCTTATATTCATTTAATTCTATTTTGTTTATACAAGTTTGGCTCAGGTGCATTTTGCAGATGCAGTTATTCAATAATCAATGATGAGCAAGAGCAGCCTTTCAGGGGAGCTTGTTCAATAGCCCAGAATTTTCAACTATCCCATAGACAAAGCTCCTGGACACCCTCATCTACCATTCAGCTTGTAAATAATGAAAACTTGACCTGAACTCATCACCACACTCTCAAAATAATTTCTAGTGTTCAAATAAACATTATCCATGGTGTTTTATTACATAAGTGTTCTTACAGAAATTGAAAAAGAAGAGAATTATGACCTATGTGTGATTCTGATTAAAAGGAAAAAATCGTAAGAAATATCGGTTCCCCCCAAAAGTTAACTATGAAATGTCAAGTATATTACTTAAGGATGTAACAGTTTAAGGGGAATGGTATTCTTAAACAACTTGACACTACAATTTTTTTTGAACAAGTACTTGCTATAGACTGGAGTGAGGGGATGTAGGGATGAAGATTTTCATGGCAGTGAAAATACTCTATATGTCATTATAGTCATGAATTAATTTCATCATGTAAAAGAAAGAAAAAAGAGTAAAAAAGGAGGAGGTAGATATTTCTCATAACCCACCCTATCCTCACATAGTACAACATAGCCTACTTGTCAACAACCCCTAAAAACTGAATTGGCACCTTTGTTAAATTTTTCAAACTTACATAGACACATAACAGTCATCAACATTCTTTATTCTACATCATGTAGGCTATGTTGTACCTTTTCTTTTCTTTCTTTGACATGTGTGTATTTTAACCTTATCTACACCAGGCTTCCATTTCAACTTCTCAGAGCCCCCCTAAAACATGTCTCCTTCCAACTTTACCTCCTTCTCCTCTTCTTCCTCTTCCCCACAACTGAGGTGAATTACTGAGTTCAATTAATATGTTTGGATGTGGGGTCCTCTACCAGAAAATGAACAACATACCAGAGGGCACACCTCCAAAGGTAAATGATTCATCCTCACTCAAAGCTATCAACTGCCAATAACTTCTCACCTAGAATTGGGGTAAGCCCCCTCTCTAACTGTTATCAAGTTTTGATTTTGTGCAGGTAACCATTGCTAAATTCCATGAATACAAGGACTAGTCAGAAGACAGTGTTTCCCTCAAGTCAAATGACATAGCTGTGAATCTCAACTCTCCTGGTTGAACAACTTTGAATAGTTATTTTTGGTAATGTACATTACTCTTCTCATAGTTTAGATTTTAATCTATAAATTGGGTCTAATAAATGATAGCTGCTAACACATGTTTTTCATGCAATGATAACTGTAAGTTGTGAAATTTTTCTCTGTGGCATATGTCACAATAAACAAAATTATACACATAAATACAAAGAAGCACACCCTCAGAAACACTGTCAGATAGGTTTTCTTTTCTTTTGGTTTTTCAAAACAGAGTTTCTCTGTGTAAAAGCATTGGTAGTCCTGGAACTCACTCTGTATACCAGGCTAGTCTCAAACTCACAAAGATCTGACTGACTCTGGTTCCAGGGTGCTGGGATTAAAGACGTGCACCACCACTGCCCATCAAGATAGGTATTTTTAAGGTCTACTTTCAGTATATGGGGATATTAAGACTCATACAAACAAAACTTAAATATTTCAGAATTATGTGGCTTGGGTGTGGTGAAACTGACATATGTAAAAAAAATAACTAATCCCATAGACCAGTTTTTCTCAACCTTCCTAATGCTGTGACCCTTTAATAAAGTTCCTCATGTTGTGGTGACTCACAAACATAAAATTATTCTATTGCTACTTCATAACTATAGTTTTGCTACTGCTATGAATCATAATGTAAATACATGCTATGCAATCCCAAAGGGGGTCAGGACAATGATTCCCAATCTACTAAATGAAATAACCATTATAATGTCTAATAAAAGAAAAAAGGTAATTGCAAACCTATGCTTTGATCTAATCATAATCTAGTTTTGGCAGTGCTTGCTTATTTTGCCACTGTCTTAAGTGGTTTGGCAATGTGTGAAAATGAATTTTGTGCAAAAGTCATACATTATATACTTATTTGGAGCTATAACTGAGATAGATCTTGTGGTTGTGAAACTGGGTTCAATAGAGTATAAGGTATAATGACAGAGAAATGAACCAAAAAGTACTGTGAGACATGACCATGGTCACTCATCAGACTACAGAACAAATCTCTGCTCACTGAAGGAAGAAACCAAGGTCAGAAGTCACACCAAACTCCATTGTGATATTATAATTTCCTTTGGCCCAGAGCTTTAGGCAACCACAGATACAAGGTGAGGTTGAAACATAATACAAAACTTGAGTTAATATATATATATACATATATATATATGAAACTCTAATCATATAACAAGCATTAACTCTGGTGCAAAGCTGAGCTGACTTTAAAAATTCTACAATTTTAGAAGTGATGATATCTTGGTAGATCCTAAATTAACATTGAATACTGAGTGTCAGAATTCAGTTTAGGACAGGAATTAATTTTGGTTTTGGCCACCAGATTATATACTTTTAAAACATATATTTGTAGTTTTGCATTACTTTACCTATTGTTGCAGAGAGACTTCCTTTAAAATCTGGTTTAAAGAATTTATCCAATTAGTCTATGATTTTTGTTTTTGTTTTTCATGGAGAGAAGTTGATGTTGATATTTATTTATTTATTATTCAAGGAGTTAACAGGAAAATAGCCCTGTGATTGACTCTCTAAAAATGAATCAAAGATACTAATGGCCAAAACTTTGGGATATAGTTCTTCTCCAGGTATATATTCTATAAATCAAACAATATTTTATTCTTGGCATCCTAATTACTAAACCAGTAGTGGCTTTCAAATCTAATTTGAATCCTGTAAAATATTTGACTATAAGGAATTCGGTTCCTTTTTAAAAGGCTCTTCTTGCTGGACTTCATCCTACCCTCATTTTCTGCCAAGACTTTTTCAGGCTCTTTCAAGAGCTCCTCTTTGTATGCCTAGTGTTTAAATACTGATTATCGCATAATTCTTCATGCTGTGACCATTTTTGCCTTTGCATATACACATTATATAGACCAAACCAGAAAGATTCCATTGCCAAGATCATAAGCATTTAATTACACAAAACTATGTATTATCATGAGAAAGATACATACCACTGGACATTTATATACGGATATAATTTAGCTCAATTTTTATCATACAGAAAGGATGAATGTATTATCTACATATATCTAATTTTTTTCTGGTTACACTACACATGTACCAAGTGTTATGAAGAGATTACTCACATAGTCATGCTGAATCATTTTATGTCAACTTGACACAAGCTAAAGTTATCTGAGAGGAGGGAACTCCAATTAAGCAAATGCCTCTATAAGATCAGACTGTAGGGCATTTTTCTTAATATGTGATTGATAGAGGAGGGCCCATCCCATTATGAGTGATGCCATCCTTCAGCTGATGGTCCTGGGTTCTATAAAAAAGCAGGCTGAATAAGCTAGGGGGAGCAACCCAGTAGGAATCACCCCTCCAAGGCCCCTCCATCAGCTTCTGCCTCCAGGTTCCTGCCCTATTTGAGTTCCTGTCCTGATTTCCTTTGATGATGAACTGTGATTTCATAGCATAAAACAAATAAAACCTTTCCTCCTCAACTTGCTTTTGTTCATGGGGTTTCATCATAGCAAATAAAACCCTAACTAGGGGGGTAGTAAAACTGTTTAGGGGAAACAATGTGGTCTTTTAAAATAGCCAATACATTTATCAATAAAGTAGGTATGGTGATTTGATTTGGACTTCGTTATGGTTAGATTGTGAAACAAACCTCAGGGTTTCTTTACATGGGTAGGTTTGGTCTTGAATCAATTGAATGTCCTCCTGGAACTAAAGTAGGGAATACTCAAGCTTTCTTACCAATTTTCTCAGATTTAGTGAGAGAATGTGATAAGGTTTATAAGCTTTCATTAATCAGTCACCAAATGTAAAGTTGAATTCTTTCTTAGAGGCTTCCTTCTTAAGTAATTTTGATTTAGACTATTTGTGAATCTTGAAATCTATAGCATCAGACCACCGTCCATGTCATCTAAATGATACAATTTTCAGGCTGATACTTCTACTTGGATGTCTGATAAGCTCAAACAATTCAAAATTGAATTCTTATTCCAATTTAGCAAATGACCTCTCAATCCGCCTAGTTTACTAAGTTAGAAGCATGGGAGATATCCTGAAGGTTTTTCTCTTCTCAACCCCTCTATGCTCTTTGCTATTATTGACGATGTCTTTGCTGATTCTTTTTTTAATCACTTTTTATTTTAATTTTAAATAGCTTGTTTTACATGTTAATCCCAGTTTCCTCTCCCTCCCCTCCTCCCTCACTCCCTTTCGCCCCCAGTCTCCCACCCTATTGCCAATTCCTGCCACATAGGGGATATCTAGAGTCTGTCATTTCACTCAGGGTAGGGTCCAGGCACTCCCCTAAGAGTCCAGGCTGAGAGAGCAACCCTCTTTGTGCTATGGGCACACAATGACTGTTTGTATTCCAGGGATAGACACTGATCCACTGCTCAGGGCCCCATAGGTTTCCAAGGCCTCCTCACTGACTCTCACACTCAAGGGGTTTGGATCAGTCCCATGCTGGCCTCCCAGCTGTCGGTCTGGGGTCCAAGAGCTCCCCCTTATTCAGATCAGCTGCCTCTGCTGGTTTTGCCAGCCAATTTTTGCCAATTTGCTCATCACTCCTCTCTCTCCGTCACTGGGTTCCTTGGGTCCAGTTGAGTGCTTAATTGTGTATGTTTGCCTCTGCTTCCATCAGTCACTGGATGAAGGCTTCCGGATGGTTATAGACATCAAGTTCATTATCAGGAATGGGCATTCGAGGTGGTCTCTCCACTATTGCGTAGGTTGCCAATTGATGTCATCCCTTTAGATCACTAGAGGTCACTCTGGTGCCTGATCCGTCTTCTAACCTATGATTCCCTCTTCCCCCTATTCTACCCCCACCCACTCAAACTTCCTGTTCCCCCATGACCTACTCTCTCTTCCTAGTCTCCTCCTCTCTTCTTCCCAGCTCCCACTCACCCCACCCCTCGCCTTGTTCCCCATCCATTCAGAGGATCTTGCCTCAATCCTCTTCGCTTGGGTAATATGCATATATGAATATCTTTTAGGTTCTTTCCTGTTCCCAGACACTCTATCAGTGGAAGTGCAGACTGGCACTATCCTGATCCATGTCTAAAATCCATATATGAGTGAGTACATACCATGTTTGTATTTTTGTGACTGGGTTACCTCACCCAGGATGGTTTCTTCCAGTGCTATCCATTTACCTGCGAATTTCAAGATTCCATTGTTTTTTTTCTGCTAAGTAATACTCCATTGTGTAAATGTACTACATTTTCTCTATCCACTGTTCAGTTGAGAGGCATCTAGGTTGCTTCCAGGTTCTGGCTATTACAAATAATGCTGCTATGAACATAGTGGAGCAGATGCCCTTGTTGTATGAATTTGCCTCATTTGGATATATGCCTAAGAGTGGAATTGCTGGGTCTTGTAGAATAATTCCCATTTTCCTGAGGAATCTCCGTACTGATTTCCAAAGTGGCTGTACGAGTTGGCACTCCCACCAGCAGTGGAGGAGTGTTCCCCTCTCTCCACATCCTCTCCAGCATAAATTGTCTTCGGTGTTTTTGATTTTAGCCATTCTGACAGGAGTAAGATGGTATCTCAGAGTTGATTTGATTTTCATTTCCCTGATGGCTAAGGATGTTGAGCACTTTCTTAAGTGTCTCTTGGCCATTTTAGCCTCCTCTATTGAGAATGACCTATTTAGTTCTGTACCCCACCTTTTAATTGGATCCTTTGGTGTTTTAGAGACTTGCTACTTGAGTTCTTTGTAAATTTTGGAGATTAGCCCTCTGTCAGATGTGGGGTTAGTGAATATCTTTTCCCATTCTGTGGACTGCCTTTTTGTCTTGTTGACTGTGTCCTTTGCCTTACAGAAGCTTTTTAGTTTCAGGAGGTCCCATTTGCTAATTGTCGATCTCAGTGTTTGTGCCACTGGTGTCATGTTTAGGAAGTGGTCTCCTGTATCAACTCTTGAATAGTACCTCCCACTTTCTCTTCTAAAAGTTTCAGTGTGGCTGGATTTATGTTGAGATCTTTGATCCATTTGGACTTAAGTTTTGTACAAGGCGATAAACATGGATCTATCTGCAGTCTTCTGCATACCAGTACCCAGTTATGCCAGCACCATTTGTTGAAGATGCTTTCTTTTTTCCATTGTATAGTTTTAGCTTCTTTGTCAAAAATCAAGTGTTCATAGGTGTGTGGGTTAAAATCAGGGTTTTCAATTCAGTTCCATTGGTCTACCTGCCTATTTTTGTGCCAATACCAAGCTGTTTTCAGGACTATAGCTCTATAATAGAGCTTGAAGTCAAGTATGGTGATGCCTCCTGAAGTTCCTTTATTGTATAGGGTTGTTTTGGCTATCCTGGGCCTTTTGTTTTTCCATATAAAGTTGATTAATGTTCTTTCCAGATCCTTGAAGAATTGTGATGGAATTTTGATAGGGATTGCATTGAATCTGCAGACTGCTTTTGGCAAGATTTCCATTTTTATTATGTTGATCCTACCAATCAAAGAGCATGGGAGATCTTTCCATTTTCTGGTATCCTCTTTGATTTCCTTCTTTAAAGACTCAAAGTTCTTGATATATAAGTCTTTCACTTCCTTGGTTAACATTATCCCCAGATATTTGATGCTGTTTATGGCTATTGTAAAGGGTGATGTGTCTCTGATTTCTTTCTCAGTCACTTCATCATCTGTAGGGCCACTGATTTTTTTGAGTTTACCTTGTATCCTGCCACATTGCTGAAGGTGTTTATCAGCTCTAGGAGTTCCCTTGGGGAGTTTTTTGGGTCACTTATGTAAACTATCATATCATCTGCAAATAGTGAAAGTTTGACTTCTTCTTTTCCTGTTTGTATCCCCTTTATCTCCTTTTGTTGTCTTATTGCTGTAGCTAGAACTTCAAGTACAATATTGAAGAGATATGGAGAGAGTGGACAGCCTTGTCTTGTTCCTGATTTTAGAGGAATTGCTTTGAGTTTCTCTCCATTTAGTTTGATGTTAGATGTTGGTTTACTGTATATTGCTTTTATTATATTCAGGTATGTTCCTGTTATCCCTGATCTCTCTAGGACCTTTATCATGAAGGGGTGCTGGATTTGTCAAAGGCTAGTGAGATGATCATGTGGTTTTTCTTTCACGGTTTGTTTATATGGTGGATTACATTGATAGATTTTCTAATGTTGAACCATCCCTGCATTCCTGGGATGAAGCCTACTTGATCATGGTGGATGATTTTTCTGCTGTGTTCTTGAATCCGGTTTGCGAGTATTTTATTGAGTATTTTTGCATCGATGTTCATGAGGGAAATTGGTCTATAGTTCTCCTTCTTAGTTGTGTCTTTGTGTGTCTTGGGTATCAAGGTAATTATAGCCTTGTAAAAAGAGTTTGACAGTGAGTCTCATGCTTCTATTGTGTGGAATACTTTGAGGAGTATTGGGATTAGCTCTTCTTTGAATTTCTGGTAGAATTCTGCACTGAAGCCATCTGGGCCTGGGCTTTTTTTGTTTGGGAGACTTTTGATGACTGCTTCTATTTCATTAGGGGTTATAGGTCTAGGTTTAGATTGTTTATCTGCTCTTGATTTAGTTTTGGCAAGTGATATCTATCCGGGAAATTGTCCATTTCCTTTAAATTTTCGAATTTTGTGGAGTACAGATTTTCAAAGTATGCCCTGATGATTCTCTGGATTTCCTCAGAGTCCGTTGTTATGTCCCCTTTTTCATTCCTGATTTTGTTAATTAGCATGCTCTCTCTCTCTGTCTTTTGGTTAGTTTGGACAGAGGTTTATCTATTTTGTTGATTTTCTCAAAGAACCAACTCTTTGTGTCATTGATTCTTCTCAGTGTTTCCTGGTTTCTACTTGATTGTTTTCTGCCCTCAATTTGATTATTTCCTGGCATCTGCTCCTCCTGGGTGAGTTTGCTTCTTATTGTTCTAGAACATTCAGCTGTACTATTAATTCTCTAGTATGACTGTTCTCCAGTTTCTTCATGTGGGCACTTAGTGCTATAAACTTTCCTCTCAGCACTGCTTTCAAAGTGTCCCATAAGTTTGTGTATGTTGTGTCTTCATTCTCATTGAATTCGAGGAAGTCTTTAATTTCTTCCTTTACCCAGGGATGGTGCAATTGTGCATTGTTCAATTTCCATGAGTTTGTAGCGTTCCTGCAATTTGTGTTATTGTTGAATTCTAATTTTAATGCGTGGTGGTCTGATAAGATGCAGGGGATTATTCCAATTTTTTTTATCTGTGGAGATTTGCTATGTTTCCTATTATGTGGTCAATTTTAGAGAAGGTTCCATGTGGTGCCGAGAAGAAGGTATATCCCTTTGTATTTGGGTGGAATGTTCTATAGATGTCTGTTAAACCCAGTTGGGTCATAACTTCTATTAGTTCTTTTGTTTCTTTGTTAAGTTTCTGTCTGGAGGTCCTGTCTAGCGGTGAGAGCGGAGTGTTGAAGTCTCCTAGTATTAGTGTGTGAGATTTTATGTGCATTTTGAGCTTTAGTAAAGTTTCTTTCACGAATGTAGGTGCCTTTGTATTTGGGGCATAGATGTTTCAAATTGAGACTTCATCTTGATGTACTTTTCCTTTGATGAATATGAAGTGTCCTTCTTCATCTCTTTTGATTGATTTTAATTTGAAGTCTAGTTTGTTAGATATTAGGATTGCAACACCCGCTTGTTTCTTGGGACCGTTTTATTGGAAGATCTTTTCCTAACCCTATACTCTGAGATACCGTCTGTCTTTGATGTTGAGATGTGTTTCTTGTATGCAGCAGAAGGAAGGGTTCTGTCTTCGTATCCATTCTGCTAGTCTGTGTCTTTTTATAGGCAAGTTGAGGCCGTTGACATTGAGGGATATTAATGACCATTGATTGTTGATTCTTGTTTGTGCTTGATTTATTGTTAGTGAAGTTATTTTGTGTAGTTTCTCCTCCCTTTTTCTTTTGGTGTTTTGTAAAGTGGGATTATATATTGTCTGTGTCTTTGTGAGGGTAGTTATCTTCCTTGGATCTAGGTTTTCCTTCTAGCACTTTCTGTAGAGCTGGATTCATGGATACGTATTGTTTAATCTGGCTTTGTCATGAAATATTTTGTTTTCTCCATCTATGGTAATTGAGAGCTTTGCTGGATATAGTAGTCTGGGCTGGCATCCTTGTTCCCTTAGCGTTTGTAGGACATCTATCCAGGATCTTCTGGCTTTCATCGTTTCCATTGAGAAGTCAAGTGTAATTCGCATAGGTCTGCCTTTGTATGTTACTTGGCCTTTTTCTTTAGCTGCTCTTAATATTTTCTCTTTACTCTGTAGGTTTGATGTTTTGATTATTATATGGCGAGCTGACTTCTTTTTCTGGTCCAGCCTATTTGTGTTCTGTAAGATTCTTGTATTTTCATAGGCATATCTTTCTTTAGGTTAGGGAAGTTTTCTTCTATGATTTTGTTGAATATGTTTTCTGTACCTTTGAGTTGTATTTCTTCACCTTCTTCTATACCTATTATTCTCAGGTTTGGCTTCTTCACGGTGTCCCATATTTCCTGGATATTTTGTGTTAAGGATTTGTTGGTTTTGAGATTTTCTTTGGTTGACGACTCTATATCCTCTAATGAGTCTTCAACACCTGAGATTCTCTCTTCTATCTCCTGTATTTTATTGGTGATATTTGCATCTGTAGTTCCTGATCATTTTTCCCAGCTATTCTATTTCCAGCATCCCCTCATTCTGTGTTTTCTTTATTGTTTCTATTTCAGCTTTCAATCCTTCAACTGTTTGAGTTGTTTCCTTCATTTGTTTGGTTGTTTTTTCTTGGTGCTCTTTAGATTCTTTGAGAGATTTGTTTATTTCTTGAATTTTTCCCCCATTTCAAGGATTTTTTGTTTGTTTTTTCTTCTGTTTCTTTTGAGGGTCTCTATCATCTTCATGAAATAATTTTTAAGGTCTGTCTCCTCTGCTTCGTCTATGTAGTGCTTTTCAGGTCTTGCTGGTGTTGGATCCCTAGATTCTGGTGGGGTCATGTTGGTCTTTCTATTGCTGAGTGAGCTCTTATTCTGTCTTCTTCCCATCTCTTCTTCCAGTGGGTGCTGGTGGGGTCTTTCCGTCTCCACTGGTCTCATTCCTTCCTGAAGCTGAAGCTGGGAATGCTGACACTGAAGCTTAAGCTGAAGCTGAGGTTGCCGGAATTTGGGGCCTGGAAGGGCTGATGTCTTTCCTGAAGCTGGGCTCGATGGGGTTTGGGGCCTGGAAGTGCTTATGTCTTTCCTAAAGCTGGGCTCTTCGGGGTTTGGGGCTTGGAAGGGCTGATGTCTTTCCTGAAGCTGGACTCGCCGGGCTGCTGATTCTTAATAGGTCACCATTATACTACCTCATGTAAATTTCCTGTTATATATTAACTAACTGAAATAACCATATTATAGTGTTTATGTGTAACTTTCAATGCCCACTACAATTTCTATATTAATCCAAAATGAAAATGTGGTCTGTCAATTTGAGATATAGAACTAATTACTTTTTAGTAAATAAATAAAATCTGTTATTATTGATCAGAAAAAGTTAAGCATAAAGTATCTTAAAAAGCATATTTAGCCAGTAACTTATTTCTTTTGTTTTATCTACCTATGCCTCTATACTGCCTGTCATTCTTTTGTATTTACTTTAGGTTTAAGCAACATCAAAACACTTTTGATTCTTAAAATGACCTGAAGCCACTATTTGTTCTCATTCCTTTTTATGTGGTACTCCTTTTATTCAAGATCTTTTATGCCTCTGTCTTCTAGATAATCCTCGTTAGTTCTCTAGAAAATGCCAATAACATCTTCTCTGTGAGAATTTCCCTTTTTCATGTCACATTATTAATGCAGTACTCCATGTATAATGAGTATAGTAAGTATAAAATAATTTATTCTGTGCTTAAACTGTTTTGTTTCTTACACACACTATCTTAGGGAATTTAGTAGTGGAGTGCTCAGTCCTAATGAGGCATCTATAACACACTTCCTCCTCCCAAGGCTTAGAGATCATTGTGCAAGAGGGAGCCAGAAAGACTGCAAGAGATGAGAGGCAATGGATGAGTACAAGAAGCTGTTTTATTCACGAAAATAATGCAGTTGCATATATGAACTCATAGTAGCTGTGGTAGTATTCACAAGACCCGCCCAAGTTCAAGTGAGATAAAATCCTAGCATAGAGGGAGATGGTGAACATGAAGTTCCACCTTTAGCTTAGAAACTATTGGCATTCAAAAGTTTCTAGGAGATCAGTCATTTTTCTTTTTTTTTTCTTTTCTTTTTTCTTTTTTTCTTTTTTTGGTTTTTACGAGACAGGGTTTCTCTGTATTGTTTTGGAGGCTATCGGTCCAGCCTGGCCTCAAACTCACAGATATCCGCCTGCCTCTACCTCCCGAGTGCTGGGATTAAAGGCGTGCGCCACCACCGCCCGGCCAGTCATTTTTCTTTAAGCACATGGCCCCTTCTAGGTAACACACCCAAGAGTACATAGGCAACACTAATTGAACTTGAGGATTTTTTTTAAGTGAATGGACATAAAATTGGATCACTATGGGATGGAGGATGAATCTAGGAAGAGGTGGGGAGGGAATAAATGTTACCAAAATACAATGTATGAAATTCTCAAAGAATATAAATATTCTAAAAATAACTGAGTATTAATATTCATATATTCAATAATACAGGATTAACAAGAAAAAATTTATGGTGAGTTACCTAAGATTACTGTTACCAAGTAGTGGATCTTCAGTCTGAACTCTAAGTACATCATCAAAATATTGCTTGGATTTATACACTTAATTGGCTTTCTTTATTTACAGTCACTGTTGTAGTTCTCAGACCAAACATAGAGTTGGGGGGCCCACATATGAGTACTGTGTGTTGAAAAGAATAGGACCTGCGAGGGCAACTGTGGTGGCTACTCTTATGTCAACTTGACAAAGCTAAGAGTTTTCTGAAATGAAGGAACTTCAATTGAAAAAAATGCTTCCATGAGATCCAGCTGCAAGGCATTTTTTAAATTGGTGATTGATGGTGGAGGGCCAAGCCTATGGTCCTAGGTTCTATAAAACAGTAGGCTGATCAAGCCATGGTGAATAAGCCAGTAAGAAGCATCCCTCCATAGCTTCTGCATCAGTACCTACCTTCAGGTTCCTGCCCTGTATGAGTTCCTATCTTGACTTCCTTCCATAATAAACAGCAATATGGAAGTGTAAGCCAAATAAACCCTTTCCTCCCCAACTTGCTCACCAACACTGAGCAAATGCTGAATGATACTAAAATGTGGACATTCTATTTATGTTATAAAGTTAAACTCAGCAATTACATTTAAAATCTGTAAAAATTAAGGAAGGATTGAAAATAAATATAAATTTCCACTATTTAAATACATATGCGAGTAATGGTTATTTCTTCTAAAAAACAAACAATTGAAGTGAACACAGCATAAAATATCTGTAACCATCCTATTCCACAGCATCCAGGTCCATCACTTACATCTTGAATGGTCTATAAAGAGAAATGACTTTGGATTCTGCCATCTGTTCCTTGGATCAAGAATAAGTATCACAGAAAGAACTGAGAATGTGTTTTATGCAAGAACTGTCACACAAAGAGCAGACGTTATGCTTAAAATTGCAGTGCTCAAACTGGGGAGCTGAACAATAGCCAAAGATGGAGAAATCTTAACACCTGGCAGGTCAGGGAAACGAAGATGGGAAGATAAATCTTGCTGTTTGGTTAACATTCAAAGACAGAAACACAAAGAGCATACAACCTAGTTGCAGCTCCATTGTCAATTCAGAAATGTCTTTTTCCCACTCCAATCTACTCACCTGGAGTTTCTTCTTCCCTATGAATCTTCCTCATCTCTTATGATATAGTTCAAACCCTACCTATTTTGTGCAGTGCACTCCAGGTACTCCAGTTAACACTGGAAATTTACCTTTGTTGCTTACAAAGAGCTATATTTATATCTCAATTTAGCATATTTTTAAGCTAGAATAAGAGCCAGGTGTGAGATGCTTTAGGACTGAGTTTATGTTACACTTCCATTGAAAGCTTTCTGAATGGAAATAAATCTGTAGATGTTAAGGAATGACTCAATTATAAATATTTTTCTTACCCAAAATGACTTGTTCCTCTAAGGACAAGTTTTATAGCATCAGTAAGTCTCAAATAGCTTCTTCTGAGTTTTTTGTACATATTTTGCTGGAATTCTAGTCCTTAATTGCACTCTTTGCAAGTAGAGATGACTCTCTCAGAGGAAAAGCTCAGATGTTACTGGTAATCTTGGCTGAGTCATGCTTTGCTATCCTTCAATCATCCCAATTGTCAACCTTGATTCTCTGTGTTAGGTTTCCTAGAAAATATCTGAAACAGTGCCTATTCTACAACTGTTACTTATGTTGTCTATGTCATGTTTGCTAAAGTTATCAAGAGTCTCTTAGCAAGTAGGTCTTTGATCTAAAAACACAACAAAACTAAAGCTAAAGTAGCCTAGGAGTGAACCTAAAATTCAGTTACGTAGTAGAAATGAAAAAGACAATGGAAAAAGAAAATAAATAAGAGTGCTAAAACTGAATGAAAGAGAACAAAATTTCTCACTATCTTAAAAGTTTGTGAACTTAGTGTATTTGCTTCATTTTGTAGCCAAACTTAGATATTTTCTTAAAGCAATTTTGAAAAACAGAAGAAAACTAGAAGTGGTGTTATTCTGTGATATATGTTCACAGATAGCATGACAACCAGCATTGTTTTTCCATTATGAGCTACATCTTCATATGTTGGGGACTGCTAGAACCTTGAACAAAATGGAGTCTGTCAACCGTTTCTTGGCCTTCTGACTACGTGACTACTAGCACACATGCCCTTGAGACAAAGGAAAAGGCTAACCATTAAAGTTAAATTTACACAGGGCAGCCCACCCGCCTAGCCAGGGGGAAATACCCTTACAGGGCAATTGTCTTTGTTAACAAAATTATAGTGTTCTGCTGTACACTTCCTACCCTTCCCTAATTCTTGCACCTGACTTACACTGACAAGCATTTGTGGAATGTAACTGATGACTGATGGAAAATTACAGCTTTGTCTTTACCGTATTTGGTGTATATTTGAATTGAGACTTGATTGACATGCTTGTACCACCCCCTGAGGTCCTTCCTCTATAAGTTCCAGCGCCCCAAAAATAAAGGCTCTTGATCAGCGAACGTTGTCTTGAGCCTGTTTCCATTAACCTCTTGAAGTTCAATTTCCAGATCGGATCTGCTCGTGAAGGCCCACTAAATTAGTAGCGACCCTCATCACCTCACCCCCGCGGGTCGGGGGTCCCTTCCCGGGGGTCGCAACTGGCGCCCAACGTGGGGCACGAGTTACAGACCACCGATCGGACGGCAGAGGCGCGACGAGTCCGGAGCCCACTCATAAGGCGTCAGGTAAGCCCCATCCGGGTGGCGCAGAGTAGGGTTAGTCTAATGACCTAGGTTAACACCGCCGTCCCATCCGTCCCACGAAAATGGGGACTAGTATCAGCAAAGCTAGATTTATTAAAGGAATTCAAGAAGAATTAAGAGATAGAAACATTGAGGTTAAGAAAAAAGATTTACTTAAGTTTTTGCTTTTTGTACATGAAGTTTGTCCCTGGTTTGTCATTACCTGCCCAAAAATAGTTTGCAGTACTTGGGAACGGGTCGGGGCTGAATTAACTAATTATTTCGAAACCAAAGGCTCTGAAAGTGATAAAAAGATTATGCAGCAGTATTGGGATCTCTTAAAAGGTATCATTGTTAACGCGGAGGAAAGCCCCCGAAATGAACAAATTCTTAAAGATGCCCAACAACATCTAGAGGTCGCTTCCCGAGGGTGTTCTAGTACAGCTCCAGGGCAAGTTCTGTCGCTGATCTTTCTAAAGATTGTTCCTCTTCCCCTGCTAACTCTGACTTTGATAAGCTTCCTCCTTCTCCTTCTGATCAACCTACTTCATTTGCCCCTAAAGTTCGCTCTCTAGCCACCTGTATCTACCCCTCCCTACGGGCTGTCGCCTCTGCTCCTCCTGAGGAACCTCTCGATCCTGGGGACGCCCAGGAGCTAGAGGAAGAGGCTGCCGCATACCTTCGGGTTCGGGCGCGAGGTCTCTCTGGCCACGAGACCTCCTGCCTACGATCCTTCCTAGCTCCCTGATCTTCCTCAACCTTTTGCTCCCAAATACTCCTCCACTGTTGATTCTCTTGCTTCCTCTCTCTCGTTCAAGCTCTCAGCGACAAGTTTTCACAGCTCCTCTCCTCGGCATCATGTAAACTCCAGTTCCCTCTTTTGACCCTGAAGGGTAGGGAGCTGAACCGCCTCTCCCTGCTAGACCTCTTCCTGTGGCACAGGGGCAACCACGCACTAGACAGGCAGCTTGAGCCGAAGAAGCGGCTCGCCTGATCCCGATGATAGAGCGTGCCTTGGCTATAGCCCACCTGCTCAAAATTTTCAGTAGTGGTTACTACCTCCCCTGTACCCTCCCCCCCCCCCCGCCCCGGCAGATAAAATCACCTGGATAAATGATGATCCTGTCTGGGTAGGGCAATAGCCTCTAGTCAAAGAAAAATCAGAAGCAGCCCAGCAGCTTGTGCAGGAGCAATTCAATGCTGGCCATATAGAACTCTCCACATCTCCTTGGAATACCCCTATTTTCGTTATCAAAAAGAAATCAGGTTTGTGGATGCTTTATTTTTGGAAGCCACAGATGTAGTTTTTCTGGATGAATTGTTTTTCTTATAGATGATGTATCGGTGTGGTATGCTTTTGCGTTGATCTACAGGGTGATTTAAAATTTATTTTTACAAGCAGTTTTTCAATCATTCTATATCTGATACAATGTGTTAAAGGTAGATCAGCCTAGAGTCATGCAGCTAACAGCTGGGACCCCTGAGTGTCTAGGAGTCCTTAGAGGCTAGGTGGCCTCTCTTGGTAGTCCCTGTGGTGGTAGCGCTGGCTGGTCACAGGAACGAACCTTCAGGGCCCTCAGCATGGCCCTGAACTCTTGGATTGTTACAAGGATTTTTCATGGGCATTTTGCTATACAGGCAGTGGACAATCCCAGTAGTCCCAGACATGCCATAAGCAACCTTTCTGTGGCCTCTCCCTAACTCATTTTTCACACCTATGAAAAAAGGAATGTGCCCTGAATAGATGTTATACTCCCTTGGTGTTCATATGCCTCATTTGCGAATGCAAACATTTTGTTTATGTTTTAAACCCTTCCCCAAAGTAACTGTGCTGGCTGGCTCACCATAGACAGTACACGTGTAGCTCTGTCATGGGCATCCTGTGGCAGGCATGTTGATCCTGTAAATTGCACTGATCTTGTGCTGGGACATTGCCTTGCTTCTACGATCCCAACACATTTCAGTATTATATGCTAGAGTGTGCGGACTAGACTCTGCTCTCTCGGGCACTGTGGAATGGCCTCGTCTGGCTTTCCAACAAAAAGTTTTCCACCTCTGAACAGCATGCTCTTTAAGACCTAAAGAGAAGGCTTGAATGTAAACGCATTAGTTAGGAGTCTTTGTGGCACTTTTGGTCTGTTTAGTTTTCTTGTGATCGGCCAGACCCCCAAAAGTATGTCATTCTAGTTCTGTGTGACCTTTGTCAGCTTGGACAGCATCTAAATGGCCCAGCTAGTGTTACCAGGCCATTGCTACATTTCTTTAGCCAGTCCTGAACTTAAAGCTGTGAGGTCACTGCTGTGTCACAGTGTCGTTTATGATACATCCATGGGTGGCAGGGGCACCTGAAGCCTTGTGACCCTGCTGGGTTCTAAATCCATGCTCTATTCAGCCCCACACAAACTGTCTGTGGTCAGGGTACCCAGTGTCTGAAACTAAAGGAGCTTTTACACTCAAACCGCTGTATGTGTGTGTATGTATGTGTGTATGTGTGTGTGTGTGATCAGTGCCATTACAGAGCCTTCACTTTATGTCTTTGGATTTGTTCTGCCATTTTATTGTCTCAAGTTGAATGTATCAGCTTAGCCAAATCACTACAGAAGGTGGTTTCTAAAATCCTTTCACATAGATGCATAAAAGCTACCTCTGACCTCTCTTTGGTTTGTGTTTGATCAGTCTAACTCTTTACAGTTAGCACAACAAGATCATAGGTTACATCACCTTAATGCACAAACACTTAGGCTACAATATTCCATCACTCGTGAACAGGCTCAAGAGATAGTTAAATCGTGCAAAGCTTGCCTCTCCCTTTTGCCTGAGCCTCATACAGGAGTCAATCCCCGTGGTCTTGTGCCTGGTGAGCTTTGGCAAATGGATGTTACTCATTATTCTGCCTTTGGTAATCTTAAATATATTCATGTTACGGTGGATACCTTTAGTGGCTTTGTTTGTGCCTCTCTCCAAACAGGAGAGGCCACCAAAGACGTTATTGCCCATATTTTACATTGTTTTACTATTATTCCTGTCCCTATCGCCATTAAAACTGACAATGGCCCAGGGTACATTAGTTCTAAATTTAAGGATTTTTGTAAAAAATTTGGCATTACCCACAAAACAGGAATTCCCCTTAATCCTCAAGGACAGGGAGTCATAGAGTGAGCTAATCAAACCTTAAAAAATATGCTCTTTAAGCTTTCTTCCGAAAGCGAAACCCTGTACGCTCGCAAAGGCAAGCATCGCCTACTTTTAAATCATGCACTTTTTGTGCTCAATTTTCTCTCTCTGGACAACAATGGCCGATCAGCCGCTGATTGGCTCTGGCACCCTTCCACCCGTGAAAACTTTCGACAGGTTCTCTGGAAGGATGTGCACACGGGCCAATGGCTCGGTCCTCACCCAGTCCTTATCTGGGGAAAAGGACATGCTTGCGTTCATAACACCAGCAATGGAGAAACGCGCTGGCTTCCAGACAAGCTGGTCAAGCTTTATAACCCTCCCAGGGAAAGAGCCCCTGAGGAATCTCTTGTTTTCTCTTTCAGATGCTGTTGATAACAAAAGATGACACTGCATTGCCTGCTACTTTTTCCATTTCTCCTTTTGATTTTTAGTTTCCCTCCTCTTCCTGGGACCTCATAACTGTAAGGCGATTTAATCCCCCTGCCAGACTGCTTACTTCTGGCCCACCACCACTTAATCCCCTTTGTTCACGCAGTTGGTGCAACCTCCTGCATATCCAGTTTACGGCTGCAGGAAAAAGGTTCCTCTGGGAAGGTTCCCGAGGAGCTCACTGGGGTCTACGCCTATATGTTTCTGGCACGGACCCAGGCCTCACCTTTTCCATTAGACTTTTGAAGGAAATCCCTTCCTTTCGCCCTATTGCTGTTGGCCCTAATCCTTTTTTATACCCCTCTGGTGGTGGCTCATTCCGACCCAAGGCTGCCGCCCCTCGCCCTCTTCCTAATTTCCATTCTCCAGCTCCCGCTGCTGCCACCACTGTTTATCAACCCACCATGCCCGCTGGTCCAGTCTCCACCGCGGACCTCATCCTTCAGATGGTCAACGCCTCAGCCCAGGCACTCGCCAACACCACCTATGAGCGCTGCTGGATTTGCTATTCGCCCATCCCTCCATTCTACGAAGGAATTGCAGCCTTCGGCTCACCCATCTACACCAACGACACCAATCTGCTTCGCTGGGGCACGCAGCCACAACCACGCGGCATGACCTTAGGATAGGTCGTGGGATCTGGACTCTGCCTTTTGGGACCACGTATGCTTCCCCCCACCCCGCTGTTAGAAGCATGTACTCAAACCATGCAAGTTGCTACTCATGCTTCCTTCCTTATTGCCCCCAACCTCACCTTTTTTGCTTGCTCCACAGGGTTATCCCCGCATATTATTGTAGATGTTTTTCTTGCGCACAAGGACTACTGCGTCCTTGTTGTACTTGTGCCCAAATTGACTGTTCGCCCTGAATCTGATTTATTGCCCCAAAGTGATCCAACTGTAACTCTCTCTCGCCAAAAAAGAGAGCCGGTCACCGCCCTCACACTAGCCATATTGGTTGGTCTGGGTGCGACAGGTGCTGGCACAGGAATTTACTCCCTAATCCACACAAAGGACTCTATTAATGCTCTAACCCGCACTGTTATTAGAGACGTAGATGAGCTAAAAAGAGGTTTAGATTACTTAGAACAGACTGTTGGTTCCTTAGCTGAAGTGGTACAACAAAACCGCCGAGGTCTCGACCTCGCCTTTTTGCGGGAGGGAGGAGTTTGTGCCGCCCTTAAAGAGGAATGTTGCTTTTTCAAAGACAAATCAGGATTAGTTAGAGATAGTATCAGAAGAGTTGAACAGAGTCTGGAAGAAACAAAAAGAAATTTGGATCAAAGTGAATCTTGGTACAAAAATTGTTTTACTACCTCTCCCTGGCTATCGACTTTGCTGCCTAGTTTGTTAGGACCTTTTATTGGCCTTATGTTACTTATTTCCTTTGGTCCTTGGGCATTTCGCCGCCTTACTGGTTTTGTTAAAAATCAGGTTGATGAGGCTACCAAAAATTCAGTTCAGGTTCACTATCAGCAGCTCTCTCAACAAGACCCCGAAGAACCTGAGGCTGTAGGCAAACCTACATTCCAGCCTTTGAGCTTTCAGGAGTTTGAGTACCTGGCCAACCGCCCGCGTTCACTCTGCTCCAGGCTGTGGAGATGCTTAAGACGGGGATAGCTTGGTGCCAGAATCTGGGAGCAAACATGGCTCTCTAAACATTGCCGGCAAAAACTTAATTCGTATCCTCTCTCGCCATGTCCAGAACTGGAAGCCCACCAGGTAACCTAAGACAGGCACTCCACCCAATTGCTCTCTTCTTTTACTATATAGAAAAGGGGGAGATGTTGGGGACTGCTAGAACCTTGAACAAAATGGAGTCTGTCAACCGTTTCTTGGCCTTCTGACTACGTGACTACTAGCACACATGCCCTTGAGACAAAGGAAAAGGCTAACCATTAAAGTTAAATTTACACAGGGCAGCCCACCCGCCTAGCCAGGGGGAAATACCCTTACAGGGCAATTGTCTTTGTTAACAAAATTATAGTGTTCTGCTGTACACTTCCTACCCTTCCCTAATTCTTGCACCTGACTTACACTGACAAGCATTTGTGGAATGTAACTGATGACTGATGGAAAATTACAGCTTTGTCTTTACCGTATTTGGTGTATATTTGAATTGAGACTTGATTGACATGCTTGTACCACCCCCTGAGGTCCTTCCTCTATAAGTTCCAGCGCGCGCCCCAAAAAATAAAGGCTCTTGATCAGCGAACGTTGTCTTGAGCCTGTTTCCATTAACCTCTTGAAGTTCAATTTCCAGATCGGATCTGCTCGTGAAGGCCCACTAAATTAGTAGCGACCCTCATCACCTCACCCCCGCGGGTCGGGGGTCCCTTCCCGGGGGTCGCATTCATATCCATTTGAATGGTAAAGGCTACCTTAATCAGCATGAGTCAAGCAGCATTGTATTTACTACTAACCATAACACAACAGTTAACAACCATCAGAGGGAAAAATACTTCATTCCTTTTTGCAGTGTCTTTTTTATCTGGGAACCAGGTTTTAAATGTTCTGTATGGTAGTTCCCTTCAAGGTTACAAGATGATTGTAGAAGTTATACCACAATCTTTTAGCACACAGAAATTTAGAGCAAGAAAAAAAAAATCATTGGTATTTTTGTTTCTGTTTTGAGGAGTTAAGAAACACTTCTCAGCTATAAGCTACCAGTCACAACATTTTCCTTTTTAATCCTACTTGCTGATCACTGAACAGGATGGGTTAGTGTTGGGATCACTATTTGGATTGATCAATATAACCACTGAGATTGGTGATGTTGCCACCCTTAACTGAACACTGAAGTATGTTGTGGGGGTGCCATATAAACATTTCCCACTTAAAAGGAGGAAAGGGGTAAGTCTTCTGGAGAAGTAACCCAAATTGGATGCTATAATCATTTTCTTGTGTTCAAGCTAAAAGCCCATGAGCCACAAAAATGTTAGTGGTATGTAAAAAGCAGGTGTGCACATACAACACACACACACACACACATTTCATTGCCACAGTTCTGAGGATGGATGTTATACTTGCAGATTATCATAAGAGTGTTCTAGTATGATGGATTAAGGAGGATAAGAAGGAAACATGAAGGAGTAATCAGTCCTGAAAAGGATAAGGCAGAAGAATTTATAAGGAAATACAAATTATCAGGAAAATAGACAAAAAGAGGCAGGAATGGAACAATGTATGGCATGATTAGCATCTTCAGTATAATCACATAATGCTAGTTCCAAACTCTAGTGAAGTACTGGACACATGTTTTAGTGATAATAGAATAATGTTTTAAAACAAAAAATGTACTTTTCACTGTAATAGCTCTAAGAAAATGTAATATACCATCCCTCAAGGCACTCCCTGAGAAATTAAATATAAGAAATAATATTCAAACAGTAGAAACTGATTCTCTTACACTTTCCTACTCCATGTTTTTTTTACATGAAGAATGGAAGACAGGTCAAATGACTTTGAAGGCATTGTTCAGGCATAAGTTTCCAAATACATTGTTTGCACCATAATTATCTAATAACTCTGCACTCTGGAGGGGCATTACATTATATGCAGTTTTCATTGTTTATCTCTTACATCTTCCTCCATTATGCATAAAAAATTCAGTAGCATTTTGGAAGAAGACTATGAGCAACATAATTTCAGAATCTCTTTCTCAGAATTTACTCAAGTGCAAACGCTATTGTTTTGCTTGTTTTATGTTTTTGTTTTTAACAGATACTACTTACAATAATATCCTAGCCTGAATTAAGGAGATGTAAGCATTAGTCATATTTAATAATTTCATATAGTACTAAGGCTAACTTTGCCATGTCATTTCCTCTAATACCTACTACTTCAAGGCAGGAATAGGACAGATTAGGTTTAGTTCAACACAATGGTGATGTTTTATTGGTTGTTGTTATTACTCTCCTATAAGAGATACTGTGTTATAGAAACAGTAGGGAAATTTTCTCTGTTTATATGTCAGTTTAGAGAGATTTTGGAACACCTTTGCACTTAGGATAGTACAGGTTGCTCATAAACATAGTAAAATTTTAATTACATGTTTATATACAGGTTTGACTGTGTGTGAATATGTGCACATCAGTATATATGTCTCAAAAGGTCAAATGCATTGGATGTCCTAGAATTGCAGTTACAAGCCAGGTGTGAGCCACTCAAAGTGGGTGCTGGGAACTGAAAGCAAGAGCAATAAGGAATCTTAACCACTTAGCCATCTTCCTAGCCACCATGGTACAATTTTTTGAAAATGAGAATATATGGGTATTTTAAAAGAATGAAATTTTACATCTATAATCATCATCAAATTTAATTTAATTTAAAGGGTTCATATATACCACAACATCTTCAAACTTGGGAAGTTAATTTCTCTTAACTATTGAAATAAAATAGCCTGAGGTCTGCCTTATATCGTGGGATGTCTAGCATTTCCTAATAATCATCAAACATCAAATATGAAATGTCAATGAAATGCATCACTTAGTGATTAGAATGAAGATCACTCATTTAATTATGTGTTTCAGAATGATTATCACTTATGACTAGAATGACAGAGGATTCAACCATCAGTTCTCTCCCAGGTTTACATATCTGGTATGTGAATAATGAGAAAACTTATTTGCATATAAAAAGATGTCACTACAGAGAGGAGTTTAGTTGTAGCAATGCCACTCAATCTTTTAATGTCTTATATGAGTTCTGTGCTGAAAGGAACAGGTAACATCATCAAAAACTACTTCTATTGATATGTCTACCAACAACTTGATTAACTATTCAGTTAATTCTGCTGAAAGCACAGCGTTGAAGTCAATATTCTAAATTGCTCCCTTGTTTGATACTAGAAAGTTTCTATATCCAGAAAAATCCAGGCTCAATAGTCAGGTTCAAGATAGTTGATAATAAGCCTTTTTTCTTTGAAAGTGGGAAACTTATGATTCAGCAATCAAAAGTACAAAAAGAAAAGCATATTTTTGTCAAATACATTTTTTTAAATTGAGGCTCTAGAAATTGATTATTTAAAGATAGCTATGTCTACATTTTCTGGTGGTAGCATTTCTTATTTAAATTATCTACTTTTTGAGAATTTCATACACGTGTATTTATATCATTTCTACCTGTCCAACACCTCCTGTGACTCTCCTTAAATTAATGACTTCTTTTTAAGTTATTATTCATATTTATACAACATATATGCATACATACAACCTTCTGAGTTCATTTAGTATTGCTTATAAATAATAAGTTTTTATAGCTGACCTCTTGTGTTGGATTTACAATCAGTAAGCTCATCCCTAGAGAAAACTGATTCTTTCTCTTTCTGAAGTCATTGATTACCTGTAGCTCTTCATCTAGGGGTGTGGCCTCAGAATTTACCCCACATATACATTAAGGGTTTCATGATGTCCCACAGTTTAAAGTTCCCTGTCTTAGTTAGAGTTTCTATTGGTGTGAAGAGACACCATGACCATGGTGACTCTTATAAAGAAAATATTTAATTGGGACTGGCTTACTGTTTCAGAGGTTTAGTCCATTATCATCATGGTGAGAAACATGACACTGTGCAGCCATACATAGTGCTGGAGAGGGAAGTGGGAGTTCTACATCTTGATCTGTAGGCAACAGAAAGTGAACTGTGTTCCATACAGGGAATAGCTCGAGCATAGGAAACCTCAAAGCCCACCTGATAGTGACACACTTCCTCCAACAAGGCCATACCTACTCAAACAAGGCCACATCTCCAATAGTGCTGTTTCCTATGGAAGCCATTTTCTTTCAAACTACCACATTCTACTCTGTAGCCCCCAAACTATAGCCATATCACAATGCAAAAAAATGCAATTAGTCCGACTTCAGAAGTTCCTATACTCAATAATATTCTCAAACTTGTTTCAAAGTGTAAAGTCCAAATTCTCTTCTGTGACTCATGTGATCTCTTAACTGCAAACCATTGTAAAATGAAAATCAAAGAACAGATCACATACTTCTAACATATTACAACTTATCTCCTCTGTAAACTCTGGAGTGAGTCCCCAAAACTTCAAATAACACTTAGCACATCTGTCTTCCATGCTTCTACGAGTATGGCCCATTAAGCAGTGCTTAAAGTATTCTACTGCTTTCATAACCCAAAGTACCAAAGTACAAATTCCTTCAACTTGTGTCTTAGTTTGAGTTTTTATTGCTGTGAAGAGGCACCATGACCACGGCAACTCTTTTTTTCCTTTTTTTTATATTTTATTTTTAAATTTAAATTTAAATTAGAAACAAGGTTGCTTTACATGCCAATTCCAGGTCCCTCTCCCTTTCCCTGCAATCCTCCTGTGCCCTCCCACCAACCTCCCCCAATATCCCCTCATTTCCCAGGGAGGGTGAGGCCCTCCATGGGGATGTCCATAGTCTGTCATTTCATCCAGGGCTGGGCCTAGACCCTCCCCCAAGAGTCCAGGGGGTGAGTGCATCTCTCATTGTTGGATGGGAGCCCAAAGTCCATTTGTATACCCCGGACAAATACTGATCTACTGCCCAAGGCCTAATAGATTACCTAGGCCTCCTCATTAACACCCACATTCAGGGGCTCTTGATCAGTCCCATGCTGGATTCCCAGGCAACAGTCTGGGAATCAAGAGCTAACCCTTGTCAGGTCAGCTGTTTCTGGGAGTTAAACCAGCCCAGTATTAACCCCTTTGGTCATCAGTCCTCCCTTTCTGTCACTGGATTTCTTGAGTTCAGCTCAGTGCTTAGCCATGGGAGTCTGCCTCTGCTTCCATCAGTCACTGAATGAAGGTTCTGTTTCCCAGACTCTCTGGCCATGGGATTGTAGGTTGGCACTCCCCAGATCTATGTCTAAAATCCATATATGAGAGAATACATGCCATGTTTCTCTTTTTGTGACTGGGTTATCTCACTAAGGAGGGTTTCTTCTAGTGCCATCCATTTGCCTGCAAATTTCTTTTTTTTTAAATTGAAAGAATTCCTTTAATTTTAGAAATACTGTAACAACTTTCATAATTTCTTTTTTTGTCATTTTCATCTTTTTATTTTAACATATCTTGAAAAAACATTGATAGAAAGCATTTTCATAGTCAGAAGAACATATTTTTAAATACATAGCACAAATGATGTTTATATCTTATTACAATGTATTTTATAATTCAAAAAAGCCTGAGAAGAAATTTTATATACCTCTTCATAAAGGTTTATAGGTTAAGGAAATGATAACTATATTAATTAAGCCATATTTAAACATTCTGTATTTTATGCAATAATTAAATATATGGCAAAGTATGTGTAAGCATTGATCTGTGAACCCAAAATAATACTAACAAATATAAATTCTTAAAGGAAATTAATATCAGTTGATATAATAAATTTCCAAATATGCTCTTAATGTCTTAAGAAGGCAAAAGTGTTTGGAATATATGTATGTATATTTATACATATATACATACCTATCCATGACCTCAATTACACACTTATATATGTATATACTTAAATAAAAAATTTAAATGCCAGTAAAATTGGTTAATTATAGTATCTATAAACCTATTAAATTTTATAAGTATATTTTCCCAACAAGCAGGAAAATCAATCCTTTTTGTGGTTTTCTTGATTTTTTTTTTCCAGTGTAAATTTAGATAAGAAACAAGGTTGCTTCACAAGTACCCATCCCAAGTATACACACGGACTTTGGACTCCCATAGAACAATGTGAGGTGCACTCTCACCCTGAACTCTTGGGGAAGGGTCTAGGCCCTGCCCTATATGAAATGACAGACTATGGACACACCCATGGAGGGCCTCACCCTCCCTGGGGGAATGAGGGGATAACGGGGGGGGGGGGTTGGGGGTAGGGCACAGGAGGAGGGGAGGGAAAGGGAGAGGGACCTGGAATTGCCTGCAAATTTCAAGATTCCATTTTTTTTCTGCTGAATAGTACCCCATTGTGTAAATGTACCACATTTTCTCTATCTACTCTTCAGTTGAGGGACATCTAGGTTGCTTCCAAGTTCTGGCTATTACAAATAATGCTGCTATGAACATAGTGGAACAGACCTCTTTGTTGTATGAATGGGCGTCTTTTGGATATATGCCTAAGAGTGGAATTGCTGGGTCTTGTGGTAGACTGAGTCCCATTTTCTGGAGGAATCTCCATACTGATTTTCATAGTGGCTATATGAGTTGGCACTCCCACCAGCAGTGGAGGAGTGTTCCCCTTTCTCCACATCCTCTTCAGCACAAACTGTCTCAATGTCTGTTTTATTAAAAAAAATATACAATTCACTCACACACTTCTTTCTTTCCCAAGCATTTCCACACTCATTTCTGCTTAATGTGAATGAAATGACAGTCTTTAATGTTGTCTTGGTATTTCTAACTATCATCTCTAAAATAAATTATACCAATCCATGATTGTGGGTAGAGGAGAGTAGATAATTATTACAAGTTTATGTTCATTATATTTTAAAATGTAACTAGATATGAGTGGGCATCATAAACTTATTCTATATTGTATACCTTTTGTTTTGCTTTTATTTTTGTGAATCAAAGTCTTCCTATGTAGCCAAGGCCGGACTTACATTTTTGATTATCCATCTTCAGCCTCCCAAGTGCTGGGACTATAGGTGTGTGTCATAATATATAGCTTCTATTTTGCAACTCTATATTTGATTTTCTCACCTATTATTATATCCATTGTTTAGAAGCATGCCTAATACATTCACCTAATCTCCAAAAAGTATTGCATACTTGACATGTTACCATTGTGGATATATAGTAATTATTTACCTTTACTAGTGGCTTTATAGGTCATTTGCATTTCATTTTTCGCAATTACTAATAGAGCTACTTCACCAAAAATATTTTTACTGTCTTCCTTTGTATCACTCCTTTCTTTGATAGTTTTATCTGACTACTACTGATATGGGTGATACTGACTGAATTTTCAATAAGGTTCCAAACCTAAGGATGACAGAAATTATCCCCTCATTGTAACAGTAGATCCAAAATACTAACAGTCACCCTCTCAGGGTATAACAACTAGACACTCCATCACCTTTGTCAGCCCATAAAAGAAAACTCACTGTAGAAAGATGATCCATGAAGTTGGAAATCTGCGAGATTTTAGTGAATTTTTGACCTAGTGATTTATATATAGTTTGGCATTTTTTCACTCTGGCTTTCAGGCCTGTTTTCAGATATTAATATCTGTTACTCTTTAATTAAATGCTTCCTCTGAAGTCACAGATGCATGGAGCAAGATAAAAAGTGGAGAAATAGCACCCAGAAGTAGCCTTCAACTAACAATTCTCTGCTATTTATGTACAAACACCTTAGCTCCTGAAAACTCAATTAGAGTAACTGGAAGGGCTTCTGATTCTCCCTAGCCGTAGTTGCCTACTTCTACAGAGTTCTCAATAATTGTCTCTGCCTTTCTCAATTTCTTGCCCCCTGGAAAATATACCATGGCTTATAATAAAATTACATTTTATTTAGGAAGTGTTATTCTCTTTTATGAGTCTTTACTTCACAGCAAGTAGCTTGTTTCATTTACTTTTAAGTAATTCATGGGAAAGAAATATAAACAAGAGTGTTTAAGAAAGACTTTTCACTGCTTTCTCTGCTAGGATACTCTATCATCATCTTTGGTACTGACATTTATTTCAAATTTGTTGGTAGTCATAAAATATATTACTTACTTTCGACATTGCCTTTTTAATACTCCCTGCCACTTTATAGCATATTTCACAACAGTATTACACATAGAAATTCCAAGTCTCACTAGCACTCTTATAAAGCTGAATAGATTAGAACATTGATTTAGTGCTCTTCTGTGTAGCCTAGGGAATCATACTCTAGTAACCGTTCTCCTCAAATGTATCCTAACCTGACCTGCAGGTTTGCTGACTTTTCAGACCAGGAATGTAACATTTCTTGGCAAATCCATACGTTGCTATCTGTTCTCTCCAATCTTCACACCTCCCAGGTGACTCAAAGTGATTTAGCACATCCCCCCTCACCTTCATATTTACCTCATCCTGTTTTTGAGCAAATTCAAATTATTTAGGTAACGTTGATCATGGTATCAGTTGAAGAAAGAAGAGTACAGAGTTATGGTAACAACAGAACTTGAATTAAAACTGTCAGTAAACTAGAGTTGACAAGACAAAAGAAAACTAGACTTGTTTCCTACGGATCCTGGCCCCCAGTTAAGTCTAGGATGTGTCATTCTTTCATGAATCCATCATGAAAGGTGGGCTCAATTGTAAAGCAAGCTGTGAGAGAAGAGGAGGACCAAAGTTAAACCAGATGACTTACATGGAAACATGGTTTCTGGTAGAGAAAGACAAAACAAAGCAGCATTCACTGTCACACAGTTTTGAACAGATTTTTACACCTGACCTTCCTGGTTGCTCTGCCTAATATTACAGCCTTCACTTCCTCTCTACTGACATTTGTCCATGTCTTGCTTCTCCTAATTTAGCACAACATAGCTCAGATAGCCTGTCTTGAAAAGCAACTTGACCCTGAGAGAAAGTCAAGTATCCCACAGCTTATGCCAGGACAGTTTCCATGTCCAATTCAACAATAGCAAGGAATTTTTCTCTTTAGATAAACAGGATGCCATCCTTCTGAAAGGTTCTGGTGTTACCCTTTTTTATTTCCACAATATCACTAAAACACAGACATGTGCCATCTCTGAACAACAGATTTTACATGAACATTCTAGTAGATGTTTAGTTCTTGGTTCTAGAAAAGTGATTATTTTATATGTATATAAGCATAAACAAATTCAATAAAACATTTTGAGAGGGTTATTTTAAAGCAACAAGTAATCAAACATGTTTGCCAATCTTAGAAATCAGAGCAAAATTCAAATCTTTGTTGCATCAAAATATTATATTTTGATATGATTCTGTCTATGTATTATAATAATAATAAAAATTTTATAACTCAGAGCAATGACATTAACTAATATTAAAACTCTTTTTAAGTATTTAAAAATGTGATTCTCTTTGGAAAACTGCTGAAGTGCTTGTCCCATGAGTCATCAAGTCCACTCTTTGGCATAACCAAGAAATATATGTGCACATGTCCAGTCAAACAAAAGAATAATCATTATAACTTTATTCATAGCAGCTAAAAGTTAGAGAAAGGCAAATGATGAGCAGGAGGGCAATGAATAATTAAATGGTAATATATTCATACAATGTAAAACTATGTAGCTATAAAAAGAATAAAGTGTTCATACACAAAACATGGATAAATGCTACATTGCACATTGAGTAAATGAAACCAGATAGCACAAAAAAGGAGAAAGAAAGGAAGGGGGGCATGGAACCACATATGTGCAATTCTACTGATAACAATTTCAGGAAGAGATAAAGATGAGCCCGCTAGTTACGTTAAGAAACAAAATATTATCTTAGACTGAATTTGTATGTGAGTATATACTAAGAATATGGAGGAAAACTCAGAGGGCATTGGGAATATTCAATATTTTGATTTGATTGGTAGTTATAGAAAAGGGAGTTTGCTAAGGGGATTCTGTACTTATATGTTAAAATGACCAAACTTCACAGTTAAGGTTTGTGTATTTTAAGAGTTAACTTTATGTCTATTATATCTCAAGGAAAATTACTCGAATGTAGATGGTCATAAAAACATAGAAGCAATTTCCCTTAAGTCATTTGCATTCAAATAGCAAAGCCAGATGTGCTTAAATGTTCAACACATGTGTGTGTCTAAAGTGATCAGTCTCCATAGGTCTGATTGGTTAGCATAACAAAAATGGCTGGTGATTACATAGTCATTCCTTTGTTCAAGTCATTCAAAAGCTTTACAAACTAAGCTCACTATGTGAACATTTATAAACAAGATAAAGTTAATTTATAAGAACACACACCTTGCATCCCAAGAATGCTATTTCTAAGAAAAAGAAAATTTCAAGATTTAAAATCTGAATACAGACTCCTGTTTTTGTTTTTCTTGTTATTCTACATGCCATAAATGCCACAGGGACTGGGAAAAATCATGAATAGACTTCCATTAACATATTCTTTAATTTCCTACAAATATGACCTTAGGCAATGGCCTTCATCTAGGAATAATAGTTCCAAGGACTGAACATATTGGTATGCTTATAGGGCTTAGAATAGTTTCTGGCACATAATATGTGCTTATACAAGTTAATTCTTTTCATAAATCATATGGCATGTGTAGAATAAATTTGACTAGCAGGATATCTTCTTTCCACTACAAACATCAATTTCAATGTTTTGTAAAGTTTATATTGTTTTTCATAATGATGATACTAATTTACAATCCCATCAACGGTGTGTAAGTCTTCCTCCTTTCCCCACTCTCACCAGCATTTTTTCTTCTTTTTAAAGAATTTCATACATGAGTACTATATTTATATTATTTCCACTAAACTTCTCCTTCCTCTAACTTTTTCCATTACCCCTCCCTCTCAAATTCATGACAACTTCCTTCATAATTATTATAGTTATTTATTAGTATTTACGTGTTTAGGACTGACCATTTAAGACTGGATAACCTATCAGAGTGCTTGTCCCTAGAAAAAACTGATTCTCCCTATGTTAGCAGTGACTGATTGCCTGTAGTTCTTCATCTATAAATGAGGTCTTGTGACACTTCCCCCATCTACATTGGCATATTCAGTTGGCACTATCATTATGCAAGTCTTGTTTAGGCAACCATATTGTTGAGATTTCATGGGTGCAGCTTCCCTATCATATATAGAAGACCATCTAGCAACAGGAATCCTGGTCCTCTGGCTCTTAAAATCTTCTGCTCCTCATCTTCTGTATTCCCTGAGCCTTTGGTATATGTAGCGAGCTTCTGGTGTGTTCGCAGCTACAGGGCTACCATACTTTACAACGATCTGAGGCTAAGGACTAAGGGTGAAAATAAAGACAAAGACAATGGCTCATTCTTACAAGGAGAATGGCATTTATTTTTATAAGGGTAGAGCCTTATATACCAAAGTCATGTATGGTGGAAAATCACCAAGGTCAGAAGCCTATGTTCCCATGGCCCTCCTGCAAAGGGATGGGCCAAAAACAGGAATTAGCATTTAGATAATAAACAGGAACTTGCATGCAAGCCTTACTGGGAGGAGGGGATGAGAAGTGTTTTGCTAAAAGCTCCTAGTAACAAGCAGTCAACAGACCCCCATGGGGGAAGGGTACAACAGGTATAGAGGTTAGTTATACTACAGATGTACCAAATGGGATTAGGTACTCCTTGTTCACATACTCTCTGCATTTTGACCAGTTGTTAATCTCTTTAATTATCTCCATGTGATACAGAAAGATGCTTCTTTGAGTTACGCTTATCTGTAGGCACAAGGATATATTTAGAATACAGTTAGAAACTGCATTGACTTAGCAAAATATGTAGCAGATTGTTCTCTAGAGTCTATGACCTCTCTACCCACTGTCAATTGACTAGGTTTATAGCACCAGACTTGAATTTCTTTTTACTGTATGGCCCTTATACCCAATTAAATAACTCTTAGTTATCCCTGAGATAAAAGTGCCACTAATATACCATTAGATACAGCTTGCTGACATAACTTTATAACTAAGAATGCATTTCCCCTAAAGAGAAATAGTCTCTCAGGTCTAAAGTCATTAAAAATAGTTATCCAGGTTGGGTTTGGGATATCCATCACCAAATAAAAGCTTAGAGTGACAATGTATTCCATAACCCTAGGACTAGGACACAGGCAGATCTCTGGAGTTTGTTGGCCAGCCAGCCTAGCAGAATCCATGAGCTCCAGGTTAAATGAAAAGCCATGTTTCAAAAATTTAGGTGCAGAGTGATCAAGGAATATACCCAGCACTTACAACTGACCTCTGGCCTCCACTCATGTGTACATACAATACATGCAAACACATACATACATACCCAAAACAGAGGCCCCCATTGATGCATTATGTATGTATGTATGCATACATGTAGTGTACACATGTACTTTGTCAGGGTGAGAAATAAGCAGAACTACTTTAGCTGATCTGTAGATATGTCACTAAGAGGTGAAAAAAAACTTGTTGCTGTTTAGTATGAAATTTGGGGGCAGTTTGTTATATATAACATTATGTGTCAATAACTGACTTAAAGTCTAGCTTAAAGTAGCTTAAATTCTAGGACAGAGGTTGGCAAACTGATCTAGAGTTCAGTTCCAGTCTGTGACCTATTTTATAGACATGGTTTCATATTTTAAAATGTTGCTTATAAAAGAAAAGCAGAATGTGAGAAAGATAAATTTTATGTTTTACAAAACCTAAATTATTGTCATTAGCTTTTCTTCATGGCACAGCCTAAGTTGCCTAGGTTGTCTGCTATGGCAAGATGAAGCTTCATGTCTCCTTTGTAGCCACCAGCTGTCATAAAATCAAGTGGACAATGAACACAAGCTTTACACTTTCTGTGAGAAGTACGCAGGGCCCAGATGTATTTGCTGATGATCTGAGTGAAGAGTGGATTATGTGTTTTGAATTTGTTCTGGGAATGACAAACAAGGTTTTCCCATTAAGCAAGATTTCTTGACCCACAGCAGAGAATGCCTATTGTTGAGTCTTGATATAGACCAAGGAGAAATGGAGAAAGGAAGTGAATGTCTGTTTGCAGATGTGTTTTGGATCTGATCTGAGTGTTCTCACTTAGTCACTGTAAAATAAAAAATAAAATTAAAAAAAGAAGATAAAGGATATTCCTAGACTGAAAGATTTTACTGTTCTTCTGTGTTTGGGGCACAAATGGGCTAGCAGACTCCAGAAACTTTCCAATATCTCTAATGAAGATGACAGCTAATATGTTGTCAGCGAAGCCCTTACACAAAGCAGGTTAAGAAGCCCAGGTCCAAAGAACCTGAGATTCAAAGTCTTGTTACTCTCACAAACAAATGCTAACCTATTGACCTGAAGAGTAAAAAACAAGGAGGCTGCAGAATATGATAAACTTTTAGCCAAGAGAAATGAAGGAAACCAAAGAAAAATGCCAAAAACAGATTGCCAAGAGATGTATGTTATCCTCACTGAGAGTTTCTACTTTTAAGAGTAGGTCCAATCAAAATAATTCTGTAAGACTAACAAATGGTGCTGGCAGTGGGGGTCCACAACTTTAATCACAGTACCTGGGATGCAGAAGCAGATGAATCTCCTGATTTGAGGCCATCCTGGGTCTACAGAATGAGTTCCAAGACAGCCAGGACTGTTACACAGAGAAACCCTGTCTCCAATAAAACAAATAAATAAAAAGTAACAAATTATCAGATTTTGAAAAAAATAAACACTGTCACTTAGAGAAAATGTTGACTGATTCCTGTTCTACAGTACTGTTCCTAGAATGCCCCAATGTTAACATAGAAAATAAAGAGATATCAACAAAAACTTCACAAGGCATAGATAAGGCATTAAGGCACGTGCCTTTATTATCAGCACTAAGGAAATAGAAGCAGGAGGATCAGAAATTTAAGGATTCCCTCAGCTACTTGAGATCTTGTTTCAGAAAACCAAACTGAAACAGGACCAACCAACCAAATAAGAATATTATTCATCTTCATTGGTTTTGCTGGTTCTCATTGGATATCTGGCCCCAGAAAACACAATAAAAATATTATGCTATAAGATGTTGAATGTACGTTAGCACATGTGGCTCTTGCTGGTTATTTGTTCACTTCTTCAAATGTCATTGAATAAGCAGGTAAAGGCTGTAAGAAGTAATGATACATTAAACTACATCATGTTAATATAACCAAGCAACATCTGACAGTAAAAGTAGCCATTGGCTGTATCCATATGACTGTATGAGAAGACAAAACAGTTCTCTATATTCTGTCACTTTATTGATAGAAAAAGATCTTGGAGAGGTACCAGTTACTCCATAGTATTTATATTACATAGATCCATGATGATTTTGTAGGAAATAATTAGGATTCAATTGTACTTTCTTCCACCAAAATAGTACATACAGATGTTGCAATACTAAGTTGAAGTTGCCTCTTTATTTTCAAAATCTGATTATGTTTTATAATGAGTTGTTCTATTTCATTTGTCAAGAGTCCTCTAAATTTTAGTTTCCTAATGTGAAAGGACAAGACAGTACAGAGGATCCTCCATCTTATATTCTTGCTGAGGCCATTCTAGGTCTAACTAGAATTTGATCATTTTGATAAAGAATCCTGTGGGAAATTATCCAACTCTGTTCTAGGAGCCCATGGTCAAGATGCCCCAGCTAGTTTATCTTAGCTTCTGTTAAACTTCTTGCTTGCACAAAACCTCCCTGTGCAGCTGCCAAGCAAGGTATCAGGATATGGTTTTTGTCTTTAAAAATCCCCCTACCCTAAACACAAAGCACTATGCTTGGGTCCCAAATACCTGAGTGTTGTGCCAGCCTCTGGAATAAAGTTTCAATTGGCTATAAACTGTGAGTGGTCATCTCTGATTGGATTCCCCATAACACCAGCTGGCAAGAAAATTTAGTGTTAGTTGCATATATATGCTATGGGTATTAATGTTTTTTATAGAAAAGACAGAGAACAGTTAGTCCAGGTCATAAATGTAGTTGCTAACATCTCCCTCTCTATGAGGCCTCTAATTTCTAGTATTTTTATATTTCAGTCTAGCCTTTGCTGACAATATGATATTGCCAGTATATCATTTAAGCTCTAACTTTGTTCTAAATGTTTTCAAATCTGGCACTGTGCTCTTAATATTTGAAATTGTATTGTACTTTTATGAGAATGGAAGGAAACTGAAAACCAATTGTTGACCTGAAACATATGTTTATATCTAGTAACAGATATATTTAAATGCAAGTATTGTATGGATGTGAAAAATCTTAGGGTAGAGGCATGTATTTTGTCAGATTGAGACTGAAGGAATTTAGGAAAAGCTTTGATATTTCCTCAAACTTGATTCTATACCTCTTGTCACTTCAGTTAATCATCTCAACTGTATTTTCCTATCAGATGTAACTTGAGGCTTCGTAAGGTGATATAAATGTTAGCAAAAACATCCCTTTATTCAAAATATCTCATTATTCCCAGCATTTTTAATGTAAAATACTCTTTAATTTTTTTTTGAAATTTAAAATATAATTACTAAAGATTGAACTCTGGTCCTCCTGTGTGGAAGGCAAGTACTTTTAAATTATGTTTTGAAACTATTATCAGTACAAGTATAAAAACCCACACACTGCAGATTGAGGAGTCATAAGAACATGTCCCTTAGGCCCAGAAACAAATACATTGTGTGAACTAGCCATGATTTTAGAGAAGAGAGAAGAGGAACAAAAACTGTTTTGCTGTGGTTTCTATGTACCCTAAGGATTTCTTCCCTTTGTTGAAGCTTTCCTCAGAAGTGCCCCTTTGTTAGTTACCTTGGCTTCCTGAAGCAGTGGCTATGCAGAGGCCACACTGAAGATGTGCTTCTGACTATTAAAAAATGGAGGCAAGTGGGGATGGGAAGGATTTGTTTTTCAGCTTCAACCTTTGGCTGTAATTATCCTCTCCTTCCCCTTTGTAGTATTTTCCTAGCATCTCTATTTCATGTGTTGATTTGGTTAATTTGAATGTTAATAGAAACCCCTTCCTCTAGAATGCAGGTTTGGAATTGATTTTTTAAATGCTTCCTTCATGCTTACTGATTCTCTGAAAGCAGCTTTAAGGGTAGAATGGAGACTAAAACAAAAGCCCTGGGCTCTTAGTCATGCTTCACTCTTCCAGTGATCACCTTATGGATGAAGTTGGCCCCTGCTTCCTTATCTCACAGCTCTTCCCAGAGGAAACTCTGGAGGTGATTTTCATTGTTTACTATTTCTCTCCCACCTGAATATAAATTACCCTAGGGCAGGGATTTTCATGTTTTGTTCACAGATATATTCTCAGTGCTTAGAATGCTATTTGGGACAGAAAAGACATCCAGCCAATATTTATTTGCTGCATTTTGTCTGAGTGTTCAGATAGGAAATGCAACAGGCCCGATTCTCCACATCCACCCTCTCAGCCTCACCCCTGGAGAGCACACCAGCTTAACCAGTGATTGCATCGCTTTACCTGAGGGGCTTTGACTACTACTATTGCCTGTTCTGGTTTGCAACATGTTGGAGACCTGAAGGGCAAAGAATTAACACTCTCTTGGAGGAAACCTCTATTCACAGCAGACTGACAGGAGTTGGTGGATTAAAACTCTTGCTTTCCCTTCCCATTTTGGTTTAACTCAGAGGTGAATCTTCTACACTCACTTCCCTAGTGTAATTAAGCTATAGTGGCCCAATGTGCCACTTTCTTGAAACACACATCTTGTATTAGCTGCCTTTTTTCCCTGTCTCATTTCCTCACTTTCCTGGATCGCCTGCCCAAATAAACCATTTGCATGCAAATTCTTGTCTCAAGGACTATTCACAGGGAACCCAAACTAAGACAGGAAGTGTTCAAAAATGTTTAAACTAATTAATGATTATAGTCTCATACTGCTTTTTATGCCTGTTAAAGTAAACAGCAAACTAGGAGTCTGTGGCTAAGTTTTACTTGAAAACATGGGGCCAGGGTGGTGAAGGGCAACAGCAATATTTGAATATATTCATATACATAGCATATACTTGATATTCACACATTTTTCCATAGCTCCTCTCCCAACTACTGGATTAGTCCCACTGATTGAAAAGACTTTATTACTTGTCTGGGTCTTACGGCTAGGGTGCTTTTTAAATAAAGTACCAGGTATTGTGGTGATATTTTGTTTATGATTTAATAAAATTTGCCTTGAAGAACAGAGTACAAAGCTAGCCACAGCCATTGAGTTCAGGCAGTGGTTGTTATTTACCATGGTTGAGAACAGACCACAACAAAACCCACTTAAGAGTTTTATTAGTAACGAGTGGGGAAAGGGAAGAAGGGGAGTGTACAGGCCTAACTGGAAGAAATGTGACCGAGAGAGGGGGTTGATGTGTCCACTTTTAAAGGTCACTCAGTGCATAAATATGGGGCTAGCATAGATTACATAAAGCCCTGGGATGACTAGGCATTTTGCCTGAAAGTTGATGGTGCCTGTACAGGTGACCCCAGAAATGCTAATGCCTGTGGTGACTAAGTATTTTGCCTGAAGGCTTCTGGCCACAGGGGACCTGGGAGGTGCTGGAAATGATAACAGCCATAGTTAAAACACAATTTTAATCCCAGCAGCCATCCTAGTTAGCATTAGGGAACAGGCAGTGGAGGTATATACCTTTTATCCGAGTACTCGGGAGACAAGAGTCAGTGGGGATCTCTCTGAGTTCAAGGCTATCCTGGGCTACATGAGAGTGAATCAGTCTAAAAGTGAAACAGAGCTCATGCCTTTGATCCCAGCACTAGGGAGGTGGAGATAGGAGTGATATGCCTGGGTGGAAAGAGGAATATAAGACAGGAGGAGACAGGACCGCATGGCATTGTGAGTGAATTTGAGGAGCAGTGAAGTTGGGAGCTGTCTGAGGACAGAATCTTCCCTTTGATCTGAGCAATGTTAGAAAGGTAAGAACTCTCTAGAGGCTGGCTGCTTTGCTTCTCTGACCTTCAGCTTTAACCCCAATATCTGTCTCTGGGTTTTTGATATTATTCATGCTACAAGGTAGAAAATATTTTAGGTGTTATAAATCCTGTGCTTTCTGTTACAACTACTCTATTCTACCATTGTGGTGTGAAAGCAGTTATAGAATATGCAAATAGACAATCATACAGGCAAACAGCTTTTTGTGAATTTTTACCTTTAAGTTGGTCACCGATATGTAACAAGAATAATAGAAGCCCAGAGACAGATATTGGGGTTCAAGCTGAAGATCAAAGAAGCAAAGTAGCCAAGCCACCAAAGAGCCCTTACTCTACCAAGGTTGTCCTCAACACAGCTGGAGACTAGTTGCCAGATCTGAAAGCCTGTTCCTGCCTTATATACCTCTCTAGTGCTTCGAATAAAGGTGTGTACCACCACAACCTGACCTCTATGGTTGTAGATTGCTTTGCATTCTGATATCCAAGCTAGCTTTATTAGATCATAAACTATATCACTACATTAGTTCAATAAAATTTTGCTTATGTATGTAACAATTTGGATATCATATAATAGTCCTGTTTTACAAAGTATTATTTTTTATTATTTCCACCATTTAAAAATGTAGCAATTGTTCTTAGCTCTTGAGCTACACAAAAAAGGCACTAAGCAGATACAGGCCATTGTTCTGCACAGTTTGTCTATATCTTTTATAGGTGTTCACATTGGAATTACAACTTTGGAGATAATCTTCTGTTGTGGAATAATCTTTTTGTATACTGTCAGGAAGTGTCACTCTAATTGCTTTAATAAAAAGCTGAATAGCCAATAGCGAGACAGGATTTCTAGGAACAGAGGACACTGGGAAGAAGGGCAGAGTTGGCAGGAGAAACCTGAAGATGCAGAGCAAGCATCATGGACAATACAAAGTAAAGGTAACCAAGCCATGTAAAGGAACATAGATTAAAAGATATGGGTTAATTTAAACTGTAAGAGCAAATTAGAAATAAGCCTAAGCTATCAACGAAGCTTTTACAATTAATATGGTGTCATTATTGGAGAGCTGATGGTCCCAATGAAAAAACCTGATGACTAAAATCTTCTTTAATTTCTGCAATCTCAACAAGCATCTCAGCAGGTCTTAGTTCTTTACTTGGAGAGGCTATCCACATCTTTATTCTGAAAGAGTCTGGGACATTTATCATTCTGCTTGAGTTGAATTGCTGAAGTTTTCCAATGACCTTAATCACAAGTCATGGTAACTCAGAATGGCACTTCAGAAAGATTCTTTAATACTTCATTATGAAATAATAGAAGATTTAGACTAATGATCCCTGATAACACTGTAACATTTGTTGGCACAAGACTACCAGGTCTCAATAGTCTTGATAAGACTATTGAGAAGAAGTTCATGTGCAGCCCACATTCTTGCTAAGATTTCCCCTTTGTTCATAGGCCCATTGAGCAATGACAAGAACGGACATGGAATGAAGCTGGCTACTATTTACAGATGAGGCAGACCTGTCTGTTGTGGAATATTAGTTTAAGATGTGTTATATTTGTTTATGCTGTGGAATATTTGTATAATGATGCAAAAATGTGTTGCATTCTTTTATGTTGCATTTGTTTAACTCTATGAAGCTGTTTTACTTTTCCTGCTTAAAACACCTGTTTGGTCTAATAAAGAGCTGAACAGCCAATAGCTACATATGAGAAGGACAGGTAGGGCTGGCATGCAGAGAGAATAAATAGAAGGAGAAAACAAGAAGAGAGAGGAATGAGACAAGGAGGAGAGATGATGCCAGGGTCTAGCCACCTAGCCACCCAACTACAGAGTAATAAGGAAAGAAGGGGAATATAAAACAGAGAAAGGTAAAAGCCCAAAGGCAAAAGGTAGATGGGATACTTTAAGTTAAGAAAAACTGACTAGTAACAAGCCAAGCTAAGGCCGGGTAAGTAAGTAAGTCTAAGAATAAGTCTCCATGTATTCATTTAGGAGCTGGGTACTGGGTGCTAGGAGTGGGGAGCTGGGTTGTGGGTCCCCAAAAGGCAAAGAGTAAAAATTAAGAACTAACACCTAACTACTTGACTATTTAAGTCCTCTGATAAGTAACCTTTTAGCATGCATTTATATGGGACACATTGATGGGGAAGTCCTTCTGTGTATATTTTTGTCTTATTGGTTGATAAATAAAGCACTATTGTCCAATAGAGAAGCAAGATAGGTGGGAATAGGAGTAGAAGAGGATTCTGGGAAACGGAGGCACGGTCAGTCACCATGTAGGATGGGAGAGGAGAGATCCCGATCTTTCTCTGGTAAGAGAAGAACATGTGGAAATACTCAGATTAGCAGTTATGGGTTAATAAGTCAGAGCTAGCCAACAAGAAACCATAGAAAAAGGCCAACAGCTTCATAATTAATATAGTGTTGTGTGTGCTCATTTGCAACTGACACGGCTCTGGGACCAGGCTGGCAGGGAAAAATCATGTTACAATACATCTTTTGTTAATTTTGAAAAATCTTAACTACACACTCCTTTCACAAATGTCTTTACAATCAATTTCCAAACACATTCCTTCCATTTCTGCAATCATCCAGCCAAAACATTGACTACAGCCTGTGAGTCAGTATGTAATCAGACATCTGGCCATTTTTCCTTCCACGCAAAGTGTATCATCATGGGCCTTTCTGAAATTATGCCTACTGCAAAGGTTTCCTTTTACCACTCTCCTTCAGGGTGGTCCCAAAAGGGACTATAATATTTAAGCTATCCACTCTATATATACATGCATAAACTGAAAAACAATCTGTAAACCAGCTCCAGTGTTCTATTCCTTAGCAAGTCAATCATAATGCATTACCCAATAGCTTATGCTTGGGGATAGAAGGTATTGCAGCAGTAGTATGGGACCATAGACATTTAGACTATTTTTCATTACTTATTTGTGTCTTTAGGACTTTTTGGGGCTTGATCATGTATATACTATTTTTGCAGTAATTATTGTATGAGTCCAAATTTATGGCATAATGAGTCAGAAAACATCATGAGAAGCTTAGATTATAAGAGAACTCGGTTATCCACTGCCAAGTGTTTCATTTCCACAAAGGGTCTGTAGCAGGTAAAGAGCTGTATGGTAAAGAGCTGTATGTCAAAGGGAGAATACATTTTAGAATTATCTATGTATGGTAACTCCAAAATATCAAGGGCCGCTGCAGTGTTTCATCTATAAGGACCCCCAGAAGCTCTAGATAATATCCCTATCTGCCACTGATGTTTAAAATACAATTGGGTTTGTGGGAACATAAGGCCCAAGAGGCAGAACAGCTAATACAGTAGCTTCAGTCTGTTACAGATCCTACTCTTTTCCTGTGTCCCACCTGAAACAAATGGCTTTTCAAGTCACTTGGTGTTCAGTTCATACTGGAAGGTTACAGAAGCGAGAATGTGGTGTCAGCAGAGGATAGTACCAACAGGGATATGCTCACTCAGCAAGAAGCAAAAGAAGTTGAGAAGACAAGTTGCTTTATCCTCACATTACTTTAAAATGATACCTTGGCCACCTGTTGATTGGAAGTTACGATCCACTCTTAGGGAGGTTCCCCCTCAGTTGATCTTTTCAAAGACATGCCCAGATGAGGGTATCCTAGCTAATACCAGATTCTGCCAAGTTGAAAATCAATATTAATCATCACACGGTGTCAAAATCATGCATATATTGGTAAAAAAAACTCTTCAACAAATGGTATGGGGAAAACTGAATATCCATATGCAGGAGAATGAAATTTGGTCCACATCAATTATCACACCAATAAATAAACAAACAAACAAGTAAATAAATGTCAATTCTCAGGAGATCAAAAAACTTAATGTAAGACTGGCTATCCCCACAAGAATAAACAGGTAGACCTTAACCCTCATGAACATTGATGCAAAAATAATCAATAAAATACTAGCAAATCAAATACAAGAACACATCAGAAAAATCATCCACCATGATCAAGCAGGCTTCATCACAGAGATGCAGGGATGGTTCAACATACTAAACTCTATCAATGTAACTCACTATATAAGCAAATTGCAAAGGAAAAAACATATGATCATCTCACTCAATGCAGAAAATGCCTTTGAAAAAAATCCAATACCCCTTCATGATAAAGGTCCTGGAGAGATCAGGGATAATAGGAACATACCTGAAGATAATAAAAGCAATATACAGTAAATCAACAGCTAACATCAAACTAAATGGAGAGAAACTCAACACAATTCCTCTAAAATCAGGAACAAGACAAGGCTGACCGCTCTCTCCATACCTTTTCAATACTGTATTTGAAGTTCTAGCTAGAGCAATAAGACAACAAAAGGAGATCAAGGGGATACAAATTGGTAAGAAAGAATTTAAAATTTCACTATTTGCAGATGATATGATAGCTTACATAAGTGACCCAAAAATGCTACACAGGAACTCCTACAGCTGATAAACACATTCAGTAAAGTAGCAGGATACAAGATTAACTTTAAAACATCAGTAGCCCTATTATATACAGATGATAAATGGGCAGAGAAAGAAATCAGAGAAACATCACCCTTTACAATAGCCCCTAATAACATTAAATATCTGGGGATAACACTAAGCAAACAAGTGAAAGTCCTGTATAGCAATAACTTTGAGTCTTTAAATAAATAAATTGAAGAAGATAAAAGAAAATGGAAAGATCTCCCATGCTCTTGGACAGGTAGAATCAACATAGTGAAAATAGCAATCCTGCCAAAAACAATCTACAGATTCAATGCAATCCCCATCAAAATACTGGCACAATTCTTCACACACCTTGAAAGAACAATAATCAACTTTATCTGGAAAAAAAGACCCAGGATAGCCAAAACAACCCTGTACAATAAAGGAACTTTTGGAGGCATCACCATCCCTGACTTCAAGCTCTATTATGGAGCTGTAGTCCTGAAAACAGCTTGGTATTGGCACAAAAATAGACAGGTAAACCAATGGAATCGAATTGAAAACCCTTATATTAACCCACACACCTATGAACACTTGATTTTTGACAAAGAATCTAAACTTATACAATGGAAAAAAGAAAGTATCTTCAACAAATGGTGCTGGCATAACTGGATGTGGACATGTAGAAGACTGCAGATAGATCTATGTCTATTGCCATGCACAAAATTTAAGTTCAAATGGATCAAAGACCTCAACATAAATCCAGCTACACTGAACCTCTTAGAAGAGAAAGTGGGAGGTACTCTTGAATGAATTGGTACAGGAGACCGCTTCCTGAACACAACACCAGTAGTACAGACACTGAGATCAACAACTAACAAATGGGACCTCCTGAAACTGAGTAGCTTCTGTAAGGCAAAGGACACAGTCAACAAGACAAAAAGGCACCCCACAGAATGGGAAAAGACATTCACTAAGCCCATATCTGACAGAGTGCTGATCTTCAAAATTTATAAAGAACTCAAAAAGCAAGTCTTCAAAACACCAAAGGATCCAATTAAAAAGTGCGGTACAGAACTAAATAGAGAATTCTCAATAGAGGAATCTAAAATGGCTGAGAGACACTTGAGAAAGTGCTCAACATCCTTAGTCATCAGGGAAATGCAAATCAAAACAACTCTGAGATACCATCTCATTCTTGTCATGATGTCTAAAATTAAAAACACCAATGACAATTTATGCTGGAGAGGATGTGGAGAGAGGGAATCACTCCTCTACTGCTGGTGGGAGTGCCAACTCATACAGCCACTTTGGAAATCAGTATGGAGATTCCTCAGGAAAATGGGAATCAGTGTACCACAAGACCCAGGAATTCCACTCTTAGACATATACTCTAAAGAGTCACATTCACACAACAAGCAGGTCTGTTCCACTATGTTCATAGCAGCATTATTTGTAATAGCCAGAACCTGGAAGCAACCTATATGCCTCTCAACTGAAGAGTGGATAGAGAAAATGTGGTACATTTACATAATGGAGTACTATTCAGTGGATAAAAACAATGGAATCTTGAAATTTGCAGGCAAATGGATGGCACTAGAAGAAACCATCCTGAGTGAGGTAACCCAGTCACAAAAAGACAAACATGGTATGTAGTTATTCATGTATGGATTTTAGGCATAGATCAGGGGAGTGCCAGCCTACAATCCCACTGACAGAGAGACTGTGAAACAAGGAGGACCCTAAGAGAGACATGCATGGTACCCCAGAAACGGGGTATGAGTCAAAATCTCCTGAGCAGACCGGAAGCATGGGGGGAGTGGAGATGGAGATGGGAATAAGAGAAGGGGAGAAGAGTTGGGGAGAGAAGCACATGGGGTAGCAGTAAGGCTGAGTCAGGGGAAAAATAGAGGAGAGGAGAATGAGACATACCATAATAGAGGGAGCCATTACAGGTTTGAGGAGAGATTTGGCACTAGTGAGATTTCCAGAGATCTATAAGGATGACACCAACTAGCAAAGGAAGCAATAGTGCAGAGACTATCCTAAATGCCCATCCCTGATAATGAGTTTGACAACTATCTTATATGCCATCCTAGAACCTTCATCTAGTGACTGATGAAAGCAGAGGCAGTCACCCACAGCTAAACATTGAATTGAATTCCTAGAACCCAGTGACAGAGAGAGAGAAGTGATGAGCAAATTGGTCATGACTGGGCTAGTGAAACCCACAGAAACTGCTGACCTGAACAAGGGGGAGCTCTTGGAACCCCGGCTGATGGCTGGGAGGCTAGCATGAGACTGATCCAGACTCCCTGAACATGGTTGTCAGCAAGGAGGACTGGCCAATCTATGAGGCCTTGGGTAGTAGATCATTACTTATCCCTGCCATACAAATGGACTTTGACTGCCCCTCCCACAATGAGGCATGCTCTCTCACCCTGGACTCTTGGGGAAGGGCTTAGGCCCTGCCCTGAACGAAATGACAGACTCTGGATATCCCCATAGAGGGCTTCACCCTCTCTGGGAAATGGAGTGGGGATTGGGTGGGGGGGGGGCTGGGAAGGGAGGACAAGGGGAGGTGGGGAGGGAGAAGTAGCTGGGATTCACAGATGAAGCAAGCTTGTTGCTAATTTAAATAAAAAAGATGGACTATAGCTATAAGTCCTTTGTCCCCCAAATTGAAAAATACCTACCTATCTAACTAACTAAATAAATAAATGAATAAATAAGTAAAATCTAACCTTTAGGGAGGAGGCTCTTAGGTGAGACCCAACTCAAATCTTCTACACTGTGTCCTGTCTTCATACATTCAACCTGGGAAGCAGCCAAGGGCAACAACATAGCCCAATTTGTCTTGGAAATCTTTTGGGCTTCCCTGACCAACACCTAGAAAGGAAATTTCTCATGCCTGGTGGTAGGATTTTGTTAGATTATCTCTTAGTTACCGTTTCATGCATATAAAGAGACACCATAACCAAACCAACTCCTAATACAAAGAATTTTACCTGGGGCTTGCTTACCATTTTAGAGGATTAGTCCATGAACATGGTGGAAAGTAGACAGACATGACACTGGAGAAGTAGTTGAAAGCTTCACATCCTGATCCACAGGCAGCAGGCAGAAAGAGAGAGAGACTCTGGGCCTGGCATGCTCTTTTGAAAACTCAAAGCCCACTCCCAGTGACACCCATCATCCAGCAAGGCTACACCTACTCAAACAAAGCCATACCTCTCAATCTTTCCCATATAGTTCCACCAACTAGGGACCAAACATTTAAATATAAGGGGGTGCATTCTCATCCAAATCATCACATTTCACTCTCTGGCGCCCATAGGTTTGTAGTTATATCATAATGCAAAGTGCATACTGTCACGTCTGCTGCGCGGCCTGTGTCAGAGAACGTGAGGAGGGTGTCGGGGATTGACAACACAGAGACTCGTTCAACGATGTAAAGAAAACTTTAAGCAGGCCCCAAAAAGGTTCAAGAAAACTTCCTAAGAAAGGCTCCCTCCAGAGAAGCTTCTGCTCTCTCCTCTACCCTGGCTGGTTCTGCTCTGACCCCAAAAACTGATCTGGGCTTATCAGAAGAGGCGGTTAGTCTTTGGACAAGGTCGAGGTCAGGGAGGTTTCCGTGGACAGGCCTTTTCCAGGAACTTATTGCCCCGGGCATTGCATTGTTTTTAGTAAACTGTTTTTAGTAAACATTGTCTTACAGCTGCCTACTCCCAGGCTGAAGGGGAAGTGGGTCTCTGCTCAAGGTCTGGTGTCCCCACAGCATACAGTACAACCATGAAAATGCCCATGGTCTTTTAGTCTTAAGACTTTAAAAGTCCAAAGTCTCTTCTGAGACTAAGACAATCTCTTAACCATAAGCACATGTAAAAGCAAAAGTAAAAAGCAGATCACATACTTCCAACATATAATAGCACAGAAAATAACATTAACATTACAAGAGAAGGGAAAGGGAGAATGCTGAGGAAATACTGGACCAAAGCAAGACTGAAACTCAGCTGGAAAAGCTACAAATTCTCCATCTCCATGTCTGATGTCAAAGCATTCTTCAGACCTCAAAACTCCTTCCAGGTTTTTTTTTTTACTCTAATACACTTCTCTCTCTCTTCTGGGCTATTTTTATACTCTGACTACTGCTGTCCTTGGCAGGTGTCCAGTGGCTCTGACATCTCCAACATGTTGAGGTTTCCAAGGCAGTCCAGGCTTCACCTTCACAGTTTCATGCAATGGGTTGTCTAGGCCTCCATTCCTGGACTCCCCTGCCATAAGTCTTGCCTCAGGGACTTTCCTTAACTATGGAAGAAGATTCCATAATCCCTTTCCTGTATCTTTCTTGACTCTAAAGGCAGAACTATGCACCTGAAGTGGTCAAGTTCTCCAGTTGGCCCAGCTGGAACCTGGTCCCTTCCTTGAAATAAACTTTCCATTGTTATTTAGGCCTGGGGAATCTCCCAGTCTTCTTCATTTCACAGGTAGCAGGATTAGCTGGGTGGGGTTTTGCCCTGAGGTTACCATTCCCTTTTGGTCATGCAGATGCAGGCCTTTCTTTAAACCTCTTATTTCCTGAGCACAGAACTCCAACAGTACACTTCTTGGGTCTGTTTTTCTCTCCAAACTGGACATTTTGTATAACTTTCTGTTCTACTTGTTTTCATTGTAGATCTTGTTAAGAGTGATCAATAACAACCATGTGACACAGTTCTGAAATGTACACTGCCAATGACATTAGTGCATAACTCTTCAATTGTGCCTCAGGAATATTTTTTTGCATAGGGCAAAAAGCAGTTATTTTATTTGCCAAAACATCACAAGAATGATCTCTAGAGTAGCTAATAATTATCTTTCCATATGAAACCTCTTGAGCTGGACTCCCATAGTTCAAATTGTCCTCAATACTACTGCCTTTCATGCTTGTACAGGAAGTCCCATTAAGTTTCACTTTAAGCATTCAACTGCTTTTCTAGTTCAACGTTCTCAAGTCTTCCCTATTACTCCAAACAACAGCATGGTCAAGCTTGTCACAACATTAGCCCAGTCTGTTACAAAGCATTTAATTGGGGTCTTTCTTACAGCTTTATTGGGTTAATCCATCCATGATCAACATGGTAGGAAGCAAACAGGCAGGGTGATGGCACAGTATTGGAGAACTTTACATGCTATTCCACAGGCAGCAGCTTGAAAGACACTGGTTCTGGCATGGTCTTTAGAAACCTCAAAGCTGTTTCCCAGTGACATACCCCCTTCAACAAGACCACATCTCCTAATCTTTACCAACAGTTCAATCAACTAGGAAGAAAGCATGGAAATATATGAGCCTATGGGGGCCTCTCATTCAAACCAACACAGTCTATGGCTTTTGGTGGAAGCATTGTCTGCCCAAATAGCATAACTTAATTTAACACACACACACACACACACACACATATGCAGGAAAACACGCATGCATGCACACACACACTCACACATGTACATACAATTTGAATTTTAAAATTTATTTAAATAAAATTATAATATATTTATATGAATTTCAGACATCTGTAGTGTTATTTGTCCTTCCTTCCATCTCCTTTTTTGTTGATCTTACTCACTCCTTCCCAATTAAAGCCCTTCTCCTCCTCCTTCTCCTCCTCAATTTCCCCATCCCCCCCCCATTTCACTTGTATCTTGCTATTGTCTTCCCTAGGCCCCTTCCACTCTGATCTGTTTTTTGCTCTCCTGATTTCTGTAGTTACTTCAGGTTACATCTGAAATTTGGACATAGGAACCACAGATGAGAGAGAACATGTAGTGTTTGTCTTTCTGGGTCTAAGATTCCTAACTGAACATAACATTTCCTAATGTGCAAATTATGGTACATGACATATCTATATAATAATTTTTACATAGTTTTCTATTGCATATACTTTGCATGTGTGAATTAAGTAAGTAAATGCTAAGGTTTGAGGGCATTCAAAACTGCTGCATCTTGTTTCTCAGGAAAAGTAGAGTTCAAATAAGGACAGAGTGATGAGAGTGATAGATATTTCAGTCTAGGGAGCAGAGAAAGCAATGTATAGCAATGACTAATAACAGTAAAAATTTATGGGGTACTTGCTATGCACCAAGTCTGGTACATATTGTACAGGTCATTTTCATTTTATTACCTTTGGTTTCCCAATTCTTCAAGGTAGTTATTATCATCTCTCTCTTGCAAAAGAAGAAACCAAGGCTCAGGAGCATGTAATGATTTGTCCTATACTATCAAACAGTAATTACAGGCATGGAATCCAAATCCATGTCTGTCTTCACCCAGAGATTGCACACTTTCTAGTAATCATCATTTAGTAATCATTGCAAACATTTAAATAATGATTTCTGTGTGCCACGATTCTAAGTGCTATGCATATACAGCAGGCCCCTCCTACCTAACATTTCACTTTCTGTACCTTGAGTTAACTTCAATCACTTGTGGCTCAAAATTACCAAGCAGAAAACTCTAAAAATAAACAATTCAAATGTTTTTCAATTATATTCCCAGAAGCATGATAAGATTTCATGTCATCCAGAATATCAATAATTCCTTGTCTAGCATATTCATATTGTGTATAGTACTTTATTTTTAGTGACTACTTAGTAGTTACCTTGGTTATTAGATTGACTGCCATGGTATTATAGGGATTCTCTTTGAGTAATCCTCAAACACAATAGTATCGATAAAATAATAACAACAACAACCAAAAAACCCTGCCATGGCCTAAAACGTGGAATGATTAATTAACTTTGGTACTGCGTAGTAATACTGCCTGAGATAATACAAAGAAACAGTGCCAATATGGTAGGGTACTATCAGCTATTTTAGGCATCTGATGAGTGTCTTAGAGCATATCTCTTGTGAATAGGGGGAAAGCATAGTATTAGCTCATTTAAATCATATCTTCAGGGTCCCATATGAAAACAATTGAAGTATATGATAAACTGAGTAATAAAGGCTTTGAGAAATATTTCTGCATAGGCTTAAGTTCTTTTTAAAGCTTCCTAAACCTGGGAAATCAGATAATGTCATTATGTATGAAATTAGAATCTCGTTTGCCAGAATATTATTAGAGTTATTTTCCTTTTGAAAGATAGCTGGCATGGCTTGGGAGTGCTGAAATGTTGACTGCCTATAAATTACCGGGGTTAGCCAAGAAGCTATTTTGCAATATTTTAAACTTTATTTTATAGAATAAAAATATAGCACTTTATATTTTATTTGGCAATCATTGAGGTTTTATGAATATGGGACTGAAGCGATGAATTCTAGAAATATGACTCTATGCTCTGTGTGAGCAATAAATGAGAAGGTATCCTAGAGAATAACTGTATTAGAATACCATTCCTAGTATGTTGTAGAACCAGGCGATTGGCAGTGAAGCTGGAAGACAAGGGCAAATATATAAGATAACATGAGTGGATAAGTAGTAAAAGAGATGTTTGCAAGGGATGTAGTGAGAGGAAAGTATCATGGATGGCTTTCAAGTTTAGATCCTGGGAAACTATTCTGCAATTTTCTAGTCTACAGCATCACAGGGGAGTAACAAAAGAATAGGTGATTTTACATTCTAATGTCTTTTAAGTGAGAGAGAAATTAACAATTAACCCTAACTTAGAATTCTAACATTAAGTAAGCAAATTTAGGAAGTATGTGTAATGTCTTGGCTTCAGAAGATTATTACAAAATTTTTTGAGTGATAAAAAAACCATTCAGAGAATAAGAGACCTATTAAAACAACTAAGTTCCTTGGTGTTCAAATTACAATCTAGTTGATTGCAGTTTATGAAAGTGATGAAAAGAATGCTCATTGTGAGATTTCTAAAAACATAGACTCTTCAGACACATGGGGAGAGGAGCAAAGCAGCAGCTATTTCTATTTGTTTTTGCACAGATTAGGTAAATTTGAGTTTGCCTAGGTGCAATTTGCTGCTCATGCTATCCCAAGTTGTTTGGGGAAATGAAATAATATTTATATGCTTCTTCTCAAGGACTTGTGCAAGCCTCTAAGTTTTATTATTTATTAATTTCCTCCTAAAATTTTTTGTTAACTATAAGATAATAGATTATTCATTTTAACATAATTTCCTTGAATGCTTATGATCATTTTTATTTTATTACTTTAAAAGGGAATTTTTAGAATTGACACTCCAGAAATAAACCTATAGATATGATGCTTGACAAAAGCATCATAAACATATGGTAGAAAAAAACCCAGCCTATTCAAAAAATGATGCTGTCAATTAGATGTATCTTTCTTAAGCAGAACTAAATTCAATTCAACATTATCAAAGCTATTAATTAGCAACATGAACTGTTGAAACTGGTAGAGGCAAATACATAAGGAAAACCCCCATAAAATATAGGTTTAGGCAAAAACGTTTTTAATAGGACTCCAATATCACATGAAATAACCCCCAGATTCACAAATGGGGCTCTCTAAAATTAAAAATCTTCTGTAAAGCAAAGGAAACTATCTTTAAAGAGAAAAGACAGCCTACAGAATGGGGAATAACCTTTCTATGCTAAGATCAAAATAGCCAATTATTAAATAGGCTAATGATTTGAATAAGTAAACTAATAATTCTTGTCAAAAAAAGAAATACAAATAGCCATGATTTTTTTAATATTCAACATGTTTAACCATTAGAGAATTGCAAACTAAAGTTCCATTTAAGATTCCCATTTTCTTCCAATAAAAATGGTTATAATCAAGAAAACCAATGACAAAAAAAAATGTTGCTGCGGGTATAGGAAAAGAGAAAACCTTACTTGCTGCCAATGGGATTAGAAACAGGTACAGATACTATAAAAACAAAATGGAGGTTTCCTTAAAAACTAAAAGCAGAACTACCCCATGACACAGCTATACGCACAGGTTCATATTTATTATTGCCTTATTTACAATATCAAAGAGCCAAAATCAGCCTAGATGCTAACCAACAGATGAATGCATAATGGTACACGTACACAATGGAATTATGGTCATTCATAAAAAATCCTGAATTATGAAATTTGCAATGGAATCAACTGATCTGGATATTAATCTAGTAAATGAGGCAACCTGGACTCAGAAAAAAAAATAGCAGTGCTCTCTCTCCTATACAGATCTCAGCTTTTAATTTTTATATTGTGTTTTATTTGGATGTGTTTATATAGGTCTTGAAACTAGAAAGGTAATGATAAGAATGTAAAAAGACAGTTTAGGGATGGGAAAGAGAGGGCAATAGAATACATGTGGCATGGAATTAGAAAGGGGACTACTTGGGATGCAGGGTGCATGTGGGATAAACAAGGGGATAGGGGAAAATGAGTTGAGGATCAAGGAAAATCCTGTGTGAAAATGTCCTAATGAAATCTACTACTTTGTGTGCTAATTAAAATCCAAACAGCATAACAAGGGAAAAGATAAGAAATGTGGGGGAGCACTATTAAACAATATTAGGAATAAAATGCAGAAAATACCAATGATTAAATAAATCTGAAAATTTTAAAAAAATACATTTTTATGATCAGCCTTAGGGTTCAAATACTTGAAAATTTAAACTGAAAATTCCTTAGGAAATATAACTTATTAAACCTGACTAAACAGAAATCCGAGTAAACAAGCTTTGAAGAACCAGAGTCAACAGCTGAAAAGTCACTCCCACGCAAGCACAAAACAATAGGTCTAAATGATCTTACAGACGAATTCTACAAAATATTCAAGCAACATTGAACCCCAATTGAATTCTACAGACTCTCCAGTTAATACGAAATGAATAAACGTTCCATTATTTTATTCAGACTTCTGTTATCTTGATGCCAAAATCATGCAGGGATGTTTTCAGGGAGGAAAATTGCTAATTACTAATTAATATAAATTAATATAATTGTAAACATTACAAACTTTAATATTTTAATAATTTAATAGGTATCAAAATATTCTCAAAAATTTTACTTGTGATATTTGCATTTTTAACCTTTTAAAATATGTAAAATAGCCAGATTTATTGTACCAGGAATGCATTTTCTTTCTCCTGTAGCCAAATTAGAAAGCAGTTGATTATCACACTCCTGTCATTGTAATAGTTCACAAGGTACACAGCTATATAAAACTGGTAAGTTTTTTTCCAGCAGCCTACACAGCACCTTTGAGGACTATAAGAACTAGCTAGTAGAGAGGAAGTCTCCTGGCTAGTACCAACTTGATTTGCCCATATCCTGTGAGCAAAATGTGTTGTTCCAACAATAATATAGTCTTATCAAGTTATGGTGAGCAACCAAAAGCAATGGCAATAGCCTGTATTTTGTGGGGCTCATGAAGACCTCTGATCAATAATTGAAGGGAAGTGTCCCACACCCCTGAACTTTTTATTTGGCAATCTGTGACTTCTGGGAGGCATATTATCCCCTGCACAGATTAACCTCCCTTCAACTCTTAGGTGTGAACATATGTATGGATTTTTATATCCATAAATACTGTATTTTGATAATATTCACACCCTACTCCTTCCTCTAACTCATTCCAGATCTACCCCTCACTACTTCCCACACCCTTTGTACTCTGTGTCATCTCCTTTTCCCTTCAATAATCAATCAAGTTCACTTTGTGTTAACCTTATATTCTTACAAGGTTTTAAAAGTACCTTTGAGTTAGTTATCCCTTCCCTACCCCCTCCCCTGTCCAACTCTCCCATACCTTTGCCCACCTAAAGCTCCTTTCCTGTTATTCCCCTTGGGGAGCTGTCAGGACCTAGAGATAAATGTACTAAAATTGTTCCGCTAAATGGGCATAGTATCCAGCTGCCCTTTAAATTCACACTGCTACATCCATAGACTAGTGAAGCTCCCAGACCTCAACAGAGCAGTTTCTTTGTGTAGTTCACAGCAATTACAAAGGAAACTCACAGCTGGTCCAAGTGCAGTGAATAAAAGCCAGTGGAGTGCTTTGCTGCAAATGGGACATCTATAATACAGTCTCCCACCCTGCAGGGCTCTTGAACCACAGCAGCACAAGGGATGGATGAATTGTAAGAGTTATCAGAGGTTAGGGAGGAACAGATCAAAATAATATCTTCTGAACCTGACAGAGCTACTCTACTCATAAACACACAACTGCTATGGCTCCTGTATAAGATCTGCATAAGATCAAGACAGTTAATATCTTAGCATGGAAGAGAGAGAGACAGGTTCATGAGTTCCCACTCCCCAAATGAGGAGCTATGAATAATTAATAGCTTCTAGAGGAGGGAGATACAGTTTTTTTTTCATGGATGTGGTCCCTGGTAGGATCATCAGACTCCAGTGTGAATGTACAGTTTGCACAAATTGAACGCAATGGATCATTGAAGGGAAAAGAGAGGACATGGAGACTTAAGGGAGTGGGAAATGGTAGGGTGGATCTGGAAGGAGTTGGAGGGAGGAGTAGGGTATGGATACAGTCAAAATACAGAATATGAACACAAAGAATTAATAAAAATGTTAAAATATGTAGTACAATCCCACTAGGTTCAATTTAGGAAAAATATAATTGAATTGGAGGATTTATTTTTTAGTGTAGGAGGTATGATTAGAAAATTAATGATATCTCTATTGCCAGTTTCAAAGGCAGATCTTATCCCTTGGATCAGAAATAAGGTAGTTGCTATGACTCTTGTATGTTTTGGTTATGCTTTATCACAGAAAAGTCTCAGTTTAATTAAAATATCAGCAATATTTCAAGCTTTAATATTTCTTTAAAGTTCAGTCTTCTCCCTCTCATTTCAAGCCTTCACTGGGCTGAAAACAATAGGAAAAGGACCGTAGCCAGTAGTTTATCACTTTTCCTAGAAAGTAATGCCCCTCTGCTATTTTTTCTTATAAAGGTTTCTGAATTGGACAAAAGAGGACAGGCAAAAGAGAGAAAAGTAAATTTTTCATACTACTGTTATGAAACATCATTAACATTATCTGGGCCTTGCAAATATTTAAAATCAATTTGTTTTTTATGGGGTACTTTTGTGAGCAGAAAGGGACTATTCTATCCTTCATATTTCCCAAGAAGGGTAGCAAACCTGTATATTGTATTTTACAACTTTTGGGTGAGAAGTTATTTGCATTTAAGTAGTTTCTGTAAAGTCCTTTTCCCTAGAATTAAGGTCAACTAAAAAGACTCCTCAACTAATTTTCAAGCCTTTTCTTAAACACTCTAGATTCATATATATCTGTGAAAAGAATATTTTAAAATACCTTCATAGCAATTTCCAAGCATACAATAAATTGTCACTAACTATAGTCACCATGTTGCACAATAGCTGGGTTGACCTTTTTCTTTTTTATGTATTTACTTATTTGTGTGTGTGTGTGTGTGTGTGTGTGTGTGTGTGTGTGTGTGTGTGTGTGAGTGCGCTGGAGCATGTATATGTCCCTGTTAGTCGATGTGGGTATGTGTGTACAGATGTGCATGCCTATACATGCACAGAGACAAAAAGATGGTGTTGGACCCCTTGGGGCTGTGGTTACAGGGGTTTGTGGGACACCCAGATTGTTATGTGGGTGCTTGATCCTCTAGTCCCTTGATAGGCAGTGAGCCCTCTTAACCACAGAGCCATCTCTTCAGCTCCCAAACTTATTTTCCTTAAGTAATATTTTATATTCTTTGACAAACATCTCCCAGTTCTCCCCAAGCCCCTTTGATAACCACTATTATATTCTGAGTTCAACATTTCTAGATTCTTTGTAGAAGTGATACTATGTAGTGTTTGTATGCACTGGTGTGCATGTGTGTGAGTTATTTAATTTGGCATAATGTACACTGAGTGTACTCATGGTGTAAATGACAGGATTTTACTTTATAAGGCTCAGTGTATTATGTTATTTATATAAACATCTTTCATTCATTCATCTGTTGATAAACACTTAGAATGATTCCATGTCTTGGCTATTGAGAATAATGTTGTGATGAACTTTGGAGGGTATCATTCTGACATATTAATTTGTTTCCTTTAGATGTATAATCAATCAGTGGTAGTAGCACTGATGGATAATATGACAAGTATAGTTTTAAATTTATTTATTTTTATAAGTTTTCATCATGTGTGTATGTATCTGTGTGTGGGTTTGTGCCCATGAGTGCAGCTGCACATGAAGGTCAGAGGCACCTGATTCCTGGATCTGGATTCATAGGCAGTTGTGAGCCACTTGGTAATGGACACTGGGAACTTAACTCAGGTCCTCATCAAGAATAGGAAGTACTCTTAACCACTGACTCATCTCTCCAGATCTGTAGTTTTAAAGTTATTTGAGTTCTTGTACACTTTGGATAATAGCTCCTTATCATATGTATGACTTTCAAATATTTTCTCCCATTCCTAAGTTGTTGCATTCATTTGTTTTTTTCACTAGCTGTGCAGAAACTCTTAAGTCCTATTTATTTACTTTTCACTTTGTTATCTCAAAAAATGTTGCCTAGATGATTGTCATGAAATTTCCCTCTAAGTTTTTCAACTAATAATTCTATAGATTCTGGTTTCATATTAAGTCTTTATTTTTTACAAATTTGTTTTATGTGCTGTGAACTAAAGGTTCAGTTTCATTCCTCTGCATGTGGATATCCAGGGTTCCTTACACAATTTACAGAAGAGATGTAATTTCCCCATTATGTGTTTTTGGCAACTTTGTCAGAAATCGATTGAGCATAATGCATGGATTTATTTCGGGGCTCCTTATTCTTTTCCTTTGATGTCTATGTCTGTTTATATGCCAGTGTTATGAAGTTTAATTAGTAGAGCTTTCAGCATTTTAAAGCCAGGTAGTGTGTGGCTTTCAGCTTTGCTCTTATTGCTTATGATTGTCTTAGCTTCATAGCTATTAAAAAACTGCTAATGACATAGTGCTATACCCACATATCAGTGCAATGCTTACTCCTCATCACAGAAACATCTTGCAGTAGATGGTAACTAACATACTGCAACTGGACAATAGGCATAAGAGTAAGAGACTGGAGTTTTATCCCTGAATGTCTTTATCACATTCTTCCCCTCAGGGCTCAGGGTTCTATGTAGAAGAGGGGAAGGAAAGATTGTAAGAGACAGAGGTTGCAGACAATTTTAAGGAAACAGTATGTTCCAGACACAACAAGGAAGATGCGTATGTGAACCCATAGACACTTTTTGACAGCACGTGTAAGACTGCATAAGCTCTAACCAGTCAAAAATCCTAGCACAGAGGAAGGGGAGTGGATACAGAGTCCCAACACTAGCCAATGGATAGATGCTACTTAGGGGAAAAATTGGTTTTGTCCAATGAAGTATCTCTGGGTATATCAAGGGCAGTTGGCCAACAAAATGGACTCCATATCTTTTTAATATACTTAGAAGAAAGAAAAAATGAAGTTATATGTGTAGGGAGGAATTGTGGGATGGGAAAGAGTACGATAAAAAATTTACTGTATAAAAATTTTACACAATTATAAAAGATTGCCTTAGCTTTTCTGGGTCAGTCCTCTGTGTTTTGCTATGTACTAGAAGTTTTTTTTCCTATTTCTACAAGTATTTCCTTGAAAATTTTTTATAGAAATGGCATTGAATTTGTACAACATTTAAAGTATTATGGACATTTTAATATTGTTCAATCCATGCATACAAAATATTTTCTTTCTTTTTTTTTTTTTTGCTTTTTCGAGACAGGGTTTCTCTGTGGCTTTGGATGCTGTCCTGGAACTCACTTTGTAGACCAGGCTGGCCTCGAACTCACAGAGATCCGCTTGCCTCTGCCTCCCGAGTGCTGGGATTAAAGGCGTGCGCCACCACCGCCCGGCTACAAAATATTTTCTATTTGTGTGTTCTTTAATTATTTTTAGTACCTATCCTTGGCTATATGCATCCCAAGGGCCACAGGTTGGCTAAGCCTGGATCTATAGAGAAATATCCATAAGAATGTTCACAAAATTTACTAAATATAGTTCCCTTATGTGAAAACCTATCGTATTTCTATTTATTGGTAAAAATATGAAATTTAAAAAAGATTTTATCTTCATCAATTTAAAAACATGCCCAATAATAAATGTCTGATAAAAGATGTGTACAATCTTTATGGAGAAAAATATAAACTGTTATAAGAATTTGAAGAAAGCCCAAAGAAAGTATGAGAAGTACTATGCTTATGGAGAGGAAGACCCAATATTCACACACATGTTCAAGATATCATAATCAATTTTAAAATTCAATAGAATTCCATACAAAAGACATTAACCAATCAATGAACCTAAATTCTGAAGTAGGGGGAATATAATAAGTGACAAATACAAATGAAGGTTTCTAGGATGTATATAATTTGATGGTAGGTTGCTGAAACACAGCTCTTCATTATATTGTTTTCTTTTTGTATTTTTGGAATACTATACCTAGAAAGAGTACCAAGTGTATGATGTCAGTGTCAGAATGACTCAGGCAGCATCACAAAGTGCCAGTTTTGTGTAGATATTTACCTATATGCATTTGATTGCATACTATGTTCTTTATCACTTACTCCCATGTAAATTGAAGCAGATATTTTGTTCTTCTTAACTCTTGGTTTTTATATTTCTGAAATGTGATTGTCATAAGGAACTTAAAAACATTAAAAGTAAGAATAGGACAAAAGCATGAGGAAACACCCCATTTTAATCTAGTTTCCTTCTATTTCCTCTTACTGGAGAAATAAAATAAGCCAAATTTATTGACACAGTGGAGCAGTAGGATGTATGGCACCAAGATTGAATTGCCAGGCTTCAGGAAATATTGCTGCACTTGCAGTTTTAGGTATAAGAGTACTCAGCTGATATAGATGTAAAGTGTGTATAATTCACATAGCTACCCACTCCTGACTTGATATGGACAAAATGAATGTGGTGGTTTGAATGAGAATGACCCCCATCAGCTCAAAGACTTGAATACTTAGTCACCAGAGATCAACACAACTTGAAATAGTTAGGAGGTCTGGCCTTACCACCAGGAGTGGGTTCTGGGGTTTCAAAAGCCCATTCCAAGTCCAGAGTTTAGCATTCCTGCTGCCTACAGATTGAAATGTAGAACTGTTAGCTACTTCTTCAGTACCATGTCTGCTTGTGCACCACCATGTTTCCTGACATGATGACAATGGACTAAACCCATGAAACTGAAACTGTAAGCCAGCTCCAATTAAATGCTTTCCTTTATAAGAGTTGCCATGGTCATGGTGTCTCTTCACAAAAATAGAACACTGACTTAGGCAATGTACCAATGACAAACATCTATACATCTTACTTAATCACTGAAGGAACAAGGATGCCAGCCCAGACTATTGTACCCAGCAAAGCTTTCAATTACTATAGATGGAGAAAACAAGATATTCCATGACAAAACTGGATTTAAACAATACATACCCACAAATCCAGCCCTACAGAAAGTACTGGAAGGAAAACTCCAACCCAATGAAGATAATTGCACTCACAAAAACATAGGCAATAGATAATCCCACTTTACTAAACATCAAGAGAAAAAAAAGGGGCAGGGGAAATCCACACAATAACATGACCAACAGCAAATCCAAAACAAACAAGAATCAACTATCAGTGGTCACTAATATCCCTCATTGTCAATGGTCTTAACTTGCCTATAAAAAGACAGGCTAACAAAATGGGTATAAAGACTGAATCCATCCTTCTGCTTCAGATAGGAAACACAACTCAACATCAAAGACAGACGTTAACCTCAGAGTAAAGGGTTGGGAAAATAATTTTTCAAACAAATGGACCCAAAAACCAAGCTGGCTAGCAACTAATATCCAATTAATTAGACTTCAAACTAAAATCAATCAAAAGAGATGAAGACAGGTATTTCATATTCATCACAGGAAAAGTCCATCAAGATAAAGTCTCAATTCTAAACATCTATGCCTCAAGTAAGAAGGCACCCACATTCATAAAAGAAACATTGCTAAAGCTCAAATCATACATAAAACCTCACATACTTATAGCAGGAGACTTCAACACTTTGTTCTCACCACTAGACAGGACCATCGGATAGAAACTTAACAAAGAAACAAAAAAAACTGATAGAAGTTATGACCCAAATGGGATTAACAGACATCTATAGAACATTCCATCCAAACACAAAAGAATATACCTTCTTCTCAGTGCCACAAGGAACCTTCTCTAAAATCAGCCACATACTTGGCAATATAGTAAACCTCCACAGATACAAAAAAATGGAATAACCCCCTGTATCTAATCAGATCACCATACTTTAAAGTTAAAATTCAACAACAACAGAAATCGGAGAAACCCTACAAACTCATGGAAATTGAACAATGCACATTTGCACCATTCCTGGGTCAATAAAGAAATAAAAGACTTCCTGGAATATAATGAGAATGAAGACACAACATACCCAAACTTATGGGACACTTTGAAAGCAGTGCTGAGAGGAAAATTCATAGCACTAAGTGCCCACATGAAGAAACTGGAGAATAGTCATACTAGAGAATTAACAGCACAACTGAAAGTTGTAGAACAAAAGGAAGCAAACTCATCCAGGAGGAATAGACACCAGGAAATAATCAAATTGAGGGCTGAAATAAATAAAGTAGAAACTAGGAAAACATTACAAACAATCAATGAAACAAAGAGTTGGCACTTGATAAAATCAACAAGATACACAAACCTTTATCCAAACTAACCAAAAGACAGAGAGAGAGAGCATGCTAGTAAACAAAATCAGAAATGAGAAGGGGACATAACAAGAGACACTGAGGAAATCCAGAGAGTCTTCAGGTCATATGTTGAAAATCTGTACTCCAAAAATTACAAAGAACTCAAGAAGCAAGTCCAAAACACCAAAGGATCCAATTAAAAAGTGGGCTACAGTACTAAATAGAGAATTCTCAATAGAGGAGTCTAAAATGACTGAAGGAAGCAGAGGCAGACACCCACAGCTAAATACTGAACTGAACACATGGAACCCAGTTGCAGAGAGGAAGGAGTGATGAGCAAAGGGGTTAAGACTTGGTGAATGAAACTCACAGAAACAGCTGACCTGAACAAGGAGGAGCTCATGGACCCCAGACTGATAATTGAGAGGCCACCACAGGACTGATACAGACCCCCTGAACGTGGGTGTCAGTGAGGAGGCCTCGGCATTCTTTGGTGCCTCAGGCAATATATCAGGATTTAGCACTGTCCTCCAGATGGACTCCCATTCCACATAGAGGGATGCTGTCTCAGGCTGGACACATGGAGAGGGCCTAGGCCCTGCCCTGGGTGATATGACAGACTTTGGAGATCCCCCATGAAGGGCCTCACTCTCCTTGGAGAGTGGAGTGGGGATTGGGTGGGGGGTTGGGGAAGGTTTGAAGGGCACGGGGGGGGGAGGAAGGGAGGGAGAGGGAGCTGGGATTGACATGTGAGTCAAGGTTGTTTATAATTTGAATTAAAAAAAAAGAAAAAACAAAAAACCCCAAAGAATACAATTTGAAAATCTAAAGGAAATGAACAATTTTCGGGATAAATACCACTTACCAAAATTAAGTCAAGAATAGATAAGCAATTTAAATAGGGCTATAACCCCTAATGAAATAGAAGCAGTCATCAAAAGTCTCCCTACCAAAAAAGCCCAGACCCAGATGGTTTTAGTACAGAATTCTACCAGAAAGAAGAGTTAATACCAGTATTCCTCAAATTGTTTCACACAATAGAAGTGAAAGGTTCATTACCAAACTCTTTTTATGAGGGTACAATTACCTTGGGATCCAAGCCCCACATAGACACAACTAAGAAAGAGAACTACAGACCAATTTCCCTCATGAGCATTGATGCAAGAATACTCAGAAAAATACTGGCAAATTGAATCCAGGAACACATCAGAAAAATCATTCACCATAATCATGTAGGCTTCATTCCAGGGATGCAGGGATGTTTCAACATACGAAAATCCATCAATGTAATCCACCATATAAACAAGCTGAGAAACAAAAATCACATGATCTTCTCACTAGATGTTGAAAGAAACTTTGACCAAATCCAACACACCTTACACACCTTCGTGATAAAGGTCTTGGAAGGATCAGGGATAATAGGAACATACCTAAATATAATAAAGGCAATATATAGCAAACCAACAGCCAACATCAAACTAAATGGAGAGAAACTCATCACAATTCCTCTACAATCTGGAACAAGACAGGCTTGTTCATTCTCTCCATATCTCTTCAATATTGTACTTGAAGTTCTAGCTAGAGCAATAAGACAACAAAAGGAGATCAAGGGGATACAAATTGGATAGGAAGAAGTCAAACTTTCACTATTTGCAGATGATATGATAGTTTACATAAGTCACCCGAAGAACTCTGCCAGAGAGCTCCTACAGCTGATAAATACCTTCAACAATGAGGCAGGATACAAAATTAACTCAAGAAAATCAGTAGCCCTACTATGTACAGATGATAAATGGGCTGAAAAAGAAATCAGAGAAACATCACCCTTTACCACTACCAACATAAAGTAACTTGGGGTAATGCTAACCAAAAAGTGAAAGACCTGTACAGTAAGAACTTTGAGTCTTTAAAGAAAGAAATTAAAGAAGATACCAGAAAATGGAAAGATCTCCCATGCTCTTAGATAGGTAGGATCAACAAAGTAAAAATGGCAATCTTGCTAAAAAAATCTACAGATTCAATGCAATCCCTATTAAAATCCCAACACAATTCTTCACAGACCTTCAAAGAACAATACTCAACTTTATCTGGAAAAACAAAGACCCAGGATAGCCATAACAACCCTGTACAATAAAGGAACTTTCAGGGTCATCACCATCCCTGACTTCAAGCTGTATTATAGAGCCATAGTTCTGAAAACAACTTGGTATTGGCACAAAAATAGAGAGGTAGACCAATGGAATCGATATGAAAACCCTGATATTAACCCATATTCCTACGAACACCCGACTTTTGACAAAGAAGCTAAAGTTACACAATGGATAGAAAAAGCATCTTCAACAAATGGTGCTGGAACTGGATGTGGACATGTAAAAGATCACAGATAGATCCACATCTATCACCACACACAAAACTTAAATCCAAATGGATCAAAGACCTCAACAAAAATCCAGCCACATTGAACCTCTTAGAAGAGAAAGTGGGAAGTACCCTTGAACGAATTGGTACAGGAGACTGCTTACTGAACATAATACCAGTAGCACAGACAATGAGATTGACAAGCAATAAATGGGACCCCCTGAAACTGAGAAGCTTGTGTAAGGCAAAGGACACAGTCATCAAGACAAAATGACATCCCACAGAATGGAAAAAGATATTCACCAACCCCACATCTGAAAGAGGATTGATTTCCAAAATATAAAATAAACTCATGAAGCTAGCCACCTAAACACTAAAGGATCCAATTAAAGAGTGGGGGACAGAACTAAATAGGGAATTATCAATAGAGGAGTCTAAAGTGGCTGAAAGACACTGAAGAAAGTGATCAGCATCCTTATTCATCAGGGAAATGTAACTCAAAACAACTCTGAGATACCATCTTACACTGGCTAGAATGGCTAAAAGAAAAAACATCACTAACAGTCTATGCTGGAGAGGATATGGCAAAAGAGGACTATTCCTCCATTGCTGGTGGAGCACAGAATTTGGAAAATCAGTATGGTAATTCCTCAGGAAATTTGAAATGAGTCTTCCTCAAGATCCAGCAATTCCTCTCCTGGCCACATTCCCAAAGAATGCACATTCATACAACAAGGATATATGTTCAACTGTGTTCATAGCTGTGTTGCTGTAATAGCCAAAACCTGGAAGCAACCTAGATGCCCTTCAACTGAAGAATGGATAGAGAAAATGTGGTACATTTACACAATAGAGTAGAAAAAAACAATGGAATCCTGAGGGAGTTAACCCAGTCACAAAAAGAAAAACATGGTATGTACTAACTCATATATGGATTTTAGACATAGACCAAAGTATTACCAGCCTACAATCCACACCACCAGAGAATCCAGGAAACAAAGAGGACCCCTTTCAGAAGAAGGGGAGGGGAACAAGAACCCCTGAGCAAATTGGGAGCAGGGAATGGGGGAGGAGGGAGATGGAAAAGGGAGAGAGGGAGAAGTGGGAGCAGAACAGGAGGACTGAGACAGGGGAGGAATAGAGGAGGGCAAGAAAGGACATGCCTTGATAAAAGGAACCAGTACAGGTTTGGAGAGAGGTCTGGCACAGAGGAAATGGTAGGGATCTACAGGGATAAATAACCCTAACTAAGAATCTAAACAATTACCCTAACAAAGGAGAGCCTGCCTTTGATGCCCTTCTCCTATAATGAGATTGATGACTACTACCTTGGTTACCCTTCCTAGAGCCTTGACCTAGCAGCTGATCGAAGCAGAAACAGACACCCACAGCTAAACACTGAGCCATACTCCTGGAATCCAGTTCCGGAGATGGAGGAGAGATGAGCAAATGAACCAAGAGGGAACTGAAGATACCCTTAGAAACAGTTGACCTGACCTAATGAGAGCATTCAGACCCTAGTCGTAAAGCGAGGGAACCAACATTGGACTGAATCAAGCCCTCTAAATGTAGTTGTCAGCTAGGAGACCAGGGAAGTCTATGGAACCTCTAACAGTGGAGCCAGGGTTTATCCTAGGTCACAAATGGACTTTGGGAGCCCATTCACTATGGAGGGATACTATTGCAGTCCAGATACGGAAAGGAGGGCTTGGACCCTTCCCCAAATGATGTGATGAACTTTGATGATCCCCCATGAAGGGTGTCACTGTCCCTGGGGAGTGTGTGTGGGGTGGGTGGGAAGCATGGGAGTGTGGGAGGGCTAGGGAATGTGGGGATGAATATGTAAATAAGAGTGTTTCTAAACTAAAAACTAATAATAATAAAAAGCCACAATGATCAACTTGATAAGTTATGCAATTTCTAATTTACAGTTGTAAACACCCATGTCACTTATAGTCATATTTAATAAAATTTTAAAAGTCTGATGGGAGTTTAGAATATGATATTTTAAAAATAGGACAATGTATTCTCAGAGTAAATTTTGGTTGATTTCTCTGTGAGGGAACATTGTCCATCTGATTTGGATGATGAAGTGTCTGGGAATCAAGCCCTTTGAGAAATCCATGAAATTCTGTCACATAAAACTCAATCCTGTGAACCAGGAGCAGTTTCACACAAAGAAAATATGGTATATCTATGTCATATATAACCACAGCCACACACGCGCATGAAAGAATTTACAAATGATCTACTCTTCACTTCCTGCCACTTCAATCATTTTGTCATCTACTTGCAGCCATTGTGGGAAAAATTTATGGATGGAATTCTAAGACTAAAAGTTCACATGTGTTAGCCTAACTTTTTCAATCATGAACCAAGAAAGGAACATCAGTTTTGGCATTTAGTACAAAATTCTCAATTGTTCTGATGGAAAAAGTAATCTCTCACTTAAATGGCTAACAGGTACTTGAAAAGGACAACCAGGAGGTTCTGCTCATAACACGAGAGCATTTTAAACATGCCTGTACATTTCATCAAAATGTCAAATCTTTAAAAATATGCTGCACTTTGGGTATGAATATTCTTATTACCAGATATTAAATTTTCCTCTACTTTAAAGATATAGATGCATTTTTAAAAATTCAAACTAGTAACTATTAGAAGTATTTCTATCTTTTGAAGTAAGTTTAACTTGGTAAATCCATATTTCTCATTCAAATAACATCATGTGTCAAATGGGATCACATAAACTGCTTCTCACTGTGGTAATGCCAAGGAATTCGAAATTATATTTCTGCACTTTTATTTATGATAAAATGTGCCCTTGCTGGTATTCTGACATTTCCATTGTGACTTGAAGAGAGCAACATAGGATTCAAAGAAAACAGATATCCCTATTCTCGACAAACTGTCAAAGGCCTATTAAGACCAAAGAATTCAGTCCTTTTTCCTGGAAAATATTCAGGAGGCTATTGACTGATTATTTCAGCAATAATTCAACAATATTTATAATTTAATAATAATTCAACAATATTTATTGACTGTGTACTTAGTTACATTACTATTCTAGACAATGGATGCATAGTGAGCAGACAAACAAAGGTAATTAGTGGATGTGTAGTTTAATTTTAGGAATGTTATAAAAAGGAAATTATTCAGTTTATGAGAATAGAATTTTGATTAATTCCATTGAAGATAAAGTTCTCAGGGAACAATTCAATAAGGAGGTGACATTTAACCAGATATCTTAATGAACTAAGCTCTGTGAAAACACTGAAAAAAAATGCAAAGTCTCTAAGGTGGGAATGTCTTTGTTGTAATAGAAGAAAAGTAGGAAGCCAGTGTGCAGCTTAAGTTTAGTTTTAGAATAAATGTCAGTGCTACTGAATTAGGTCAGAGAAACAGTCCCAAAAATATAAGGTCAGAAACTATGAAGGCCATAATAAAGACTGTGTAACTGTATATGTTATTCTATATGTGATGGAACAATTAGAAGATTTTAAATATGGGAATGTCAAATACTTACATGTTTTAGATTGGTCACCCTGAAAACTATAAAAGGGTGAACTATACAGGAGTAACTATGAAATGGGAAAAGAGGGTAGGAGGCTTTTATGGTCACTAAATGAGATCACCGTGGCTAAGACCCAGAGTGTACTGATAGGAGTGGTGGCATAGGAAGGTACAATCTATAGTATTTGTTTTTATTTAAGGCCTCCAGGTGTATCATTATTCATTTGTGATTTTTCAAGTTTTTGGTGTAGGCACTTAGTGTTATAAGCATTTCTCTTGGCAGCTACCTTTACTGTGTTCCACAGATTTTGGTATATTGTGTTTCATTTTCATTCAAATATATGAATTTGTATATTCCTCCTTAATTTCTTCCCTGACCCAATTACAATTCACTAGTATGCCATTTAGTTTCCACATGTCTGTATACTTCCTATATTTTCTATTGCTGTTGATATCTAGCTTTATTCTACTGTGATCAGATAGAGTACATGATGTTAGTTATTTTCTTCTATAATTGTTAAAACTTGCTTTGTATTCTAATATGGTTTTAGTTTTGGAGAAAATTCAATAGGCTGCTGCAAGAAGTGTATTGTTTAGTGTTTGGGTGGAATGCTCTGGAGTTGTCCATTAGGTCTATCATGATACCATTTAACTCTAGTGTTTCTATTCAGGCTTTTTTCCCACCAGACGACCTGTTTAAGGTTGAGAGTGTGGTATTATAGTTACGCCATCATTGTGTTGGGGCTAATGTGCAGTTTTTCAATATAATAGTATTTATTTTATGAAATTGGGTGGTTCTGTGTTTGGTACATTTGTTTAGATTATTCTTCCAATGAATATGAAGTGACCTTCCTTATCTATTCCAACGAGTTTTGGTTTGAAGTCTATTTGCTGGGTATTAGAATAGACAAACCTCCTTATTTCTTAATTCTGTTGGCTGAGGATACCTTTTCCATCCTTTTATTAACAGTAGTATCTATCGTTGATGGGTATGTTTCTTGGAGGCAACAAAGATATAGATTTTGATTTCTGTTAGTCTATGTCTTTTTATTGAGGGACTTAAGACCATTAATATTGAGTTGTTATTGAAACATATGCTAATTCTTGTCCATTTTTTGCTGTTTTATGGTCTTTGGCCCTTTTTATTATTAAATTGTCTTGGAATTGCTTATTAACTCCCTGTGTCTTCTTTGGACTGTTAATCCTTGTATTCAGATCAAAGTATCCCTTCCAGAATCCTGTGTAGAGCTGTCTTAGTGGTAATACATTTCTTTATTCTGTTTTTCTTTTAATTATGAAAAGTTTTTTATTTATTCTTTGACTTTAACACAGAGTTTTACCGTGTATAATAGTCTGGGTTGACAATTGTGGCTTTTCAGACCTTGAAATTCATCTATCCAGGTCTTTCTGGCTTTGAAAGCTTCTTTCAGGTAATGAGGTATTATTTTAATGGGTCTGTCTTTAAAAGTGATGTGACCTTTCTTTCTTACAACTTTTAATACCCCTTCACTGTTGTGTGTTTTTAAAGTTTTAGCTATAACATATTATGAAGAGCTTCTTTTCTGCTCCTGTCTATCTGTAGAAACACTTTCTATAAGGCTGAGGAAGTTTTTTTCTTCAGTTTTATTGCAAAGATTCTGTATGGCCTTTGTGACAGTATTCTCTTTCTATGCTCATACTCCAAAGGTTAATTCCTCTCATGGTGTTCCAGAGCTCTCCCAAAATTTGTTCATATACGTTATATTACATGTGTATACAAACACACACATACCATATGTATATATATATATATATATATATATATATATATATATATATATATATATGATCATTATCCTTTGCTGAATGATTCAACTTTTCTACCCTGTTTTCCATATAATCAATCATATTGGTGAGGATTTCCACTATGGTTTTTATTTGGCTTATATAGTATTCCATTTGTAGCATCATTTAAGTTTGGCTTCTCTTTAGCTGTTTTCTTTGTTGATGTTTATTTTTATATCTTAGATTTATTTTCTTATTTAATTCATCTGTTGGTTCTTTTGGAGTATATTCATGTTTTCTTTATGTTGTTTAACTATACTTTGTCTGGAACTTCTTCTAAACAGCATCCCACATTAGACAGGAAATGATAATCAAAATCAGGACTGGAGTCAACGAAAAATATTTTAAAAATCAATGAAATGAAGAGTTGGCTCTTTGAAAGGTGTAATAAGATTAACAAACTTTTAGACAAGTCAACCAAAAGAAAGGGAGAGGAGACATAAATTAATAAAAATTGTAGATGAAAATGAGACATTACAATAGACATTGATGAAATTCAGGGAGTAATAAGGGCATACTATTAACATTTATACTTTATAACTGGTTAATACAAAGGAAATGGATGAATTTCTAGATGCATATAACCTACTGAAGTTAAATCAAGATGCAGTATGTATTAGTCAGGATTCTCTAGAGTAAGAAAATTTATAAAATCTCTCTCTCCCTCCCTCCCTCCGTCCCTCTCTCTCTCTCTATATATATATATATGGAAATCCCAATAATCTAGTAGTTGATCAGACCATGAAGCTGGATGTCTCAACTGGTCTTCGTTATGCTCTGGAATCCCAAAGAAGTAGGCTCTCATGACAGTGAAGGAATGGACTTGCTAATAAGACTGGAGCAAGCAGCCAAAGAGCGAAACCTTCCTTCTTCTGTGTCCTTATATAGGCTTCCAGAAGAATGTTTGGCCCAGATTAAAGGTGTGTCTTCATATATCATGATTGGATTAGAAATAGATCTACCTACTTTAAGCAAACAAATTCCTTCACAGCTGTGTCCTCCATTTTTGAATTTTAGTTAATTCCAGATGTAGTCAAATTGACAGCCAAGAATCACCATCACACAGCATTTAATTTAAATAAACCCATAACAACAAATGTGATAGAAGTAGAAATTTAAAATCTCCCAATTTAAAAAGCCCAGGGACAGATGGATTCGTCATATAATTCTACTAGACCTTCAAGGAAGAATACTAATATTCCTCAAATTATTCTATAAAACAAAAAGGAAGGTAAAGTTCAATATTCTTTTTTATGAATCCAGTATTACTCTGATAAAAAGAGACAAAGACCCCCCCCAAAAAAGTCAAATATAGGGGCCAGGAGTTGGTGGCACACGCCTTTAATCCCAGCACTCAGGAGGCAGAGTCAGGCGGATCTCTGTGAGTTTGAGGCCAGCCTGGTCTACAGAGAGAGTTCCAGGACAGGCTCCAAAACAATACAGAGAAACCCTGTCTTGAAAAACCAAAAAAAAGTCAAATATAAGTCAAACTCCCTGATGAACATAGACACAAATTTTCTCAGTAAAATATTCACAAAACAAATTCACAAACATGTAAGAAAAACTTTCCACTATGAATGACTCAGCTTCAACTCAGAGAGACATGGATGGTTCAAAATACATAAATCAATAAAATGCAATCTATCATATAAATAGACTCAAAGACAGAAACTATAGGATCATCTCATTTGATACAGAAAAGACCTTTAGTCAAAGCTACAAATCCCCCCCCTTTTTTTTTTTTGGTTTTGGTTTTTACGAGACAGCTACAAATCCCTTTATGATAACAGTCCCAGAGTATCTAGCGATAAAGAGGACATATTTCAGCATAATGAAGTATGTGATAAGCCTACAGGCTACATCAAGCTAAATGGAGAAAAACTCAAAGCATTCTAAAATCAGGTATGATACCAGGATGTCCAATCCTTCTCTGTTCAATATAGTGCTTAGAGTCTTATGCAAATAAGAGGAGATAAAAGGGACACACATAGGAAAGAAATAAATCAAGGTATCCTTATTTCCAGATAGGATGATTTTATAGATATAAAAGACCCCAAAGACTCCATCAAAAATTCCTACAGCTAATAAATACATCCAGCAAGGTAGCAGGATACAAAATTAACAAATAAAAATCAGTGTCTTTCCTATGTACCAATTAAAAACATACCACGAAAGAAATTAGGGGAGCAATACCACTTACAATAGTCTAAAATAAACCTTGGAATAAAGATAATTGAAGAAGTGAAGGACACATACAGTGAAAACTTTAAGACGCTGAAGAAAGAAATTGAAGAAAACACCAAAAGATGGAAAGACCTCCTGTGCTCATCAGATAAGATTAATATTATGAAAATGGTATCCTACCTAAAGCAATGTACATATTGCAATTCTCTGTCACATCACAATTTCAATACAATTATTTATAATAATTGAGAAAATAATTTTAAATTTCATTTCATTTGGAAACACCTACACATACACACACATGCACAATAGCTAAAATAATCCTGAACAATTAAAATGTTGCTGGAGGTCTCCCCATCCCTTATTTCAAAAGATATGCAGTATGGAACTGGCACAAAAACAGATATATTGATCAATAGGAAAAAATTGAGGAATTGGCTGTAAATCCTTGCACCTGATTTTTGACAAAGAGGGCCAAAACTGAAGATAAGATAGTATCTTTAATAAACATCTAAATAACAGTATCTAAATAAATGGTGCTAGTCAAATTGGATAACTTATATTTTGGAAAAAACTAGGCCCTTCTTTTTTTAACTTTTTAAAAATTATTTATTTTTAAGTTTAAATTTTGTTGGCTTTACGGACGCTGTAACGATACGCAACACACAATTACTGAAAATAAGGCTAAGTATTTTATATAGAAAATTACTCACAAGATACCAAACCCCGAGAAGCCCAGCAGATCTCAGCTAGCGACTGGACCGGAAGCCGAACTCCAGGAAAAGAGAGCGAGACTTCCTGTGCGCTGTCTTTTATGCCTTCCCCCGTAACGCCCTAGCCATGCCCAAAAGTGGGCTTGGCTAGTGACGTAGTTCCGCCTACGTACGTATACGTCTTTACGTCCAGCCGTATACGTCTTTAGTCCTGCCTAAAGTGGGTGTGGTTAGCGGTGTGGTAAACCGCCCTTTTATTACCTCATCTGTATGCGCCTCTAGTAAGTCACATGTTTAATGGCGGCATAGACTTAGTAAGTCACATGTTTAATGGCGGCATCAGACTTCCTCCTACAATTCCCCTTTTAGTCTAAAAAAGGACAACTAACTTGTGTCCATGAACAAAATGTATCAAACATCTATTCTATCTAAACCTAAACTTATCTTAAAGAAACACCCAAATATGAACACCTCCTTCCAATCCCAACTCTAAAATAATGGAAAACTAACACTAACAGGTGTAAACTTATAATATCAATAGTAGGGAGAGGGGCGTGGAATTCTCAAAACTACTTCCTGCTGAGATGGGACGATGATAATCTCATGGGGACCTGTGAAAAGAAAATGTTAGTATAACAAAATCTGAGTAGATCAGACAGTCTCAGTATGGCAGGAGATGCTTGATTGAAGTTCCTGACTGGGGTTCTAGTGTTGATTGAAGCTCTTATCTTGAAGCTCTGGTCAGATTGTAGAAGATGTGCTATTTCCGTTCCTTGGTCTGGAGTTGTGTCGAGTGATGTAGTTTCAAGCCAGTTTCAGGATAGTGCTTGTCAGGTGGAGTCAATGATGTGGGGCAGTTCAGATGCCTCCAGTCGAATCAGGTGAAGTCAAGGAAGTGGATCCTCATTCTCTTTCGGAAGCAGTTGAAGATTGCTGTCAGGAAATCCCTTGTTCTCTGGAAAACTCGAACATTACTGTTAACAAAGAAATATTTTAACTTTCATATGTAAGCATACAGAAGAGGTGACAATAGGGAAGATGGAAAACCTGGAGGAAATTAGACTGTTCAGAAAAAGAAATCCATAGATAACAGTCCCTCATTTTATTTCTTCTGTCTTATATCAATGGCTCTTTGATATAATACAGAAATTCTGAATTGTATTAAAATAACATGCTTGGGTTTAGAGTAGGAGAGCCAATCCAACTCCAAAGCCAGTTTCAGTTAAATGAATGGGAACTGAGGTATGTGAAGAAATAAAGATAAAGGTGTACTATGAAAAAGCAATATAGAGAGATTTAGACTTTGATACCACACAGTGTGTGTTTGATGGTCCTCAGGGTAGCTATTCATTCTTCTACAGGAATCCATGTGTCCAGTATTCTTTGCTGAGTTTACCTGTGAGGACAAAAACAAAGCACTTCTCTTTCCTTTTAGGAGGTCACTTTACCCATTGTGGACTATGAATTTGTAGATGGGCTGTTATCTTCCTCCTCCTGAGATGTTTTCTGTTCTGATCGAATTTTAATTAATTTTGATGGAACCCAAACCTTTTCTTCTCCTGTGGAAACAAAAGCATAACCCCTTCCCCAACGTAACACATATCCTGGTTTCCAGACTGAGGTCATAACATCCTTAAAATACACCGGTTGGTTCAGTTCAGAAGTCTTCTCTGTAGTCCAGTGTCTTTCTGCTGCAGTTTGTCCTTTTTCATCAGCATTAAGAAAATTCAACGTTAGTAAAGCATTGTGTAACCTGTGTCTAGGTGTCTTTGTTTTCCCTGGCTGTTTATGAAGCATCTCTTTTAAGGTTCGGTTAGACCTTTCAATTATTGCTTGTCCTGTGGGATTGTAAGGTATACCAGTTACATGTTTTATATTATAATATTTGAAGAATTGTTCCAATTTACTGGAGACATATGCTGGACCATTGTCAGTTTTTATTGTTTTAGGTATACCCATAACAGCCATTACCTCTAAGAGGTGTGTAATAACAGAGTCAGCTTTTTCAGAGCTGAGGGCAGTAGCCCATTGGAAGCCTGAGTACGTGTCTATAGTATGGTGTACATATTTCAAACTGCCAAATTCTGGGAAGTGAAATACATCCATTTGCAAAAGTTCATTTCTGTGAACACCTTTAGGATTACAACCTGCTGGTAATGGAGTTTGAGTGTACAATGAGCAACTGGGACAATTTCTTACTATTTCTTTGGCTTGTTGCCAGGTGATAGAAAAATCCTTCTTTAAACCTTTGCTGTTAACATGGTGTTTCTTATGAAATTCTGAAGCTTCCAACACATTACCTACTAATAAACGATCAATTTCATCATTGCCTTGTGCCAGAGGACCTGGCAGACCTGTATGGGATCTGATGTGTGTTATATATATAGGATGAGTCCTGTTTCTGATGATTTCCTGCAATTGTAAAAACAATGAGGTTAATTCTGTATTATCAGGAACAAATTCTGCAGTCTCAATGTGCAGGACAACTCTTTCTGCATACTGAGAATCCGTGACTATATTGAGAGGCTCTGTAAAGTCTTTAAGTACCATGAGAATGGCATATAACTCTGCCTTTTGTACGGAGTTGTAAGGGCTTTGAACTACTTTACTTATATTTCCTGATTTATACCCTGCCTTACCTGATTTGTTTGCATCCGTGTAGAAGGTTAGAACTCCAGAAATAGGTGTTTGCCTCACGATACGTGGAAGAATCCAAATTGTTTTCTTTATGAATTTGATTCTCTCTGTTTTGGGATAGTTATTACTAATACTTCCCAAAAAGTCACTGCAAGCTATTTGCCAATACTCATTATCCTTCCATAAGGAGGAAATTTCCTCATTCATTAACGGTACAATAATTTCAGCTGGGTCTTTCCCAGTCAGTTGATGAAGCCTTAATTTACCTTTTAATATCAAATCAGATATCTTTTCTATATATGTTTTCAATTTTTTATTTTGTTTATGTGGCAGAAATACCCATTCTAGAATGATGTCGTCCCTCTGCATTAATATTCCTGAGGGGTATTCTCTAGATGGTAAAATAACCAGAATACAGTCCAGATTTGGATCCACACGGTCCACATGTGCTTCTAATATTCTCTTTTCTACCCATTCTAATTCTTTTTCAGCCTCAGCTGATAGTACTCATGGGCTGTTTAGGTCTTTATCTCCTTTTAAAGCCATTTTCAGGTGTTTTAAATCATGCCCTTCTACACCAATAATCGTCTGTAATTGAGAGATTTCTCCTAATAGTTTTTGAAGATCATTAAGAGTCCGGTAACGATCTCTTCTGATCTGTACTTTCTGTGGTCTAATTTTCTGAGCATCTATTTTATAACCTAAATAGTTAATAGAATCTCCTCTTTGTATTTTTTCTGGAGCAATTTGTAATCCCCAGCGAGGCAAAATTTCCTTTACTGCCTCAAACATCTTTTCCAAAGTATCCTTATTTGAATCAGACAATAATATGTCATCCATATAATGATATATTAACGAATGTGGAAATTTTTTACGAATTATTTCTAGAGGTTTATTCACAAAATATTGACACAAAGTTGGACTGTTTAACATACCTTGAGGTAGTACCTTCCACTGGAATCTCTGTACTGGACGGGAATTATTATAGGTAGGTACTGTGAAGGCAAACTTTTCTCTGTCGTTTTCTTGTAACGGTATGGTGAAGAAACAATCTTTTAAGTCTATAACTATAATTGGCCAATCCTTAGGAATTAGAGAAGGTAACGGCATCCCAGGTTGTAGAGACCCCATAGGCTGAATTACCTTGTTGATGGCTCTAAGATCAGTAACCATTCTCCACTTACCAGACTTCTTCTTGACAACAAAAACAGGCGAATTCCACGCACTAGTTGATTCCTCAATATGTCCAGCATCTAGCTGTTCCTGAACTAACTTCTCCAAAGCCTCTAACTTCTCAGATGTCATAGGCCATTGACCCACCCAGACGGGTTCATCTGTCAGCCATTTTAATGGTAGAGCTTTTGGTTGCTCTGTAGGTTTGGCACTAGCATCTTGCTTCTGCACAGCCTGTACGTTTGGCATCTGTTTTCTGTACTGTCTTACTATATTCTTACTACCACTAAGAGCTTGTCTATAATTCCTGGCTGATACAGGAGGAATTTTAATCTGCGTATTCCATTGCTGGAGTAGATCACGACCCCAGAGGTTTATAGCAATATCTGCAACGTATGGCTTTAACCTTCCTCTCTGTCCTTCTGGCCCAATAAAGTCAATCCATCTAACGCTCTGTTTAACTTCAGATAGGGTTCCGATCCCTAAGAATTGAACATTAACCTCTTTTAAAGCCCAGTTTTGTGGCCAGGACTGCTGATTAAGGATAGTGACGTCACTTCCGGTGTCCAGTAATCCGTAAATCACCCTATTATTTACCTTAACCGGAAGTTTGGGTCTATGATATTGTATAGCAGTTTGCCAAAATATATGTTTTGTATCTCCTCCTGATGTAATTGATTCATCCTCTGGAGCTAATGTATTATCCAGTGCCGTATTATTTACAATGGGCAGTGGATCTTCTAATTGTCCTGGGAGAGGCTGTCCTCCACTGCCACTGGGAATGACCGGATAATCTTCCTCTTCGGGGCTCCATGGAGCCCCGGAAGCCCGTTTCCCTGCTGTAAAGATCTACCTTGTCTGTCTATTGTGGAAAAGCATTCATCAGTCCAGTGGCGCCCCTTCCCACACCTCCTGCATAGACCAGGAGGCTTAGGCCTTCTGTTTGATACATTCCTGGTAAAAGCATTATTTCTAGGAATGCGTTGTCTACAGTTCCTACTAAGATGTCCTATTCTACCACAGTTAAAGCATTTTGCATCTTTACGCCTATTTAAATTCTTTGAGATTGCCTTCCCTACCCATGCCTCTATATCATCACAGGTAGGGTATTTGGCATCCTGGTGCCTCCTCAAACCTGTAGAAATAGCTTCACCTACCCAAGCTCCTGTATCCTGACTTTTACATTCCAGGTTCGCTGTATGCAGAACCCATTCCTCCAATGGCGCTGATCTTATTTTTAATGGCCAAATTACCTGCCTGCATTGAGGATTCGCGTTCTCATACGCCAAAGATTCTATAAGAAGACGCCTGGATTCTGGGTTCGCTACCTGTACCTCTACTGCTCTGGATAATCTCTCTAAAAATTCAGTGAACCTTTCCCTTGGGCCCTGTAATACCTTGGTGTAGGGTTGCATTATCTCTCCTGTTTCACAAACCTTATCCAAGGCATTTAACGCAGCTGTACGGCACAAAGACAACATGTGCTCAGAATATGCAGATTGAACCTGCGTGTCAGCGTAAGGACCCTCCCCAAGAATCTTGTCTTGGGGTACTTCATGACCGTTCTGCAATTCCTGAATCTCAATTGCTTTTGCTTCTTGCCTCCACAAAGCTCTCCATTGAATTTGGCAAGAATTTTCGAGTACTGCAGAGGCTAATTGGGCCCAGTCTTTTGGGGTTACTTTATTTACAGTAGCCCATGAGGTTAGGAGCTCTCTGACAAAGGGAGAATGAAGACCATACATGACAATGGCCTCCTTAATATTTTTTAGATCCTTCATCTGTATAGGCTCCCAGTGATAAGCAATGGGACCATTTGATTGTTTTTTCGTTGCTGGTTTTTCTGATACAGATACTGGAAAAACCATAGGGGAACGCATAGCAACCTTAGGGAAATCATTCCGGCATTTGAGAAGCTTTGGGAAACTCCTGTCCTGACCTGTTGCCTGTATTTCTGATTCTGAAGTATCAGATTGAGCGTCTTCTAAATCCTGCAGTCTATTCATCATTGTTTCTCTGAGCTCTTGAAGTTCTTGGGACAAATGATTTTCTAAGGATGTCATGGAATCTTTCATTTTTTTACATTCATCATTTACATGTGATTCCAAATTTCTAATATTCTCATCCTTAGCAAGTACCTCAATAGCATGTAAACTGCCTTCAACAAATGATATTCTATCAGTTAGTTTACCATTGCTCTCAGACATGGAACAATTCTTTTCTGCTAGCATTTCAATTTTATGTTCCAGTCTTTGTAATTTGCTAGTGAAATCATCAAACATGGAACCGTGTTTGTCGTTAAATGTTTCCACATTATGTTCCAATTTTTCAATTCTATCTATGGAACACATTTTTCCTGAAAATAATTCAATTTTGTGTTCCGTCTCTTTAAACCTGTTCGTCAGACCTACATTATCATTTTTAATATCCTGAATATTTTCTACCAACCCTTTCTTACTCTCCTGCAATGAATTTTGCATTTCCTGAATCCTTTGTATTAAGATTTCAAAACTATCCTGCGATGACTGTATGACCTGTATAAGTTTATTCCTATTTTTGAGCCATTTCATTAACAAAATTATATTGATTATGAAGCTAATAATCACCATCATGGGTAGGAAGCACCTTTCAGGTAGGTCCTCAACCCTTTCTAAAATCCCATCCATACAAAAAACAAGAAAATTCTTAACATCCTGCATCATAGTGTTAGCTGTTGACATTGTATAAAGCAGTTACGTTTGTTACCAATGGAGTAATTCAGGCCAAAATCAACAGGCTGCCAGCGAAAGAGCACGTGGCCGGAGTCAGCTGGCCGCCAGTAAAACAGCACGTGGCCGCGAGAGAAACCTTGGAATTCCGCCTAACCTTACCGGCAGGTAGAAGGTGCTGGTTCCTGGCGGCAGGAATCGTGCCTTGCCGAGCGAAGTGGTGAGGAATTTATCGAAAGGAGAGTCCACGTGTGCCTGGTCAGGCCGAGAGAAGCTCCTGGGTCCCGATTCCAATCCCGCTCCGACACCAAACTGTTGGCTTTACGGACGCTGTAACGATACGCGACACACAATTACTGAAAATAAGGCTAAGTATTTTATATAGAAAATTACTCACAAGATACCAAACCCCGAGAAGCCCAGCAGATCTCAGCTAGCGACTGGACCGGAAGCCGAACTCCAGGAAAAGAGAGCGAGACTTCCTGTGCGCTGTCTTTTATGCCTTCCCCCGTAACGCCCCTAGCCATGCCCAAAAGTGGGCTTGGCTAGTGACGTAGTTCCGCCTACGTACGTATACGTCTTTATGTCCAGCCGTATACGTCTTTAGTCCTGCCTAAAGTGGGTGTGGTTAGCGGTGTGGTAAACCGCCCTTTTATTACCTCATCTGTATGCGCCTCTAGTAAGTCACATGTTTAATGGCGGCATAGACTTAGTAAGTCACATGTTTAATGGCGGCATCAGACTTCCTCCTACAAAATTTAGATTAGAAACAAGGTTGCTTCACAAGTCAGTTCCAGGTCCCTATCCCTTTGTCTCCTCTCCTCCTGTGCCCTTCCCCCAAGCCCCCATTATCCCCTCATTTCCCCAGGGAGGGTGAGGCCCTCCATGGGGGTGTCCATAGTCTGTCATTTCATCCAGGGCAGGGCCTAGACCCTCCCCCAAGAGTTCAGGGTGAGAGAGCATCTCACATTGTTGGATGACTAGCCCCTTCTTTATCTGCAAGTGCATCAAGGACTTCAGCATAAGACTTGATCCCCAGAATCTGGTAGAGGAGAAAGGAGAGGTAAGCTTTAACTTAAAGTCACAAGGACAGACTGTCTCAACAGAATCCTCTGTACTACATGCATTAAGTATTGACAAGTAGGACCTTATAAAACAATAAAGCTTCTATATTGAAAAGGATAATCATTTGAGTGAAAAGACAGCTTTCATAATGGGAAAAATCTTCAACCAGACATTCATCTGACATAGGGTTTGTGCCCTGATTAACAAATAATCAACAACAAATAATTTTTAAACATTAAACACTAAAAAAAACCTCAATTAAAAACTGGGACATGGAATGAAACAGAGAATTCTTAAAAGAAGAAATACAAATGGCTGAGAGATATTTCAAAAAAAATTTCAACACTCTTAGCCACTAGGAAAAACCAAATTAAAAGTAATTTAAGATTTCCTTTTGCCCCAGTAACAATGGCTAAGATTTTTTAAAAAGAAATACTATACATTCTGGTGAGAATGAGGGAAAAAGATATTGATTGACTATTGGTGGGAGTGAAAACTGATGTAGTCATTATGAAAATCAATGTGGAGATTCCTCAAAATTTTATGACTTTAGCTAATGTATGAATAGTGTTACCATTTATTAAAATGGGAAGCACTGAACATGGAGAAGGCTTGAGGGAGCAGGAAAACCAGAGTTTAATTTTGGGAATGCTAAGTTTAAGATCTTTACTGGAAATCTAAGATCAGGTGATAAGTAGATACACAGTTGAAACATTCACTGATGTTGCTTATATTGTATTTAAATAAGGAAATCAGCCAAGAGAGGGGATAAACAGAAAGAAGTAGGTGTCTCGTATGTTACAGTTGTGTAAGTTGGTCTTCTTGTGGGACAACTAAAATTGGGAGCAGGGGCTGGCTCTGACTCTTTTACTGGACTTTGGGACTCTTCCCCATCCAGGATTAATAAGAGAGGAAGTGCCTAGTTTCGTTGAAACTTGATATGCCATAGCTGGCTGATACCTATGGGAGGACTGCCCTATTCTGAAAAGAAGCAGAGAAGGAGGAGTGTTGTTGGAGTTTTCTTTCCAGGCTGGTCCTGTTGCCACACTTCAACCCCAAATAAACATATGTGCACTATATTAATTACAAAACTGTTTGACCGATGGCTAGGGTTTCTTATTGGCTAGCTCTCTCTTAATAATTAACCCATTTTTATAAATCAATCTATTTCCATGTGCTCTTGGCTTTCTGGTGAATGCCCAAATCTGTTACTCCTTTGTGGTCTACATGGCATTCTTTTTTAAAAAATACATTTTATTATGTATTTAAATTAGAAACAAGCTTGTTTCCCATGTCAGTCTCAGCTCCTTCTCCCTCCCCTCCATGCCGGCCCCTCCCCGCCAGCACCCCCCCTGCCCCCACCCAATACCCACTCCATTCCCCAGGGAGGGTAAAGCCCTCCTTGGGGGCATCTCTAGAGTCTGTCATTTCGTTCCATGAAGGGCCTAGGCCCTCCCCCAAGTGTCTAGAATGAGAGAACATCCCTCATTGTGGGATGGGCACCCAAAGTCCATTTGTGTGCCAGGGATAAATACTGATCTACTACCCAAAACCCCATAGATTACCTAGGTCTCCTCACTGATACCCACATTCAGGGGGTCTGGATCAGTCCCATGCTGACCTCTCAGCCATCAGTCTGGGGTCCAAGATTTCCCCCTTGTTCAGGTCAGCTGTTTATGTGGGTTTCACCAGCCCAGTCATGACCCAGATCATCACTCCTCCCTCTCTGTCACTGTGTTCCAGAATTCAGTACAGTGTTTAGCTGTGGGTGTCTGCCTCTGCTTCCATCTATCACCGGATGGAGGTTCTAGGATGGTATGTAAGAGAGTCATCAGGGAGGAGCATTTAAGGTAGTCTCTCCACTATTGCTTAGTTTGCCAGTTGGTGTCATCCTTGTAGAATTCTGGAAATCTCACTTGTGCCAGATCTCCCCTCAATCCTAGAAAGACTCCCTCTGTTATGGTAGCTCTCATCCTGCTCTCCTCTATTCTTCCCTCAACTCTATCTTCCTGCTCCCTCATGTCCTTCTCTCCCCTCTTCTTCTCTCCCTCTCTTCTTCATGGCTCCCTCTCCCCTCCTCCTCATGCTCCCTATCTGCTCAGGAGATCTTGCCTCATTCCACCTTTTCTGGGGCACCATGTATATCTCTCTTAGGGTCCTTCCTGTTTTCCAGACTCTCTGGCAGTGGGATTGTAGACTGTCACTCCCCTGATTCATGTCTAAAATTCATATATGAGTGAGTACATACCATGTTTGTCTTTTTGTATCTGGGTTACTTCACTCAGGATGGTTTCTTCTAGTGCCATCCATTTGCCTGCCAAATTTCAAGATTCCATTGTTTTTTCCGCTGAATAGTACTCCATTGTGTAAATGTACCACATTTTCTCTATCCACTCCAGTTGAGGGGCATCTAGGTTGCTTCCACGTTCTGGCTATTACAAATAGTGCTGCTATAAACATAGTTGAGCAGACATCCTTGTATGAATGTGCATCTGAATTGCTGTGTCTTGTGGTAGACTGAGTCCTATTTTCCGGAGGAATCTCCATACTGATTTCCATAGCGTCTGTACGAATTGCCACTCCCACCAGCAGTGGAGTGTTCCCTTTTCTCCACATCCTCTCCAGCATAAACTGTCAGCAAAACTGTGTTTTTGATTTCAGCATTGCAACCTCTTGAGGTCTTCCTCTGCCTACCTTTCCCAGAATTCTCCTCTTCTCCTAGTCCTGCCTGTCTCCCTGCCTCTTTTGACCAAGCAGTGTTTTATTCATCAACCAGTAAAAGAAACATATATACAGGACATCCCCCATTAGAGGAGTGAATAGGGGATTAGGGGAGGAACTGGGAGGAAAGGAGGGAGGTACAGGAAAATGTAATAGGGCTGGGAAAATTAATTAATTAGTAAAAAAAACTATGAGTCATAACAAACCCTTTATCCTTGTAACTTAATTATTTCAGTTATTTTGTTATAGTGACAAAAATCTGAATTCTATACCCTTTAATAAAATTTGGCACCTGGTTAAAGAGAAGTAGGTGTCTATGGATTAATTCTTAGACATTACAATGTATAAAAACATGGCATAGAAAAATTCAGGAGACTCCAAAGTCGCAACAATGAGGGTGAAGAAAAGCCAGTTTGGGAAACACATTTTATGGTAGAAGTGATCAACTTTGATGAATGGTAGTGGATGCACCAGGAATATGCATTGGATTAGACAAACTAGAGAAGACCTAATGATGCAAATTTCATTGCAACATTGATTCTGTAAACCATATTGTAGAATATTCAAGGAATAGTTTGAGGGAAAGTAGTGATAGCTGAATAGTTCACACTTTCAAAGACTTTTATTGTGATAAAGAATAATACAATTTTGAGTGAATATTAGAAGAAAGGAACATTTTAAGGCTGGAATTATTATGACATGTTTGTTAGTGAAATGATAGCAAAATAGACACTACCAGAGAAAAAGAGGATCATTACAAAGCATCATTTTTGAACTGATGGTATGGGAATTTGGTCTGATACCTAACCAAGCAGTTGTGGCTATACAAAGATAAAGTATATGAGTGCAGATATCTAACTAGAAAATGCAGCAGTTAAGGATATAGTAGAACACATTCTGTTCATTTGTGAATGCAATAAGAAGTCAGGTCATCAATAAGTGATGACCAGAGGAAAAAAGTTTGGAGCAGGGAACAATGGAGTGTCATAATCATCTTAAATACTGGTAGGATTATTTTACCATAGAGAAGGGTACTTGGATTGTCAAGCAACATTGAAGGATCATGATAATACTTCTGAAATGAACCCACTTGCATACTGCACTGTCAGTTATGTTTAGAAACAGAATTACATGCATGTGGTAGTTGGCAAAAGGGATTGAAACTGAAGTTGAAGTTGTGCCTCTTACTGCAAATTCTTGATCCAATCCATGGCATTACTTGAAGAAACAAAATGAATGCATCATAATACCTAAATTGTGGGTTTATTGGAAGAGTGGTTATAGATAAATAAGGATAATTCTAGGGAAGATAAGACCATTAATTCTTCTGTTTTCCACATAAATTAATCTTTGGATGAGCAAATTTGTCACAGATTTTGATTACTGAAAAACAAGAGAGAAGGAAATTTGAGAAAATATACCTTATGATTTCATTTCCAATTCATTATTCAATAAACCATTGCAGCAACATCTCTGAGAGCAAAAGTGGCATCAAGTTACTATACCTATGCATGTGGGCTTAGTTTTATGACTGTAACTGATAGGGGAAGACAACAGTGTCACCAAACAAAACCGTGAAGCCTTTGGTTTGCCAGAGTGTCCTTTCTCTTCCCTTTCAAATGGGACATATCTTGATATAGTCTAAAAATGAAAACCTACTTATGAAGCCTACTCATGTAAATGGATACTCTATGGCAGAAGACAGTGGTAGATATAGAATGTTTACCTCATGATCCCTTTTCAAAATATAGGATGGAAGCATTGCCTAAGATAATCTTTAAACAAATATCAATCAGAAATTCCTCTAACTGTAGAAACTTTTTAAAATCTCAATCTCTGCATCTCCCTCTGGGTCCTTATCACTCCTTCTCTTGCTCTCTCATGTGTTGTAACAAACACCACAGCTAAGGCAGCTGTTAGTAATAGCTTATGGCACATAGCTAAAAGCGTGTCCTGCATACCCCAGCACTCTTCTCTAAGAATTCTGTAGTTAAATACACCCTGCATAGGACAGAGTCCCTTTTCCTGACTCTGCATAGGCAGCTGTTTGGCACACTGGCAACTGTTTTATTGATTTTGTTTTTACATTATGTGAGTGGTGACAGAAGCCTAAGTAGCTATCCATGTTTTCCAGTTGCTCCTTAAGGAAAAAGGGCAAAAATTACCAATGATTATATCTAGAATGTAAGCTCTATTTTGAAACTCTCAGAGTCTATATTATAATGAGCAATGACCCAATGGACTTTAGAAAAGCTGATTAATACGTTTGGGTTTATTTATAAAAGCAACAGCAAAAGGACAAGTAATACGAGTCTCTTTTACTTTTGGCATAAAATGACATTTGTCTCTTTATCTTTCATGGCTGAATCTGTTGGATTGTCCAGCTGGTCTTGCTTGGACTCATTCCTGAAGCAGCATTTGAATGGAAGGTTGGCTGAACAGAAGTATTTTAGCCATATGCCTGGCAGTTGGTATTAACCTCTCATACTCCATGTAGACATTCATCTTCTAGTAGATAAAATTACTTTTCTTAAAGGATAGCCTCAGGGAAGGATCCAGAAGAAATTTCAAGCTACATAGTGCTGAAAATCACTAATCATAAAGGAAATTCAAATCAAGCTACAATGACGTGTCACCTCACTTGAGTTATAATAGCTGTTCTCAAAAAGATGAAAGACATGTTCTACCAAAGATGTGGCTAGAAGGCAACAATACTACAGTATTAATGGAAGTATAAATCGTTACTACATTTATGGGAAATACATGAAAGTTCCTCAAGAATTAAAATTAGAACTACCATCTGATTACACAATCTCACCTCTGGCTCTGTATCTACTTTACTTTAAAAAATAACATTTTATTATATAAAATAATTCTACTTGACTTTTTAAAAGTATTTCTTTCTTTTTTTATATGTGTGTGGGGGCATGCAGGAATTGGCTCTCTCCTTCTACCATGTGGATTCCAGGGGTTGAACTCATGTATCAGGCTTGGTGGCTGACACCTTTACCCTATGAAACATCTCATCGACCACTGGGTATATATACAAAGGAAATTACATCAGTGTCTTACATAGATGTTTGCACTACCATGTTTGTTGGAACATTCACAATAGCCAAGGTAGTCATCTAAGTGCCTATCAACAGATAAATGGATAAGATAAATGCATGTTATACAAAAACAGCATACTTTTCAGTCTCTAAAAAGAAGGAAATCTTGTTATTTGTGACAAAAATGGATGAACATGCTAAACATTATATTAATTAACTTAAGACAAATAAAGCACAGAAAGTTAAATATCATATGACCTAATATGTAGAATTTTAAAATAATAAATTTATTTTAGATTTTTTTCTATTTTAGTGAAAAGTGTTGGGCTGGCTAGTTTTATGGCAGCTTCTCACAAACCAAAGTCAGTTGGAAAAAGAGAATCTCACTTTAGAAAATTCCTCCACCAAATTGGCCTGTGGAGAAGCTCATGTTTCATTTTCTTGACTGATGACTGATATCGTGGAAAGGCCCTGTTCACTGTGACGATAACCAACTCTCGGTAGTTGGTTCTGAGTGGCATGAGAAAGGTAGGTGAGCAAACCATAAGAAGTAAGCATGTAAGCATCCCATCTCCATAGCTTCTGCATCAGTTTCTGCCTCTAGGTTCCTGCCTTCAGTTTTGCCCTGACTTTCTTCCATGATAGACTGACTGTAAACTGGATTAAACCCTTTCCACCTTGAGTTGACTTTGGCCACGGTGTTTTAGCAAAACAATAGAAACTCTAAGACAAATGACACTGGAATTCCGATAGAGATTACACTGTGTACATTTCAACAATATCTAATGAATGGACATAGTCTTTATCTTATCCTATCCTATCTTATGCTTCCCTGTTAGTCTGCTATTGCTGTGAAGAGACACCATGATCATGACAATTCTTATAAAGGAAAGAATCTAACTGGGGCTTGCTTACAGCTCAGAAGATTAGTCCTTTGTCATCATGGTGGGAAGCATAGTGGCATTCAGGCAGACATGGTGCTGGAGAAGTAGCTTGAGTGTTTTACAGTTTTACATGTGGATCTGCAGTCAGCAGGAAGAGAGAGAGAGAGAGAGAGAGAGAGAGAGAGAGAGAGAGTTAGGGGGCTTGTTTGAGCATTTGAAGACCCAAAGCCTACCCCTAGTGATAACTTCTTCCAACAGGGCCACACCTACTCCATCAAGGCCACACCTCTGAATCGTTTCAATTAATGTTACTCCTTATGAGCCTATGGGAGGAAATTTTCATTCTGACTGCCATACTTATCCTATCCATGTTTGATTTCTGTTTTTTGAGACAGAGTCTTACTCTGTAGACCAGGTTGTACTAGCCTCAAACTCATGGTCTTTATGCTTCTACCTTCTTCTCTATTGGTGTCATTTGGAGTCACAATTTTATAAATATTTTATAAAATCCACAGAGGAGTATTTTTCATTGAAAGTAGTTTTTTTCTTCACACAATCCCTTCCCTCTATTCCTCCTATGTCCTCCTCACTTCCCCTTCCATCTAAAACCACTCCTTTTCTGTATCTTATGAAACAAACAGGTTTCTAAAGAATAATAATAAAACTAAATACAATAGTATAAAACAAAAACATCACAATTGAAAAAACAAATGGAGAGAAGAAAAGAGCCCAAGACAAGCTCAAGAATCAGAGACCCACTCATTTGCACACTCAGGAACCCTGTAAAACACTAAACAGGAAGCCATCATATACACAAATGACCTGGTACAGATCCATGTAGGCCCTGTGCATGCTGTCTTAGTACGTAAGGGCTTTGCTGAATTGATTTAGAGGGCCTTGTTCTCCTGGTATTCTCCTTCCCCTCTGGTCTTATACTCCTTCTGCCCCCTCTTCCATGGGGTTCTCTGAGCTCTTAGGGGAGAGATTTGATAAAGGTATTCCATTTAGGGCTGTATAATGTTTGCTTTTGGTCTCTGTGTTTGTTCCCATCTGTTGAAGAATGAAGGTTCTCTGATGATGGCTGAGCAAGGCTCTGATCTAGCGGATTGTCATTGTATTGCTACTTTTGTTGTTTTAGAACAGTAATATTTGGTTTTACCTGAGGTCTTTGGCTATCTAGTCTCAGATTCTTAGTCACATAAGAAATGTTGGGTTTAGTTTCCATCTTATGGAGTAGGCTGATGGGCAATGTCATTTTGTAAATCTGTCTCTTATTGGTTGTTGAATAAAGCACTGTTGGCCAATAGGGAAGCAAGATAGGTGGGACTAGGAGTCAAGGAGGATTCTGGGAAAGAGAGTCAAAGTCAGACACGATGTAGCCTGCCAGAGGAGTAAGAGGTCCAGACCCTTTTCTCCGGTAAGAGAAATACTTAGATTAACAGTTATGGGTTAAATACTTCAGTCAGAGCTAGCCAGTAAGAAACCAAGCAAACAGCCATAATTAATATAGTGTCCTGTGTGTTATTTGGGATTCAGACAGCACAGCAGGGCCCAGGAGACTGGCAAGGAAGACTACCCTCTACAGTAGACTTTAAATCTAATCAGACATTGTTTGGTTACTCCTACAAGCTTTGTGCCACCATTTTACTAGCATATATCAAAGGTAGGACCCAATCGTAGATCAAAGGGTTTGTGGCTGGCTTTTCACCTCAATGTTTGAGTGTTTTTACTACACAGTGGAAAGATATTTTACCTAAGTGACTTAATTCATTTTTTCCCATATTTTACTTTTTTATTTCATTTTATATTCCAACCACAGTTCTCCATCACACCCCTCCTCCCACCCTCTCATCTCCCCATTAGCCCACCCTCAGTGTTTTACTTTGAAATTATAATTTAAATCTGATCATTAAACTCGATATCACTTAGTTGCAAATGTATAGAAATGCAAGTAATGCAAGTGAGTTTTTGTGTCCTGCACATTTGCAGGATTGGTATGCTAAGTCCTAGGTGTTTTAGATGCAAAATAATTGTTTCTCTTTGAATCTACAAAACACTCTCTACCTGATCTATTTGCTTTCCCATCTTTATTCTGTTCTTTCTGTTTCCTTCACTAGGACCTAAAATCATGAGAGAAAACTAGATGGCCAGATTCAACCTGCTAGAATGCATAAGAATCAGCTGTAGTTAGGCCTTTGGAGACACATGACACAATACATATTGGGATTAGGACAGCGCCTGCTTCATTTGGTGACATGAGTCTATCTGTGAGTTTTAGGTGTCATTTGGATCACAGACCAGAAATGACAATAAGCATCCTCTTTGTCTAGCGAACGCAAATTTCCCAAGTTAGTTCCTTTTGTGCCCCTGTTAACTGCCACTGTGGGAAACACTTCCAGCTGTGGCTTCCCATGTTGCTGGTTCTGTGTTATTTAAAAAGAACTTATTAGACATATTTTCTGGGCATCTTAAAATAGTCATACAATGTCCCCTCTCCCTTTAAAATGACACCATGATTCCCCTAGATTAGACCACATTTCTAAATTTTAATTTTGTATCAATTTTCTAGTGTAGTTGATGTAAAATTCTTCATTCTCAGTTAAGAAGAACCATTTAAATTTAAGTTCAGATCAGATCTTTGCGTGAAAAAGGTACTATGTCTTATCAAAAACAAAACAAACAAAAGTTCAGACTATATTAGTCAGTGTTCTCTACAGTAAGAGAACTTATAGAATGAATCTCTCTCTCTCTCTCTCTCTCTCTATATATATATATATATATATATATATATATATATATATAGGGAATTTATTATAATTATTTACAGGCTATGGACCAGATAATCCAAAAATGGCTGGCTATGAATGGAAAGTCCAAGAATCCAATAGTTGCTCAGTTCATGAGGATGGATGTATCAGCTGGTATTTAGTATACACTGGAGTATACACTGGAATCCCAAAGGAGTAGACTTTAATGCCAGTGAAGGAATGGACTTGTTAGCAAGGCAAGGGCGAGCAGACAAAGAAGCTCAAGCTTCCCAGATTAAAAGTGGATCTTCCACCTCAAGTACCTAGATTAAAGGTGTCTTCCTACCTCAAAGATCTGGATTAGAAGAGCTTCTTCCAACTTCAGATGACTTAATTAAGAAAAAAATCCCTCACAAGTACCCAGTCATTCCATGCTTGTCTGATTAAAATGGTTTATGCCTTGACTTAGTAATTTAATTTATATGAATGGAAGTTAAGGAAACACCCTAAATCACAGTAAAGCAAAATACTCATGTACAGTCAGTATAACATTATAATAGTGAAAAACTAGAATATCCTGTATAACACTAGGATGTTTTAATTAGTCATTAAAATTATATACATAAGAAGATTGTGACAGAATTAAAAACTTTGTTCCTTATAGTAAGTGGAAAATCATTAAAAACCAACAATACAGTCTAATAAAATTGCTTAAATATCCTAAAATCTGTTCTTAGGAAACATTTCACAAGAAATACGCTTCAGCAGTAGTTGCTAAATTTTCATGTAAAAAAAAGCTTAATATCAGAACTCATTATAGACTTTAGTCAGGACTGAAAAATCCCATTACTACTAGATTGTCTCCTCTACCTAAAAAGCTCTATGCATATATACACAATATATACACATATATAGTCAAACATTATAATAATAATAAACTTAAATTTTTACAGAGTTAATTCTTAAAAAGCATTAATAAAATTCAAGACTTATAATGAATAAAAGAAGGAAAACAAGCCAGACAGTGGTGGTGCATGCCTTTAATCTCAGCACTTGGAGGCAGAGGTAGGCAGATCTCCATGAGTTTGAGGCCAGCCTGGTCTACAGAGTGCATGCCAGGAGAGGCCCCAAAGCTACACAGAGAAACCCTATCTTAAAAAAAACAAAAGAAAAGAAAAACAAAGTTAAGTATCATAAGAAAAGAAAGGAAATATTATTATATATCTAGCAGAGGGGGGAAATGGACCAATTCCTTGAAAACTACAAATTACCAAAATCAGGCAAGATAAAGTAGATAATTTGATTCATTCAGTAAACATGGAATAAAATAGATTAATTATTAAAAATCTTCTAAAACAGAAATCTCCAAGCCAGATGGTTTCACTAGAGAATTCTAGCAAATATTTAAAGAAGAATTAATGCCAATTTATATAACCTCTTCTAAAGAATAGAATATTTTCAAACACATGTTTTGAGCCTATTATTACTATGACATCAAAAACCAGTCACAGTGTAGAAAAGTGAGAAAGAAAAATTGAGGTAACATTCTTAATAAAACATCAATAAAATATATTCAGATATGTATAAAAGGGATTTATTTCATAGGTTGATATTTCTTTGTGTCTTTCAACATTCAAAATTCAGTCAATGGAATTCAAAGAGGATTATGTTAATTGTTCCAGAAAAATATTGGATGGACTCTAGAAGAAGAAACCAAGAGTGTCTGAGCCAGAGGGGAGGGAGAGCTAGCTAAGGAATGTTAGCTGTAGAGATGATAAAGCCATTTCAATCAGGAGCTCAGGACGTGAGCCTGTACAAGACTAGGTCTTTCAACAGCCAACCACGGGTGGCAGAGTGGCCCAAGAAGTCCTACCCCCTCTGAACTAGTGGTCACTAATAGATGCTGGGAACAGGAGAGTCACTACCATCAGCTCAATAACTATTATTGAGCCCTTTTAGCTCCAGTGGAGCATTCCAAACCTCCATTCACAGAGACAATCCTGTTAAATCCACTGAATCTCCAAACAAAACACATGACTATAGACAAGGGATTACTACAGAGGAGAAGGGGTTTATATGGGTATGAGGGAGACAGGGAGAGTAGGAAAATGGAAGGGGGCATAAAATGGCCTACAAATATGTATGAAAATGTCAAACAACCAGCTTAATTTAAGAGAAGAGAAAAAAGGAAAACTCATATTTTTATTTATCTACTTAACCATGTGGTAAACGGCTACATTTTGGTACTTCTATCATATATCTATATCTATATATTTGTATATGTGTACCTTCCTTGTCTTGTTCCCTCTTGAAATCATGGCTTTTACATATATGCACCTACCTTGTTCCCTCTTGAAATCATGGCTTTTACATGAAAACACACACCCCTAAATATATAAATACAGCCTGTCAATTCTGTTTAGTGTTCTGTATTACTTGTACGTATATGATTTCAGGGCTGACCACTTAATGTTAGATAACCAATTCAGGGTGGGGAAGTATTCCCTGGAGAAGACTATTTATCTGCTTTCATCATTCCTTCCTTAGTGGCCTGTAGTTCTTTGTCTATGAATGGGGCCCCATTAGATTTCTTTCTTCCATGTTAGCATGTCTATTAGTGTGATCTTTCTTCTGTCTTGTTTAGACAGTCATGTTGTTGAGGTATCCTGTCGTTTCTAAGAGATACATTCTCATAGGGGATTTCCTGGTCCTCTGGCTCTTATACTCTTTCTGCCCCACACATTGTTCCCTGAGCCTTAGGTGCAGGATTTGTTATAGATGTATCCATTGGGTCTGGGCAAACCATGACACTTGTCCTCTTTTTTTTGACACATTGTGGTTTTCTGTAATGATCTCCATCTGTTACAAAGAGAAGTTTCTTTGAGTGGGGTAAAAGCTATACTTATCACTGGATATAAGGATAAGAATTTAGAATGCAGTTAGAAATTATACTGAAAACAACCATATTAAAAACAGTTCTAGGTTTTGCAATTAAGCAAGAATATTGTAAGAAATATCACCTTATGGTTCATTTACAAAGTTTTATGGAGCCAAGTTATATCTAGCTACAGATGAGTAGAAAACACCAGACCCCTGCTAATGCCTGTTAGTCTAGGTGCCCCCCTTCCAAATTCTGCTATGCTAACCCTCCAAAACTAGAAGTTTAGAGTAGAAATCCACTAACAGTCAAGCTTGCCTGAAGGGTCACTTGCCTGAAAACCTTAAAGCAAACATGATATAAAATATAGAGATGAACCTACATGTGTGTTTTTGTTGGTAAAGACATGTAAGTTACACAGGGAAAGATAAATCCTCGGTGACACATGAGATTACTCCGAAGGAGGAAAAGGAGGAAGAGTAATGCATTGGGGTTTAAAGACTGTTCTCTGACAAGCTCAGTCTGGGCACCTGCTTTGAGAGGCTGATGAGCATTGCTTTGAGAGGCTCATGAGCATTGTCTTCGCTTCGACACTGAGTCTAGTGCTCTTATTAGGAAGTGAGAATCATTGTTTCTCATGAGTTTGAAGTAAAATGAACAGAAAGAAATCAGCTGTCCTTATCCATAGATGATCCATGTTTATCGCCATGCACAAAACTTAAGTCCAAATGGATCAAAGACCTCAACATAAATCCAGCCACACTGAACCTCTTAGAAGAGAAAGTGGAGACTGGCATGTAGAAGAATGCGGATCGATCCATGTTTATCGCCATGCACAAAACTTAAGTCCAAATGGATCAAAGACCTCAACATAAATCCAGCCACACTGAACCTCATAGAAGAGAAAGTGGGTGGTACCCTTGAACGAATTGGTACAGGAGACAGCTTCCTGAACATAACACCAGTAGCACAGACAGTGAGATCAACAATTAATAAATGGGACCTACTGAAACTGAGAAGCTTCTGTAAGGCAAAGGACACAGTCAGCAAGACAAAAAGGCAGCCCACAGAATGGGAAAAAATATTCACTAATCCCACATCTGACAGAGGGTTGATCTCCAAATTTACAAAGAATTCAAGAAGCAAGTCTCCAAAACACCAAAGGACCCTATTAAAAAGTGGGCTGCAGAACTAAATAGAGAGTTTTCAATAGAGGAGTCTAAAATGGCTGAGAGGCACTTGAGAAAGTGCTCAACATCCTTAGCCATCCGGGAAATGCAAATCAAAACAACTCTGAGATACCATCTCACTCCTGTCAGAATGGCTAAAATCAAAAACACCAATGACAATTTATGCTGGAGAGGATGTGGTGAAAGGGGGACACTCCTCCATTGCTGGTGGGAGTGCCAACTGGTTCAGCCACTTTGGAAATCAGTATGGAGATTCCTCAGAAAAATGGGAATAAACCTACCACAAGACCCAGCAACTCCACTCTTAGGCATATATCCAAAAGATGCCCATTCATACAACAAATATGTCTGTTCCACTGTGTTCATAGCAGCTTTATTTGTAATAGCCAGAACTTGGAAGCAACCTAGATGTCCCTCACCCGAAGAGTGGATAGAGAAAATGTGGTACATCTACACAATGGAGTACTATTCAGCAGAAAAAAATAATGGAATCATGAGATTCGCAGGCAAATGGATGACACTAGAAGAAACCATCCTGAGTGAGGTAACCCAGTCACAAAAAGAGAAACATGGCATGTACTCTCTCATATATGGATTTTAGACATAGATCTGGGGAGTGCCAGCCTACAATCCTATGGCCAGAGAGTCTGGGAAACAGAAACTACATTTAGTGGCTGGTTAAGTACTGAGCTGAACTCAAGAAAGCCAGTATCAGAGAGGGAGGACTGATGATCAAAGGGATTAAGACTGGGCTGGGTTTAACCCCCAGAAACAGCTGACCAGACAAAGGTTAACTCTTGAATCCCAGGCATCAGCCTGGGAATCCAGCAAGGGACTGATCAAGACCCCTTGAATCTGGGTGTCAGTGAGGAGGCCTAGGGAATCTATTGAGCCTTGGGCAGCAGATCAATACCCATCCCAAGTATACACACGGACTTTGGACTCCCATAGAACAATGTGAGGTGCACTCTCACCCTGAACTCTTGGGGAAGGGTCTAGGCCCTGACCTATATGAAGTGACAGACTATGCACACCCCCATGGAGGGCCTCACCCTCCCTGGGGAAATGAGGGGATAATGGGGGGGGCTGGGGGGCGCGGGAGGAGGGGAGGGAAAGGGAGAGGGACCTGGAACTGACTTGTGAAGCAACCTCGTTTCTTATCTAAATTTAAACTGGAAAATAAAATTTAAAAAAAAGATATAACTATTTAAGAAATAGTTTCAGCATCAGTTTTGCTCACTGGGAAATTCAATAACTACCTATGTAACATAACTAGCACAAAATACCTTCCTCACATGTGGACTGCCAAACCACAAATTTCTTCTTTTCAAGGGCATTTGTTTGAGGTTCTGGAGTTTCTGGTCTTCCATAGTTTCTTATTGAAACACAATATCTTAAATTCATCCTCTGCAGTTTGCAGGCTATAAATTATAAGCAACAAAAAGAGAAGTGTTAGGGGAAAAGAATTTGTTGTGCCTAAATTCTGAAACCCCCAAATTACCAAGAGACCCATTTTGATGCAAAAGCAGAGTCTTTTATTGTTGTTTAATGAGCTAACCCCATTAGCTCCAGCCCTTCATCCATCATCACTGCGAGTGATTAGAGAAGGACCCCTAGAAACCAAAGGGGGAGATATAGTGGGTAGAGCAAGGGGAGTGTCTAGGGGTATGCAGCAGTCTCAGGATTAGTGTGATTCCGGGCTTGGGCCACCTGTCCTGTGTTGATTGGTCAATTGGTTGTTATGTCCTATAGGCCCTCCCAGGGAGGTTGCTATGCTCTCCATGTCACTATTACGCATTTATATGCAAAGCACACCCAGAGCCATGAAGTACAGCCCTGCCAGCTATCTTCTGATTGGTTCCATGCCATGAGGAGGGTATCTGACTTCCTAGTGACTGGCAAGAGGGGTAAGGTCAGGTAAGCACATGTTGAGTCATGACTGCTAAAGCATGTGCCTGGTCCCTTTACTTTGAGAATCAGTGTCTCAGCCCTTTAAATTTGCTTTGCGGGAATCAGGTCTTCCCTGACAATTTTTTATCAGGTACAGCTCTTTCCAAGAGAGCCCGGACAGGCAATAGCAGCCTTTGCTTCTTTGTGGCATTAGCTGTCTCTGATGCTATTACTGCTCATGGCCCTTCTTCCTGCCATCTGGTCACAGCAAGTGGGAGGTTTTACTGCTCTTAATAGATTTCTCTGGCAAGAAAGGAAAGTTCTAGGCTTCTTAAACAAAGGAAAGCACCCCTTCCCTAACAGACACTGCTTTCTGTTACTCTCAATATTTACCATTAGGAGAAGTAGATTCTCTTTGTCAAATAAAACCTGAAGGGACAAACAATATTAAAATTGGTTTTCTTATTGACACACACATATATACTGATATTTTAAAAATATTTTTAGATTTATTTGTCTATATATATATATATATATATATATATATATATATATATTAAGCATTTTGCCCATGCTCATGGATGTATACCACATATGAGCCTGGTGCTTGAGGAGGTTAGAAGAGGGACTGGAACCCTGGAAACAAGAGTTAAGGATGATTATGAGCCACTGTGTGGATGCTGGGAACTGAACAAGTGCTCTTAACCACTGGGCCATCTCTCCAGCCCATACTGATATTTTTCTTTTGATATTTATTTATTTATTTACTTATTTCAAGGTGTGTGTGTGTGTGTGTGTGCATGTGTGTACAGATGTGAATCCTGCAAGGACAGAGGTCAAAGTGAAGAGTTAATTCTCTGCTTCTATCACTTCCATTGTGAAAAATCCCAGGGCAGAAAGCACCTTTACTTGTGGCATCATCACACTTACCCAGTGTGAAGGGAAGCCTTCTCGCCAGCCTGGTTCCAGAGCCGCATCAGTCCCAAATAAACACACAGGAGGCTATATTAATTATGAAGCTGTTGGCCTTGTTTGTTTCTTACTGGCTAGCTCTGACTTAAGTAATTACCCCACAATTGTTAATCTAAGTATTTCTCTTACTGGAGAAATTTCCGGGCTTCCTACCCCATGGCGGTTATATCTTGACTTTCTGTGTTTCTCCTATTCAGAGTCCTCCTGATGCGGCTCTGGAACCAGGCTGGCGGGAAGGCTTCCCTTTACAACCCAGAAATTGGCTTTTTATGTTACTTTAAGTTATTAAAAATAACAAATAGTATTACAATATTGATCAGTGTTGATTAGAAAGAAATTTTGAGATATGAAAAAAATTTAAATATCATTTCCAATTCTACCATCCAGAGACAACTGCTAGTATTTTACCTAGAAATTAACTTTGGTTTTAATTGAATATTAGAAGAAGATAAACTGAAGTTAATGTGAAGGAATTAAACAAGCAATTATTTCTTTTCTTAAAGCAATATTGAAAATGTGAAGACTGGGGAAATTTGGATTATTAGATTAAAACAAGCCCTCATGTACTTTCATAACTACAAGTTCAACAGTCTTCTAATACTAAAAAATAATTAACAGAAAGCATTAGGACACAAACCAAACCAGTCATTAATAACTTTTAAAGACTTTTTTCATAAAACATGCATTGATTTTGTTTTTTTTTTGAGATAGGGTCTTACTATGTAGTCTTGGCTGTCCTGGAACTCACTATATAGACAATGCTGGCCTTGAACTCACAGAGATGTACCTGTCTCTTTGTCACAAGTGCTAAGATAACTTTTTAAGAGGTCGTCTTGTGCAAAGTATATAAATCCTTTGTGACTTCTGTAAGCTAATATTCCCATTATAGTCTGCATAATATGTTTTCAAATGTGTTAATAACATTTACATTTCACTTTTCAAAAATGGCAGTTTACTGATGTATACTGATAGTATATACATGCATTTTACAGTAATATTTATACCATATTAACAACAGACTGAAAACTAACTATCACTGGAAACACAGTATTTATTGCATATTCCAAAACTAAACTTAATAAACAATTTTTAAGTTCTGTTAGAATATATTTTCTTAGTTTACTTCAATGGATTTTCTTTTAGAAAAGTTATTTTGTAATATTTGTGTGTGGATGTACATGTTAGTGTTGGCATACATGTACCTCAATATGCCTATGCAAGACAGAGAATGACTTTGGGTGTCTGTCTTCATTCTTTTCTTTGTTGGTGATATGATCTCTTGTTGTTTATCACAGAATATGCCACAGTACTTTAAAACTTCTGAGGTTTTTCCTGCCTCTGTTTCCCATCTTTCTACCTGATTGCTAGTATTTCAGGTGTATTCTACGGCTCCTGACTTTATGTAAATCCTGGACATAAAAACTCAGATTCTCATGATTCAATAGCAAGCACTTTGCCTGCTACACTATTTTTCCAGCTCCAAAAATTAATTTTATAACACCAAAAATGCTTTGTTAAAGAATTAAATTAAAAGCTAAAATTTTATGTATTAATGATAATCAGTAAAATAATTTAGTGCCATAGTGGTACATTTCTAGGGACAGATGTTTTTTATGCACGTTTTTATTCCCAGAAAATTGCAAGTAATAAAGTGAATTCCTGTGGATGAAAGTGTACAATAAATGTGTAGCATTAAAATAAAAAAGAGGTCATCTTGTGTAATAGTAACTGGTTTATTGGAAAAAATACACTATGAAACAATTAAGTTTTAGGCATAAATAAAGAGTATCATCAATAATTGACTAGTGCTATAATTCACTGTAAAACCAAAGAGATTCTTCGAAACTTAGAGAATCAATTGACGTCCTCATCTTGCCTGAATTATCTCATCATTAAACTTGTGGTATGTTGATCTTTATTTATATGATCATTTCTTTTCAACCATACAAAACAATAATATACCTCATTTTACAATTTTAAATTCCTTGTGAAATTTTGTTTTCTTACATATCCTGTTACATTCTGTCTTCTTAATTAGAGGAGTCAGATCTTTTCATCTAATTAACATTGAGCCATAGGCATATTTCCGTGTTCCTAATCATGTCATTAATTATCATAATTTGGGAGTCGTATTAACATTCCTCTTAAAGAAGTTCATTTCATACCAGATTCTTCATCACACTAGAATGCTATCCCAATTACAGCTATTGATGCTCTCCCCTCCTTCCTTTCCGCTTAGGCTATATTTGAGGTTAGGCTTGGGAGGTATGAGGTTCAATTGTGAAACCTTAGGCACGGTCATTCTGCTTCTGCCATATATAAAATTAGAGTATTAGGATTGGAATGACATGTTTCATACTTTATTGTTACTACTATTACTGTTACTCATGCAATGAACATTTTTAGCAAATAGAATTATACATGAAATACAATACACAAAACATCACACAGGGAAATAAATTTGTTAAAATGGAGCTAATTATCAGCAAATGCTGGAAATCCCAAACAGAACCTATTCGACTTCCTCTTTTGCTACTGTATTACTTGTATACTCACTTTAGCACATTTTCTTCTATACATTATCTTTGAACTCTTCTCTAAGTGCTACAGGTATGTTGTGGAACAAAACAGACCCAGTTACAAGGAAATCCCTGCCCTAATGGGACATCCATTCTGATGAAGAAAATCAGAAAACAGTGAAGAAAAAATAATATATAAAGTTGCTAGGTAGTTAAAATTGATGGACAAAAGAATAACAAAGAAGGAAAATGATGTGAATGTAGTGTGCATGCACGTATGTGTGCATGTGGTGTGGATTACAACTTTAGGAAAATGCTAGAAAAGATCACCACATGAGTCAGACAGTAATAGCACATTCCTTTAATCCCAGCATTTGGGAGGCAGAAGCAGGTGAATCTCTGTGAATTCAAGGCCAGCCTTGACTGTATAGTGAGTTCCAGGACAGCCAGGGTTGCACAGTGAAAGCCTGTCTCAAAAAAACTCAATAAGAAGGTGATATTTCAGTGATGACTGATGGGCCAGGGAGATACCTTGGGAGAAATTATTGAGCATTTGGGAATAGTGTGTCAACTATAAACACTGAGGCATGAGCGTGCTTTGCATTGTCAAGACCAGCCAGAAGTCTGACATGATTGAAGTAAGACAGTAGGAGGGGTTGGGATCAGAGAAGATAGATACATGAAATCACACCCTGGAGGACCTTGGAGGCATCATAAGGATTTTGGCTTTGAATATTGAATAGACCGGAAACTAGGATTTTTTATGATGACGACAATGATGACTTGAAGACAATTGGAATTTGCCTCTCAAGCATTCCTAAGGTAGAAGCTTGGTCCCCAATTTGACAATGCTATGAGGTAATAGGTGCTTTAAGTGGTTAGGCTTACTGAGTGCTCACAAGGCAGGCTACTTTGCCTTGTTCTGGATTCTTGTTTCACCATATGATCTCTCCCTCTTGTATATGCATGCTGTCATAATACCTTCCACCATAAGATACAGCTAAGTGAGCCCTCACCAGAACTTGTATTTTTCTGTTTGGAATTTCAGTTTCCACAAATATGAGCTACATAAACCCAACTTGTTTTATTTAAGTACCTAGCCTTGTGTATAAAAAGGGTTTGACCAGAACAGTGATGATTTAGCTTTCATTTTAACAAAATCAGTCACATTGTCATGTGGAGTATACACAGTTGGGGAAAGGGTGGAAGCATAGATACCATTTTGGATATTATATTTAAATATGCATGAAATTTTGTATGACTCCACACAGAGTGGTACTTATGGGAAATATCATTGGTATATGAATGTGAGTATATTTAGAAGAAGTTAGATACAACAGGTTTTGTTGAGGAATTAGGTGGGATATATGTGCATTAGTGTGTTAGAAACATTTACCAATCAGGTTGGAGATGAGGAGTGTATTCATAATGTGTAAAGTTCATGGATTTCCATGATGTACACACTCCTATCATAGCTAATTTCAATCTACTATTGTAACATCACTGAGTACACAATTGGGAAAGATGTACACCATTAACTTTATGTATCAGTTTGAGCTAGTTCAAAAAAGAGACATAAACTATGTTGTCAGGGTGTCCCCCGCTTGGCACCTGAAGAGATAGTGCAGTGATCAAATAAACAATGGAATACTGTGAATAGATTGAATTTCAATGGGATTTAATACCAGAATCTCAGTTTTGGACATGCTTGGTATAAGATGTACTCTTAGCCATCCACCTGGAGATATCAGCTAGGTAGCAGGGTATGTGCTTCTGAAGTTCAGATAAGACATCTTGACTAGAAACATGAGTATGAAAGTCAAAAGTCTATAAATGCTGTTTACATCTGTGACACTAGCGAATGTGAGAGAGGTGACAGCAAACAGAGAAGTCTGACTGCTGGGTACTCCAAGGGTTAGAAGTCTCTAAATTGAAAAGTGATGAATATGGGGGTCATAGAAAGAACTGCCAGAACTTAAGAGCAAAACTAGGTGAGTTTCATGATCTGAAATCAAAGTAAAGGAAATGTTTTCAGTAGAAATGTTGATAAATTGTTTCAGATGCTATTGCTATATCAGGAGAGACGATTGACTATAGCTGTTATGAAAACCCACGGAGATTAGAGATTGAAAGAGTTTTAAGACTACTTCACTGATTGTTAATGACTCTCTTCTGATCTGAAGTCTTCTTGGTGTCTCTTTTTGGGAATTACTGAAAAAAATTTCACCTGTAGTATGTTCACTACTATCATTAAGCCTAAACTTTTGAGACACCTGCTGTAGGCTTCCATGCCCAGAAATCCAGTGCTTTTGAAAGAATTCCCCTCTTTCCTTCCCTTCCTCCCTCCTTCCCTCTTTCTTTCACTCAGTCTGTGTGTGTGTGTTTGTGTGTGTGTGTGTGTGTGTGTGTGAGAGAGAGAGAGAGAGAGAGAGATAGTGCATGTGTGTGTTCCTGCTTGCATGACAAGCACTTTACTAACTTTACTATCCCCAACTTTATAAACTTTCTAAAAGGCCTCCTGGTAGCTGGAACTTACTGGGATTAGTAGTCTATTCTGGACCAGATGGAGAACCAGATATTCTTTCTGCTCTTCTTACTCTGCTGGAGCGTCCTTTGTAGCAATTACAGAATAAAGGATACAAGAAAAGACATACTTGGAATATGAATTGCTCTACATCTATTAATTTCAGGCATAGGATTATATTATATCCAGAAAATGAATATCATTCATATTTAACTACATACTCTGGTAGCATTTGCAAGTGTGGACATTACTAGTGAAGCTTAACAACAACCTTTGAGGGAGCCACTGGAAGCAGATCTTCAATGACAGCACTATGAAGGGACAAGATCATGAGTAAATATCATAACCACCATTAGATAAAAGGTCTTTAAGATCAATTACTTTAGTACAAATGATTATGAGAAAATTATGTTTTCTAACATTTTCTTGTCAGAGACATGTAATTATCCAGGAATGGTGCATTTGACTTTAAAGAACATGAAAAGATGGCTTTTAAACTTGAAATAGATTGTGCTAAGATACTACAACAAAAATGTTATTGTGTTTTGTTTAGACAACAAATTGTAATTCTAGACATCAGTCTCTAGTATGTTCTTCTGCCCACCTTCTTTTTAGAGATAAGGTCTTACTGGCCAGGAGCTAGCTGATGAAGTTAGTTTAGGTGGCCAGCAAGTCATGAGGACCCATCTGTCTGCAGCTCCTTGACATGACGATGGACTTTTCAGGGGGTTCTGCAGATTTAACCAGTCTTCCTGCTTGTGTTGGTAGTGTTTTAGTAATTGATCTATCTTCCCAGCCCCTTGTCATACATTTCTACTCAAATTCTTTACATATTTAGATTATGTAAATAATCTAGGATACTGAAAAATATCTCAGAGACCCCATATATGCTAGGGGAGACTCTAACTCTGTTTGTGACCCAGCATTTGTCCTTTCCATTCCTTCCCATGAGACCATATTGGATTTTCAGTCCTTATATTTGCCAATGTCAAACAAACTTAGAACACTGGCTTTGACTGTCTTAAATTTGAAAATGCTATGATCCATATCATTACTTTTACAAGTTGGGATATAGTCAGTTCTCTTGCATATTGTAAGCTAGAAATATCTAATTCACACATGCTTCCTCATCTCTATACTCCTTATTAAGGCAGCCCTATTTATTGAAAAGGTTTTCCCCATTAAGGTCTATTTATATCAAACCTTTCAAAATCAAAGAGTCTTTATAAGATGCTATATGTATTAACACAAATTCTCCTTTGGAAACTAACTGGTGGAATATAATATATAGTAATTTCTGTAGGTTCTATAAAATAAAACCATCGATGACTGTCTAACAATACAAACAAGCTAAATGTAACCATAGGTTAAATGTTAAACCTATTATATTCACTTGATAAGACTATTATGCAACTTTTTTAAAAGTGGGAGAAGTTGTGCTATGTGGCTTCTGAAGATAGATTATAACATGCTATACAGATCCCACGCACTTACTTTTAGGTGACATCTATACTTGGAAATTTAGTTATCACATATTGGGGGAGTCCAGGCCACAGGAAAAAGTCACATGTGATGTTTCTGCTAACAGCCTAAACAGGAATCTCAGCCAGCAAGCAGCATGGATCAGGAGTCATGCAAGTGAGCAAGCCATCAGATGATTCCAGCCTTCAGCTATTGAAATGCCCCAGTTAGTGCTGAGAGGAGCAGAGTCCAGCTGTCCCTGACAAGTCCTGCCAAAATTGCAAAATTTTAAACAAAATCAATCTTCTTGTTTTAAGCCACTAGGTTTTGGAGTGACTTGTTATAAAGCATTAGATTGACTGAAGAAGGCTATGTAAAAACGAGGAAGATAGAGCTTAGGACATCCAAAGTGAAAAACTAGGAATTGATGTGTAATAATGTCTATCCAAAAGATTCTATGCATAGTTTGGAGACAAGAAGAAAGTGTCTAAATGCTTATGAAGTTTAAATAAACGTGACAATATCTTCAGATACTTTTTTTCATCTGTTTCCAAAAATTTTTACATATACTATAGAAATAAAGCAGCTGTTATCTTTTATTGAGGTCCTTTCTTACTTACTTCTAATGTTTAAGAAATTATTAAAACAGCCATGGGCTGACTCAGTCTCTCATTATGTACCAAAACATTCCCAGAAGCTCTTGTTGATCGACCAAGCAGACAAAGAATGCAAGGCAGACATGATTGAAATGTATGCATTTATCATAAATTAAAGATCTTAATTGGAAACAGACACCCAATGCAGAAATCTTCCATCTGTTGTTGGTAATATTAACATTAAAAATGTCAGTACAGTAAACTCATTAATTGCATATTTCAGGATTGGTAAACCATTAACTTATATCTGAAAGGGCTCAGTTAGCTCATATTCTGACTACATATAATATGAGAGGGGACTAATCACACTGACAGATGACACTGGGAATTTTCCAAGAATGAAATACTATGCAAATGGGATATGTTTTCCCATACTCATTTACCTTTTCTCATGAACAAATCATTAGGGGTTCTCTTTTAAGACTGTCTAAATTTGGAACAAGGGACAAATTCATAAATATCTTGAATAAGACTTCAAAGTTCTTTACTACAAAACTCATGAACTTCCATGCCCTGACTATGAAAACAAAACTAACTAACTAACTAACTAACTAACTAACTAACTTAACTAACTAAGTCTGAACATTGATTGGAATCCTGCTAGAATTTTAAATAGGGCCTACTCAAAGCATGGTCCCTTAACATCCATATGATCAATGTCATAAGCTGGTTTGAAATGTAGAATTTCAGTTCCATACTCACTGAATTTACAGTGAGGACAAGGTTTCTGCTCATTTACTAGTTCTGTGGGTGATTAAAATATCCACTGATATTTGGGAAATACTGGTATAGCTTACTACACCAAGAAATGGACTTTCATGTTTTGACACCTTTACCCTTCTTCAGTTGTCCAAACAAGCTAGAGTAATATCCTTGGGCCATAGCCAAACAGTGATGATAAACAGAATAGTTTATTAAAAGGCAAAATTCTATAATGGTTTAATGTACTTTTATTTTCCCCTCCTTTCTTCTCATTCCCTCATACCTATCTTACTTCTATCTTGTCTTCCAGATTCATTCTTTTAATTATCTCTTGATTCTCAGGTCTTCTCTAGGTCCCTCTTATGCAAGGAAGCATTAAATTCTGTCTACATCCTGACAGAATATAACTTTTCAATTCTTTCTGTTTAAATGTCCTTCTTACTTCATTCATAACAGTAATTAATTGTTAAATAAAACTGGTTGAACATTCAGAAAAGTTTTATTTATTTAAAATTTAACGCTTTATTTGGGATTACTTTTCATATAATTGCATGTGCCAACCCTAATACTGAGTGCAACAAAAGTGGACATAAGTTAACTCATGTAACCAGAATCACAATTAACATATCACATCACCATTTTCTCTCATGCCTCTTTATAATTAATCCTCCCCTGACTCTAGGCAACCACTGATGAGTTTCTATTATAGATCAGATCTTCCTTTTCTAGAATTTTGTATAAATAGGACAGATAATGTTCAGCCTTTTGTATCTGAATTCTTTCACTTAAAACAATGTTTTGGCATTCTTTCATGATGTACCATTGTTGATAGTTCATTGCATGTATAGACCTTGGTTTATGTAGTCATTTGATGACTGAAAGCCTTTTTAGCTATCATGAGAATATTCTCATGTTCATAACATCTGGTATTTTCTGGTATGAATTACAGTATACTGAGGTTGACATCTGAATGATACCCTATATTTTCCAGTGGTGAATATTACAAAAACAATGATGGAGGGGTGGTTGGGCCATTCAAATGCAAACAAAGGAGTTGAAGGGATGAATTTGGGCCATGCAGAGATCCCTGTTTTTTACAGCAATGAATCTCATTTGTCTGCTGTGACTGAAGAAGACCACAGATACTAGACTCTTCAGCATTCCTGCTTTACTGAGAGAGACGAAGGAAGTTTCTACTTCATCCTCCCAGTGTGTTGCATCTACATTTCTCTAATGTGGTATTCAAATATTAATGCAGCCCCAGTGGAAAACATATGTAAGTCCAAATGAAATGCCAAAGGTTCCTAATGACTGTTAACAAACCTTGTTTAAGTGGGCTTGTTCATTTGTTAAAAAAAACCCCTCCTCCTTCCTGAGCTATTCAATTGTTTATTTTGTGAATGTGCATTCTTGGCCTGCAGAGTATCCTTTTTATTTGTCAAAGCTGAGTCATAAAGCTGTTGTTTGGAAAAGGCGTTAAGAACTTTAGTTCAAAATTACTCACTTTTTAAAGTGTGTACTTACATTTTTAAAAATCAAAATTGTATACTCTCAGAGAGGAGAGCTCTCAAGCACCAAGAGCTTTGGGAAGAAAGTCTATAATATTTTTATTATTTTAAAGAGAAACAGCAGAGTTTAAAGGAAATGGAGGTCCTAGGATAACATTATCAAAGAAGCATTTGGGACTCTGTGAAGTGATCAATCTGAATTCATTACTAGATTAATTGTTTTATTGATTTTCCTTTGGGAGGTCATCTCAGTTGGTGATCCTTCCAGAAAGAGTCTGTGTCAATTGCTCCAGGTCATACAGTTAGAGAGACACCCAGAAGTCATGGTAGGAGAGTGGGAATTGACAGAGAGAGGTGAGAGAAGTGGATGCAGACTACTTTGTCAAACCTGTTGTCTCTAGAGAACTATGGGGTTCACATCCACTGAGAAGCCCTTAAAGCCAGCGGAGAGTAATCCACATAGCTGTCTACTCTATTCCATCCCCATAGGGCAAGGAAGCTTTTGTTGGTTTGTCACTGGCCAGGTCTTGACACTCACAGAAAAGTATGTGCTAAAGGCCAGTAATCTGAACACCAATTGCACCTGTTACAGAGCTCGTTTTCTGTTGTGTAAGTTCTTTTCCACTTCGAAATGAGCAATGTAAAAAGAGTCACCATATAAATGTTATCACACATATTCCCAAGTGTCATCTACCACTCATACTCTACTGATCTTGTTAAGCACGTAATCATTGTTCTGCTTTGAGAGTTACATAATTCAAAATGATTCCCTTTAAGATCATAATAAAAAAAGAAAGATCCCACATGTAACTGAGCCCTTCTTTTATTTCTGCTGTAGCAAAACAATATATATATACTAAATTACTTCCTAAGTGACTAATCAGCTCTATTGAATTCTGTTTGTAAACAAAGGAATAAATCACTATTCTTTAGAACAAAAGTTCTGCATAAGATCTAGAATCTACATTAAAAAACATCTTTGAAATATGCATTCTTGTAAAATTGAGTGGAAGCAGCATAAACATATCGGGATAATAATTATTATATAATTGCATGAAGTTTAGCACAAAGCTTTCAAGATCAAGTCAGTATACAGAGACAATTTTCATCTTCAACCTGTTCTATTTTTAACCCTGATTGTTTGAACTATTTAGGAAAAGGATTTTGTGAAAGAAGTATTTATGAGAGTGAATGAGGCAGTGTGATCCAAAAATCCCAATATATTAAAATTCTCATTGTACTCCATATTTAGGGAATTTAGATGTCTGGGTAAAGGGCTGGAGAGATGGCTCAGCCATTAAAGGCTAGGCTCACAACCAAAATTATAAGATATCTGGTTAAAAGTAAAATTGTAAACAATAACAAAAATGCCCTCACATTTGATTTTGTCTTTTCATCACTCTTAATGCAAGATGTCATGGAGTCAGGAATGACTTGGGTTTTCCAACAAAGACCTTTTGCTGTAGTTATTTTACTGTAGTTCATGGCCTCTATCTCTTAAAAAATCACTTTTAGGTCTATATGAACAGTTTTTCCTCTTGATGTTTTTCACTTTTGATTTCTCACTGTTTACAAACATATGAGAGTTTATTATATCTTTTATTTAAAAGCAATCTTTTTATTTTACATACCAATCCCAGTTTCCACTCCATCTCTAAATACTGCTCCTTCCATTCCACCTCGCCTCACCCTACCCCACATCACCCCGCCTCACCCCTCTCCACTCCCCAGAGAGGATGAGGCCTCCCATGGGGAGTCAATAAAGTCTGTCACATCACATTGAGGCAGGACCAAGATACTCCCCCACTCAGCTGTATCTAGGCTGAGCAAGGTATCCTTCCATAGGGAATGGGTTCCAAAAAGCCAGTTCAAGCACTAGGGATAAATCCTGGTCCCACTGCCTGTGGCCTCAAAGACTGGACAAGCCACACAACTGTCACCCACATTCAGATGGTCTAGTTTGGTCCTATGCAGGTTCCCTAGCTGTCAGTGAAATCTCACTAGCTCAGGTCAGTTGTTTCTGTGAGTTTCTACATCATGGTCTTGACCTCTTTGCTCCTCCCTGTCTTCTACTGGACTCCAGGAGCTCAGCCCTGTGCATAGCTATGATCTTTGCATCTGCTCCTATCAGTTACTGGATGAAGGTTTTATGATTACAATTAAGGTAGTCATCAATCTGATTACAGGAGAAAGCCAGTTCAGGCACCCTCTTCACTATTGCTAAGAGTCTTAGCTGGGGTCATCCTTGTGGATTCCTGGGAATTTCCCTAGTGACCAGGTTTCTTGTGTATCCCATATGGCTCCCTCTATCAAGCTATCTCTTTCCTTTCTCTCCCATTCTATCCTCCCTCCAACTTGACCATCAGCAATAGCACTCTTAGAGATATACCCAAAGCATTCACACTCATACCACAAATATATATATATATATATATATATTTTTTTTTTGGTTAACTCAGTGTATTTATAAAATGAAAAGTTCTATCAAAATACTTTTCACTGGAAAAAATAAATAGAACAGACAATGGATCTACTCAAAGTACACATTCACTTTGGTAGACTTCAGTGTAGGACAGTTCATGACAAGCATATTTGTCCTTATTCCCCCAGAGCCGATCAGCTTCCAAGCTAATGGTTAAATCATTTTTAACTGAGATTTTATCGTGTTGATATCTGGCTCATTCCACATCATCTTCAGCCAAGCTCTGAGCACTTACAATTCTCTGACTAATGGTTGGAAGCTTGGTCAGAAGCATCTGGAACACTGGCGGCGGAAGAGTCTGCTGTAACACTTGCAGCAGCTGCTGAGGCTGTCCACACACAGCAATTGCATTTGTCAGGTGGTCTACACCCTTCTCATATTCACCTTGTGCTAGCAACTCTTCACCAAGCTGTATCTCTTCAAGAAAGAATTTTTGAACAGCTTCAGCATCTTTTAAATCAGGCAACTTGGAAAGCCCAGCTCTTTCCTTAGCAAGTTTCTGTTTCTTTCTTCGTTCTCGAAGCCTGTTCTTGAAGTTGGGGTCACTCCGCCTTTTGCGGTCAAAGTAGATGCAGTACCCGATGAAGAGGGCACCGCACACGCCCGCGGCGATGGCACTGTTCCGGCCCACCATCTTCGCTCGGCTGGGGCGTGTGCCGGGCCTCGGAGGCCCGCCAAGCAGCGGTTAGCTCCGACAGACTGGAGCACGCCGGCCGCTCCACCACAAATATATTTGCTCAACTGTGTTCACAGCAGCATTATTTGTAATAGCCAGAACCTGGAAACAACCTAGATGCCCCTAAACTGAAGAACGGATAGAAAATATGGTACATTTACACAATGGAGTAGTAGTCAGCGGTTAAAAACAATGGAATCTTGAAATATGCAGGCAAATGGATGGAACTAGAAGGAATCATCCTGAATGGGGTATCCCAGACCCAGAAAGGCAACCATTTTATGTACTTACTCATAAATGGATATTAGACATAGATATTAGCAAAGGATAACCAGTCTACAGTCTAAAACTCCAGAGAAGCTAAGTAACAAGGATGACTCTAAGAGATATATACATGGATCCCCCTGAGAAGGGAAAATAGGCATGATCTCCTTAGCAAATAGGGAATTGGGGGAGACAGGGGAGGGGTGGGGGAGGAAAACATGAGGACATGGGATGTTTATTATATCTTTAAGACATTAAAATTGTCTACTGCTCTGTAAATGGTTCCCAACAGGTCTGGAAATCTTTATGTCTCAACACAATCAAAGAACAAATATGATCATTCAAGTACATGTAGAGACATGTCACTCAGTTTGAAATATAAAGAGCAAAATAACAGTAAAATGTCACTATCTAGATTTATTTTTTAATTTTAAATACATTATTATTTTATGTGTATGGATATTTTGTCTGTACATTTGTTTGTGTATTATTTACATGCTGCTCTTGAAGAAGGTGGAAAGGGCATTGGAGTTACAGACTGTTGTGCGTCATCATGTGGGTGCTAGGAATTGAACTCTGGTCCTGTGGAAGAGTAGTCACTGTTCTTTCATCCCTACAATATAGATTTAAATTCTATTTCTATTATTATTTTGTCATAAGATCATTTCAAGAACTGATAGATGGAATTGCATGAAATCACAAAACTTCTGTACAGCAGAGGGAATAATCAGTGAAATAAGGCAGGATTGGAAAAATTTTACCAGCTCTTCATTTGACATGGGATTAATGTCCAGACTCTATAACAATAAAAAAATTGAACATTGAAAGAACAAATAATCTAACCAATGATTAGACAAATAAGCACACAGCTGTCAAAGGTTGAAAAATACAAATGGCCAACAAATATATGTAAAAAGGGTTCAATATTTTTGGCAGTCAGTGAAATGCAATTCGAATATACACTGAGATTCTGTCTCACCTGTCAGAAAGGCTACTATGAAGAAGACAACAAATGCTGACAATGCTAAGAAGGAACATTTGTGCACTGATGGTGGAAATATAAATTTGTCCAGCAGCCAGGATTATCAGATCAGCATGGAGCTTCCTCAGAAAACAAACACAAGGACTAAAGAGATGGCTCAGCATATAAAAGGGCTTATTGCTCTCCCAGAGGACCAGAGTTAGGTTCTGAGTATCCACTTCGTGCAGCTCACAGACTTTTATCAGCTGCGACTTCTGCTCAAGGGAATCTGATTCCTTTGGCCTCCACAGACACTGTACTCACATGCACATATCCATATACAGATGCACACACATACACATAATACAAAATTTAAAAAACTAAGTACCCTCGAACTAGTTCTTCCAAACAGCCTCCTAAGAAGATAAGAATGCGTTCAATTTTGGATGAACTAGTGCCATACAGTCTGTGACATTTAATAACATAGTTATTTCAACTACTTCATGTTATGAGGATTTTATTTGTTCATAAACCCAAATCTACAAAACCATCATATAGTGCTTTCTTATGTAAGGCATATCTAGAGTGGGAACAGGCTGTATTCATTCCCTTAGATCCCTGTAACTTCCTATATGTTTTACTTTCAATAGTTTGAACTTGTACTCTTTAGTGGGGCATCTACTAGGCTTCTGAATTTACTTCATCAATGTAAGGGAGAGCTAGAATGCCTAGGGTTTTGCATGCTCTTAGATATCTCCCTAGGCAAGGACTGATTACTAAAGAGAAAGAGCTGAAAGCCCAGTCACATTTGCCTCAAGGTGGGACAAACTCTGAAATGGAAAGGTTCCATGTAGCCAGGCTGAGATTGAGCCCTCACTTGAACCATTCCCCTGCTTCTAGTTCCTATCCTTCTCTTCCCAGTCTTTTGTCATTTTTTCTAGAAAGGCTTCTTCAATAAATCATTTACATACAGATCTTTGCCCCAAGTTTTAGTTCTCAAGTAATGCTAGCACTAGAAATAAAATGCAAGTAAAAAACATGAGCCATATATGTGATTTAAAATCTTCTATTGGACACAGCCAAAGATAGAAGGAGGGCTGCGGTGGTCACTTGGTAGCTAAATTACTTGCTGTGCAAAGATGAAGACCCGAGCTCAGGTCTCCAGCAACTATACGAAAAACACGGCCTGACAGCACATGCCTGTAATCTCAGGATTGGGAGGCAAAAACAGGAGGATGCCAGTTCTGACTGACCAGTCTAGCCAAATCAGCAAGCTCGAAGTTCACTGAGAAAATCTGTCTCAAAACATAAGGTAAAGAGTGATAGAGGGAAATATTTGGTATCATCCTCATTTCTGGCCTCCTCAAATACATGCACGGCACACACACACATATGAAAAGTAAAAAAAAAGTTAAATTAACTTTAATAATACATAATAAATACAATAATAAATTAATTTTAATAATATGCATAATAATTTTAAATATACTTTTAATAATTTAATTTAATCTTGTATATAAAATGTCATTCAATATAAAATAAAAATATCAATGCAATGTTTTACATTTCTTCATATTATATCTTCAAAATCAGGTATGTACGACCATGTAAGGATGGAGGAAATAGGATGTAGAGCCAAATTTCACTGCTTACTAGCTATTTGTGGTATGGACACTATTTTATACAGCATAGATTTGGAGGATTCAAATTAGGAATAAGTTACCATACTTAATTTAACTGGTGTTTTATTAATGGCCTGCTGAATATTTGAGAGCCTAGGATGTTTGTAAGATTATGTTTTATGATAAAAATCGCTCAAGAGTGTTTTCATACATTAAATTGTCATTTAGGGAAGTTGTCAGTTTCTCTTTATCCTTGGCAACAATGAGTTTCTTGGTTACTGTTCTATTGCTATGATTAGACACCATTACCAAGGCAATTTATAAAAGGAAGCATTTAATTGGGGGTTTGCTTATAGTTTCAGAGGGTGAATTCATGACCATCACCATGGAAGGCATGACAACAGGCAGGTAGGCAGGCATGGTTTAAGGGCAGTAGTTGAAAACTTGCATTCTTATCTGCAGACAGGAGGCAGACAGAGAGAGAGAGAGACAGAGAGAGAGACAGAGAGAGACAGAGAGAGACAGAGACAGAGACAGAGACAGAGAGACAGAGAGACAGAGGACACAGACATAGAGACAGACAGAGACAGAGAGAGACTGGGCATAGCATAGGAATTTGAAACTTCAAAGCCCACTTGCAGTGACTGACACATGTCCAATAAGACTGCACTTCCTAATCCTTCCTGTATTAGCCTTTGGGGGCAATTCTCATTCTCATTCAAGCCACCACACTGAGTCTTGTTAGCTTTTCTCATATTTGTAAATCTGATACTGACTGTTTAAACTTTAAATATCACTTCACCTTTAGCAAACACAGAAACAGGTTTCCCTTTCTTTTCTCCTTCTCATTAACCTTGAAGGCAGTAGATTGATAGGAACTTCCTATTGCTGCTCTTATCCGAGGTATGAAAGACTCCTGCACATACATAAATATTTAATATTACAGCACATAAAATATAATTCTACACTGTACCCTCATCCTCTATTAAATTATATTTGGTAATAATCTAAAAATAGTCTGTAGGACATTTTCATTGATTCTTACAACCCGGCATACCTGTAGAGTATGATTTTGAAAGAGAAGATTAAGGAAACTAGAGGCAGTTACAGTTTAACAAAAATTGAAGCCACAGCAAAAAGAAAATATGTTGTGTAACACGTTACAAACACCCCAATTTCATGGACTATTTGCCAATATTTATTTCAAGGTTCATATGGATATTGATTTTTTTAAAATAAGGAAGATAGCTAAATGAACTTAAAGTAGCCTATAAAACAATTTCCTGGACTCTCGGTTGTTTATGAATCATTTTGCAGTAAAAGTGAATCATTTTTCATGACTCAGGATTTATAGATTCTGAGGCCCAATGGTGGGTAGAAATGCCCTATTCCTGATATAAAATTTATCATATGCTCAAGGAAGCCCACTTTGTGTATGTCTAAATATTTAACTCTTTAACTGGGAAAAATCTATACACTGGATCTTGTTCTTTGGGGAACATTTTGTACCTATATTATCATCTAAGATCACATGGATATAGTTTTTCTGTTTGTTTTATCTTGGTTTGATTTGGTTTTGTAGCCTAAACTGGCCTAGAACAATCTAGGGATAAACTAGATTAACCTTGAACTTCCAGAGAACCCCTTGGATTATAGGCATGAGCTACCACACCTAGTCATAAATGAAGTTCTCAAAATTCTAATTCACTGATTCAAGCTGAAAAGCCATTCACTCTGCATTCCTATATTTAACAGGCATATAGGTTAAAGAGACTTGTTTAATGTGATAGGATAGCAAAACATGGGGTTTCAAATAAAGATGTTCATGCTATAGTAGTACATCCCCGCTTCCCCATTCTCATATATCTATTACAGCTCATGTCTGAAATATAGGGGACAGTATTTTTTTTCCAATTTTTAAATAGGAACAAAGAATAGGCCTTAAGTGTTCTAAAAAGAAGCCCTCCTAATGCTATTTTTCACCTAATATATTTGATTCTTCAGTTTAAGAAGAAAATAAAAGACCGAGCATTTATGAATCATCTTAATGCATTATAAACTAAAAGCTCACTTAAAATATATAACAGAAAAATATTCTCATATCTAATCTATGGCATCATGTAAATGTCTGAACTTTATCGTTTCAGTTAGCAACAGATTTTTCTTCAAGTTAAGTCTGTGTCATGAATAACTAGGATCTTGGTTCACTCAGTTTTTGCTACTAGGGAAGAGTACTGTGTTTAACCTTGGGGGTTTCTTTTTGAGCATTTATTTTATGGGGATGCTCCCAAGTGAAGACCTGTATCAGACAGTGTTATGAAAAAATAATACTAGATATTTCAAATAAGAAGACTTCAAGTTGGGAAATTTCCCCACAGAATTGATCAACATGTAAGGAAGCAAACAAGAAAAAGTGAGGTATCTCGGAGATTGTTTGCTGTATAGTGTTAGAGTTGGTGGAGGATAGAAGAGTTGGTACTGCTACAGCTCGAGAGTTTTAGACCTACAATATAAACTGTGAACAGTTCATCCCTGATCATTCATGATTTGGATATCAGGGATTGGGGAGCGAGAAACTTCGTGAAAGGACCTGGAACAACATTTATTTAAAAAAAAATAGCTGCTGCCAAAGGAAATGAACAAATTAGGAAAAAACCCTTTTCACACCCAAGCCTCTACCAGTACCTCCAGCTGTTTTCTCATGTTGGAAAGAAATTGACAAGAAAGTCTGGAACATGTCTAGAGAGAACTGAGAAAAGTGTGGAGCCACAGGTGAACAGGCAAACATATGTGGAAGCCTCTGGCTTCTAGAACGGTTTTGCAAACCCCACTGTCATTTTCTGTAGTATTTTCCATGTGATTGTTTGGGAGGCAGCATATTGGAAACTCAGCTATAAACACAATTCAGTAATAAATACAGAGTGTGGCTACTACATTAAACACTAACCCATCCTTATTATGTTTCATTTTTTAATGGCATTATAATCTAGAAAGAATAAAATAAACTGCGTTGAAAATCAGAAACTAGGCTTTAATTTCTATAATTTCCTTTAATTTTGTGTATAAAAGATGATTAGGTATTCACACTCATTTATGTGTGGTAGCCACACAATTATACCATGTATTTCCTATATTTCTTGAAGGTGAGAACTTCTTATTTTGCTGATGATCTTCACCAACATCTTTGTTTCCTGGCAAATTGGTTTCCTCCAAACTTCACAAAGACCTGCTCCAATTCAGTTTGACCTTTTTGTTCTTCAGACTGAGCTATTAAGCAGCGAACCGCTGCTGAATTGTCTCTATGGGCTGGGGAGTTTTCTCTGCTTTAACTTCCATAGTGCACATTGTTACATTTTTATTCAATATTTAATTGGAATAGCCAGAAATGAAGACATGGCAGATTTTGGTTTTTGAAAAACATGCTAACATGAGGAGGCACCTGACTGGGATAATGTGAAGACTAGGTGGGCTATTCCCTGTACCCGAACTTCATCACAGCATAGAATCCTTGGGTTTGTTTGATGTCTTTTCTTTTTTCTTTTCTTTCTTGTTTTTTGTAACATCACAGTTCAAGTTTTAATGTGCAATTGTGCTAGTGAAGAAGAAGGCAGTAGTTCTGATTTTATGACAGTCTTGGAAATCGCAGAGTATCACTTTTGATATGTCCTATTAGCCAAAGCAATAAGAAGTCTGTGTCTACCTGGTGACTGGTGAAGTCACAAGGTTACATTGTAGAAAACCATGTAAGATAGAAGGTATTGTTGCCATTGTCTTTGGAAAATAAGAAATTTGCCAAGACCTTATTCTTGCAGAGCTTAGAATTGCTGAGGCATTCATGTATTATAGCAGTCATACAGATGAATGGATTCAGTTGATAATGGAAAACAATGTGGTTATAAAGTACAAATAAAAGAATCTGGCTCAAGGTCTTAGCACAGAAATCTACCAGATTTTCAAAGAAGAGTTAGCACCAATAGTCCTTAAAATATTCCACAAAATAGAAAGAGAAGGAACATTGCGAAATTCATTATGTGAGGCCAGTCATCTTGATATCTAAACCACACAAAGACTCAGCAAAGAGAATTACAGACCAATTTTCCCTCATAAACATAGATGCAAAAATACTCAATAAAATACTTGCAAACTGAACACAGGACCACATCAAAAAATTATGTGCCATGATCAAGTGGGCTTCATCCCAGCGATGCAAGGGTGGTTCAGTGTATGAAAATGAGTAAATGTAATCAACCAAATAAATAAACTTAAAGAAAAAGTGTGATCTTCTCATTAGATGCAGAAAAGGCCTTTGACAAAAATCTAACATCCCTTCAAAATAAAAGTCTTGGAATGATTAGGGATACAAGGAATATACTTAAACATCTATTATCTATATCTCCATATCTATTCAAGATAGTGCTTAAAGTCTTAACTAGAGTAATAAGACAACTGAAAGAAATAAAGATGACACAAAGAATAAAGTATGTCTCAAACAAATTTAATTATACCAAAAGTTATGTCATGGAAAAGGCATGGTAACTAAACTACTAAAGAGAGTATCTAAGATACCATGGGGTTAGAGAAGGAAATAGGAAACAAGCAAACATAGGCCTTTGCAGGCCATGCAAAGTAGTTTATTTTTTATTCAAAGAACAATGTAGTCTGATATATATTTCTGAAATAGTTGTAATAAATAAGAAGGTCAGATTTAGCTTTACAGAACAGAAGTGTGTTTTAAGTGTGGAGAATGGACTGAAAAACTTCAAGAGACAGATGGCTTAGAAAATTTGCACTATAATCCAGCAAGATTTGACTACAGCCTAGACTATGTTGGCCACAGGATAGATGGAGAGAAGTAAAACAGTTGAGGGGATATTAGAAGGTCAAATTCATAGCACGTGAGCGTGAGGACAAATTTAAACCAGGAACTGGGTGTCAAGGATAATCTGTTTCTGATGATTTCTGAAACTACACTATGACATTCACTAGAATAATGAGTATAGTAAGAGGCCATTTGATTATAGGAGATAAAAGGTTTGATTTCTGGCATGTTGAGTTTCAGAGGCTTACGAATATGTTGATTAAGATAACTGGATGCTCACGGGAGATCTCTTGATTCAGAAATATACATGTTGTCTGTTAATAGACAATGATAGTATGCACATGACATATGCTATATCCATCATGTAGTTGAAACATTTGGGATGGAATTTTTGACTTCTTGAGATAAGAAAGAATCTTTCTTATTTGTGTTTTCCTCTTTTGCTCCAAGTGACTCCTGAAAGGTATCTAGAAACATATAGGTCATCTAGAGCTCAGTTTGACAATCTGATCAAGCTCAGACTTCTCAATTTTAATATGAAGTTCATGAAGAGCTATAGTGATAGTACTACCTGAGATGAAACTTGAGCCTTCAGCCATTTATTTCTCAACACACCCAGAGAATTACTTTTTGTTATCCTATACTAGAAAGAATAGCTTAGTTGTCTTGTCTATCTGAAGCTCCATAGAAAGAAACAGACCTTTTTTTTCAAGCAATGTTGAAATTATATTTACAAGATGAACCTAGTTTTCATGTTCCCACTTCTTCCATATTGTCTAGAATTTTCTTTTGTTGGAGATTGTATATTTTGCCTAACAGCTTTGTATCTTCATAAAACAATTCACAGACAGTTTAGTCATGACCAAGTTTTCTTCAGCCTTAGAATGTGTTCTCAGAATACATCGAAGAGTGTAACATCTTGCTAGTTCTCAGTTATTGATAACATGATTACTGATATCAAACGTATCTTTGTAGTCCTACAACGTAATGTTTTATACTTAACAAGGGCCATATTTTCATTTCATATCCTGGGTAGATCACCAGACTCCTTCATGAAAAAAAATCATGTGACCGCTTCTATCCCTGCCCATGCACAGACCTAGAAGTCAGGAATTATTTGGCTACTAATGAATCCAATTTTAGGGAAGCCAGCATAAATTTTCCAGAACAGTAATAATTTATGCCATTTTCCTTGTTTATTTTACTTTGAGCTTCAGATTGAACCCAGAGTTTTATATCTATTAGACAAGTGCACTGACACTGAGCCACATCCATACCCTAGTTAATTAACAGTTTCCTTCCTAGTGTCTTATGTCTTATCTGACATTAGATGATATCTAATAACTATGTATCACTAACTTACTGTCTGCTCAAAAATTGAATATAGTAGATTTTTCACTCTCCACATTTGAGTGGAAAATAAAATTAGGCTTCTATGATTAACAGAGAACCTTGAGACTGAAAAATTTATGAAGGAGGAAAAAGAGGGTAGGTCATGATAGGCCATGGGTGAATCGAACTTATGAGTAATTCAAATTTATGAATAAGTTGGATTTCAAAATCCGAGTCAAGATCTACAGATGAGGTAATGAGGAATTACCATAATTTTGAGGAAGTGGAAGAAGCTCGCAGAGAAAACCAACATGCTTTGTGTAATGGAAATTCATAGTGAATACTTATAGGATCTTGACACCAAACTCAATGACTGTGAAACCAAATCTCATTCCAGTGTATATTTTCTTGGACTCTGACGATATCATTCTATTGCACTTGTATGAATTCCCCCTTAAAGCAGACCTAAGGACACAGATTTACATGCAAGTGAATTACTTGGGGGATGATGCCAGCACATCCTGGCAAAGGAGTGGAGAAATGAGATAAGGAAGATAAGCAATATTTCAATGTTAGTGAGTATATTCCTGATACAGGCAACAGAGCTCATTCATGGTGGGAACCCCTGGGATATAGGGTAAAGGACAGCTTAGAGTTATCTACTCAAGGAGAAAGGAAGCTAAGATATTTACTCACCACTGCAAATTACCATTGGTGAAGAGTAGGAATGTTAACTATTTGGCATTCCCAGCCTGCCCCATGCAAGAGATGGCTGGGCTCTTGTTACATGGGGAAAACCCTCTAGAAGAAGTTCCCATGTACTTGCTGTAAGACATTATTGATGTGAATATTGAATACAAAAAGAATATGAATGGAATTTACTATGCAGATCATATTTCAGTTGTTCTGGAGGTGTCTGTTTGGGATAAAGGAAATAAGTGGGACAGATCACTTTAATAGAGACATTTGGCTTCACGATAGTGAATTCTACATTAATAGATGGTGAGAAATAATGTATTAATATGAACAATAACGGTGTTGAAATTTACTTAAGATTCATCTCTGCATGCTATGTTAATGAGTAATTTTCAGAAATCTAGCATACCATAGAATCATAAAGTTGAAAAATGTCCTTGGAAATTACCTTTATATTGTCTTATATAGTCTCTCCCTAATGTAAGTTTGCTCAACATCAATAAATGGACATTAATTTTAGGCTTTAAGTAACTAAAAATATTTCATTGGTATATTTGCTTAACAGGAGACAAACTGGCATGCTTTGGTTAGGGATGCAATTTGTGTAATTCTTAGTCAAGCTATTAAAATACATTAATATCCACAGACAATCTTGATCATTTCTGCCCCAACACAGTTTATTAAATCTCCCAACTCAGAAAATGGCACAAATGTATACATGGAAAAGATGTAAGTTAAAAAAGTAGCCATGCATCTTATTTTCTTAACTAGAATGACCCAGTCCTTATTAAGACAATTACCATTTAGGAATAGTTAACCATTTCAATTAAAATCTCTTGTTAGAAATAATTTTGCTACATGATGCAGTAGACCCACAATCATTTAACTTTGTGGCTGAAATCAATGATTAAGAGCACTAGTTTCTCTGGTAGAACTTGGGTTTGATTCGTAGTACCCACACTGTGGCTCACAATCACTGTTAGTTCAAGTTCTAGGTCATCTTACATCCTCTTCTGACTTCCTTGGGCACCAGGCATGCATGTGGTGTATATACATACATGCAGTCAGACATTCAAACACAAAAAATAAAATAAATTAGCCTTTAAAAAAGATACAAAGTTATTTTACAAACATAATGTAATATTCTAGAAGTAAATATTTATAAACCAAAGGAATTCTAGTGGATGATTAAAATCACTAAATTTTGACCAACTGTGGCTTTCTATCATGGTATCTGTATGCTGCAAAGAGAAGCTTCAAGGATAAGCCTCCTAATTGGATATTTAATACCATGGTGAGCCCTGAAATCACATATGTGCAAACAGCACTACACACACTCAGAAGACTAATGTTGTATTTATATATATTTGTGTGTGTGTGTGCATGTGTATGTGTATGTGTGTGTACATTCAACAAAATAATTGAAGAAAAAAGAGGCCATGAATTTGAGAGGGAGTAGGGGAGGAGGCCTAGGGGAAGGAAGGGGAGGAAGGAAAAGGTATGAATATATTTCCATTTTTAAAAACTGCCATAAATTCAAGCTATTGGGGCCTTCTTTCCACAGGCTTCTCTGAAAATACTTCTTTTTCTAAGTGCTAGAGCTCAAACCCAGGGTCTTTCACATCTTAGTAAAGTGATGTCCCACTGAACTACATCCCCAGTTCCTGCTTCTTCTAATCATGGTAAAAATATACGTAAGTTTTACTACTGTCACCATTTAAGGGTACAGTTCATCAGTGTTTAAGTACCATCATATTATTGTGCAACTATTATTCTGAACCTATTAAACAGTCACTTCTTATTTAATAACTCCACTCTAGTGCCTGACAACTGTCATTCTAATTCCTTCTCTAGAAATCCCAAACACATTACTCCAGGTACCTTAGAGAAGTGTAATCATACAGAATTAGTCCTGTTGTGGCTGGATGGTTTTGAAATCAGGCATCTTAACTGTATTTTCAAAAGTCAATTAAATTAATGTGGAATGTGAGGTACTGCTGCCTTTTACTAAGTTGAAGTCCTAGTGAAAAAACACATATGTCCAGTGCTTAGTTCACTGGTGGTTAGAGAACAAGAACATGCATATAACACCCTGTGGCCAAAACACATCATTTCATTGTCCTTGCAAGAAGATTCACAGAAGGCCCATCCAGGTGCTTTATATAAAAATAACAGTTCCCTCCAGCTACCTAACCTAGATTTTAGGTTATATAAAATGATTTGTTTGGAAGGAAAATGGTGAATAAACACATTGTAGGATTGGGGCGATATACTTACCCTGAATTCTTTAGGGCTACATCCACCCTTCAAAGGATTCAGGAGCAGATTCTAAATGGTATCTGAAAATCTCAAATATCTCATTTCCTTTCCAGTGTCTGGTTTGGAGAGAAATGGGAGCATCATCTCTGGTCAGTAACTAAGGAAAGGTTGGCCAGATGGCTTTTGAGAAAGGGTGTCTAGCTCTTAAAAAAGATCCAAATGAGAAATGCAAGTATTTTTTCTTCTTTAGGATATTTTCATTCCAACATGTGATGCTATCTTGTGACTATGAAAAATACCAAAATCAGCCACAAAGTTACCATGCAGAGGATGGCAGAGCAGAAAGAGAAAAACCCTGGAAATCTGAGGCTGAACTAGCCCTAAAAGTTTCCTATCTTAGTATTTCATGGAATGTGAGACTACAATAGGCCCTTGTCTAAGCTGTTGAGATGCATGCAGTTGTCTATAACTTGCAGACAATTAACAGATGAAGTTGACTCTGTGATGTCACAGAGAGATTTTTCTTGGAGGCAGATACTAAGACGGAGCTTGGTTCATGAGATGTTTCTTAGGAAGTATCTTTTAGGAGGTTGGAGAGATGGTGCAATGGTTAAGAGCATGAGCCTTTCTTCCAGGGGACCCAAGTTCAATTCCCAGCACCCACATGGTCACTCACAGCTGTCTGTAGGGTACCTGACACCCTCACGCATACATACACACAAAAAAGCCAATGCATATTTATTAAAAACAAATAAATAATTTTAAGTATCTTGTAGAAGACACAGGAAAGAAGCAGATCCAGGTAGAAGTGAAACTGTGAACTATGCAATGTGAGAGTCATCGGTCAAAAGTTGGGGCAAGAAACCAGGCTTTTATGTCTTCATATTTTTTAGTCATTAGAATGCATTTCTTTGGTGTAAACATGAACTTTAGAAGCTTCAACAAACCCCGAGAGGCCAATTGACAACTGTTTACGCTGACAGTACTCTCAGCAACTGAGAGAAGCTTTTCGTTAGAGAGAAACTGGATGGTACATCACAACATCTGTTGCACATGGTTACTAGAACCATTCAATGGCCAGATGCCTGACCTAGACCCATAAAAAGTACAGTAGCTTATAGTAGTAATTCCACTCATGTAGTTTTGCTATGTTTGCTTTTATTTAACTTCCCTTTGCTAATCGCTGAAGGCTAATAGTTGCACTGTCTATAAATACCCATGCATTATTATTAAGCTGTTATCTGTCTGTGTTTAATGTTATTGGGATGGTTTGGTGTTTACTAAACGATCAGCTGAACTTCCAAGACTTTCTGACTCTTGAAACTTGTCCATCGGCTTCTCACTCAGCTCTGATTCTTCTCTCAGTCCCCTTTCCTGTCATTTTGCTCCTTCTCAGTCTTTAGTCACAAATATGCTCTAAGTTGGTGTCAAGGATGCTACCTTGGGTTTGTGTAATTAGCATGCCCTACAGTGTTCTTACTTTCTTCCAAGCTTAACAGATTCTCAGACTACTTCGAGTATTGGCATTTAAACCAAACATCAGCTCTTTATCTTCCAGGACATCCTACATGTTTTTGGAGGACCTACCCACTTCCAATTCAATACCAACTAGAAATAGTTCTTTATCATTCTTCATAAAGCAAACTTACTTCCGACTTCCTAGTCATATTTTTATTCTATTGTGCTTCAGTTACCTTCATTCAAAATCTTGGATTTACATTTGGTTGCCAGCTGTGAAAGACAGGACAGAGTTATTGGTTTATCAGATTTGAATGATTAGTCATTTTTAAAAAACACATTGACCATGTATAATAGCATTTTCAGAGTTTGATGCTGTAGACATTAGATTTTTCATTAACTACAAATATTTACTAAGGGCTTCCTTCATAGTACCACCTGACAAGTGAATTATTTAGGAGTAGAGTCAGGCACTAAAGGCATTTTGACTACTTTGAGATGGATAATAAATGATTTTTAGGAATTACTCACAAAGCTTGAGATACTAAAGAGATCTCAAGTATCTTATAGTTATTGTAACTATTCCAAACAGATCATATTAGACTGTTTGGTACTACAAAGTTTCACAAAGGAAGTAAGGTTTGGTTTCCTCTAGACCTCAGATATCCCAAGGAATGAGTCTCCTCTCCCCACATTCATCTTAGCAAAGTTACCATTAACTAAATTTCTCAACTGAAACCTTGTACATTGGTTTTTACTGTCCATAACCTCTTACTTCGTGCATACATGAGTTAGTCCCATGACCTTCAACTGCAAACGTTTCCTGAATATACCTACTTGCCTGAGTGCCCTGACACCTATTTCAGCTGTTGGTCTTGAAAATATTTGTAAACACCTGTTTTATGTTTTTCAGTTGATTTGTTTTTTTTCTTTGTACTTATCCTTATTTTGATAGTGTTGTATTACATTGATTGATTGATTGACTGGTATGGTGGTGATGACCATTGTGTGTGTGTGTGTGTGTGTGTGTGGTGTGTATGTATGGAAGTCAGAGGACAATGTGAGAAGAGTTAGTTTTACCACAAAGGTTCAGGAATCAGACTCAGGTCATCAGGTTTGGTAAGAAGTACATTTACTCACTGAGCTATCTCACTGACCTATTTGGTATTATTCGAAACACACCTGTGTAATAACACTTAGAATACTACAATCTAAGCAGGAACTGCATCATATAAAATTCTCGTACTCAGAACCATAAGATGGGTGCATAAGTAATTTGGAATCAATGAGTAATAATTTATCTCATTCTAAGATGATTTTGTCATTTTTACATTGCACCAGTGACTTCTTTATAGTGGCCATCTTTGTAGATGCTGGGGTGTCTAATATCACAACTCCCCCTTCTCTTCTATCCCTTTTTATATCATTTGTAGCAAGTGAGGGGTCACACTGCTACCACCATATTACATTTAAGTAGCTGTAAACTCCTATGAGCCTTACTGCCTCTAAGCTTTTTTGAAGCTTTCAGAAATAGCTCATCTGAAGTGGGTTTACAGCTTCAGTGTGTGAGAGTGTTAATAAGTCTGTGTGGTAGGTAAAACCTTTTTCCTCTGCGTTTTTATGTTTTGCACACAGGGCCCTGCAATTTCAGCAGACAAAAGACAGATTAACTGAAGAAAAGGCACATTTTATTTGATGTTAATATTTTTACATGGCATAGAGATCTCATAGAAAAGGAAGTGAAAACCACAAAGAGGTAGTCAAACACACAGGCTTAAATACAATTTTAACAAAAGGCAATGAGTTTGAGGAGCAGTGACAAGACAAAGGAAAAGGACTTGAGAATCTAGCATGGTAAATTGTGAGAAGACAAATACAGAGGCCTACTAGAAGATAAAGGTTGTTTAGTAAGGTTTGTTTTGCATGTTGTTTTTAAGCTGATAAGAGCCTTGAGTTGTCCTGATGATTAACAATCCTGTGATTAAGTGTCTTCCTGCTAGGAGAGGGGAGGAAAGGAAGCTCCTTCAAATAGGGGATTTATGACCTGATTTTAGCCTAACAAAGAACAGAGAAGAGAGCTTTTCTCTATATGAACTCTTTTTAATTATATTAAACCACCAAATTGGAGTGACATATTATAATACCCCTTATTCTTCTCTTCAGGGACAGTAGAGACCTGGAAGCTGTAGGATAAACGGTCCTTCCCTCCATTCTAGGAGGTATGGTATAGGGGTTTCAGGGAAACTAGTGGCTCTCAACTTCTTCCTTTCCTCACTGAAGTTACTAAGCTCACATCCTACACAAATTATTGCTTGACCTCCCACCTCTCTCTCCCTCCCTTCTGTTTTTCCTTCTTTCTTTCTTTAGTTCTTCTTAAGACAGGGTCTCATATGATCCCAGCTAGTCTCGGAACTCCTTATTTAGGCAAAGCTAGTTTTGAACTGCTGAACCTCCTGCATCCACTTCACAACTCTTGGGATTACAGGCATGTGGCACCATACAGAGAGTTAACTACCTTAAAAGCAATAATTTCATAGGTTCCATTTTCTAGGGCATCCCACTTTAAAATAGTCTTCCTGCTTTTGTTTCTTTACAGTCCCAAATAGCTACAATAAAGAGTAGTAAATTATCTTAAGCTGTTGCTTTCACATACCTTCTTTTTCTATACTTCTTAGAAATCTCTTCCTATGGTCTTAATGTATCTCTCACTACCCAAAAGTCACTGGTGTGATAGCATTAAGTAGAACTTTCAGAAAAATCAATTGACCATGGGTTCAGAGCTATCATAAATGACATTTAAAAAAGTTTAAGGGTATTGTTTGCTTCTTCTACCATGTGAGAACACAATAAGAAACACTATCTTGAATCACAGATGGGGCCCTCACCAGATGCTAAAGCTCTTGGCACTTTGGTCTTTGCCATCTCAGACTCAGACTCCACAATTATGAATAATGCTTTGTGCTGCTTATAAATTACTCTATGTTTCTGTTATAGCAACACAAATGAAACAAAGATGTTCTCCAATTGCTGGGATTCTAAGATATAGTTAATAAAAATAGAGAATACCCACTGAAATATAAACTCCAAATACTTTGTTAGCATAAAAATGCCTCCTGTAATATTTGGAATATGTTTATATTATCTTTTCTTTACATGGAATTTGATTTTTTTCTTATTTATACAATTTTTATTTTAATTAGAAACAAGCTTGTTTTACATGTTGATTCCAGTTCTCTCTCCCTCCTCTCCTCCCTTGCCCCCACTGCCCCATATCCCTATCACCTTTCTGCTCCCCAGGGAGGGTGAGGTCTTCAATGGGGGCATCTTGAAAGTCTGTCACATCATTTGGAGTAGGGCCTAGGCCCTCCCCCATGTGTCTAGGCTGACAGAGTATCCCTCTATATAGAATGGGCTCCCAAAGTCCATTTGTACACTAGGGATAAATACTGATCCACTACCAGAGGCTCCATAGACTGCCCAGGCCTCCTAACTGACACCCACGTTCAGGGGTTCTGGAAGAGTCCTATACTGGGTTTCAGGTTATCAGTCTGGGGTCCATGAGCTCCCCCTTGTTCAGTATTTTTCCCCAACTCAATCTTCCTGCTCCCTCATTTACTAGTCTCCCCTCCTCTTCTCCCCTTCTCTTTCTCCTAATCCCCTCTACCCTCCCCCCATGTTCCCAATTTGCTCAGGATATCTTGTCCCTTTTCCCTTCTCTGGGGACCATGCATGCTTCTCTTAGGGTCCTCCTTGCTTCCTAGCCTCTCTAGAGGTGTGGATTGTAGGCTGGTAATCCTTTGTTGTATCATATCCATATATGAGAGAGTACATACCATGTTGTTCCTTTTGTGACTAGGCTAGCTCCCTCAGGATGGTTTCTTCTAGTTCCAGTGAATTTCAAGATTCCATTGTGTTTTTTTTCTGGTGAGTAGTACTCCAGTGTGTAAATGTCTTTATCCATTCTTCAGTTGAGGAGCATCTAGGTTGCTTCCAGGTTCTGGCTATTAAAAATAATGCTGCTATGAACATAGTTGAGCAGATGTCCTTGTTGTATGAATGAGGTCTTTGATCCATTTGGACTTAAGTTTGTGCATGGCGATAGATATGGACCTATCTGCAGTCTTCTATACACCACCATCTAGTTATACCAGTGCCATTTGTTGAAGATGATTTCTTTTTTTCCGTTATATAATTTTAGCTTCATTGTCAAAAATCATGTGCTTGTAGGTGTTTGGTTTATATCACGGTTTTCAATTCATATCACGGTTTTCAATTCAATTCCATTGGTCTACCTTTGTATTTTTGTGCCAATGCCAAGCTGTTTTCAGGACTATAGTTCTATAATACAGCTTGAAGTCAGGGATGGTGATGCCCCTGGAAGTTCCTTTATTGTACAGGGTTGTTTTGGCTAACCTGGGTCTTTTGTTTTTCCATATAAAGTTGAGTATTAATTTTTTAAGGTCTGTGAAGAATTGTGTTAGGATTTTGATGAGGATTGCATTGAATCTGTATAGCTTTTGACAAGATTGCTATTTTTACTGTGTTGACCCTACCTATTCAAGAGCATGGAAGATCTTTCCATTTTCTGGTATCTTCTTTAATTTCTTTCTTTAAAGACTCAAAGTTCTTGTTACATGTCTTTCACTTGTTTGATTAGTGTTACCCCAAGGTATTTTATGTTGTTAGTGGCTATTGTAAAGGGTGATGTTTCTTTGATTTCTTTCTCAGTTCATTTATCTTCTGTATATAGTAGGTCTACTGATGTTTTTGAGTTAATTTTGTATCCTACCACTTTGCTGAAGGTGTTTACAGTAGGAGTTCCCCGGTAGAGCTTTCAGGTCACTTATGCAGACTATCATATCATCTGCAAATAGTGAAAGTTTGACTTCTTCCTTTCCAATTTGTATCCCCTTGATCTGCTTTTGTTGTCATATTGCTCTAGCTAGAACTTCAAGGACAGTATTGAAAAAATATGGGAAGAGGGGACAGCCTCGTCTTTTTCCTGATTTTAGAGGAATCACATAGAGTTTCTGTCCATTTAGTTTGATGCTGGCTGTTGGTTTGCTGTATATAGCTTTTTTATGTTTGGGTATGTTTCTGTTATTCCTGATCTCTCCAAGTCCTTTATCATGAAGGGATGTTGGATTTTCTCAAAGATTTTTTTCAGCATCAAATGAGATGATCATGTGGCTTTTCTTTTTTCAGTTTGTTTATATGATAGATTACATTGATAGATTTTCATGTGTTGAACCATTCCTGAATCCCTGGGATGAAGCCTACGTGATCATGGTGGATTATTTCTCTGATGTGTTCTTGGATTCAATTTGCCAGTATTTTATTGAGTATTTTTGTATCCATGTTCAAGAGGGATATTGGTCTGTAGTTCTCTTTCTTAGTTATACCTTTGTGTGACTTGGGTACCAAGGTAATTGTAGCCTCATAAAAAAAGTTTGGCAATGAACCTCCTGCTTCTACTGTGGGGAATAATTTGAGGACTATTGGTATTAGCTGTTCTTTGAATTTCTGGTAGAATTCTTCACTGAATCCATCTGGCCCTGAGCTTTTTTGGTTAGGAGACTTCTGGCGACTGCTTCTCTTTTATTAGGGGTTATAGGTCTATTTAAATTGCTTATCTGTTCTTGATTTAATTTTGGTAAGTGATAGCTATCCAGAAAATTGTCCGTTTCCTTTAAATTTTTGAATTTTGTGGAGTACATGTTTTCAAATTATATCCTGAAGATTCTCTGGATTTCCTCAGTGTCCATTTTTATGTCCCTCTTTTCATTCCTGATTTTGTTAATTTGCCTGTTCTGTCTCTTCCTTTTGGTTAATTTGGATAAAGGTTTGTCTATCTTGTTGATTTTCTGGAAGAATCGACTCTTTGTTACATTGATTCTTTGTATTGTTTTCTTTGTTTGTACTTTGTTGATTTCAGCCTTCAATTTTATTATTTCCTGGCATCTACTACCCCAGGATGAGTTTTCTTTTTGTTCTAGAACTTTCAGTTGTGCTGTTAGTTCTCTAGTTTGACTATTCTCCTGTTTCTTCATGTGGGCACTTAGTGCTATGAACTTTCCTCTTAGTACTGCTTTCCAAGTATCCCATAAGTTTGGATGTCTTCATTCTCATTGAATTCTAATTTCTTTCTTATTTCTTCCTTGACCCATGAATGGTGCAGTTGTGCATTGTTCAATTTCCATAAGTTTATAAGGTTTCTGCAATTTGTGTTGTTGTTGAATTCTAACTTTAGAGTGTGATTGCCTGATGAAATATAGGGGGTTATTCCAATTTTTTTTGTACTCGTTGAGGTTTGCTATGTTGCCAAGTATGCGGTCGATTTTAGAGAAGGTTCCATATGGTGCTGAGAAGAAGGTATATTCTTTTGTGTTTTGATGGAATGATCTATGGATGTCTGTTAAATGGAATTTGAATTTAACTAGTAATCCTACCATATTTAGCAACCCTGGGAACTACCCTTTTATCCTTAAAAATGCATCAAAATTCACATCTCATTATTTCCAATGATTTTTATAATATAACTTGTAGCACTTCTTTGAATGGAAGCTATTTCTTAAACTAGAATTTGAGAACAAGAAGGACTTAAGAATCATCATTATTATCATCACCATTACTACAAGTGCTTTAGTCTTTTGTTGTACTTCAAGTTTTCCAAACGTTTGCCTATGTATTTCCTTACTAGTTTCAGCATCCCTACAATATACCTTGTATGACAATTTTGCTTTAGTATCTCCAGGTGATATAACAATTAAATAAGTTTTGTAAAATCTGAGACTCTTAAAAGACATGGAGTTCCCTGAGTCAATGTATAGTTCCAGGAGAAGGGTACTTAAACCCAGGATATCAATCTATAATCAAGTGCTATTTCACAATATTATGGGACTGGATTTCATATAGAGTGATGCTATAAGGAGTCAAGTGAGGAAGGTGGGAGGCATTCCTAATTTTTTACTATTTACATAATATCCAGCAAGTCATTTACTCTGAGTCAGACTTCATTCCTTATCCTTAGTGAAACTCTCAAAGTACAAACTCTCTATTTTTCTTTTTAGTTCTTTATGCTATATAATTTTCTTAGGCTCTTGACGATAAGTCAGAGCTGAGGATGAAATAGGGCCCACTGAGAACTTGTCAAATACAGTGTCAGTTCTGTCTGTTTTCATATAGTCTTTCTATTATATCTGATACTTGCCCAGCCTTCATAAGGAGTTAAAGTATTCTTTGTTCTGATGAATAAAATGTTTTCTGAAATTAAACTAAAAACTGGAAAAATTGAGTGTTTCATACTGGAATAGAAACTATATTAAATTTAGTTGTTGTTAGTTCTTGATAATTTTGCTTTCCTTGACCCTTTACTCAGGGAGAGTATTGATTCTTTATCCAGTGTTAAGCAAAGAATAATTATCTGAAAATCAAATATTCATTAGGCTATGATTATTAAATATTGATTTTATTTTTCAATAAATTAATACTTTTTGTAGGCCAATGAATAAAACATGCTTTTCTTTTCTTATGTTAAATGAGCCGATGACTTAGAACAATTTTCAAATTCTGTAGTAGCAAAGCAAAGCAAACCTTACACGTTTGTTGCCACCATGAATTTGAACTTCATCACAAACTTTCTTAAGTCTTCATTCTTTAATGTTTGAAGGTTGATAATAGAGGTTCTGAAATATGGATCCAGACATTTATGCGTTCGATTGTAATCTTGAGCTGGTCACTATGAGAAAGCTTCTCTATCTCCAGGAGCTTTAGGGTTTTCCTTGCTCATGAGACTTGTTTTGAAGATAAGATGAAATGCCATAAGCAGTCAGGGTGAGGAGACAGCCTGTGTTCACTGTCCACAATATTCCATACTGAAGTGTACTTATTCATTGGCATTGGTGACCATTTTTTTCTCAGTCATTTAGTTTGCCTATTACTGAAGAGGCAAGTGGCAAGGCTTTCCCTTTTATCACTATTTACTTGGCATTGAGTATCCCCTACCTCTGTACATGGGAAAGCACAACAGCACACCTACTGCTCTATTCTTACAACCAGGTTTTACATGTCTTAAATACTGTGTCGTCCAAAAGTGTCATTCAAAGAAAGGAGTGTTGCTGCTTTCATAGTCTGTCAGTTCCCTGCCATATGCTGTTCTCAGAGCACCTTTGGAAGCAGGCAACACTGCTAAGCTGCCTCTTTGAGGGATTCCTATGTCAGTCATGACAAACATATGAAGGTTGATGCCTTTCTTCAGTCATCATTCATTTCCTCCCCAGTGCATTACACTTCCCCTCCCTCTTCCCCTAGAGGGAATATCGAGATATCCATCCCACACAATTGCCAGGAACAAAAATTACACAAATTATATTCTTGTCTCTTCAGAATGTATTTTCAGTTTCACTTAAGACTGAGAGTTTCATACCACACAAACCCCTATAGAGCCACCCTTTGGTAACTTTCTGCTCACAATAATGATTTAATTCCTGAATATGCCAGTCAGAATCACTTCTGAAAAAGACAGCTAATCACTGTCATGAGCTAAATGTCTCATCTTCTCTGTGGATGATACATTGGGTGATATCCAAATCTTAGGTTTTCTAATACACAATTCCAAAATCAACAGGATTCCTTAACTTTCTAAAGCTACAGTGTCATACTTTGTGCTGGAATCTGTTTCATAATGTCTTTACCAAGACATCATTCATTTTGTGAGTATCTTACTCACTCTCATGTTATCCATAAAAGACATTTGACTAATATCATGATTGTTATTTAGTAAATGGATTAAACAAGCAGATTTCCCAAAGGCAACTTGCTCTTGCACCAAGCCACTTGGCAATTTTAAGAAAAGAAAAAAAAATGTTTTATCTGCCCATCCTGGATTCATGGCTGAAGTGTCTAGAACAAAAGACAGATTAACAATAGAAAAACCTAAAAATTTATGAATATGAGCTTCTGTGACTTGGGAAACTTTATCAAGAAGTTAAGACTCAAAGAAAAATAAATTATAGTGGCTTTTCTAGTGGGTTTGATGCTGTGGATGTGTACACCAGGATAAGAGCAGTATGATTGATAGACTGGGAAAAATAAGGAAGACGTCTTGCTCCCATTTTTCCTCCATGATTTTCCATCAATAAAGACACTATTTTACTCTGGGTATAAGGAGACCACATCTCACAAGAATTTCTTTTGCCTTGTTTAAGGGAAAGCCACAGAAACTACCCCAGCTATTACAACCCACTTCAGAGGAAAACAAGCACTATCAGTGGAAGCATTGGTTGTTTTTTCCAATTATTTCCATTTAAACTATTCTATATAATGAGGTGAAACATACTTATGGTGACACGCTCTCTGTTCTATCACAATGTTAATCATTCCAGGATATTATTCTAAAATACTGGAGGTCCTATTACCCAGAGTTCTCTTTGCATGAGCAAAGGAGGGGGACACGTGAATCACAAAGAATGCCATGAGAAAAAAAAGAAAAAAAAATCTGAGGAATATCTTCACTTGTTTTAAAGAACACTGTAGGAAATAAAAAAAATACAAATTGAAACTAATCTCTGTTCAGGTTACTAAGTAGTTATACCTAATAGGGAAAAAAGCAGCTTTGAATTCTCTAGGTACTTAATAAATGAGAAAAGGTGAATAATTCTCTCTTTGAAAGTCAGTCCTGTTACCTTTGATTGAGAAAATGATCTTTTTGGAAGGAAGTGAAATAATATATTTTTATTCAGCCAAGGGCCATCACACATCAAAGATCATCTTGTCTAAAACTAATTTACTTTTTGAGAGGAAGCAAGCATCAGTGTGGTCCAGATAGCTTTATTTTTTGTTTCCTTTTTGTGATGATTTGGCCTTGCAAGCCTCTGAATAATCAGTTTCTACCAGAACATTTCTGAATCTATATCTGAGACAACATAATGATGTCAAATGATTTGCTTTTTATTAACCATTCTTCAGTTGGATGGTCAATTCACATATGTAAATGTCAGATAAAAAGGCACAAAAGTTGTGGTCAGAATGGCATCATAGAATCTCAGAACATAAAATAAGTAAAGAAATGTCATTAGGACTTAAAACTGGCAGGTTAGCAGAATAAACAAGAGACAGACAGGGGTACAACCCATTCTCTATACTTGTTCCTTCTTGCCTCCCTCTTATCAAGATAATGATCAGCTCCAGGAGACATTCAGGATTCCTTTGGAACATAATTTGAAAATTAATGACATAATGTAAAACAGATGGACTGAAGCAATTGATGAAGTCTTGTGCTAATCCTGGCTCCAAAATATTGGCTGTATGAGTCAGTGCAAATTACTAGGGACTCTCTGAGCCCTTTCAGCATTTGACTTGAGATAGTGTTAGAGTTGAAGTGAGATAATGTCTATAATGAGTCATGTAGACATGCCTGGCATAAAATAGTTGTGCAGTAAATGACAACTATTATTATTATTGAGAGAAACATTTGGGGTTTATGTGTTTCTGTGAAGTTTCTATGTGCTGGAAATTTGTAGAGAATCACACTACTGAAATCTATGGCTTATTTTGAATGTGGTAATGTCCACAAAGAAAAACTATATCCTGTTAAGAGAAGTTTTTTCTTTTGAGAGGAGCCCTCCCGCCAGCCTGGTTCTAGAGCCGCATCAGTCCCAAATAAATACACAGGAGGCTATATTAATTATGAAGCTATTGGCCTTGCTTGTTTCTTACTGGCTAGCTCTGACTTAAGTAATTACCCCATAATTGTTAATTAAGTATTTCTCTTACCGGAGAATAGTTCCGGGCTTCCTACCCCATGGCGGTTACATCTCGAACTCTCCTGTGTTTCTCCTTCCCAGAATCCTCCTGGACTCCTAGCCCCACCTATCTAGATTCCTATTGGCCAGACAGTGCTTTATTGACATATACACAGGACTTCCCCAACAATATCCATTATAAATTCTTCATGTGCTTCAAGATCCTTGTTTGTTTATTTGTTTGTTTATGCTGGGGATCAAACCCAATACCTCATATATACTAAGAAAGCAGCCAACCTAGTTGCATCTGTAGATACAGGGTCCAAATTTTAACAAACTAAACCTAACTTTTTCTTCTTTTAATTCCGAAAGCTACATAAAACTACAATAAACAACACTGCAATTTGGGGGAAAGTGTGGCTGAAAATAACAAGACACTTTTACTACCAGGAGATACTTTTTGTCCCTGCTAAGTGCCTAGGTCCACGTTCCTTTGAGCTAAATCAGCAAGCCAAAGACTTCAACACTAGGAAGGAACCTATAAATCAATTAATTCAAACTTTCTAGTTTTACTGCCCAGCAAACAGTGGGAGCTGGTAAGTGGGTGGGAGAAGGAAGACATAGAGCTGGTTTTTGAAATATAAACACTTCTGGTAAGGTAAGACTGGCCTACTAACTCACTAACCCCTTCTTCTAAACTCTATTAGTGTTTCATTGTAGGGTAAGGAAGGACTATCTGTTACATAGTAAAGCACTATGGCATTTAGATGGCTATGCTCAGTCTTGGCCCTTCAGGTCAAAGGAGTCAAAAATGAAAACGGGTTCCTGGAGCGGGGGAGAAAGCCTGTAAAGAGATTGCTATTATTGTTGTTCCCTGCCAATTAAGATGAATATGGTGAGAACCTCATCAAACTTGAAGGAGCCTCCTGCCTTCATATACGTTTCCTTCCTGAATCCTTCAAATCAGCCACACTAGTGTATTAGGGACAGAAAATGGAAGGACTTGAGCTCATCAAAGCTATGTCTCTCAAGAGTGAAAGAATTTTGGAGTTGGTAATAAAAGAATAAGGGTTCACAAGTTGTAAGTTAAGGAAATTCTGCAAGTTTAGGATATTGCTATCAAAATGCAAAATTCTGGGTTTTAATACTTCATGTTTTTCCTGTATGTTGACTCCCCAAACAGAGCAAGAGTGATATTGGCTAGGGGCATGAGACAGATAGGCTAATTTTCTGTAAGTATGTGGCTGTACAATTTAAGATTTGAGCAAATTGTTAACGGAGAAAGCATTTACTCATCCTTAAAATACCTATGTGAATTTCAATCAAGACTGAAAAAGAATCTTCATAGTTGAGAAGACTCTAAGAAAATTGGAAGCTCAGTGAAGAGGAAAACCAGTCTTCTGAGTCTGGATGCTGAGCTACAGTAATAGAAAGCTTTTCCAGAATGTACCAGGATTTGAGTTTGATTCTAGCGCCAAAAGACAATAAAACAAAATCCCTTCCAGTGGTATCCAACTAAAAAAAACACCCTGAGATGATAGAAACATTGTATCTAAGTATTCTCTACTGTCCAATTCGATAGTCGCATGTGGCTGTTGAAAACTTGAACTAAAAGAAGCAATATTGAAAAAATGAACTTTTAACTTGAAGTTTAGGTAACTTAAATGTTAAGGTATGAATATATAGATAGCAGTTACTGAGCTTTCTCATCTTGTTCCATCAGTGAGTCACTAACCCCCCAAGGCAATGTGATAATTTCACTAATGTCATTTTTTGCTAGGTTGAAAAGTTATTTCCAGGAAGCCTAAATTGCCCACAAGAACTTTGTTCATGTTACAAACAGGTGATATTGCACATATCACATAAAGGTCATGCTCAAAATTAGTAAGAAGTTTATGTGCAAGATATTAGCCTCATTAGACCCTGGCTGGATTCCTCTGTAGTCTATACTAAGTGAACCCAAGAGCTTTTACCAGCTCTGAAAGGATGTGATTTGAAATGGCTACTATGATACTACAAAGATGATGAAGTATATGTTTGCAAAAATAAAACTGTGAGGGCTGGGGAGATGACTCAGTAGCTAAAGTGCTTGCCATGCAAGCAGAAAGACAGGAGCTCAGATTCCAGCACCCACGTGAAAAACCTCAGCGTGGCTACCTCCTTCAGTGTGGAGGAGCAAAGACTAGATGGGGCCCTACAACTTGCTGCCTGACCAACCTAGCTGCTGCAGGAAGGCTAAGCTGAGCAAAGAGAACATTTCAAAAAATAAGGTGGGAAGAAATTAAGGAAGACATCTGGCATCAATCTGTGGCATCCTTAAAAATATACAGCTGTGAGCAGCAGCACACATATGTGCATGCAAATGAACACATGCATGCATATGGCATGCATCAATAAAAACTGAAAAACCTTTTAGAGGAAACTGGTATTTCTAATAAGGGTATTGCAAACTTAGTAACACACATGACTTTAATAAAATTGTCAAATTGTAATATGTTCTTATATATAATAACAAGTTATAAAGTATAACCTTAAAACATAATAGTAACCTCCCATATATCTTAAAGGTCTCTCAGTTTGAGACAAAATCTCCGAGGACAATTTCCTTAGGCTACTAACTATTCTCATCCTCTATTATGCAAAATAATCCATAAGTTTAACTTATAGTTTATATAATACTGAGTATGTAATATACTGAATATGTAATACTGAATGTGCAATATGTATATGTAAATACTGGAAACGCACTGACTTATTTTGTTTACATGTCCCACAATGAATTTTTAAAATCCCATTCCAAAACAAGAATTGACAATAAGAGAAATTCATTTCAGAAAAACTTTGCTTCCAACTCTGCTCTGGGAATAGACATACTGCTGTTCTGTTATAAACGTATAGCTACTAAGTCAGAAAGATAGCTCAGTGTGTAAAAGCCCTATTTATAAAGGACTGAAGACCCAAGTTCAATTTCAAAAATACCCTGATTCAGTGGTGCAGATCTATATTCCCAGTATTCCTACGAGAAGATGGGAAGTGGAGACAGAAGTGGGTCCAGAAACTCATGGGCCTGTTGGCCTAGAGTACAGAGTGCAGCAGAAACAAGAGAGACTCTATCTCAACATATGGAAGGCAAGAAAAGACTCTTGAAAACTGTCCTCTTATGTCTGTCTACACATGCTGAGGCCGAAAGAAAGACAAATGCAATGGCAGTTACATAGGGATCATATAGAGTTCTCTTTCCTTTACCTGAAACAAAAAAGCAATTGGGAGAATGTGTGGTGACAACTGTCACAGTCTACAGGGACTCTACTGCAGACAGAATTCCTTGAATGTTCTGGACTGGTAAGTCCCTCCCACAGGCTTTCACACTTCAGTAACCCTGGCTAAGAATAGATTGGTGTGTTCATGTTCTGACTTCTCCCTTTTCAATTACTAGTTCTTTGGACTAATCTTAGACAATGTCATGAAATAGAAACCTTCCACCAGTAACCTGTATCTTTTCTCCCAGAAGGCCTTCTCCTAGAAGACATAACTTTAAATTCAGATATTGCTTTTTACTGTCAGCCTTTCTTGAAACCAATTTATCTACAATTAAAACTGCACTTTTTAGATTATATGGAAGTCATTTTCAGAACCGAGGACTAAGATTTCTAGTCTGGTAAATCAGAATTTGAATTTACTGGCATATACATTTTACAAGTTACTTAACTTTGTGTATTGAAGTTTCCCATTTTCATTGAAAATGGATAGTTAAATTAGCCTCATATATGGTGACATCCATGGAAATGTTAATGTTTGGCAATTTTGTGAGCTAGCTTTTAAACCTAGCCACTATTACAAAATACAATTATAAAAATTACACTGAAATAAATCATATTAAAATTAAAATAATAAATGACTAATACTTTAATCACTCTTGAGTTATTTTACTGTAATCTGTGCTTTGGGATTATTTATGTCTATGGTAGCTGGTACAGTGAAAATACTACATAATAGCAGGCTATTGTACATCTCTTCCTAGTTAGTAGCTGGACTTTGACTAAGGTCAAATTTACCCCATAGAGATCAGAAAACACAACAAATTAGGGCATTGTGCCTTCTAGAATAGTTGTTTCTAAAGAATTTCAGAGCATGTCACTGCTTGTGTCTATGGCATAAAAATCAATTGAGATAGTGTGTAAAATGTGTTAAATGTGTGATTCATAATATGCATTTAATAAATAGTAATTATTCTTGGTGGTATTATTATCATCTGATGGAACAGGGAATGTGTTCATTATTGTCTATTTCAATGCAGTTAAATGTTTCTTAGAGTATATGAAAATTCAGTAGTATTGCGTATTTCTATTTGTTTAACTTGAATTATGGTTTAACACACTCATTTGTTTCAGAAGGAAAAAAGAGAGTTTAAACTATTGGCATAAGTAGTAAAATTAATAATAAAGCATGTTAATTATGTAATGGATAAAGTTTCCTGCACCTTTCTTGTATGATTCAGTTTTGGAGGATTTCACTGTGTTATTGTTTCCTTTCTTTTTAAAGTGGGCATTACTTTTTATTAGCATACATTACTTGTATGAAGTAAAGTATTTCATTACAACACGCTACTAATATACTTTATGTTGCCTCAGTTTCTTTTTCTTATTCCCCTACCTTCTTCCATCCCTCTTTGACACTCCACTTGCCTACAATTCTAGTTTTAAGTAAAAAAATCAAATATTGGCAATATCATGTTTTGACCTACTATCATATTTAACCTAACAAATCTGATATTCAACCTAATATGATCTTTACTTTTTATTTCACATTCTTCATTTATTTGCTTTGATTCACATTGGAATATTTTTTATTTTCTTTAATTCTATTTTTCTTTTATTGAAAATAGAACTTTTTCATGATACTGTAGTACAAACATAGTTAAGATAAATTCAATTATATGTGACTTAAATGAAGGTATGTAAAATTATTTGCCCATAATAGTTTCATGCTTTCTATGCTAAAGAATAATACAATGTTGCTACCATACTTGAAAAAATTACAAAACAAACTAATTATCTCCAAGCTTTGAGATAAAGAAGGACAGAATAAGTACTTGACATGTTTGTGTAGAATTTGTGCCATTTTCTGGTTCAGATTTAAGACCAAAGAATGGCTAAATTATATGTATTACCGTAAGCTTTAAAAAACACTCACTACATAAGCATTAGCTTAGAAAACCCTTAATTGCTTTTAAAAATGGTCAAGCCAAAACAGAAGAGAAAACATGGTTTTGTGCCCAATGTACAATTACACAATTACAGAATTTATATGCTTGCAGTTGGATTTACAAAAACTCCTTAATGTACTAAAGTATGGTCTAATTGCTCACTAGTAAAATGGGGGGAAACACTCTCTAATTAGATAAATACCTTTTATAGCAATCTTAGTAAACACACTCTATTTGCCAAGGGGTAGTAAAGAGTTGGGAATGTGTGATCAATGCCTATTTTTACCCTGTTGTTCCTGATGGGGCAGGGTCAGTTTGGAATGCAGGATTCTTGCCCAGAGCTGCTCAGCATTCCAAACTAAGAGCTCTAATCAGCTTCTCCTTTAGTCAACAGTATTCAAGAGATGAAAGGAGTCAATGGTTTCAATTTTTCCCCAGCTAATTGAAGTCAAAATAGTAATTGACTCTTATTTGCTTTTCCAACACATCCTCTGGGAATAACCTCAGGGTCAAAGTAGTTCTCAGAGTCCTTAAATCTTTCTCCCAAACAGAACCTGTTTTTATTAGTTGAAGTTGAAGATCTTATAAGGCCTCTTGTTCTAAAAGAGCTGTCTTCTCTTTAGCAAACTGAGCTGCAGACGCTAGAAACTGTTGCTTTGGTCTGAGTTCTAGTTTTGAGTCTGACTAATCTATTACAAAATCTTGAATGTATCATAAACGTTCTGAGTAGCTCCATGTTACCACCTGTAAATTAAGATGTTGGGTTCAATGTGTTCTTTTAACTTCTCATAGTTCTTTATTAGCTATATAGCAGAATTCTCTAAATCATGCTGGAGGAGGTATCCTGTTACTAGTTCTACAGAGAAGCCTTTCTGATGCCCCAGAAGAAGGTTAAGCTCCTGCTTTCTCATCTTGGATATATTCTTGGCTGTATATTGAATGTCTTTCTTATTATGAACCTTTAGAAGAGAGACTGTAATTGACCCATATCTGTTTGTTAGGTAAAAAACTACATTTCTGTTTATAGAAGGAAGAAATGGGGCTGACATTGGCCAAATTCAAAATGAGTCAAGTATGGCAAAGCATGAGACCAAAAGGTATAACAACTGGGCTGGGAGATGGTTCAGTGTATAAAGCCTGAGGATATGAGTTCTGATTCCCAGAGCCATGTAAAACTAAGTGTGATAGTGCTCATTCCTCATCCTGGTGCTCACAGGGCAATATGGGAGTCAGAATTCCAGAAGCTTATGAGCCCTTGGGCGAGGTGTGTATAGCAGCAAACTAGAGACCCTGTCTCAAACAAGATGAAAGGCAAGGACGAACACTTGAGGTTGTTCCTGACTTCAACTGCATTCATTGTCACCCATGTTCCCATACTCATACACAGGAACATACACATAACTTATCAGCAAGAAGAGGGAAATAGAGGAGCCAGAGGGAGAAGAGAAGAGTGGAAAAGGGAAGAGAAGGGAAGGGAGGGAAGAGGAGGAATAGGATACACATAAAACTACACTGGATTCATGACTCAACACTGACTAAAATTCCATAACTCCAACTCCAGAGCACCAGGCATCCTCTTCTGGACTCCACAGGCAACCACAAACACATGTCTCTACATACATGCTGACACACTCAACATTCACTGGGTTTGAGAGCAAAAAAAGACTAGCTTGGGCCCACTGGGTTATGCTTAACAGAGAAATGAAGTATATGGTAGGCAAGAGAGGTGAGTTACTGTAAATCAAAGGAATGTAGAAGTCAATGACTAACAAGCTAATGATAAAAATAAAGGGTTATTATGAGAAACCGAAATGATTAAAGTTGGAGTGAGTCTTATGTTTCTGCTATTATCATCATCTCTAGAGCGAAATAATAGAAGTAAATTTGGAGGGTAAGGCTTTCTAATGAACTAGTTTTTAGGGTTTGGATCCTTTTCTTCTTCATATTTTCTGTGATATCTGTGTGTTTTGGTAGCAGCCTTAGTGAATTTGTCACATCTGCAGCTTAGTTTCAACTCTTGGGTAAAACACAGTTCCTACTTGTTTGAATCTGATTTACTTAAATAAGTGAGTTATCCTACTTCTTATTTAATATGAGAAATATAGAGTTTCTAAACAACAATAATGACAAGCCCTAAACAAAAGGCAGAGAGAAACAAAAGCTATAATTACTTATAAAAAATCATGCATGTTAACTGTAAAAAATTTGAACAATAAAATAAGATTATAACCATAGCTAACCACTGTGCTTTTACTGAACATTTTTGTATAGTTAGGATTGTATTAGATTTGAAAAAAATTTTATGCTAAAATTTTTACTAAAAATGGCATAATCTAAGTAGTTTTATATGTACACTATAGTTTACTTAACAATTATTTAAACGTTCTACTTTTAGCTTTCTTATATTGTGAATATTTCCATGGTGAATGTTACTATGTAATAAATTGTTTTCCATATTTTTAGTTAAATTTTTGAGAACTTTTCTCTCAAAGAGACATTTCTAGGAATAAAAATATAAACATTTAAGTAATAAAATTTAAATGTATATGAACATACATTCTTAAGTCAGTTCCTACCAAAATAATACCAATTTAGAGTGAGAGCACTATAAGGCATTTCAAAATGAATCTGTTTGAGATTGAAGTGACCTGCCACCACGGTGAAATGCATTATCTCGGCTCTATTGTAGAAGGCTTTTTGTGAGGGTGTGCTTAAGGATAACTAAATGACTATTAGAGATATAGTTTGTTCATATTAATCTTCCAAAATGTTAGGGCCTCATCTGACTTCAGGTCCTTTTCTAACTACTCAGAATCCCTGTCCTTAAAGATTTTATAATCTAGTGGGGGTATAGGGAACTAAATAGGTAATTTTAATATAATGGTACATTATAGTATCTGGGGGCATTTTCAGGGTATTGTTGAATCTTGAGGAAGAGGCCCTTAAGTGAAGTAAGAAGTGAAAAAGATTGATGCCAGGAAAAACACCATTATTAGAAGTATATAGTTAAAAGGCATAGATTGTATGCTTTGTATGGATGTTTCCCAGCTATTTAGTTTTCAAAAGAACAACGTATGAAGTAGGAAATAATGAAAGATTTTATGATAGGCAAGGGTTGGATCATAAAGAAACTCAACTTTACTCGCTATTCACAGGGGAGATAGTTGAGATTTTAGTCTGATGTTATGATAATGATTTCGAGTGTGGTGGAATGCTAAGTGTGTTTTTAACACAGCGATACTGGAAGCTAGAAGACAGTATAAGACTTAGAATCTCCAAATGAGAAATAGTAAAAGCTCAAACCAGGGAAGTAAAAATATAGATATGTGGAGAGGAAAAGAAACAAAGATGCTGATGCCAATGTTGCCGTAGTTGATAACTGAATGTAGAGGCTAGTGTTGAAAGAGTAATTTTATCATATATATATATATATACATACATATATATATACATACATATATATATATATATATAATTATCGGGAGTCTGTGTTGGTCGGAATACTGTGAGACAGACTAGCCAGATGATGAGCAATAAGTTGTAAGTGGCAAAGTGTAAACAATGAGTGAGTGAGTGCTCCAAAGGTCAGCAAGAACTAATATAGTTGTCACACAGGGAATTTCATGTCAACAGAAGTTTAAATGTGAAGGAAGTCAAGCTTCTTTAATAAGTTCAGTGAGGCTTTTCTACACTTGGAGGGACTCTTCAATTTGGAGGCACTAAGTCTTCTTGTTAAGCCTAAAAGAAAATGGGAGCAATTGGAGGAGAAACTGAAGTTATATAACAAGAAAGGAAACTAATAGAAGGAACTACTTCAGAGTAGGTATAAGGATACTGTTGAATCTTCATGGAAAGAGCAGTCTCTCTTGAACTGCAGAGTTCATGGGAAAAGTCTGCAGATGATCTAGTGCCAACTACAAGTTTAGAGGTTTCCCAAAAGCATCCCAGAGTTTCAAATATTCACCAGAAAACCTAGCAAATCTCAGTGATGCCTTTTATATTCAGCTATGGTTCATTATCTAGAAAGTTATTTAAGATAAACCAAAGTTGTATGTGTTTTGTGTGTGTGTGTGTGTGTGTGTGTGAGAGAGAGAGAGAGAGAGAGAGAGAGAAAGAGAGACAGAGACAGAGACAGAGAGAGAGACAGAGACAGAGAGAGAGAGTCAGGGAGAAGCAATTTCCAATTATAAAGCTTCAACTGCTTTAGGATATGTTACCTTCCAAGTATTTATGCATAAAAATATCCAGAGGATTGCCCACCTGGGAAACTAACCTAGTTGTGCTGTTCAGAGTTTGTATTAATACTTCATTATAGAGGTATGATTGGCTGATTGCCCACATGGTTGAAATCATTTTCCAGTTTTCTCCTCCCTAGAAGTTGTTTCCAAGGATCTATATTTCACAGCAAAGACATTCCTATCACTCCAGAAATTCCAGTGGTTTAGAGCTTACCTCCAGAAGGCAGGGATAAAGGTCTGACTTTACTATTAAAGGGCCAAATAACAAGCAGTGGGATTGAGATACAATTTTGTTTTGTATTTATTTATCTTCTTTGATAAATTTGATTTAGGCTTGGGCATGCTTGCAGATAAATGGTAATGGAAAAATTCAAGTTCCGACAAAGAAGACCAGGTTAAGACAGCAAGACTCTTGAGGTCAGAAAGGATGGATCCAGACGATAGGGAGACAAAACTGATAGCCTCCTTCAGTATATCTGGGAAAATGATAAGACTGAACGGAAGACAAGACATACATAGAAGTTTTGATCAGTGGTCTATTATTCATTTGTAACATTAAAAACAAAATTATTTGATGAGAATAATCGTCCAGGATAAAGTTAAGAGTATGAAAAAAATTAACATTCATGGAAAAAAATGCCATTGACAAGGAAGACCCAACAAAGTGGTAGAGTTAAGCTAAGGATCTACTATAGACACAGTGTGTGTGTGTGTGTGTGTGTGTGTGTGTGTCTGTGTCTGTGTCTGTTGTGTGTATGAGAGAGAAGGAGAGGGAGAGGGAGAGAGAGAGAGAGAGAGAGAGAGAGAGAGAGAGAGAGAGAGAGAGAGAGAGAGAGAGGGAGGGAGGGAGGGAACATGCTATGTAATGCTTATGTAGATCAGAAGACACTTTGTGGAATTAGTTCTTTCTATATAACTTTATGTGGGTCTGGGGATCACACTCAAGTCGCCAAGCTTGCATGGCAAGCATCTTGAACCATTGAGCCATCATACCAGCCATCCATTTGTTATCTAAACATTGATCACCAAGATTTCATAATGATACTAGGCTGTATGGATTTATGAGGACCAGGAGAAATGGAGCAGAAAAGCATGCATAGGAGGAGCACAAGTGAGAGTAAGGGTCTATAGAGGCTGGCATTTAGAAGTTAACATGGGGATGATAGCAGCCACGGTACACTTCACACTTCTTAGCATCAAAAATGGAGTTCTTGGTGGTTTATATCTCTGACCACAGCACTCAGGAGGTTCGGGCAAGAGAATTGTAAGTTTCAGAGCAGCCTGGGCTACATGAGGACACATGTTTCAAAAACAAATCAATGGAAAAAGGACGTGGAACTGTTGGGTATTCATCAGAACCGCACCTTGGAGCACTCTGTGTGGATTTACACACATCAATCTTCAGGTGGAGTTCATCTGTATCAGGCTCATGGCTCTGGGCCTGGGGAAGTAGAGCAGAAGTAAAACTAAGTTCAACAAACTTATATTACTCAACATTGATTTTTAAATTGTGAAAGAATACTATCTCTCTGAGCAGAAAGCACACAAGTAATGCAAGAATGGACATCAAGACTGGTGTTACTAACTTGTATTAGGAACTGGGTAGCAAACAAATGAATTAATATTTGGTGAGAAATTTTGCATCACTTTCACTCTTCAGACTTTGTGAATTAATGTGCTCTGGAGAACCTCAACCTGACAGTTTTGTTCAGAGTGCCCTTCTACCTTCTGACAGTGTGTTATAATGAGTGGGGCCCTGAGAGCAGCCCTTGATTGATGACTCACAGAGGTGGCTATATACTCTTGCTGACTTCATCTAGGACTATGATTGTTTATAACAGTTCCTAGAGCTTCACAAAGTCATTAAACTTACGTCACTCCCGCAACAGTCTTAGTAGTCTCATACTGTATTGACTACTTTGTCTTTTCTTACTTTCTTAATTTCCTCCCTGTATTTCCTGCACTCCCTCAACAAACATGGGTCTACATTTGAGGAACCCCCAGCACAGTAGCCTGCTGTTTTGCCTACACCACTTAATTTAACTCCAATGGCCATGAATAATGGGTATCATTATTCTCATCTTTTTACATTGAAAGAATTACATGCTTAGATAATAGCCCGTGTCATAGTTTGAAAAATCAGATATGGTATTTGAACCTAGACTTGATCCCACCAAATGCTTTGGAACACAGGGACAGGAGGTGGCTATTTAGCATAAGAAAATTTCAGCACAGTAAAATAATTCATTGCTTTTATTTCCTATAATTTTGGAAGTGCTATGTTTAGTTAGACTGCTTTGAGGGGGAGGCACGTTGGTCTGTTTTGTTTCCCTGATTTTATTAAAATTCCCGTTAAAAATATTAACTTGTTTTTTCCATGCTCAAGATGAAGTAGAAGAGATTTCCATTTTCTGCCAATCACAGGGAGAATTGAATAGTCACTAGTATAGCTGTCCCTGACAGCTTGGCCACTGTAATTCTGAAATTCATTATTGTTCAGACCTTGTAAGGTTTAGTTTTACTAAGGAATCCCATTCATTATCGAGTACATGCAGCAAAAATAGATCCTGGGGAGTTAAATATAGAAAGTCCAGGCCATCATCTAGATGTCAGAGTCATAAAAAGCGACAATGATTTATAAAGTGTTAGAACAAAAAGAAATCTTAAGTACTATCATTTTACCGATGAGAGATCTCAGTCCCAGAGAAGTTAAGAAATGTGCTAGGCGGTGATGAATAGGGGCATAGCCAAGTTACCTGATTAAAATTATTTTTCTGTTTATGACATCACAGTGACCCAGATTATTAAATCCCAACTTTCTTAACTCCAAAGTTCTTTTCATGTTTCATATGGCCAAGTGAACCACAAAGTACTTTGCTTTGTTCCTATATTAGAAACTGGGAAAGTCCAAACAAGATAAATGTGAGATTGGTATTTGTGAAAGTTTGAATGAGAATAGCCCCCACAGGCTAATATGTTTGAATACTTGGTTCCCAGTTGGTGGAAGTGTTGGGGAAAGGTTAGGAGGTGTGGCCCTGTTAGAAGTGATGTGTCACTGGGGATGGGCTTTGAGGTTTCAGAAGACTCACACCATTCCCAGTGTTCCCTTTCTCTGTCTCCTACTTGCTCTCAATGTAAGCTCTCAATCTTTGCTTCAACATCATGGAATCTAACTCTTTGAACCCCTAAGCCCCAAGAAGCCATTTCTTTTATATGTTGCTTTGGTCATAGTGTTTTGTTACACCAATAGAAAAGTTACTAAGACAGCAATGTGTCTTCAGACCTCTTATACTTTTCTCATACTCTTATTCTTTTCATTTCTTATCCTTAGAAAAATGTTTTCCATAGCTGGGAAAAAGGTTTAAACCAGAAGGGTATCTGTGTTAGGTAAGCGTTGTAGCAGTTTGAGAACACAGTCTTCAAGGAAAGCCTACATTCTCTGTCACTGAACACAGTGAATGTTTAACTGATGGTGCAGCAAAAGTGACTTCATATTTCCTGTTTTTCAGATGTTCCTTCTTGGAACCCTGCCAACATGTGTGAGGAAACCAGCAACCCAGGGATAGGTCCCTATAGAAAGATCCTAGTGAGTTCCAGCTGGTAGCCAGATGCAAACTGCCAGTCAAATGAGTGAGCTGTCTTGGAACTGGAACTTCCAGGACCATTTCAGCTGTGCCATGCAGAGCAGAAATGGGGCTTTCCTATTGAGTGCCTTCATATTATTGGACTATGGAAAACAAATGCTTGTTGCAAGTCATAAAATATTATTTTGCCTTGTTTTTCTAAAGGTGGTAGTTACTACTTTAGTTTCTTTTCCTGTTACTGTGAGAAAATAGTTTGACAAAGGCAACTTAAGGGAGAAAGGATGTACTTTAGCTCACAGTTCAAAGTACAGTTCATTGTGGCAAAGAAGTCGAAGTATCTGGTTGGGTCACATCTACAATCAAGAGACAGAGAGGGAGGAATATATGCTTCTGCTTAGTTCTCTTTCACTGTTTATACAGTCTGGGATACCACCCAGGAAATGATGTGGCCCCAGTGGGTGGGTCTTCCTACCTTGAGCAATTTAATCAAGATGGTCCTCACAGGCATGCCGTAAGGCCTATCTCCTAGGTGACTCTAGGTTCTGTAAAATTGACTAATAACACCAACCATTGCTCTTCCACAGCAAAATGTAACTGAAATAGGCACTTACACAAAAATGTTTTGCAACAAAATATGCAAAAATCCATTGGTGTTAATTTCTCTATGCACATCTTCAGTTCATTTGAAACAGTTCTGTCTCTTGTTTAATTACCCTAGGACCTAGAGCAAGAGGTCACGAGTAGGTCTTCTCATAGGATGGTAGAGTGTCAGTGGGCAAATAAAATATATAAGGTCCTTTCAGAACTGGACTTAGAACTAGCAACTGTTGTTTTTGTCAACATGTCAGAATAGAGCTGAGCAACCTTGGAGTAGATGAAAAATAGCTCCATTTTAAAAGCGTTTATAGATACTCTGGGATCTATTAGTGAAATATTTTACAACTTTTAGAATATTTAAGATTAATAAAATGTAAATTCAGAATATAATGCCTTTGTAACATGTCTTTTTAACTTTGATCATGGAGACTGGGGAAAGTTCTGATCTGAGAAGAAGAGTTACTTTGAGAAACATGTCTTTTTTTCACCTGTGTGAACTGAACTGTGTGATAGAATCTTGAAGTGAATATTCATGCTTTCTGAAATAGATTCTTCCAGGGGAAGTGTTTTATCATATTCCAAGAAAACTCATGGGTTTCCTATGAGACTAAAAATACTATCTTTAGTGGGTAGTAGAAATAGATAGTATTCATCTTTGTGTCCCTGTAGATACTAGAAATTATTTAGGAGGCTAATTTACAGTCTGTGAATGTTTCCTTTTAGAATACCCAATTTTTAGTGATAGCTAAGAAAGCTAACATTACCTAATAGTAGATAGGTGTCAACTTAGATTACCTGGACCTGTATTTTTCAGAATTCACCCCTCTGCATACTGTTTTGTTAACTTGAATTACTATAGATAATTTGGATATGAATAATGCTCAACTGCACCATCCCTGGGTCAAAGAAGAAATAAAAAAAAGAAATTAAAGACTTCTTCAAATTCAATGAGAATGAAGACACAACATACCAAAACCTATGGGACATTTTGAAAGCAGTGCTACGGGGGAAGTTCATAGCACTAAGTGCCCACATGAAGAAACTGGAGAACAGTTATACTAGAGAATTAACAGCACAGCTGAAAGCCCTAGAACACAAAGAAGCAAACTCCCCCCAGAAGGAGTAGATGCCAGGAAATAATCAAATTCAGGGCTGAAATCAATAAAGTAGAAACTAGGAAAACAATACAAAGAATCAATGCAACGAAGAGTTGGTTCTTTGAGAAAATCAACAAGATAGACAAAACTTTGTCCAAGCTTACCAAACAGCAGAGAGTGAACATGCAAATTAACAAAATCAGAAATGAAAAGGGGGACATAACAACGGACTCTGAGGAAATCCAGAGAATCATCAGGTCATACTTTGAAAACCTGTACTCCACAAAATTCAAAAATTTAAAGGAAATGGACGACTTCCTGGATAGCTATCACTTGCCAAAACTAAATCAAGAACAGATAAGCAAGTTAAATAGACCTATAACCCCTATGGAAATAGAAGCAGTCATCAAAAGTCTCCCAACCAAAAAAAGTCCAGGTCCAGATGGCCTCAGTGCAGAATTCTACTAGAAATTCAAAGAACAGCTTGTACCAATTCTTCTCAAAGTATTCCACACAATGTAAGCAAAAGGGTCTTTGCCAAACTCTTTCTATGAGGCTTCAATAACCTTGATCCCCAAACCACACAAAGGCACAACTAAGAAAGAGAACTTCAGACCAATATCCCTCATGAACATTGATGCAAAAATACTCAATAAAATACTGGCAAATCGGATCCAAGAACACATCAAAACAATCATTCAGCACAATAAAGTAGGTTTCATCCCAGGGATGCAGGGATGGTTCAACATACGAGAATCCATCAACGTAATGCACCATATAAATAAGCTGAAAGACGAAAATCACATGATCATCTCACTAGATGCTGAAAAAGCCTTTGACAAAATCCAACACCCCTTCATGATAAAGGTCTTGGAGAGATCTGGGATAACAGGGACATACTTAAACATAATAAAAAGCTATATACAGTAAACCAGCAGCCAACATCAAACTAAATGGACAGAAACTCAACGCAATTCCTCTAAAATCAGGAACAAAACAAGGCTGTCCACTCTCTCCATACCTTTTCAACATGGTACTTGAAGTTCTAGCCATTGCCATACGACAACAAAGGGGGATCAAGGGGATACAAATTGGGAAGGAAGAGGTCAAACTTTCACTGTTTGCAGATGATATGATAGTTTACATCAATGACCCAAAGAACTCTCTACCAGGGAACTCTTACAGATGATTAACACCTTCAGCAAATTGGCAGCCTACAAGATCAACTCAAGAAAATCAGTAGCCCTACTATATACAGATGATAAAAGGGCTGAAAAAGAAATCAGAGAAACATCACCCTTTACAATTGCCTGAGATTCGCAGGCAAATGGATGACACTAGAAGAAACCATCCTGAGTGAGGTAACGCAGTCACAAAAAGAGAAACATGGCATGTACTCTCTCATATATGGATTTTAGACATAGATCTGGGGAGTGCCAGCCTACAATCCCATGGCCAGAGAGTCTGGGAAACAGAAACTTCATTCAGTGGCTGATTGAAGAAGAGGCAGACTCCCTCGGTTAAGTACTGAGCTGAACTCAAGAAAGCCAGTAACAGAGAGGGAGGACTGATGACCAAAGGGATTAAGACTGGGCTGGTTTAACCCCCCAGAGACAGCTGACCTGACAAAGGTTAACTCTAGAATCCCAGCCATCAGCCTGGGAATCCAGCATGGGACTGATCAAGACCCCCCTGAATGTGAGTGTCAGTGAGGAGGCCTAGGTAATCTATTGAGCCTTGGGCAGCAGATCAGTACCCATCCGGAGTATACACACGGACTTTGGATTCCCATCCAACAATGTGAGGTGCACTCTCACCCTGAACTCTTGGGGAAGGGTCTAGGCCCTGCCCTATATGAAATGACAGACTATGGACACCCCCATGGAGGGCCTCACCCTCCCTGGGGAAATGAGGGGATAATGGGGAGGGGTTGGTGGGAGGGTACGGGAGGAGGGGAGGGAAAGGGAGAGGGACCTGGAACTGACTTGTGAAGCAACCTTGTTTCTTAACTAAATTTAAACTGAAAAATAAATAAAAAAAAGATGTTGACAGTGGAAGCAAAAGAGTACCTATGGAAGGACAGTACAGGGGGCACATACTCCTTATTGGGTAGGCCCAGTGTTGGGGGAAGTCCTGTGCATTTGTCAATAAAGCACTGTCTGGCCAATAGGGAATCAAGATAGTTGGGACTAGGAGTCCAGGAGAACTCTGAGAAGGAGAAACACTGGGAGTCGAGATGTAACGCCATGGGGTAGGAAGCCCGGAACTATTCTCCGGTAAGAGACATACTTAGAGTAACAATTATGGGGTAATTACTTAATTCAGAGCTAGCCAGTAAGAAACAAGCAAGGCCAACAACTTCATAATTAATATAGCCTCCTGTGTGTTTATTTGGGACTGATATGGCTCTGGAACCAGGCTGGGGGGAAGGTTTCTCTCAAAGAAAAAGCTTCCCTTTACACCCCAGGGTTACTCTGGCTCCTTCTAGACTCTTTAAAGCTTCTCTGAGTCTTAGACAATCAAGGGTAACTTCTGGAAGAGCAGTCAGATCTGCAGTCTCTTAGCTACAATTGTGTCTCCCCATTCATTCTCAGTTGAGCTTTGTGACGAAGGGTACCAAGTTCTAATCTGTGTCACTGCATCACTGAAATGGAATTCTTTGAAAGGAGTGGAAATGTGGCTCAGTGGTTGAGCAATTACCTAGCAAACTCCAGGCCCTGGTTTCAATCTTCAATATCACAAAGAAAAGTAGAGTTACAGGCTTTGGAGCAGTTGTGATGTATGTGATATCTCTAGCTTGTCTTTTTGAATTTCAGTTTGCCCCTGTTCGACCTACTTCTCCCCTATCTTTATTGCCCAACTGCCTTTCCTGATGACATCAGACTTATTACCAGACATAAATATCCATACAAAAACTGCCTTACAATTTCCCAAATTGTGTGAGGTGAAATTTCTGTAATAAATTCATTATTTTACATAATTGCTTATGATTTTGCTTCTTTCATCAAATATAACATTCTTTTCAAATATTCTAATCTTTTAGTGTCAAGTGAATGTTTACCAGATGCCAATCACTGCAGCAGTCACTGAAGAAAACAAGATAAATAAGACAGATGGTTCCTGTCCTGGGAAGCTCAGTCTGAGTCCCAGTATACATGCTGAGCTACCAATATTCATTGTTGCATACAAAAATGGCATTATCCAGCTCCTAGAATAAATATATGTTCTCTAACCAGGATTTTCTATAATCTGTGATGTGTTTCTGGTATAACACAGATGCAATATGACACACATGAATGACATTGGGGAATAGGAAAGCATGGCAATTATTTGCTGTTACAACCTAGTGAATTGCCACAATCTTAGTGACCTAGAAATGATAAAACAAATTTGTATCATTCCCAGAACATAGTGACGGAACTATATAAAGATAGAATTGCTAATAAAATAATCTAGGTTAAGAGGCTAGAAATGCAGCCTTATCACCAGAGAAAATAAAATGGATCCCAGGCATCAAGAGTTTTGTGGCAGGGAAGTGAGGAATGTGCAGGCCTCAGGCTATGGGGAGATCAGCACCAAATTTAGGACATCTGGGACATGGCACAGATATCGTATTAGTTACCTGAGCAGGGTAAGAGGCAGCCACAGTGATGCTTCTCCTTGCAGCAATGTCTTATGTACAAATTTCTAAACCCTATAGATATCCTTCCTCACAGCTGGTTAAACATACTCCAAAATTTACAAAGAACTCAAGAAACAAGTCTCCAAAACACCAAAGGATCCAATTAAAAGGTGGGGTACAGAACTAAATAGAGAATTCTCAATAGAGGAGACTAAAATGGCCAAGAGACACTTAAGAAAGTGCTCAACATCCTTAACCATCCGGGAAATGCAAATCAAAACAACTCTGAGATACCATCTTACTCCTGTCAGAATGACTAAAATCAAAAACACCGAAGACAATTTATGCTGGAGAGGATGTGGAGAGAGGGGAACACTCCTCCACTACTGGTGGGAGTGCTGACTCATACAGCCTCTTTGGAAATCAGTATGGAGATTCCTCAGGAAAATGGGAATTAATCTACCACTCGACCCAGCAATTTCACTCTTAGGCATATATCCAAATGAGGCAAATTCATACAACAAGGGCATCTGCTCCACTATGTTCATAGCAGCATTATTTGTAATAGCCAGAACCTGGAAGCAACCTAGATGCCCCTCAACTGAAGAGTGGATAGAGAAAATGTGGTCCATTTACACAATGGAGTATTACTCAGCAGAAAAAAACAATGGAATCTTGAAATTCGCAGGTAAATGGATAGCACTGGAAGAAACCATCCTGAGTGAGGTAACCCAGTCGCAAAAAGACAAACATGGTTTGTACTCACTCATATATGGATTTTAGACATGGATCAGGATAGTGCCAGTCTGCACTTCCACAGATAGAGAGTCTGGGAAACAGGAAAGAACCTAAAAATATGCATATATGCATAGTACCCAAGAGAAGAGGATGGAGACAAGATCCTCTGAATGGATGGGGAACATGGTGAGGGGTGGGGGGGGGAGTGGGAGCTGGGAAGAAGAGAGGGGATGAAGAGGAAGAGAGTTGGTCATGGGGGATCAGGAAGTTGAGTGGGTGGGGGTAGAACAGGGGGGAAGAGGGAATCATAGGATAGAAGACAGAGCAGGCACCAGAGTGACCTCGAGTGATCTAAAGGGATAACACCAATTGGCAAGCTAAGCAATAGTGGAGAAACCACCTCGAATGCCCATTCCTGATAATGAACTTGATGTCTATAACCATCCAGGAGCCTTCATCCTGTGACTGATGGAAGCAGAGGCAAACACACAATTAATCACTGAACTGAACCCAAGGAACCCAGTGACAGAGAGAGAGGAGTGATGAGCAAATTGGCTAAGATGGGGCTGGCAAAACCAGCAGAGACAGCTGATCTGAACAGGGGAGAGCTCTTGGACCCCAGACCAACAGTGGGGAGGCCAGCATGGGACTTATCTGGATCCCCCAAATGTGAGTGTCAGCGAGAAGGCATGGGCAACCTATGGGGCCCTGAGTTGTGGATCAGTGTCTATTCCTGGAATACAAACAGTCATCGTGTGCCTATAGCACAAAGAGGGATGCTCTCTCAGCCTGGACTCTTAGGGGAGTGCCTGGACCCTACCCAGAGTGAAGTGACAGACTCCAAATATCCCCTATGTGGAAGGATTTGGCAATAGGGTGGGAGGGTGGGGGGAAGGGGAGTGCGGAAGGAGGGGAGGGAGAGGGAACTGGGATTGACATGTAAAACAAGCTATTTAAAATTAAAATAAAAAATGGAAAAAAGAAAAAAAAACATAGAGTGAACATAGTATGGCACTTCCATGCCATGAAATACTGTGAAGGTATAAAAAGCGGTGGAGTCTATCTAAATGATTAGTGATTTAAAAAGTTCTGAGACATATAAATCATTCAAGTATAGGGTCCAGCTATGGATAATAAGCTGCTTTTGGGGTTTATGAAGGAGTAAAACATAATCTATATACACACTTGCTTGTATAATTGTATGATATGTTTAGGAACATTGATAAGAAACCAAGGGCACCTAGGGTAACTTCTAGATGGGAGTGCACATAGTCTAGAAGTTAAGTAGACTTTACATCAAACACTCTTACAAATTTTCCATAATGTTACCATATGAATTTCATACCTATCTAAAATTGAAAAAAATTAAAATGATTAGAGATAGGGAAAAGTGGTCAGGGGCATGTAAAGGGACTTGGAAGACAACTCACTAGTCCCAAGAACCCTGCAGGGAGAAACGGTGCTAGGGATGGTGAGGATGTACCTATTGACTTTGCTATTTATTTCACAGTTCTCTAGACGTCAGATTTTTTAATGCAGGGAGACTGAGCTTTGAAAAATAGTACCTTGTTAACACTGAACTGTCAATCCAGTCTAGGGCAAAGAGGTCAAGGGTAAGCATTTGCAGTGGAGACTATTACAAATGGTCAGAGTTACCTACATGTTAGTCTTCTGTTGACAAGTTTCCCAACATAAGGAGGAAACTGGAAGCTTTGGGGTTTCCTTTCAGAGAGCATCCCCATTTACCACATGCACTGCCAAAACAAAACAAAGCACAGACCCAAATCCAAATAACCTAGAGAGAAACTAAGAGGCTGGTCAGTGCTTAAACAAAGAAAACTCTCTCCTGCCTAGGAACCCAGCAATTTTAACAGAACATTCAGGCAGCAGAATATCGTCTTGTATGACAGAGCTTTGGGCCTTCGAACAAGCTGTTGAAGGAGGGAGTGCCATTACAACCTTCTGGGACTAGTTCAGACACTCCCATCCTGCATTCCTTGGGGACTGCAATTGCTATCTCCTTTAGGAGATATACTCTCTTATTTGCTTTCTCAATCACGTTTGTCCCCCGTCAAACCAGCAACACAGAAATTCCAAAGGCAGCCAGCCACTGCCTTTTCGTCTGGAACAGAGAAAAACAGCAGACTCCTCAGTCTTCCTCTCTCACCATCCCCTGCAAGTCCCAGAGTCTAGAAATCATGGGGTTTGAGCAGAAAGTACTCAGGCCAGCCCTGTCAAGATTGTAGTATTGGTGTTTGTCACGATGCAGATTTTTAAGCATTCAGAGGGAAAGAAACGATGAAAGGGCTTAGGACCCTCAGGCACAGGAAGTCATCCCACCTCTATTAGCTTTTCCTTCATTCTGTCACTAGGTTTAAGGGGGACATGAAAGAAAACTGCAGCTGCAGGATGCCCCTTTGCCTATCTGCTGCTAGTCCAACCTACTTTCAGCTCTTGCCCTAAAAAATAAATAGGACAGTGCGAAGACAGAGGGACAAAAGAAAAGAATCACAAACCTCACTTTTTACTTTGACTTTTTTTCTCCTGTTTTAAGGCCATCTTTACCAGAACCTTCCTCCACTGCAGTCATGATTTTTCTTGTGAGAAAGTCTGAATTGATTTTATTAAGTCAGGATAAAGTACCCAAAGCAGGGAAAAAAAGCTATTTTCTGTAATGGAAAATACAGCAATCTTCTTTCCAGAGCCAAGCTTTATACAATTATCACATGTCTGAGCCAGAGAAGAACTTACACATCATCTTTTTCAAATCTCACATTAGCAGACAACCGAAACCCAGAAAAGTTAATTGACCTGTCCATGGTAGTTGCTGAGCCACTGCCCAGAGGGAGGTTGCCTGAACCCTGTCCAGGATATTTATCAATAGACTTCAAGGTGAGAATTACATTTTCTAATAAGACGGGCCTTATACTGTATCTTGAGCATATCTCCATAATGCTAAATTCCAAGTTCAATAGTGTTTAATCTTAATAGTGGGAACTATAATCAGTTGAGATGTGAACAGCTGAAAATGGCAATTGCAGCCTTTAATAAGTTATAGTGTCAGGAGTTGCACACGGTTCTTCAAGTACATTATCTGTAATCCACAACAATCCTACAGAAAGAGATGATAATATTTCCATTATACGGTTTAATGTGATGCTAACTGCTTAGGAGCACAAAATTGAGATGGAAATTCAATTCCATCCAAAGCCAAATCTCACGGTTTTCCCACAGCATTGTTTCCTCTACTGTGACACAGGATAATTGCGTCTACCTTAGACTGTTACTATGTACTAAATGGTTTTACAAGGTACAATTATTAGTCTACAGTCAGTGCATAAAAATGATGGCTCTCATGTTCTTATGAACATTGGCATAGATATGGACTGCCTAATGTCACATAGCGTAATGGCGATAAATCTTGGATTTGCATTCAGGTTATCCAGTTCTATTTCAATGTTTTACCTCCTGTTGTTGGATCCACTTAAGTTTTTGGGGGGTGACATCTCTACCGGCCAGCATCAAGTTGCCCAAGATGTAAGCAGGAGGCACACATGCTTGTGATACATTGTAGAGCTTCCTGACTTTAGCATCTCTTTAGAGTCACAAGAGGAATTTAGAAACAGATTTTCAAGCCATGCTCTGTCAATGTACGCAACCTTTTGACATTATAACACTATGTTGTCATATGGAAATGAGAAAAGCAGCTTTGAGGCAACAAGATTGATCAAATCCCCTCCCAAGAACCATTCATAGCTGAATTCACAACTGTCCTGAGATGCATGCAGAGTGTGAGCTGCAAGTTGCGCATGCCTAGACAAACAGCATGAGGGTGACTTATAAAGGGGATTAGGCAGCAGTATTCTTAGACTCTACATTATGCAACTACAATTGAGAGCCATTGGTTTGGAGAAAACCATGCTAGAAGAATTGTTCACAATATGCTCTATTCTCCCTGACTTTGCCACCCATGGGCAGCCTCACATTTTAAAGCTTTCCCTTTAAGTGATGCTTGGTTGCTGACAAAGAACATTCTTATTCTTCTCTGAGCCATAAGAACACAGGCATTTTGGTTAGACAGTAATCATCTCCCATTTTCCAGAGGAGAAAACTCACTCTGACATACTTTGGATTATACAAGGTTGTGACTAGTTAGTCATACAACTAAACCTGAAAACTTGAACCTGGATTTAAATTTGTGCTCAGACTGTTTTAGTTTATTTCTCTTCCTTTCAATATCAAAGAGAAAGGGAGCATCACCTTGTTCTTATATTAATTCTTTTAAATTAATCATTAAAAAGTATCTACAGAGCTAGAAAGATGTTTCTGCAGTTAAGATAGCACTTACTGCATTTGCAGAGGACAAGATGCCTGCCTGTAACTCCAGTTCCAGAAGATCCAACACCCTTCTCTGTCCTCTGTGAGCACTTACACATAGGAGCCCCCCTCCATCCATCTCTCTTTGTGACTTGTGTCTTGCTCTATAAATATAAAATTAAATTCTAAAATGAAATCTATCCTATCAGTTAAACCTTCCTTTAAATTGAAGGTTTAAAAATTATTTATAGTTATAGCCACAAGAAAATTCAAAGCACCTCACTGCTGATCTTGATGATAATAGCATGAACAAATGTTAGGAATATTACTCTAGCAATGTGCTTAGAAGACTACTTTTATTTCTGACTCAAATTTGATCTTTAATCTGAAAACCAGACCTTTTAAATTCTACAAATATAGGACAGAAATGGGGAGGAATATGATCAATTTTTCCTTATTACCTCACTAAGGTCTGACTCAATACACAACATAGGCAGGATTTAGTCATAGTTCAAAATTTCAAGGGAGTCATGGCATTGTGTATATCATATTTATGGCTGAAAAGGTTAAAAATGGTATAAGCCACTGCTTTTAATTATTAAAGTACAGACAAGGACAAGTTCTGGTTTGTTAGGCAAAAGTCCTGCAAGCCCAGTAAGGCTCCCTTATTTTAGACCTAAATCAGATGAAGTCAGAAGTTTGTTTTTCAATGAAGGGTAAAAATAGATGGGCCTAAGGGAACTATTATGAGAAAGTTAGTATGTATTTATCATAAGCTTGGAAAAGCTACCAGCTTGATGGCTAATTCTAACCATACTTTATTTTTCATTTGTTTAGTATTTAGACTGTATATCTTCTGAAGTTAACAGCCATCTATCTCTTTCAAGGTGTTGTATTTGCAAAATTAAATAACACACGCAACCTTGCCTATACAGCAGTGTAAAAATCATAGGTATATTTTGAGCAAGGATAATGCATTGCATGTGTCACAAAGACAAGAATCTCCATACTATTATCAGTTACTAATTATAAGAGAGCTTTAGAAATGTTGTTGCCTGGATATTTCCAACCCATTAGCATTTGAGTGTGTCCTCCTCCCTCCAGTGCTTTGAATGGATGCTGAAGCTGTTAAAACTATTGTGCTTTGTCAACTACTGTCAAATCTTTTTGCAGTTATTCATTAGTCATGCTTCTCACTTAATTATTAAATATACTGAACTATCAGGTGCACAATTTGCAGTGGAAATGTAACAATAGGCCATATTCTCTAATGGGATTTCAACAGGGATGTAACTAGAGGGCTGGCTTTGCAAGTCATTAAGAAAATAGGGCATTCCAGTACCAAAGGGGTTTGTAACAAGGAGAATTATATTGGAAAAGAAGTTAAAAATCGAATATTCAGTTAGTATAACTACTTACCTCTGAGAAATATATGTTATAGTTTTTTAAGGGAATAATATATAATTTATTCTAGAGCCATTTTGAGTAACCATGACCCAGGAATTTTACCTCAAATTACATGTTCCAATATGGAAACACTTTCATGAAGTCTTATAGTTTTACACAATATAAAGTCATAAATCAAGGCAAGTTTAAGATAAACTGGTGTTTACAACTGAGAGGTGGTTACAGAAGAGTAAGGCTTCTGCATAGGCCTAAGATGGTATCTTTTAGGTTGGTGGAAGCCAGTAGGTATGCTAAGTTAAAATATTCCAAAGGTTTTACTCTATTAGTCCCAGGATGTTAGCTATGACACTGATGGGCAAGGAATGGCTGTTCTGGAGGGCTAGAACTAACCAAGATAAGGTAATTAGTTTCCGGACCTGCATAAGTGCTACAGTTCTAACTATTCATTTAGTTTCCACAGGCATAGTCTTTCCAGGAGTTGCCATTCACTGTTTCACCTCTGTATATGGGGATGGGTTATATTATTTATAAAATATGATAATGTCCCTCACAGCTAGGAAAGCGAATTTTATAGGGTCTGATGTAGATGATGCTTAGTGGTTAGGAGAGCTATCTTCAGGAGAGACTTATAACTGGTAAAAGCCATTAAAAGTGAAATTCCTGGATCATATCAAAATTACTAGCCATCATGACCTAGGCCTGAACATCTGACATAACGTTTACATATGGCACATAATAGGACTACTACCTAACATTAAGTAATGAAGAACACAGTGTGGTCTAATGGAATGAAGGTAACAGATGAAAGAAAGATGTATTTAAATAACCAAAATTTACATATCTTAACTAGATTGACTATATGTTTTCTTCCAGTATTTACAGTTATTTGTACTTTATGAACTATTTTACTTATGTTTAAATGGTTAGAAATGAAGTTTACAAATGAATCACTTTAGTATTATCCAACTCTTTTCTATTAGTAAAATACTAATATTGTTTAATTAATTGTTAATCCCTGCTAGTTGCAATATAGATACTATATAATCAATAAACATCAGTACTTAACATATAAAACATCACAAATGTTGCTTTAAATATTGATGTGTTTTGTATAATTTGGATAAAAGTAAACCCAAATCTTCGGTTATTTAAAAACTAGATTTTTGTTTTATCCAAATTATACTTAATAATCAGAATATATACACATATATACATATATACATACATACACTATGAAAACACTTGAATCTTTTTTAATTTTAATTTTTATATTTTTATTACACTTTTTAATTATATATTTAAATTAGGAACAAGCTTGCTTCCCATGTTAGTCCCAGCTCCCTCTCCCTCCCCTCCATACCCACTCCTCCCAGAAGCTCCCCCAGCCCCCCCACCCAATCCCCACTCCATTCTCTAGGGAGGGTAAGGCCCTCCATGGGTGATCTCTAGAGTCTGTCATTTCGTTCCTGGGAGGTCCCAGGCCCTACCCAAAGTGTCCAGATTGAGAAAGTGTCCCTCATTGTGAGATGTGTCCCCAAAGTTCATTTGTGTGCCAGGGATAAATATTTATCTACTACCCAAAGACCCCATAGATTGCCTGAGTCTACTCATTGACACCCACATTCAGGGGGTCTGGATCAGTCCCATGCTGGTCTCTCAGCCATCAGTCTATGGTCCAAGATCTCCTCTTTGTTCAGGTTGGCTGTTTCGTTGGGTTTCACCAACCCAGTTTTGACCACTTTGCTCATCACTCTTCCCTCTCTGTCACTGGGTTCCAGGAGTTCAGTTCAGTGTTTAGCTGTAGGTGTCTGCCCCTGCTTCCTTCTGTCACTGGATGGAGGTTCTAGGATGTCAAAATCATTATTAGGGAGGGGCATTTAATGTAGTCATACTACTACTGCTTAGTTTGCCAGTTGGAGTCATACTAATAGATCTCTGGAGATCTCACTAGTGCCAGATCTCCCCTCAAACCTAGAATGGCTCCCCCTATTATGGTATCTCCTTTCCTGCTCTCCTCTATTCTTCCCCCAAGTCAAGCTTCCTGCTCCCCTATGTCCTCCTCTTCTTTCCTCTTCTCTCCCTCTCTTTTTTCTGGCTCCGTTTTCCCTCTCCCACCCTGTGCTCCCAATCTGCTCAGGAGATCTTGCTTCATTCCACCTTCTCTGGGTACCATGTATGTCTCTCTTAGGGTCCTTCCTGTTTCCCTGACTCTCGGGCAGTGGAATTATAGGCTGGCACTCCCCTGATTCATGTCTGAAATCCATATATGAGAGAGTCCATGCCATGTTTTAAATGTCCATTCAGTAAAATGATAAAACAAAGTTCTTGTTGTTTTAAGGTTTTTTTTGGTAAACATTACTAAGAACAAATTGGTAATTAAGAAGATATTGTTATAGAAAATCAAGCACTAATTTTATTCAATGGCATTGAATTCGACTTTATTTTATGTTATAGATTTTAGTAAAGAATATATTTTTTAAATCACTAAGTTATGGTTCTACCTGTGTTTTTCATTCTGACAAAAATCAAAATAGGTTTGGCTTGATTTGTTGAGAAAACTCATCCATGCTATCTCCTGAAAATGAGTCTAAAATGTCTTATATTTAAACTTTGTAAAGTTCTACCTTTCTCTTTCAAACTTATTAGTGACAGAGATGAGTTTGTGTCTATCGAAGGGGGATGTCACAGTTGCTAGAAGAGAGATGGAGTCCTAGGGTAGAATAAGAAACAAACTGAATCCTGAATCTTTGGCTGCACTTATAAATCATGTTTGGCCTAAGGCAACTGACAATTTGCAACGCTAACCTATAATTCTTTTCATTATTGGAATCTTTTCAACACTAAACTAGTTTTATACAATCATCCAAAACCAGTGATATATATTTTTAAAATTTTTGCTCTGGTGGTACGTTTCTATTTCTATTCATTAACAATGACCACAAAGAAAACAAACAAGGAAATGAGGTAGGAAATTTTTAGTGCATTCATTTTAGCAGTAGATGTATTTCCTAAGTCACCACCTTAAGGGAACTGCCTTATGATGAGCACAGGTAATCCCATGTTTGCTTGTTCTGCTAGTCCAATTTAGAAAGTTGTGGTTATATACCTTAAGGAAGACCAGTTTTCATTCAAAGGATTTCTCTCTCTTTTTATTTTCTCCATTTCCTGCTACTTAAAAGGAAATTTTCCCAGAAGAACAGTTTGTAGTAAAAATGCATGAATCTGTGCCACGACTCGTGGAAATATAAAGGGTTAGCTTCATGAGTTATAGACCTATTTTATGTCATTGGACTGAGAAATTGCATTCTTTCAGCTGTATTTCCTTAATTATTTAGTGTATCTCATTAAGTGAAAAATGTGTCTCAGGGCTCCAGTTGAGATTTCAGCTATCAAGAAGCATGTGGAAGTAAGAAAACCTTGAAGTCGCTCTTACTCATTTATTGGGAACAGGAACCCTACATAAAGATTCTTTTCTTTTACATCATTGATTACATCAACTGCTACTTGAAAAGTAATTGTATTTCGATCTTGAAATATCCATAAAGACAAGTGCTAAGTTCTTGGGCCTCAGGTTGGGCTATTAAGAAGAGGCAGGGCCTTTAAGAGGAGTGGCTGGTGGAAAGTGTAAATGTCAAAAAGTCATGATCTAGAAAGGGATTGTTGGCTCCTACTACTTTGTATTGGCTCCTACTGCTTGGTGTCTGATACTACTACGTTTTATTGAATTTTGCGTTGGTCTCTCCTTCTTTGTATTATGATTTGTATTATTTTCTGTTGTTCTGATAAAACACCACACCAAAGTCAACCTATGGAAGAGGAATTTATTATGGCTTATGGCTCCAGAGGAATATGTATACAGAGTTTCTGTTCCCCAATAGTCCCGCCCCTCTTCAGTCCCACATAAACATACTGAGGCTTATATGAATTATAAACTGTTTTACTTATGGCTTAGGCTTCTTATTGGCTAGCTCTCTCTTAATTAGCCCATAACTACTGATCTATGTATTCCACATGGCCTTTTCTTCCCGGACCACTATTTCAGGGGGATCTTGCTTGATCAAGCCATATAAATATGGAAGGAATCTTCTATGGAAGCAAAAGCAGAAACTCTTTTCCAAAATAACACCTTCTTAGACTTAAATTTTGAAGTCAATGCATTTTCAAAACATATAGGTTGGATTAATCCAACAGCATTTATAATCCAATGTCTGTTAGCAGCAGTTGCTCCTTCCTCAGCAATCAAACAATTCAAAGACAAAATAATAGCATATAGTATCTAGACTCTATGTGTAGTTTCCATCATTTACAACAGGTTCAATTTATAAATATTTTAAGGAGATAAATAAATGGCAATCAGCTGTTTCTTTCATTTCTCACACTTTTTTGAAGTCGCTTGCTCACACTTCCTCTTTATTCAGTTAATATTATTTCCTTCTCATGGCTCTAGATAGCATAGATGTAGATTTCCTTGTTTACTGGACTCAGGAAAAAATCAACTAAAGATATATTAAGTGTAATAGGTTTAAAAGACATTAAAATAATTTGATAATATAAATTAGAATAGAAATTAAATTAGGTACAAGACTTTGGACTTATCAAGAAAGGGTAGATAATGGAGTATTTTTTCTGAATTTGTCATATGCTAATGAACTAAACATTATTAATGTACTTACTGCCTGTATATATACTGTACATAGTTATTGTACTTATTGTATATAGTTTTTCTTGTATTAGTTATAACCTTTTGTAATTTTAGACAAAAAAGGGGATATGTGGTGATATCTTGTTTGTACAAATAAAGCCTGTCTGTAGGTCAGAGAATGGAGCTAGCCATTAGCTAACCATAGAGATCTGGAAGTCTGTACAAACAGATAGGAAGTGAAGTAACTGGGCAGAAATAGCAGATAAGCAGGGAGAAATAGGTATTTACTCTTTTGTCTGCTGAGACTCTAAAAAAGTAAGGTGCATCATGGTTTGCTTCTTCTCTCTGATCTCTCATCATTTCCCTCAGTATCTGACTCCAGGTTTTTATTACTTAGCCACCCCCTGAATGTGAGAGTCATTGAGGAGGCCTGGGCAACCTATGGGGTCCTGAGCAGTGGATCAGTGTTTAATCCCTGGAATACAAACAGACATCGTGTTTCCATAACACAAAGAGGGATGCTTTCTCAGCCTGGACTCTTAGGGGAGTACCTGGACCCTACCCTGAGTGAAATGACAGACTCTAGATATCCCCTATGTGGAAGGAATTGGCAATAGGGTGGGAGGATGGGGGGGATAGTGGGGAGGGTGCGGGAGGAGGGGAGGGAAAGGGAACTGGGATTGACATGTAAAACAAGCTATTTAAAATTGAAATAAGAAAAAAAAGATCTCTATTTATAGGGATAAGAGTCCATCATAGCAGGAAAGCATGGGCCCACATGGCAGAAACCCCAACAATGGTATCATGGAATGGACCCTCCAAAACTGAACCAAAATAAACCATTTTTATTCATAAGTTAATTACCTCAAACATGTATTATAGGGACATAAAGCTAATACACAAGCATCATAGCATTTGTTCTGGGTCACCTTAGCTAAACTGGAACCACATTTCTTTAGAATTTACTTCCTTGTGTAGATTTGGCCAATAAGACATGTTTTAAAGGTGTGGGTGATTTAGATGAAGTACAGTCATCTTCCCCTTGAATTATCCATATAGGGTATAAGACATTACTGAAGTTTTACCTCCATCTATTGCCTCATCTATGTGGTGGGAAGTGTGGCAGATTCAGTTCCTACAACAAATGAGCGTTTTCCCCCAAGACAAACAATACCACCTTTTTCAGGAATTCACCCTTCCCAATAGTATTTGCAGTGTAAAGTTATTAGAAAAAGCTCTGTATGGTTGTAGTACATCTTTGTGATTTCAGTTCAGTCTTGCAGTTTCTAAATGTTCCTCTTCATAGTTTTCTTTGCTTGCTGACTTCCAGTCTCTAGAATTCAAATTCCATTACCAGACTCAGAAGCACAAGTCACATATGTATGTACTAGTTAATATATTTCCACAAATTATATGATGCCAAATTCCTGTAATTCCTCAGTATACTTATTTACTCCTATAAATGCACTGATACAGCTAGAGATAAGAATAATCATGGGCAAAAAGAGTGATAAAGATAGATAGGGATAAATATCACCTAATGAGTTCACTTTCCTAATCAAATACTGCCAAATTCTAGAAGCTTGGATTCCTCTAGAAACTGGAAGTTCCCTAAAAGTGGAAGAGGTTGAACTGATGGCAACTTAGGAAAACATCTCTGACTTCAGTAAATTTCCATTCTCTTTTAATTGATATTCACCTGACTCCTGGACTGACTTCTTCCCTTTATGCAAGCCACAGACTATCTTGTTTATTGATACTGCTATGATTCCCATCCATTGATCGCCACAAATAGGCTGACATTCCTGAAGACAATTCTGGTGAGCTCTGATGAGGCTCTGAAAACAGACCTTACCTGCTCTTTGAATCTGAAGATTAGTTGTTGTGAAACAGTATCATTAGCGACATTCTTAGTCTTTAGATGTGAAAGGACAACAACTCTGTCTTTGCCCTGTCTGAACAACACTCTAAAAGAGAATTGGGAAATTTTATGTGTTTGTAATCATTTGTGACTTCCAAATTTCCAAGCTGAAGTTCAAACAAAAGGCCATTTGTGAAACTCTACATTAAAAATAAGTCTGCAAAAGAAAGCAATTCCATTTTCAATATTATAAAAATGAACAAAACAGGAAAATGTTTAACAAAAGTCTAAAATTGAGCCAGGCATGATGGCCTTTAATCCCAGGACTCAGGAAGCAGAGGCAGGTAGATTTCTGTAAGTTTAAGGGAGCCAAGTCTATATAATGAGTTCAGGTAGGCCTGCACAGTGAGATGCTGTCTAAAACAAATTCAAAATGTGGTCTAAAATTTATGTTCTAAAATATTGTTTAAAGAAATTAAAGAAAGGCAAAATACATACAATGACATTTCATGGTAAAAGAAGATATTAAGATAGCAACAGATCCAAAATTCATCTACAGAATCAATGCAATTCATATCAGAATCCCAGCTGATTTTTTGTGAGAATTTAATAAGCTGATCCTAAAACTTATGTGGAAAACAAAGATCCCAAAATAATCAAAGCAATCTTGAAAAATAATATAATTGGATGACTCAGTTCCTGATTCCAAAATTTTTATTATAGAGCAACTATAATGAGCAAAATATGGTCCTAGACTAAGGATAAGCATATAGATCAATAGGATAGAATTGAATGTCTAGAAATTACTTCTCACATGTATTGTCATCTGATTTCCCATAACAATCCCAATATGGTTCAAAAGGAAAAGTAAACTTTAAATAAATGATTCAGAGAGACAAATGGAAAAATTCACACAGAAAAGATTAAAAGACTAAAGCTGGAACTCTAACAATGTCTGTCCATATATATCCTGTGAGTTGTAGTCTCTTTTTCTTTATAGTAGCCTTTGAAGCATGATTGTTTCTAAATTTTATGGTATTTGTTTGATCTGTACTTTTATTACTTCTGGTTTTTGTTTTGTTTTTTGTTTGTTTGTTGGTTGGTGTTTTTTTTGTTTTTTGGGGACAGGGTTTCTCTGTATTGCTTTGGTGCCTGTCCTGGAACTTGCTGTGTAGACCAGGATGGCCTCAAACTCACAGAGATCCACCTACCTTTGCCTCTCCAGTGCTGAGATTATAGGTGTGTGCCACCAACTCCTGTCCCTGCTTCTGGTTTTGATACCCTAGTATGCTGAATATAAAATTATTCATGTCTAAGTTTTCTTTCAATAATTTTATAGCTTTAAATAATATATTGTGTATACATATATATGTGTGTTACACACATGTATTCATACAAAAACATATATATATATCACATATCTCATAGGCAAATTTCATCTGCAATATCTAAGAGCACTTAGAACCTGGTAGCAAACAATAAATAACCTCATTAAAGTCTTAGCAGCTATTTCTGCTAAAAGGTATGTATATATCCAATAAAAACATGAAAACAGTAATTATACCCACATGAAGATGTCACATTATTTTCATCAGATTGTCTATACTATGAAAAGTTTAATGACCAGTCTGGCAATGGGTCATCCATATACTAGAGGTAGGAATGCAAAAGGATGCAACCATTTTAACATACTTTTATGATTCAGCATATCTGTCCCTAAGTATGTATTTTAAAATACTAAAGAGAGAAAAAGAAACATAACTAGAGTATGGAAAGATTTTCATTTTTGTGAACCTCAGAATTAATATCGTAAAATGACTGTATTATCTAAATAAATGTCCACATTCAATACAATTACAACAAAATTCTCAGAAATAAACAAAAACATAACAAATATTCATTTGGAAGCACAAAAATTCCCAAATAGCCAAAGCAATCCAGATCAGAAAGAACAGTGATGTAGGCATGACAATAGCTGCTTGAATTACTACAGAGTTATAGGAACCAGAAACCATTGTAAACAGACAAAGATGGACATGGAACCATCCATCAATGAAACAGAATAGAAGACTCAGGAATATTCCCACACAATTATAGCCAAGTGTTTCTGGACAAAGGTGCCTAAACTATATACTGAAGGAAAGAACCTCTTGAACAAATAAGGCTAGGGAGACTTGGTCATGCCATATAGAAGTTCAAAACTAGATTGTTATCTCTCACCCTATACAATAGTTTACTCAGAATGAAATTACTAGAAGAATACGCATAAGAAACACTTGAGGATATTGCAGCAGGAAAGTGTTAGATAAGACTTGAAAACATAGGAAGAAAAATAAGAATTGACAAATGGAATTATATAAAATTCAGAGACCTCTAGGCAGTAAAGGAAATGATTATTATAGTGAAATACAATGGCAGAATATTTTATCAGATATTCATCTCACAAAGTATTAATATCCAGAATATACAAAGAACTCAAAAGCTGACAAAATAATAATTCAATCAATAATGGGTAACATATACAAATAGACACAAATTTATGAAAAAATGTACAGCAGCCATAGGCATAAGAGAAATGCAAACCAAAGCTATGTTGAAAGTCTGTGTCACAACAGTTAGAATAGTTATTGTGAAAACAAAATAAACAAGAATTCTGGCAAGAATGTGGAGGAAAAAAATCCTTCTACATTGTTGGCATGGATATAAAGTACACCAACCACTTTGGAAAACAGTGTGGAGATTCCTCAAAAAACTAAAATAGATCTATGTACAATCAAGCTATCTTGTGTTTGAATATACAACCAAAGGAGAAGTAAGAATACAACAGAGGCACCTACACACACGTGTTTATTCCTACACTCTTTCACAATAGCCAAAATATAGACAGCCTAGGTGTCTGGGAAGCGAGGAATTGACAAAAGAAATGTGCTATATATATACAAGAGAATGTTATTCATCCATAAAGAATATGATCATGTCATTTGCAGAAAAATAAATGGAAATAACTAAGTAAAATAAGCTAGAATCACAAAGACAAGCATTGCATCAATTTTTAATGTGTGGAAGCTGCAAAACATGACTTGAAAGCAAAAGAAGGACAATTAGGAAAGGGGGCAAAAGGAGGAGGGAAATTAGTATAGAGAATGAATAGGAACAAATCACTATATGTATTTGGAACTTTCAGTGAAGCCCATAATACAGTTAATATGACAGTAACATATATATATATATATATATACATATACATGTATATATATATACACGTGTGTGTGTGTATGTGTGTGTGTGTGTGTGTGTGTGTGAATGAAGCATTGGAATGTGTAGCAGCATGGGTATACCTTGAAAATGTTTGCTAAATAAAAGAAAGTAGTCACCAAAAGTCATTTCTTCTATAATTCCATGTACATGAAATGACCAAAATAGGTAAATCCACAGAGGTATAAGGAAATTCTTGATGGCTTGCACTGGAAGGTATTGGGGTACTTGGAGTGATCAAATGCATAAACATTTATCATTGTCATGGATACATAAATGTGCTAACCATAGTAAGAACCAGTTATTGTACGTTATGAACTATGTAAATTTACAATTATTTCTCAATAGAGCAGTTTTGTAAACAGAATAACAAATAAAACTTGCTTACCGACAAGTTTTTCTACTATTGATATATCTGAAACACTGGGGAAGAGGCCACAAGCCAGCAGAGTGTGAGAGACCCTCTGTATGAATCTCATGTTTACAAGAATAGAAAACTAGAACATTCAGCATTTTTTTTCCTTTAGGGATGAAACCACCAGCTATAATGAACTCAAGTCATAAGTGCCATTGCTAGTAATTAAGATAAAAGAAAACTATTCTAATTAGTGATATGATGGGTATCTATTTTCAGAGTGGACACAACTATAACATAATGCCCACAGGAATTGTTCTAAGTTGTAAATAACAATAGTTTAAAATGATGTTTATTTACTGAATGAAAAACAAATCCTCCCAGACATATTGACTGGTTTATATCCTTTGACCTTTTGTTCAGACTTCTAGCTAATTCCACTGTATTTTTCTTCCCAGTATTATTTTTAAAATTAAAAACACATGGGCTGGAGACATGTCTCAAAGAGTCCTGGGTGCTTTTTCAGAGGACCCAAGTTCTGTTTCTAGCACCCAATCAAGTAGCTGACAATCCTCTCTCACTCCAACTTCAGGGCACTCCATGCCTCTGACTTCTACAACCACGGCGCTCATATGTGCGTACCTACACATATACACATACACACACACTCACACACATACACACATAAACACACCTACTAACATACAAACACATACACATACATACCCCTAGATACAATTAAAACTACTACATTAAAAATACTCATAAGCCAATAATGTAAAGGCTCAAAAACTATTGCCTTATTGATTGATTCCACAGGTGTTGTTGATATAAGGTGATATATGGTCCAGATGAGCAAATAATTTAGTCATTCAGGATGCCATGTGAATATAAAGGAAGAACTGATTTAAAACCTGGTACCGAGCTAGAAAATAATTCTGACATAATAAGACCCTATTAGCATCAGGCCTGCTAAAGAACTGATGCCTCTTAACAGTGCTTTCCCCTGTCTTCCCCACCAGGGTGAACTCTCCAGCATTGCCTAAGCTTGGTCACCATTTGAAAGGATGAGCAAGGGGCAAGACCATTCTCTTGCTTTCATACCCTCAGGGTCAGCACACTGACACCTACATCTTCAGAGCCAGCTATACTGTGTTTCTCAGGTGAGGTATTGCAGGGCACATGAGCCAGTTTAAGATGGCACTGAGGGGAAGTCAGATGGGGAGGTCCTGAGTTGTTTACAAAAAAGATAACTGGTTGCCTAGATCAAACCAGATGAGGTCACTGCATGAACAGCTCATGTTCAGTAGGGCACCTACTGAACCTACATGATAGGCTGACCTTTAAAATCATTGGCTGGCTGTTTTCCCACTCTATGTTTTTTTTCCTTTAAAAGATGCTTGCTGTGGGACAATAAAGGAGTTCCTGCTTGAGTAGACTCCCTGCTGTGTCTAATTGTCTCTGGGATCCTGGGAGGCTGAGAAACTGGCAAACAAGGAGCTTACCTTTCCTGGGACCCAGCTCAGCCTTCCATGGTTGGGCTAAGACCCTGCAAGTTTAGGGGCCACTCTCCCAATTACTGCAACTGGTAAGGGCCAGGGACAGCTCTCCCTCTCTTATGAGCTTAGGGCCAGCTCTCTCACCTAGCACAGGTGGTGATGGGTTAGGGGAGAATGGTCTTTTCTCCCCTGCCCATGCCACCATATGGCCAGAGAGGTGAGGCCAGATCACTCATGTTTACATTAACTTTATGCTGTCTTGATAAAGGGATCTTTAGTAACTGTCATGGAATTATTATATTGTCAACTAGACAACTAAGAGACACACCCTCAAACATACCTGTGAGGGGTTTGTCTAGACAAAGTTTAGCCTCTGAAAATTTCTTCAAGCGATTATCTTAACTTCAATAATTGAGATAGGAAGGCTAATACAATGTGAGCCACCATGTAGTTGCTGGGAATTGAACTCGAGACCTCTGGAAGAGCAGTCAGTGCTCTTAACCTCTGAGCCATCTCCCTAGCCCAAGGATAATACAATGTGGGTGACATCATTCCCTAGGAGGTAATCTTGCAGTGGGTAAAAGTGGGAAAGTAATTTAAGTATTAACATGTATACATTCATTGTATAGATTCATTTATTTCTCTCTGACCTTAACTGTGAGTGTAATATGACCATCTGATCCAACTCCCTGCTCCCTTAACTTCCCCATAATGATGGTGTTTAACCTTGAAATGTGAGCCAAACAAACCTTTTCAACCTTAAGTTTCTTTTGTCAAAGTATTTTATTACAGCAACAGGAAACAAAATTAAGACATTAACTAATAAGAAAAGTTATAAATTTACACATAAACATATTTATAACAGTTTTTATAAATAGTGAAGAATTTAAAACAATAAAATACCCGAATAGCCTACAATAGTAAGTTGTTCCAATGTTTTTGGTACAAAACATACACTCCATGAATTCATCAAAAATGATGACTCAAATCCATACTTACCCAAATAAAAATATTAAAAATATAGAAATTAACATTGTAATTGTAATATGACTATAGTTTTAAAATTAATGTTTTCATGGGAAAATCTTAGAAGGATCACACTAAAATATTATGTGCTTATTTTGAAACTATGGAATTTTATATTGTTCTAATAATGCTTTACTCACTTATCTTATAAAAATCTCCCTCACATATAGTGCTTGCATAACAGTAAAGTAGAAAAATGAAATTAGATAATTTAAAAAGATAGTCTGATTTTCAGTGTAATGATATTTTCCCAAAATGTTTTCTGAAAGCAGTCACTTTGCACTGTAGTCCATTCACGCTCCTATCTCTTCCACTTCGGAAATTATTGAAAGAAAATTCCCATTTAATAATTTTACTTAAAATGAAATTTAACAAAATATCATACAGATATGTTACCTAACACACTTTCTCAAAGGCAGTCAATCAAAATAATAAAATAGTGATTTAGTTGTATTTTGTCAAATTGGTGGCTCTGATTTTCATATGATCTAAATAAAAAGGCACATGCAAATATTTTTTCCTTAGAAAAAATTTAAAGTAAAATTCCCACCATACTTTGGAAAGGAGAAATTGTAAGTTATTTTTATAACTATGGCCGGGCGTTGGTGGTGCATGCCTTTAATCCCAGCACTCGGGAGGCAGAGGCAGGCGGATCTCTGTGAGTTCGAGGCCAGCCTGGCCTACAGAGTGAGTTCCAGGACAGCCTCCAAAGCCACAGAGAAACCCTGTATTGAAAAACCAAAAAAAAAAGTTAACAGCAACAACAACAATAACATTCATTGATTTCAAAAACAACAGGCTAATGAAAAGACATGGTGGCTATCTTGGATAGCATTTTGCCAACTTGTCACAAGCCTAGATTTATCTGGGAAAGCAACATCAATACTGAAAACTCCCTGGGAGCTATTATTTACAATCAGATTCTAAAGGTTAAGGGGTTCAAATAGAACAAAAGTAAGTCTCTACAGAAAGAGAGAAGAGTTCATGGGGATGCCTGGAAATGTTGAACAGCATAGAATACTCAAGACAGGTACAAGAGAATCCATCTAGACCAACTAAAGCAGATGAACCCTTGCAGAAGTATATCTTTAGAGGTCAGGTTGGCCTCAGTGTGATGCAGTCTGGATTTCTTTCCTCTGTAGAGAGCCATTCATGAAGACATTAGAACTGGAAAGAAGCACCAACAAGGATGTCTTCTACAAAGAATTTCTATAAATGTCATGGAATATAAGCAAGGTATCAGAAAGATAGAAGAAAGGAAAGGATCACATTAAGGAAAATCTTAAATGTAGACCCAGAAATGAAGAGAGCCATACAAACCAAAATTGAAGATGGAAGAAGTAAGCAGTTTCAAAGGAATATAAGTTTGTTCTTTTATTTATACTTAATTCTACAAAGGTGGTAAAATGGCTTGCAGGAAAATGAAATGATAAAGTGAGCAAAAAGTTCTAGAGAACACAAAATAGATTAGAATATATGTTCTAGTTTAAAATAAGACAGAATGTAGACCAACTTTTGTAATTTGAACATGTAATATCCTGGAAGCTATAGTGAAAAAATGATTGTATATATAATCAATCAACTGTGTTATATTTCAGTTTTCTCATGATTACTCTCAAGGGCAGGAGTTACTGAGAGTAATTTCAATTTCGTCTCTGAGTATCTGTGGGATATTTAACTAGAAATGTCAATAACATCCCTATGGCTACCTAGTATTCCACAGCTAGATCTAGGCTGGAGAAATGTGTAAGAGACCTCATCATTCATATGTCCATCAGACAATGGACTCAGCACAACAACAAAGGTGGTAACTAAATTCTTAACAAAGTAAACTGCTAATATAGAACAAGATGGTATCTTATGGCACCAATACTTCACAGTCTTGATTTTCCTAAGTAGTATGCTACCAGTGTTATTTAACTACTGATTAGATAAATATAAATATAAATATAAACTATCAGTCATTAACTTCTGATTAGATAAATTTTTATTGAGTACCTACGTTTTATGAGGCGTGCTTTATGGACTGGGGATATGACAATGAATGAAACAGGTACAAATCTTACTATAATACATGCTGCATTCTATTGAGACACCAAACAAGAGAGATAATAAAAGATCCAGAAATTTCTCACTAAGGCCAAAAAGTTATAAATGGAGCCTCGTGAAATTGAAACTCTTCTGTATGGCAAAGGAAAACATAATCCAGGCAAAGCATCAGGCTATGGAATGGAAAGATTTAGTAATTTCACATCCAATAGAGGGATAATGCCTAAAATATATTGAGAAGTAAAAAAGAAAAAGAAAACAATTAATCAATTTAAAAACGGGATACTAAACTAAACAGATAGTTCTCAAAAGATGAACCATGAATGGCTGAGAAACATTGAAGAAAAGTTCAACATCATTAGTCATGAAGGAACTGAAATCAAAACTACTTTGAGATTTCACCTTACACTAGCCAGAATGACCAAGTTCAATAAAAAAATGACAGCTTATGCTGGTGAAGATATGGGGGAAGGGGAACACTCCTTCATTGCTAGTGGGAGTTCAAATGTGTACAGCTGCTATGGAAAGCAGTGTGGCAGTTCCTCAGCTTTACCACACTTACGCATATACTCCAATGAGTCTATTTCCCATTACAGAGATCCTATCTCATCCTTGTTCATTGCTGCTCCATTCATCATAGTCATAAGTTGAAAACAGACTAGATGCTCATCAACTGATGAATGAATCCTAAAAATGGGAAATATTTACTCAATGGATTATTACTCAGCCATAAAAATGAAATCATGAAATTCTCAGGTAATATATAGAACTAGAGAAAAGCATGCTAAACGTGGGACTTGGACACCAAAAAGACAAATATCATATGCTTTTTCTAATATGTGGGTATTAGATTTTAAGCTTTTGATATGTGTGTTATAATCAATATAAACATAGAGTAAGGAACTAGGATAGGAAGGGAGGACCTTCTTAGGAAAAATAAATAGAATATGTAGTTATGGGGAGAAAGGAGTGGAGTGGAGGGATATAGAAGAGAGTGACAAGGGAAGGAATACAGGCAGGAACAGCTAAAACTAAGGGACATTTGAAGCATCATATGGAAATCTCATGTAGTAGAAACTTCTTAATATATGTATATTATATCCAAATGAAACCTCCAGTGCCAGAAATGGGTTATATCTAATTGAGTTCTTGGCCAAAGGGGACCCATGGGAATCCCCAAATAACCCAGGCTGTTGCCAAGACTATAGATGGCTCTCCACAAACTGAGGATAAGGCTTTATTGTTGTAGACAACATTTACATAATTCATTGAGCACAGAGATATGTAGCTGATGCCTACATAGACATCACACTTTAATGACTGGTGTTCATGGTACTTGAAGGTACTCTTTGTGTTTCCAGAGGAGAAAGGTAAATACCAAACCATCCACAAGCACTTTGATCTACAGTGGTGTCCTGCCTGCATCATATGCTGGTGCAATACTGACACAAGATTTATTGAAGTAACCAGCTAATATGTGATTTAATTTAAGGTCCAGTCCATGAGATGGAACCTATACCTGACACTACTTGGATGGCTAAGAACCTGAGACTAGACAGCCCAGGGACTTAGGGGGAAACCAAATTCTACTGTTCTGCTAAAAATGGTAGCAATAAAATGTTTTCAAATGACATTCTACTATACTTACAGATCAGTGTCTCATTCAGCCATCATCATAGAAGCTTCCTCTTGCAACAGAAGGGGATTAACACAGAGACCCATAACTGGACAATATACACAAAGTGAGAGATTTTGGAACATATTCCTAAATGATATCAACCCATCTGCCAGGGTTTTTGAAATTATGCTGAAGAAAGGACAGAAAGATTTCAGGAGCCAAAGTGGATGGATAAACCAAGGAAATAGGGCCTTCAAGACACAAAAGGGCTGACAAACATTTGAACTCACATAGTCTGTGGCAACATGCACAGGGCCTTTAAGGGTCTAGCCAGATGAAGTGCAAGCATTGAGAGGGGAATGTGGATAGAGACTCCTTTCCCTAACCAATAATCTATCTGTACTTGACACCTGCTTGCAAAGGAATAATTAATGGAGTCTCACTGGGTATATTAACCAAACATCAAGGTAGCCCCCCTGGCCAGCAGTAGCTAATCAACACAAATGAACTCAACGATATTTTTGTAAACTTTTGGTATCATATTGCTTTGTTTGACATTTTTTGTCTTTTGCTTGTACATTATGGTTTCTATTTTGGTGTGTGTGTGTGTGTGTGTGTGTGTGTGTGTGTGTGTGTGTGTGTATGTGTGTGTGTGTTATGTGTTTTTTCAAAATACTTCATTTTTAATTTATTGGCATTGGTGTATGTGACCATTTATGTCTATGTGAGGGTGTCAGACTTGTAGCTGCAGACAGCTGTTAACGCCATGTGGATGCTGGGAATTGAACCTGGGGCATCTGGAAAAGCAGTCACTGCTCTTAAACACCGTGTCATCTCTTTCTTGTTTGTTTTGTTTCTTTGCTTGCCTATTTGTTTCTAAAGAAAGAGTGGAAGAAAGGGAGAGAAGCTGTAGGCACAGTAAAGCATGCTAAGAATGCATCAGATAAAAATATTTTTCAATACAAGAATATGAAAAAATACAAGGAAAAACAAATAAAATGCACTAATTCTCACTTTTCAAATTCTGAACAGAAATTCTAGTCACAGTGTATTGTGTTTATAAAATATAGCAACAGAAATAAATGTATTCTACCCTTTTACCCAAAAGAAAATACTAAAAGTCTTAGCAAAATAAAAAATGGCTTTGGAGATTCTGCTTTGAGAAAGAATCAATTGTTTAACCTTTAACTGCATCATTCCATTAGTTTGCCTTTTAGTAAAGCATCCGTCTTGTAGAAGTGGTTCCCATATTCACATTCATGTACTGTCTTATTTAGGGTTTCTATTGCTATGATGAGACACAATGATCATGGCAACTCTTATAAAGAAAAACATTTAATGAGGATGGCAGCTTATAGTTCAGGGGTTTACTACATTATCATCATGGTGGGGAGCATGGTGGCATGCAGGCAGATGTACTGGAAAAAGATCTGAGAGTTTTACATCTTGATACACAGGCAACAGGAAGTGAATTGAGACACTGGGAATATGAGACCCCAATGCCCTCCTCCACTACTCTTTGCAACAAAGCCATACTCGTACCTACTCATATGAAGCCATACCTCTTAATAGTGCCACTCCCTTTGGGGGTCACTTTCTTTCAAACCACCACATGTACCTACTGAGCTAAATAATGAATACAAATACTACAAACAAACAAATGAACAATAGCGAAATCCTTTCCTTCTCTGGAATAATTTAGAAACCCATTCTTGGATATGCAATTCAGGAAGTTATGACAACAGCTGTTTGTTAAAACTATCTGACAATACACTACATGGTTTCCCCAGAACAACAAAAATAAATCTAGCAACAAGAAAGGCAATGTGATTGACCCTTATTTTGAAGTGCTCTCTTTCATCACAAATATTCTGTACATTATCCTTATGTACTTGCTTTGTATAATCATAAGAAGATTAATTTATTTATTGAGTAAACATAATCCAAGTATCATTCAGTTACTGTCTACAGTCATCATCTTAAGGTTCATCATAGCTTAAGAGAAGCACTGAGTAGAAAGCTTAGTCCCTCATAAGAGATATTCTATCACTTTCCAAAGACCTCACTAGTATCATATAAAATAGTACTCAGTACATATTACTGATCAACAAATTACATGGAACAATCTGAGCATCTCTTACAGGAATTTTGGTCAAGAAAAGTAAGATATAATAAGAAAAAGTGGCAGAAATACATAAAAAAGGATGATGTAGTTATAATGATAGCAGACAAAGCAGATTTTTGAAGACAAAGTAGACTTTAAGTTTCCACCAGAGATACAGGAGACATTTTAGTGTAAGAGGGACAAAGCCTATGTGCTTATAGCTTGCTCAATTTTCCAATGTCTGGGATTGAACCCAAAACCATGTTAGGCAAATGGTCTACCACTAAGTTACATTTTCCAGCTTTCTTTTTTATCTTTTTTATACATAATTTGTGTGTGTACATGCACACACGCATGTGTGCTTGCATGTGTATAGTAGCATTCATATTTGCATGTGTATAGGTGCAGGTGCATGCATGTATATGGAGGCCCAAGGTTGATGTTGTGTGACTTTGATTGCTCTCCATATAATATACTGAGGAAGGGTTTCTTTCTCAACCTGAAAAATCATCGTTTCAGTTTGTCTAACTTGCCAGGTTAGTCCATGGATTCCTTTTTCTGCCTTGTGTGAGCTAGGATTATATGCAGGCTACCACTGTCACCCAACTTTTATGTCGGTTTTAAGTACCTGAACTCTAGTCTTCTCACTTGCAGAATAAGAGCTCTACCAATTAAACCATCTGTCCAGTCACATTCTCTGCTTTCTATATATTTAGAAAACATAATTCAAAACATATAGCCATCTACTATAGAACCTGTACGAGGAAAAACAAAACTTATGAAACAAAGGGAAAACCAAAATACGCAATCAGAATTTAAATTTTAACATGATTATTTAAAATAACTAGACTAGAAAAGATAAATTAAAAGGCCAAAAGTGTGAAAAATACTCAGTGAAGACACTTGAATATACTTAAAATCTTTGTTTAAGAAAATGCCTTAAACTGGGTAGCATGCATACACACACACACAAGTATACATACACACACACACACACGCACGCATGCACACACACACACACACACACACACACACACACACACACACACACACACATATTCATTGCAATTCCGGAGGTTAGATATTCCAATATCAACAAGTGCAGTATATGATGAGAGTCTAATGCTTCACAAATGGTCACATTTTTTCTGTGTGTTTGTATGGCAGAAGGGCAAAGAAGCCAACAACATCTTTCAAGCATCTTTTTTATGATAGTATTACAGCTTTCGTAAAGATTGACCTTTCATTATTTCATCAACTCCCAAAAGCCTCACTTTTGAATCATTTTGGTGATGAGGCTTCAATATGTAATATTAGGAGTAGGACAATAACACACCATAGCACTTAGTCTAACACTACACCTAAAAACAGAAAAATTCTGAAAATTATGTATAGATAACTAGACACATTATATTAGTAATAAACTTTGTGAAAAGGCTGGTAAAAGACCTGGGTGTAAGCAAAGAGATTTGTTCACAAACTAGCCACCCCAATAGAGTCGATCGCTGGAACCTGCAGTGGATGAAAAGACTCAACTATTGAAAGTTGTCCTTATACTACATATGCACTGTGGCATCTGTGCATATCCCCCAATTCATACATACACAGTAATAATGAATAATAATCAATAAAACGTCTTAAAATGCCTACTTATTTGTTCAAACCAAGATGGCTTGACGGGTGAATTGTACCAAACTTATAAAAGAAAAGGAATAATAATCCTTTAAATTACTTTCAAAGAAGATAACAAGTCTTTATTCATTCTGTGAAACTATTATTACACTTATACCAAAATAGGGAAAGCATATCATAAGAAACTGCAAAACAATATCTTTTATAAATTCAGAACAAAATCCTCAAAAAAATCAGCAGATTGTATTCAATGGCACTTGAAAATAATTGTACACTGGGCTCAAATTGAATTCGTCTCTACAATGAAAGCTTTGTTTTAACAGCTGAAAATCAGTTAATATATAGTACTGTATCATTAGAATAAAAACATAAAATCACCTAATCATCATAATAGATGCTGAAAGACTGAAAAGATTTAATATCTCTTTTTCATTTAAACATTAAAAATGGGAATAAAAGGAAACTTTCTCCACTTGATAACAAGTATCTACAAAAAACCATAAAAAACATTTAATATAATCATAAGGGTGAATATTTACCTCATAACATGAGGAATAAATTAAGGATAGCTTCTCTTGGTCTTTTATAGTCAATGTTGTTCTGGATGTTCTAGGAAGGAAATTTGACAAGAACAGCCAATAAAGCCATGCAAATTGTAAATGAAGAAATAATAGTATGCATACAGATGACGTATAGTATTTATAAAATCATAAGGAATCACTAAAAATTGGTAGAACTAATAAATGGGAAAGTTGGCTGGCTACATATCAATATATAAAAATAAATTGATTTTCTAAACTCTTGCAATGAAATATAATTAAGAACATAATTCCTTCATAATAATGGCAAAGCAATAAAACACTTAGGATAAAAGAAAAATACATGTACTCTACTCTGAAAAGTAAAAAGAAACTGAAAGAAATTATAGGTCAAAACAAAATGTAAAAAAGCCACATTTGTGAATCAATAAAACTTAAAGTATTAATTTTAGTAATGCTTCTCAAATTGGTGTGTTTTAAAAAATATAATCCCTATAAATCCCTAGGTATTACCAGGTGTCACCCCCAACTCTGTAGCAATCCACCTGATGTGGCATTCCCCTCTTCCCTTCTCGCTGCCACAATCTCCAGTGGATCAACAGATCTCCTCCAAGCTTCCTCCCCACGTATCATATCCCATTATCTCAACCTCCAACTCCAGGGGACATTCCTTGGGAACCTGTTAGGTAAGCCTACCAGAGAAGCAACTAGGCAAGTAAAGCAAATAGGCAAGTTTAAGCTCCTCATTCTGCCTCCTCTTCTCCAAATTAAATCCCCAGCCTCATCCCCACCTCTGTGTTAGCCACCAAGACCTAGAAAAGCATTTTACCTGGAACCCCCCAGTGGCCACACCTATCATAAGCCCAGAGGAATTACCTAGCAAGCAACACACACCTATCACATCCTCCTAAGAACTTGGGAGAGCAACAGAAACCAAGAAACAAAATACCCACCCAACAAAGATGAGACCAGAAATTAGCATCTAGAATTGCAATCTTCCCAAACCTAGATGCCTAGACACCAGTGGAAAAACACAATATCAGCCAGGACAATATCACAGTAGGCCTTGAGAATTGGCACATGGCTGAAGATCAAGAAAAAAGACCTTAAAATAGCCTTTATGATTTTGATAGAGATTCTTAAAGAGGAAATGGCTAAAAGTTTCTAAGGAAACTATGAAAACACAAATAAAAAGTGTAAGGAAATGAATAAAACCATTCAATACAGGAAACTGTCTTGAATCAATAAAGAAAATTCAAAATTGGAAATCTGGAAATGAAAAATTTAGGAATTTGAATGGGAACCTCATAGGCAAGCCTCACTAACAGTATACAAAAGATAGAAAAGAGAATCTTAGGCATTTTAGACACAATGGAAGAAATGGATACCTTAGTCAAAGAAAATATTAAATCTAAAAAAAACCTCTTGGTACAAAATATCTAGGATATCTGGGACACTATATAAAGACCAAATATAAGAATAATAGGAATAGAGGAAGGAAAAGAAACCTAGGTCAAAGGCACAGAAAATATTTTCATCAAAATCAGAAACAAAATTCCCCAACTTAAAGAAAAAGATGCCTATAAAGGTACAAGAAGCTTACTGAACACCAAATAGATATGATGAGAAAAGAAAGTTTCCTCCTGACATAATAATCAAAACACTAAATGTACAGAACAAAGAAAGAGTATTAAAAGATAAAACGGAAAAAGACCAAGTAACATACAGAACATACCTGACTTCTCAATGGAGACTCTAAAAGTCAGAAGGGCCTGGACAGATGTCCTTCAGACTCTAAGAGACCACAGATACCATCAGTAAATATTGCTTGTTGACATCTCTTAACATCAAAGTCTCCATGGTCTCAATTTCTAAAAGACATAGTCTAACAAAATGGATGTGAAAGCAGTATCCATCCTTCTACTGCATCCAAGAAACACACTTTAACACCAATAATAGATATCACCTCAAGGCATAAGGTTGGAAAAAGAAATTCCAAGCAAATAGACCAAAGAATCAATCTGACAAAATAGACTTTATACCAAAACTAATTAGAAGAGTAAGGGAAGGACACTACAAATACTCATCAAAAGAAAAATCCACCAAAAGGATACTATAATTCTTCACATCTCTGCCCAAAATATAAGAACACCCAAGTTTGTAAAAGACATTAGTACAGGTTAAACCACATATTAACCCTCACATGGTGATAGTGGATGACCTTAGTACCCCATTATTGCCAATAGACAGGTCATCTAGACAAATTATTATTATTATTATTATTATTATTATTAATTTTATATCTTGACCACAGTTTCCCTTCCATCCTTTCTTCCCACTCCATTTCTCCACCCACCCTCTGTACCCCCAATTCACTATTCCTCTGTTTCTGTTCCAAAAAAGGCAGGCTTCCCATGGATATCAACAAAACACATAGAAAAATGCAAATAAATCTATACGTATCTCCCTATACATATCTCAACTCCAAATGTAGCAAATATCTCAACATAAAGCCAGATACACTGAACTGGTTAGAAAGAGAAAGAGAGGAATAGCTTTGAATAAATTGGCATAGGAGGTAACTTTCTGAACAGAGCACAGATAGTGGAGGCACTGAGAATATCAATTCATAAATGGAACCTCATAAAACTGAAAACTTCTGCACAGTCAAGGACACTACGACTCAGACAGAAGCTTACAGAATGGGAAAAGATTTTACCAACTCCACATCCAATATGTATCTAATAATCAAAATATATAAATGCATAGAAAATAAAAGATGAAAACTGGGCATAAAGAAAACAAATAATCCAATTGAAAAATGTGGTACAGATCTAAACAGACAATTATCAAAAGAGGAAACTCAAATGGCTGAGAAACACTTAAAGAAATATTCAACATCCTTAGTCATCAGGTAATTGTGAATTAAAACTTCTTTGAGATTTCATCATATAACCATCGGAATTGTTGAGATCAATAAAGCAATGGCAACTCATGCTGGTGTGGATGTGGAGTAAGGGGAACTGATCCATTGCTGGTGGACTGAAAACTTGTACAGTCACTGTGAAAATCAGCGTGGCAGTTCCTCAGGAAAATGAGTATCTGTCTACCTCAGGATCCAGCTATATAAAGAGTCCTTTGGACATATCCCCAAAGGACTCTTTATCTTACCACAGGGATGCTTGTCCAACCACATTAACTCCTGCTCTATTCATAATAGCCAGAAACTGGAAACAACCTTGATTTTACTGAATAGATTAATGGATAAAGAAAACATGATAAATTTATACAATGGAGTATTACTCAGCCTTTTAAAAATGAAATCATGAGATTTTCAGGTAAATGGATAGAACTAGAAAAAAATCATCCTGAACAAGGTAACCCGGACCAAGAAAGACAAACACTTTATGCATTCATTCATTTGTATCTGGTGCTACCTGTTGAGCCAATGATAAGCAAGCTACAATCTATAGAATCAGAAAGTTTACATGTTGAGTAAAGGATTGGGGTGGGGCTGACAGATAGTTCTCCTTAGAAAAGGGAATGAGAATAGCTAATTATGGGGGTGGTGGAACATGAGCATCACCTGGGAATAGAGGTATAGGGGAGAGACAGCTAATTAAGAGCCTTTTGAGAGGTAGTTTGGAAACTCAATACAGGAGAATCTTCCTAAAATATATACGTATATGAAGGGGATCTAAATAAAACTTCCAAATAATGGGAAGATGGATATCTCTTGTCACCAGATGAAGCTTCCAGTACTGGGATTGAATTATCAGATGAAGCTTCCAGTACTGGGATTGAATTACATCTAACTGAGATGTTGGTCAAAGGTTTGGAAAGCCCCAAACATCCCAAACTGTTGCCAAGATTATATGCTGCTCTTCACAAACTGCTGACAAGGTCCCATAGCTGAAGACAACCCCTGCATAAATCACTGAACATGGAGAAGTTGAAATGGTGCCTACATAGTGCCTTCACCTTATATGCTAGTGTCTTTGGTGCAGGAAGGTACTCTGCATTCCCCAAAGAGGAAATGTAAGCACCAACCCAGCTGCAAATCCTATACTAGTGCAATGGTGGAACAAATCTTCTGGAAGTAACAACCAATATCTGATTTGACTTAAGGCCTACTCCACAACATGGAATCCAGAAGCAGCATTGCTTGGGTGACTAAGAAACAGACTAGATAGCCCAGGGACATGGGGTCAAATGAAACAATACTGTTCTTTAAAATAATAATAATGTAGCAATAAAATGACTCCTCATAACTAACATTCTTCTATACTCATAAACCAGTGCCTTGCTCAGTCATTATCAGAGCAGCTTCCTCCTGCAGCAGATGGAAACAAATAGAAACCCACATCCAGAAATTATGCAGAGAATGAGAGACCTGAACACTCAGCTCTAAACAAGATGTCCCCATCAACCCCCTCCTCTAATGGAACCCTGTGGAAGAGAAAAAGGAAATAGTATAAAAGCAAGAGGATACAGGGGACACCAAAGAAACACGGCTCTCTAAATCAACATGATTAATGTACATATGAACTCTCAGAGACTGGGGCAGCCTGTACAGGGCCTACACTGGTTTGCACTTGATGGGGTCCTATTGCTGAAAGAAATGGACACATTGCTAACCCAGAAACTATCTCCACTGATACACACTTGCAAATGAATATTTAGCTTTTTCCCAAGGGAATTTCACTGAGGAAACAAACTACTCTTAAGGGTAGGCTGCATGCACAGCAGTAGATGGCCAGAAGAAAATGAATTCAATGGCATCTTTGGAGGTTCCATGTCTCATAATGTCATGTCAGGGCTTTTTTAAAATAAACATTATCTTACCTTAATTTTTATGCTATTTTATTTATATATGTGTTTTTTTCTCTCTTTTAACCTCACAGGTCCTTTGCATACATATTATGTTTTCCAGTTACCGTTTTTCTGAAATTCCTGACTGCAAACAAGTGAGACTCTGCATCATTATGTTTCATGTGCCTTTGGGGGCTCCTTTATTTATGCTTTATTTTGTCTTATTCTAATGTATTAGTTTTTGTTTTATCTTATTATATTTTATTTTACTATTATCTCTTAGATACTTAGATACTTGTTTATTTTCTAATGGGAGACAGATACATATGGATGGGAGGGGAGAAACTGGGAAGGATAGGAGGGAAAACCAAAATCAGGATACAGCATATCAAAAGCAACCCATCTTTTAATCTTTTATGTTACTAAACCTCTCTCACATCTTAAAGACGTAGAGATATTTACCTTTTGTAACAATCAAATTACTTAGATTTTGTGTAATTTTGTTATGTGTGCCTATAATTGTTTTCATATGCTGCTTGCATCAAAAATTTTTAACAAGTTACTGACACTTCAATTTTTATTAAATTCATTATACATTATGTGCTAAAATACTATTTTTATTTTGTGTGCCCAATTAAACCTACAGGTAGATTTATAAATTTGGCTATTGTAATTATGTATTTTATTATGCAATATGTATTATGTAAAGTTCTGAAAACTACAAAAAATAAGAAAGTCTCCAAGTTGCTAGAACAATCTTGAAGGGAAAAAAGAACAAAACTGGATGCCTCTTGTTTTCTAATTTCATAAGTTATTACAAAGTTATCATAATCATGAAAATATAATGCCTTCATAAGATTAGCAGACAAATATAATAGACAAAAACCTAAATATTCATGGCCAAATGATTCACAGTGAGGGGTCCAAGACCACTGATTGGAAAAGGAATGAGACTCTCAACTATTGGTGCCGGAATAACTGGATACCTATATACAAAACCAAATTTGGACTTGCACTTTTCATCAGATGCAAAAGTTAACTTGATGGAGTTCATAGAAGAGAGAAAGAAAAACCCAATCACTTGTGATTGGGCAATGATTTTTTTCCTTTTTAGGTACAAAAATACAAAAAAGAAAAAATAGATAAGCTGGATTTTCATCAATATTGCAAAACTTTCATATCATAAAGGACCCTATCAAGAATGAAAAATGATAACCTAAAGAATGGGAAAGTATTTACAAATAAATGTCAAATAAGTTTCTGTTTCAGACTAGGGTAAGAATTATTACTGCTTAAAAACAAAAGACAAATAATTGAACTTAAAACCAGGCAAAGGAGTAAAGCATTCTCAGTGTACATTTAAACACTGAAATAAAATAGAGTTCTGTTTCATAGCTAATCATAATGGAATTAGGCAACAGGAATAATAAAATAAATGGGAAACTCTAAATATTTGAGAAATAATTTCTGGATTAAAAGAATTCATAAAAGTTTAGGAAATGTATTATGATGAAAAACAAATACATAACATCAAAGTTTGAGGAACTTAAGCAAAGTAGTACTTAGAGAAAATGTATAGCTTTAAATGTTTGTGCTATAGAAGATCTAAAAATCATTGACTAACATTTTGTGAATGAAAACTACTAAAAAGCAGCTGTGACTGTAGAATTTCAGTACTGTAGACATATTGGAATGTTGCGGATCCAGAGGCCAATTCCCTTATATTGAGCTAGTTCTAGTCCTCTGGACAGTCATTTCTCTTGCCCACCTGTGCTGAAAGTAACAGCTCATGGTTCTAAGCAAGGGTGCAGTAAAACCACTGAACTGGAACACACCATGGGTAGAAAAAAAGGTTTATTGAGGTCAAACAGCCAAAGCGACCTCTCCTTGGGCAGAGAGAAGCAAAGACTAGAGAGGAAAAGCAAGTGGATTTTATGTAACAGTTAGCAGAGTGGACATCTTTGAGCTGATACAGGCTGTTTGGGTTAATTGGGAACTAGATGCCCTTGCCTAGGTAGTTGACTTTTGGGGCAGATTAAGGGAGGCCGTGGTGAACAGAAATCCAGCTTACAAGATTCCTGAGGAATGCTGAATTTCGACTTCCGTTTACTCAATAACAATCCTTCTATTTACCAGGTCAGAGTCCTTCCATTTAGAACATTGTCACCATCACTGCCATTTTGGGGCACTCATTTTGAACTTAATAGTGACTAAATAGATAGAAACCATTTGGAGTCGATTTATGTGGCAGATTACCAACTTCCACCAACCCTAAAGTTAAGATGGTCATCAGATAGCATCTGGGCCTATGGAAAAGTTTCCCATATGTTGTTTTACTTACATTTTTATTTACTCACCAATGCATTTAAAACTTGCCTTGGTTTGTGTCCTTTTTATTTTTGTTATATAAAATTTTAAAACTTCCTGAAAGTGCTTCCACATTGGAACATGGAGCTAGGGTCACTCAAAATGGTTCCAGAATAAACTGTCCACTATCCCTTTAAAATGACAACTGTGTTTTTATTGTGTGAACAATTTGTACCTTAGAAAACTATCCAAAAAGCATACTAAAACCCACCAAAAACAAGACAGGAGAAATTTTAAAGATGGGAAGTTTTGAAATAGAAAAGAAGTGATAAAAATTAATATGGGAAATATTTTGGTAGTTTAAAAAAAGTAATAAAATTGGCAAACCTTATGAAAATTATTTGAGGAAAAGGTAAGGAAATAAAAAGAGAACATTAACATAATAATCTTATATATATTAAAAGTTATGAGGATGTGAGTAATTTTTAGTGCAAAGAAAATATTTTATATCTTAAGTGGTGTGGCTATATTTGTACACACACGTGTGTGTGTTAAAAGTCATTGAAATGCGCACTTAAGATATATAAATTTTACTTTCTACAAATTTAACTTCAAATTTTAAAGTAAAATAGTGAGAGAGACAAATAGGATCCACAGATTAAAATGGTAGGAATTAAACCAACTGTGTTTGACAAGAAGAAGTTACAGCATGTTTGATGGGAGTAAGACCTATGTAATGTAAAATTAACATAAAAATACACAATCATACTTTCAATAACACTAGAACAATTAGTTCTATATCTTTCAAATTAATCCTTTCTCAACTCACATCACTTTCCCAGCAGTTTATAAAAAACAACTGTAAACGAAATCTTTAATATTTCATTTTGCCAATGATCAAGTAGAACAAAGTTTTAAGAAGACATTGAATAAAATGAAAACAATGTGGGTAGAATCGAATTGCAGTAGATCTAGGGACAAATGGGCAGGAAAATGTCATGAAATCTTTAAGATATCTGAGACTGCCAATTAGACTTGGTGGTAAAAAGAGAAACCTCTACTATGAGGAACATTCTTAGTATGTTTGGAGAATAAATGTTCTTTAGGATACTGGCGAGATGGTTATATGGTTAAAAACACTCTTGTACAGGCCCAAGTTTCAGTTACTACCATCTACATGGTGGCTCAAAACTGTGCTATAACTCCAATTTGAGGGGATCCAATGCCTTCTTTTTTTAAATTTAAAAAAGTAACAAGCTTGCTTCACATGTCAATCCCAGCTCCCTCTCCCTCCCCTCCTCCCCACATGCTACCAATGTTCCAATCTCCCACCCAGTCCCCACTCCATATTCCAGGGAGGCTGAGTCCCTTCATGGGGGATCTCCAAAGTTTGACATAATGTCCAGGGCAGGGCCTAGGATCCTCCCCCATGAGTGCAGGCTGAGAGAGCATGCCTCCATGTGGAATGGGCTCCCCAAAACCATTCAGATGCCACTGATAACTACTGAACTATTACCTGAGGACCCACAGTTTGCTGAGGCCTACTCAATGACATCCACATTCAGGGGATCTGGATGAGTTCCATGATGGCCTGGCAGCCATCAGTCTGGGGTCCATGAGCTCCCCATTATTCAGGTCAGCTGATTCTGTAGGTTTCACCACCCGGTCTTGACCCCTTTGCTTATCACTCCTCCATCTCTGCATCTGGGTTCCAGGAGTTCATGTCAGTGTTTAGCTGTGGGTATCTGCCTCTGCTTCCATCAGCCATTGGATGAAGGCTCTAGGATGGCATAAAAGATAGTAGTCAATCTCATTATCGGAGAAGGGCATTTAAGGCAGCCTCTCCACTACTGCTTAGGTTGCCAGTTGGTGTCATCCTTATAGATTAATGGAAATCTCACCCGTGCCAAATCTCTCCACAAACCTATAATGACTCCCTCTGTTATGGAATCTCTCATCCTGCTCTCCTCTATTCTTCACTCCAATTCAACCTTCCTGTTATCCCATGTCCTCCTCTCTTCTTCTCTTCACCCCCTCTTTTCCCCTGCTCCCTCTCCCCTCCACACATACTCCCAGTCCACTCAAGAGATCCTGTCCCACTCCTCTTCTCTGGGGTACCATGCATATCTTACTTAGGGTCCTCCCTGTTTCCCATACTCCCTGTTAGTGGGATTGTAGGCTGGCACTCCCCTGCTTCATGTCTAAAATCCATATATGAATGAGTACATACCATGCTTGTCCTTTTGTGACTGTTACCTCAATCAGGGTGGTTTCTTCTAGTGCCATTAATTTGCCTACAAATTTCAAGATTCCATTGTTCTTTTTTCCACTGAGCAGTAATCCATTGTGTAAATGTAGCACATTTTGTCTATCCACACTTCACTTGAGGGGCATCTAGGTTGCTTCCAGGTTCTGACTATTACGAATAATACTGTTATGAACATAGTGGAACAGACATACTTGTTGTATGAATGTGAATCTTTTGAGTATATGTCTAATAGTGGAATTGCTGGGTCTTGTGGGATACTGACTCCCATTTTCCTGAGGAATCTCCATACTGATTTCCAAAGTGTCTGTATGAGTTGGCACTCCCACCAGCAGTGGAGGAGTGTTCCCCTTTCTCCACATCCTCTCTAGCATAAACTGTCATTGATGTTTTTGATTTTAGCCATTCTGACAGGAGTGAGATGGTATCTCAGAGTTGTTTTGATTTGCATTACCCTGAAGACTAAGGGTGTTGAGTACTTTCTTAACTGTCTCTCAGCCATTTTAGACTCCTCTATTGAGAACTCTCTATTTAGTTCTGTACCACACTTTTAATTGCATCCTTTGGTGTTTTGGAGACTTGCTTCTTGAGTTCTTTATAAATTTTGGATATCAGCCTTCTGTCAGATGTGGGGTTAGTGAATATCTTTTCCCATTCTGTGGGCTTCCTTTTTGTCTTGTTCACTGTGTCCTTTGCCTTGCAGAAGCTTCTCAGTTTCAGGAGGTCCCATTTATTAATTGTCGATATCAGTGTCTGTGCTACTAGTGTTATGTTTAGGAAACTGTCTCCTGTACAATTTTGTCCAAGAGTACCAATCACTTTGTCTTCTAAGAGGTTCAGTGTGGCTGGATTTATATTGAGGTCTTTGATCCATTTGGACTTAAGTTTTGTGCGTGGTGATAGACATGGATCTATCTGTAGTCTTCTACATGCCAGCATCCAGTTATGCCAGAACCATTTGTTGAAGATTCTTTTTTCCCTTGCATAATTTTAGCTTCTTTGTCAAAAATGAAATGCTCATAGGTGTGTGGGTTAATATCAGGGTTTCCAATTTGATTCATTGGTGTACCTGTCTATTTTTGTGCCAATGCCAAGCTGTATTCAGGACTATAGGTCTATAACAGAGCTTGAGTCAGGGATGGTTATGCCTCCTGAAGGTCCTTTAGTGTACAGGGTTGATTTGGCTATCCTGGGTCTATTTTTCATATAAAGTTGATTATTGTTCTTTCAAGGTCTGTGAAGAATTGAGCTGGTATTTTGATGGGGATTACATTGAATCTGTAGATTGCTTTGGCAAGATTGTCATTTTCACTCTGTTGATCCTGCCTATCCAAGAGCATGGGAGATCTTTCAATTTTCTGGTATCTTCTTTAATTTCTTTCTTTAAAGACTCAAAGTTCTTGCTCTACAGGTCTTTCACTTGTGTGGTTAGCATTATCCCAAGGTATTTTATGTTGTTTGTGGCTATTGTTAAGGGTGATGTTTCTCTGATTTCTTTCTCATCCCATTTATCATCTGTATATAATGGGGATACTGATTTTTTTCTTCAGTTAATCTTGTGTCCTGAACTTTGCTGAAGGGGTTTATCAGATATAGGAGTTGCCATTTTGAATTTTCTTTGGCCACTTATGTAAACTATCATATCATCTAGAAATAGTGGAAGTTTGACCTCTTCCTTTCCAATTTGTATCCCCTTGATCGCCTTTTGTTGTCTTACTGCTCTAGCTAGAACTTCAAGTACAATATTGAAGAGATATGGAGATAGTGGACAGCCTTGTCTTGTTCCTGATTTTAGAGGAATTGCTTTGAGTTTCTCTCCATTTAGTTTGATGTTAGCTGTTGGTTTACTGTATATTGCTTTTATTATATTCAGGTATGTTCCTGCTATCCCTGATCTCTCTAGGACCTTTATCATGAAGGGGTGCTGGATTTTGTCAAAGGCTTTTTCAGCATCTAGTGAGAAGATCATGTGGTTTTTCTTTCGCAGTTTGTTTATATGGTGGATTTCATTGATAGATTTTCTAATGTTAAACCATCTCTGAATTCCTGGGATGAAGCATACTTGATCATGTTGGATGATTTTTCTGATGTGTTCTTGGATTCTATTTGCTAGTACTTTATTGAGTATTTTTGAATCAATGTCTATGAGTGATATTGGTCTGTGGTTCTCTTTCTTAGTTGTGTTTGTGTGGCTTGGTACCCAGGTAATTGTAGCCTTGTAAAGAGAGTTTGGCAATGAACCTTCTGCTTCTATTGTGTTGAACACTTTGAGGAGTATTGGAATTAGCTCTTCTTTGAATTTCTGGTAGAATTCTGCACTGAAGCCATTTGAGCTGGGAAATTTTTTGGTTGGGAGCTTTTTGATGACTGCTTCTATTTTGTTAGGAGTTATATGTCTGTTTAAATTGCTTATCTGTTATTGATTTAATTTTGATATGTGATATCAATCCAGATAATTGTCCACTTCCTTTGAATTTCTGAATTTTGTGGAGTACAGGTTTTCCTCAGTGTCCATTGTTATGTCCCCCTTTTCATTCATGAATTTCTTAATTTGTATGTTCTCTCTCTGCCTTTTGGTCAGTTTGATAAAGGTTTGCCTATCTTGTTGATTTTTCTTGAAGAGCCAACTCTTTGTTACATTGATTCTTTGTATTGTTTTCTTTGTTTCGACTTTATTGATTTCAGTCCTCGATTTGATTATTTCCTGGCATCTACTCCTTCAGCGTGAGTTTACTTCTTTTTGTTCTAGAGTTTCCAGTTGTGCTGTTAATTCTCCAGTGTGACTATTCTCCAGTTTCTTCATATGAGCACTTACTGCTAAGAATTTTCCTCTTAGTGCTGCTTTCCAAGTATCCCACAAGTTTGGGTATGTTATGTCTTAATATTCATTGAATTCTAGAAAGTGTTTAATTTCTTTTTTATGTCTTCCTTGACCCAGAAATGATGCAATTGTGAGTTGTTCAATTTGCATGAGTTTGTAGGGTTTCTGAAATTGGTGTTGTTGTTGAATTCTAACTTTAAAGCATGGTGGTCTGATAAGATACATGGAGTCATTCCAAGTTTTTTGTACCTGTTGAGGTTTGCTATGTTGCCAAGTATGTGGCCAATTTTAGAGAAAGTCCCATGTGGTGCTGAGAAGAAGGTATATTCTTTTGTGTTTGGATGGAGTGTTCTATAGTGTTAAATCCAATTGGGTCATAACTTCTGTTAGCTCATTTGTTTCTTTGTTAAGTTACTGTCTGGTGCTCCTGTCTAGTGGTGAGAGTAGGGTGTTAATGTCTCCCACTATAACTGTGTGAGGTTTTATGTGTGGTTTGAGTTATAGTAATGTTTCTTTTACAAATGTGGGTGCCTTTGTATTTGGGGCATAGATGTTCAGAATTGAGATTTCTGCCTAATGGACTTTTCCTGTAATGAATATGAAATGACCTTGTTCATCTCTTTTGATTGATTTTAGTTTGACGTCTAATTTTTCAGTACTAGGCTATTTTCATCAGCTTGTTTCTTGGGTCCATTTGATTGGAAAATCTTATCCCAACCCTTTACTCTGAGTTATGTCTCTTTGAAGTTGAGGTGTTTCTTGTATACAACAGAAGAATGGATTCTGTCTTCATATATATTCTGTTAGCCTGTATTTTTATGGGCCAATTAAGACCATTGATATTGAGGGAGACTAAAGACTACTGAGTGTTAGTTTTTAATTTTTTGGTGGTGGTGTTACTGTTTGTGGATTTACCCTGCTTTTTCTTTTGGCTTTTGGTAAAGTTTGATTATCTATTGTCTATGTTATTTTGGTAAAGTTGGATTATCTATTGTCTAAGTTATTGTGTGTAGTTACCTTCCTTAGGTTGAAGTTTTCCTTCCAGTAATTTCTGTAGGGTTGGATTAGTGGATATGTGTTATTTAAACCTGGTTTTGTCATGGAATATCTTGTTCTCTCCATGTATAGTGATTGAATGCTTTCTGGGTATAGTAGTCTAGGCTGGCATCCATGGTCTCTTAGTGTTGGTAGAATATCTATCCAGGACCTTTTGGTTTTTAGAGTTTCCATGGAGAAATCAAGTGTGATTCTGATAGGTTTGCCTTTATATGTTACTTGACATTTTTCCTTAGCTGATATTAATATTCTTTATTCATTCTGTATGTTTGGGATCTTGATTATTATGTGGTCCACTATATGTGGTGTTCTGTAGGCTTCTTGTACTTTCATTGGCATGACTTTCTTTAGATTGGGAAAGTTTTCTTCTATGAATTTGTTGAATATGTTTTCTGCACTTTTTTGCTTTTCTTTTTTTATTATTTATTTTTAAATTTAAATTTAAATTAGAAACAAGGTTGCTTCACAAGTCAGTTCTAGGTCCCTCTCTATTTCCCTCCCCTCCTCCTGTGCCATCCCCCCAAACCCACCAAAATATACCCTCATTTTCCCAGGGAGGGTGAGGCCCTCCTTGGGGGTATCCATAGTCTGTCATTTCATCCAGGGCAGGGCCTAGACCCTCCCCCAAGAGTTCAGGGTGAGAGTGCATCTCACATTATTGGATGGGAGTCCAATAATGAATTGAATTTCTTCACCTTCTTCTATCCCTATTATACTTAGGTTTGACCATTTCATAGTGTTCCATATTTCCTGGATAGTTTATGTTAAGGATTTGTTGGACTTAATATTTTCTTTGGCTGATGAATCTATTTCTCTTAGTGAATCTTCAACACCTGACATTCTCTCTTCCAACTCTTGTATCCTGTTGGTTATGCTTGCATCTGTAGTTCCTGATCATTTATTCACCTTTTCTAATTCTAGCATTCCTTCAGATTATGTTTTTCTTAATTGTCTCTATTTCAGCTTTCAACCCTTGCACTGTTTGAACTGTTTCTTGCAATTTTTGGTTTGTCTTTTTCTTCCATTTCTTTAAAGGATTCTCTCATTTCCTCTTTTAGAGTCTTTATCATCTTCATGAAGTTGTTTTTAAGGTCATTCTCTTCTGCTTCATCTGTATGGGAATGTTCAGGTCTTGCTGGTATACAGTCCCTAGATTCTGGCGGCGTCATATTGGTGGGGTCTCTTCCTTTCCTGGTGGGTACAGGTCCAAGGTTCTCTTCTGGTGGATGTAAGCAGGTCCAATACTTTGATGGGTTTCATGTGGGTGCAAGTGGGTCTGAAGCATTCCCTCTCCATGTGGGTGGGAGCTGGATTAGCACAGTGGTATCCAGAGACTCAAAGTTGCTTGGTGAGTGGGGGGGCAAGTTGACTTGCCTGCAGGCCCCAGGCCAGGAGATCTCAGAGAGGGCAAGTACAAGGAAGTCAGGACCAAGGAAGGTCCTCTGTGGGCAAGCGAGTCAGCCTAGCTGCAGTCCCCAGGCCAGGAGATACCAGAGTCTCCAATGCCTTCTTTTGGCTTTTGCAGGAATCATGTTGCACATGGTACACCTTCTTGCATGTAGGCAAAATACTCATCACATAAAATAAAAATAAATAAATATTTAAAAAACAAGTTTCTTTTAAAACAATATAAAATGAATTATAAATTGTGTTACAGCATTAATGTATCTTTGCCAAGAGAAGAAAAAAATAATAAACTTCCCTAACACATGCCCATATTCATGTCTGACATCCCCTATAATAACACAAATGTACAAGTTTATTTAACATGTTTTATTACTGTATACAAGAGCATAAGAAATGAAGGACTTAAGACAACCTTCCAAAAAAAGAAGAGGGCATGAAGTTGAGAAAGGGATACATTAGGGGAGTGTTTATCGAGAAATTGGAGGGGTGGATACGGTCCAAATACAACGTGTACATGTATGAGCTTCTCAAAGAGTAAATAAATATTATATTAAGAAATTAAGAACAAAGGGCATAGAGGGGATTACCTTTATTTAGGTTTAAAAGTAAAACAGATCAGTTGTGTAGAACTGGTTAAACAAGAAGTTATTCAGATGACTTTCCTTCCTTCAGAACATGGGGTATGACACCTGTTAGTTGGGGGTTGTTGGCTTACTTTTAAGGAAATCTTTTATCATCCCACTTCATAGGGAAAAGCTTGAAGGTCAGAGCTATTTTAATCTTTGGTTTTCTCAGTCACTGAAGTGGTATATTTTAGAGTTTTATATTCTAAACCCTGATGTATTTTTTTCTAAGCTGCTGATAGTGTCTAATATAGAATTACAGTGGAGATGGAAAGGGAAACAATCTCAAAACAAAACAATAACAAAAAACCAAAACAAACGAAGACCTTAGCAAAACATGGTTCTCCCCAAATGAAAAGGACCCAGTATACATGTGGGGAGGAATACTCAAATTCCATACTAATGCCTCTGAAAATCTTTACCCACCTTTCAGGGTAGTGGCCTACATAGGTCTTGTTTCAGCTGAGGGTATATCTCGCTGCTTTATAATTTATTTATAGCTCTGAAATTGTGACTTAGAGCACAAAAAGACATGGTTTTGTCCCATGGAAGCATCCCAGTCTACAGTGGAACTGCTCCTATATTTTAATCTGAGCTTCTATTTCTGCTATGAGTTGTGGTTAAGTCTTCTCTTCTGATTGCCCAGTGGCTAACTATCCCAACACATGCCTGTGTGTGAACACATTCAGTCACTCACAGTCTTTAGAGGACAAACAGGATTTAACAGAAACAATACAAATGATCCTAGTAAGGAGAAAAAGGCAAATAATTCCCCAATGTTCTATAATTTACAAGGTCACCCTTCTTACAATGGAACTAATATAGCATATTTTATTATGCAAAGCAGCACTACTTACTTGCTTTTGTCCCCTTTCTCTCAAATTGTACCTCTTTGAGTCTGCCAAGAATATGAAATGGCCCATTACTAAACCATATACCTCTTAATGACCACTCTGTTAGCTACACCAAGACCCAGTTAAAGCTTGAAATTACCTCTTAAAATTTTCCAATTAGCTATCAGACAAAGGATATCCTTCTCCTCAGTCTCAGTCTAAGAAGAGACTTCAGTGTTCCCAACTAAAAGTGAGTGTGGTTAGATTCAGCCATTAGAATAAACCTTAGAACAAACTAGAAATTGGATGAGGAAATGGCCAAGAAATAGGGAAGATGGATATTCACACTGTTTTAATTCTAGAGCCAAATAGTTCATATGAAAATAAATGGAAATTGCATTGAGAAGGTATATCTTAGAAAATGTACAGGTCCATGAGTATGGTAGACACCACCTTATAGAAGAAAATGTAGTAAGATTGAATGTCACTTACCAGAAAGTCACCAAAGAGTGACAAGACATAAAATGGAGACAAAGAATATACTTTTTTCTTGTAACTTTCGAAAGGTAGCCATGATAGAAAAAAGAATTCCCCAAATTTTGCCTGTGATCATGACCATTTCAAAAACATTTAGATTGAACTGATAGATACATCTGTGTGGTTTTGGTTTTCAAATTACATCTAACAAATGACAGTTTTGAATTCACAGAATATACTATTCCTAACTAATGAGACTTCAACTTTCCTGACACTAAATTTGGGCAGAAGTGTCAAATTATAATAACTACAAGCTGGTCCCGGCTAAAATAGCATCTCAGCAGACTGCCACTGGCAGATAATCAACTGCACACCCACTGCTGGAATTGATACACAGTTGCAGCACCAGAAAATGATTAGGCTATACCTCTTGGTGCCAAACATTGCAGTACAACAAATTAACCTTTGGCCAGAATGATTATTTTTCCACTTTCTGGATGTCTAAGTCAGTTAAGCATTTTCAGATCAATGTAACCATATGTCCACCTGTAACACTTGAGAAATTATTCTTCATTTGCTAAATAATCCTTCTGTCTCACCAAAGGCATGCTATGTCTTCTAGCTCAGAAGAGTGGGTGACCTGGCATTTCAAAGTCCACAATACACTGAATAGACCAGGAATGTTAGTCTATTTACATCATATTAAGAAAGCATTTTGAAACATTTGACACAGTTGATTGAAACCTATAGTTCTTTACAAATTCAGTTCAATATTCTTGGGACTGTCACTATCAATAAAATTTTCTGTTATCATATATCTTTGTGGTAGTGATTGGCTCTGTAGAATTGCTGTTAGAGAAAAGTAGGTTTCCATGGAAAAGAATAAAAATCTATGAGTACTTATATATAGGGAAGCAATTTCAGTAGGAAAATGGCATCGAGTGGACATCTATACCAAATAGTCTAGATTTATTCCCTTACTGAAGTCTCAGTCTTTCTTATTTTGTATTTCTAGATTTTAAGCTGAAGTGCAAAGATACCAATATTGAATTGCTGATTAGAGTGATATTATATAGAAACTTAATTTATATCTAAGGAGGCAATGCCCAGCCTTACAAAACTTGTATGTTATTGACAGCATATTCCTTCTATAAAATCTCCATGGAGCTCTTATTGCTGAGTATCTCCTCAGAAATACACCACATTTTCCATCAAATAAATGTAATAATGCAAACATGCTCCTCTTAGAGGAGATCTAGAGGCCAACATAGAAAGAGCATAAGTTCAAGACCTGCCTGGGCCACACAGTGAGTTCAACTTTGCCTAATCAGTACATCAAGTCTTTGTCTCAAAAAATTAAAATTAAATAAAAATAAAAGAGGCCAGGGATGCTGCTTAGTGGTAGAGTACTTATATAGTGCTTATTATTTTTAATTGTTTTTTTTCTTCTTTTTATTTAAATTAGAAACAAGCATGCTTCACATGTCAATCCCAACTCCCATTCCCCTCTGCTCCCCAGGGAGGGTAAGGCCCTCCATGAGGGATCTCCAAAGTCTGTCATATCATCCAGAGTAGCGCCTAGTCCTCTTCCATGTGTTTAGGCTGAGAGAGCATTCTTCCATGTGGAATGGGCTCCCAAAGTCCATTCAGATGCCAGGGATAAATACTGATCTACTATCTGAGGCCCCATAGATTGCCGAGGCCTCCTCACTAATATACACATATAGGGGGTCTGTATCAGTCCCATGTTGGCCTCTCAGCCATCATTCTGGGTTCCATGAGTTCCCCCTTGTTTAGGTCAGTTGTTTCTGTGGTTTCACCCACCCAGTCTTGACCCCTTTGCTCATCACTCCTCCCTCTCTGTAACTGTGTTCCAGGAGTTCAGTTCAGTGTTTAGCTGTGGGTGTCTGCCTCTGCTTAATATTCAAGTTCCACTGCTGTTTATTCTAACAACTATATACAGTCTAATATGAATTCTGAATTATAATATAATGGTTGATAATTTCTCTTTCTAAGTTTTAACTAATACACAGAAACAAAAGTTGTACACATATTAATGGAATACTATGTAATGTTCAATGAATGCACATGATTGATATATATGTATATTTAAATCTCATTAAACATATTTATATCCTCAAGAATATAAGCTTTATTTGTGGTGAGTACTTTCCATAGTCCTTTCTTCTAGCTTTAGGATTTATAGTACATAATTATTCACTGTAAGCGTAATGGTTAGTTTCCAGTCCATTCATGTTGTCAAATATGATAAGATTTCATTCCTTTTATAATGACTAAATAAAATTCTATTGTATATCTACACCACAATTGATTTTACTATTTTCATGCCAATTGATGGACACAGGTTTCTGCATTTTGGCTGTTGTGACTAGGGCTTCAATGAATGTGGAATGCAGATGTCTTGTCAAGACACTGATTTCATTCATTTGGATTTATACTGACTAATACAGTAATGTTGTTAGATAATATCCATTGTAAAAATTTGAATACCCACCATACAATTTTCTATAATGAATGTACTAATTCAGAATGGTTTCTCCTCAGGGGCTTTGTTCCATAAATTCTTAAGTCATGTGGAAAAGATCATCAGAATTTAGTCTCCTGAAAAAACGTTCATGGTATTTATATTGAAAAAATAAAATCTCTTGTTGACTTAAAGTCAATCTGGTACCCTGAAAGACAACTGATCAGTTGGGAGAGGGAAAAACAAAAACAGACTAATATAGGAAAAGTGTTAAAATGAAGATAGATAACTTGAACCATGTTCCTTAATGGGAAAATTTTATGATTTTTTTATTCATTAGATTAGAAGAAATTTAACTTTTAACAGACTTTGCGACAGTGTAGGAAAGGAGTAAACTAAAATATTTCTCTGCAAATTTATCTTCCGTTCTGCTTTGCAGCATGTGTATTTGAGAGAAATTTTAATATTCATGTCTTGGATTTGTGTCTCTGATTGCACACAATTCATCAAGATCTTGCTCTTCACAGGCTATTTAATACTCAGGAAGTCATTTAAATCATTTTAGAATTTTACGAAAATCTAGCAGGGAGATATGTTTATAAATGACATATAAACCTGGAATACTTGCATATTTCATTTATATCTAAATGAGGAAACCATAAGAATTTTGAAATGCGAAAGAAACTTACTGTATCTCCTCTCTATGAAAATGAAGTGTCTAAAGCAATATTATGGAAACATGATCCCTGATAGTCTCATCTGGACATGGTGTGCGTAATCTCCTCTCTCTGTCTCTGTCTCTGTCTGTCTGTCTCTCTCTGTGTATGTATAGGTATGGGTGCACATATGATTGCATATGATTGTGGGCATATGGTGTTAAGAGCTTTTTTCTGATAAAAAGCATTTATCAGAATCTTTCTACATTGTTTCTTGAGACAAAGTCTCTCACTGCAATCTAGGGTTCATCAGTTAAGTTAGGCTGGCTAACCAACGAGTCATAGAATGTGACTGTGTCTATCTCCGCAGTATAGGGGTTTCCAGATTACTACAAAAAAAGCCTTACTTTTTACCAACTGATATATCTTCATATCACCTTGAATTTTATAAGATTATATATGCTGTTCATTGTTATGACCCTATTTTTACATCTGAGTTATCTTCCATGTTAATGGGAAAATTGGATATAAGAGGAATAAAAATAGACATAAGCTCCAATGACCAAGGTGTGCTGGTTTCCTCATCTATGTGATCTTGGAGAAGTCATGTACAGCATATATTATATATGCCTTACAAATTTAAAATACATAAAAAATGATAATGAGTCTGAACATATCTTATAATCTAATTGCTAGCCCCAGGTAATTGTCATTTTCCAATAAATCTACAGTTTGTGCTCATTTATAGAGTTACATCCTCAACAAAGATTTTATACTTATTGCATTAACAATATTTGTTAGGCACACATCTTGAAATATGAAGGAAATGGGAGGTGGGTGGGAGTATTACTCAAAATAGACATTTATTCCTTTTGATACCAAGATGGAATGTCAGTACCATAATTTTGTCTGTTAAATACCTTATTGTGATCAGTTCTTATTAAAAGAAGGGGAAAACCTATAAAGTCTTTGGAAACTCATATATATAATACTTGAATATCATACATTTTAGCAAATTTTTATGTCAAATTGGTCCAAACTACTGTATTTATCAAAGAATGAACTACTTAATTTCCTTTCAAGTATATCTTACTTGTACCATGCAGTATGGCATATACATATTGTATACAAGATACACTTTGAAGTAGACTCTTTACTTTTACATTATTTTATGCTTAAAATATTAGATGCCCTTGATCTCCTTTTGTTGTCTTGTTGCTGTAGCTAGAACTTCAAGTACAATATTGAAGAGATATGGAGAAAGTGGACAGCCTTGTCTTGTTCCTAATTTTAGAGGAATTGCTTTGAGTTTCTCTCCATTTAGTTTGATGTTAGCTGCTGGTTTACTGTATATTGCTTTTATTATATTCAGGTATGTTCCTGTTATCCCTGATCTCTCTAGGACCTTTATCATGAAGGGGTGCTGGATTTTGTCAAAGGCTTTTTCAGCATCTAGTGAGATGATCATGTGGTTTTTCTTTCACAGTTTGTTTATATGGTGGATTACATTGATAGATTTTCTAATGTTGAACCATCCCTGCTTCCTGGGATGAAGCCTACTTGATCATGGTGGATGATTTTTCTGATGTGCTCTTGAATCCGGTTTGCGAGTATTTTATTGAGTATTTTTGCATCGATGTTCATGAGGGAAATTGGTCTATAGTTCTCTTTCTTAGTTGTGTCTTTGTGTGGCTTGGGTGTCAAGGTAATTGGAGCCTAGTAAAAAGAGTTTGTCAGTGAGCCTCCTGCTTCTATTGTGTGGAATACTTTGAGGAATATTGGAATCAGCTCTTCATCAAGGGGATACAAATAGGAAAAGAAGAAATCAAATTTTCACTATTTGCAGATGATATGATAGTTTACACAAGCAACCCGAAAAACTCCGCAAGGGAAATCCTAGAGCTGATAAACACCTTCAGCAAAGTGGTAGGATACAAGGTAAACTCAAAAATAAATCAGTGGCCCTATTATATACAGATGATGAAGTGACTGAGAAAGAAATAAGAGAAACATCACCCTTTACAATAGCCATAAACAGCTTCAAATATCTGGGGATAATGTTAACCAAGGAAGTGAAAGACCTGTATATCAAGAACTTTGAGTCTTTAAAGAAAGAAATCAAAGAGGATACCAGAAAATGGAAAGATCTCCCATGCTCTTGGATTGGTAGGATCAACATAATAAAAATGGCAAACTTGCCAAAAGCAGTCTACAGATTCAATGCAATCCCTATCAAAATTCCGGCACAATTCTTCAAGGACCTGGAAAGAACAATAATCAACTTTATATGGAAAAACAAAAGGCCCAGGATAGCCAAAACAACCCTATACAATAAAGGAACTTCAGGAGGCATCACCATACCTGACTTCAAGCTCTATTATAGAGCTATAGTCCTGAAAACAGCTTGGTATTGGCACAAAAATAGGCAGGTAGACCAACTGAATTGAAAACCCTGATTTTAACCCACACACCCATGAACACTTGATTTTTGACAAAGGAGCTAAAACTATGCAATGGAAAAAAGAAAGTATCTTCAACAAATTGTGCTGGCATAACTGGGTACTGGTATGCAGAAGACTGCAGATAGATCCATGTTTATCACCTAGTAGAAAAGTTATGTCCAAATGGATGAAAGATCTCAACATAAACCCAGCTACACTGAAACTTTTAGAAGAGAAAGTGGGAGATACTCTTCAACGAGTTGGTATAGGAGACCACTTCCTGAACATAACACCAATGGCACAAACACTGAGATCGACAATTAACAAATGGGACCTCCTGAAACTAAAAAGCTTCCGTAAGGCAAAGGACACAGTCAACAAGACAAAAAGGCAGTCCACAGAATGGGAAAAGATATTCACTAACCCCACATCTGACAGAAGGCTAATCTCCAAAATTTACAAAGAACTCAAGAAGCAAGTCTCCAAAACACCAAAGGATCCAATTAAAAGGTGGGGTACAGAACAAAATAGAGACCAAGTGGCCAAGAGACACTTAAGAAAGTGCTCAACATCCTTAGCCATCAGGGAAATGCAAATCAAAACAACTCTGAGATACCATCTTACTCCTGTCAGAATGGCTAAAATCAAAAACGCCGAAGACAATTTATGCTGGAGAGGATGTGGAGAGAAGGGAACACTCCTCCACTGCTGGTGGGAGTGCCAACTCGCACAGCCACTTTGGAAAGCAGTATGGAGATTCCTCAGGAAAATGGGAATCAATCTACCACAAGACCCAGCAATTCCACTCTTAGGCATATATCCAAATGAGGCAAATCCGTACAACAAGGGCATCTGCTCCACTATGTTCATAGCAGCATTATTTGTAATAGCCAGAATCTGGAAGCAACCTAGATGCCCTTCAACTGAAGGGCGGATAGAAAAAAATGTGGTACATTTACACAATGGAGTATTACTCAGCAGGAAAAGACAATGGAATCTTGAAATTCGCAAGTAAATGGATAGCACTGGAAGAAACCATCCTGAGTGCAGTAACCCAGTCACAAAAAGACAAACATGTTATGTATTCACTCATATATGGATTTTAGACATGGATCAGGATAGTGCCAGTCTGCACTTCCATTGACAGAGAGTCTGGGAAACAGGAAAGAACCTAAAAATATGCATAGTACCCAAGAGAAGAGGAATGAGGCAAGATCTTCTGAACAGATGGGGAACATGGTGAGGGGTGGGGGGGAGTGGGAGCTGGGAAGAAGAGAGGGGGAGAAGAGGAAGTGAGAGTAGGTCATGGGGGAAAAGGAAGTTTGATTGGGGGATAGAAATAGGGGGAAGAGGGAATCATAGGTTAGAAGACAGATCAGGCACCAGTGTGATCTCTAGTGATCTAAAGGGATGACACCAACTGGCAAGCTAAGCAATACTGGAGAGACCACCTCGAATGCCCATTCCTGATAATGAACTTGATGTCTATAACCATCCAGGAGCCTTCATCCAGTGACTGATGGAAGCAGAGGCAAACACCCACAGTTAAACACTGAACTGAACCCAAGGAACCCAGTGACAGAGAGAGGAGCAATGAGCAAATTGGCAAAGAATGAGCTGGCAAAACCGGTAGAGACAGCTAATCTGAACAGGGGAGAGCTCTTGGACCCCAGACCGACAGCCGGGAGGCCAGCATGGGACTGATCCAGACCCCCTGAATGTGCAAGTCAGTGAGGAGACCTGGGCAACCTATGGGGCCCTGGGCAGTGGATCAGTGTTTATCCCTGGCATACAAACAGACATCATGTGTCCATAACACAAAGAGGGATGCTCTCTCAGCCTGGACTCTTAGGGGAGTGCCTGTACCCTACCCTGAGTGAAATGACAGACTCTAGATATCCCCTATGTGGAAGGAATTAGCAATAGGGTGGAGGCTGGGGGAGTATGGGGGGGTGCGGGAGGAGGGGAGGGAGAGGGAACTGGGATTGACATGTAAAACAAGCTATTTAAAATTAAAATAAGAAAAAATATTAGATACCAAATGTGGTGGTTTCAATAAGAATTGCCCCCATAGACCCATATATTTAAATGTTTGGTTTCCATTAGAAGACTGTTTAGGAAAGATTAGGAGGTGTGGCCTTCTTGGAGAATGTATGTCACTGGGGTGGGAGTTGAGTTTTCAAATGTAATGCCAGGCCCAGCCTCCTTTTCTACCTGCCTCCTGCCTCTCAGCTACTATTTCAGGAACATCTCTGCCTGCCTGCTACTATGCTTCCCATCATGATGATTATGGACTAAAGTCCTCAATTAAATGCTTTTATGGGCTGCTTTTGTCATGGTGTCTCTTCAGAACAATAGTACATTAACTAAGACATCAATATATTTAAAAATAATTGTGTTTTGCATTTTCCCAATGCCAAATAAGAGGATACTGGTGTTTGTCAGCATTTGTGAAGGTGTGTTTTAGTCTGGATGTCAAATTTAATTGGAGGAATAACACTGTGCAGATGTACCAAGAACATCATCTTGGTAGCCGATGTTCTTTCCTTCTAGTATATGATAAAATTCCAATTCCAAAACTATTCTGAAGCAACACACAGAGTAAACTTGTTCATTTTCCAGTCCCAATATTAAACTGATAGTAGTTCAAATCAGAAGTTTATCTTTGAAAAGTTGAGAGCAAAATAATTTCAAATTGGCAGAAAGTATAAAACAACTTCTTTGATATTTACACCAAAATATTCAGGAAATGGAAAGGCGTTCAGGGAGAAATTGCACACCTAATTCACTGTAATTCTCCACTCAAGTTACTGTGATTTTCTCCCTCTATATGTGAAAGAATCAAAGGATCCATGAAAATTGGATCATTTATGTGATAAAGTTCCTGGTATCAAGTAAAGATAAGTGGAATAGTGGTATGAATGGAACAGACATGAGAATAGAAAAACAGGCAGGCAGAAATTTCTTGGAAGATCTAGAGGTTGAAACAATTCTCTAACAATACAAAGAATAATATGTGAAAAAATTAAGTGCCAAGGGAGCTCTCTGATGACAAAGTGTATCAGGAATAATTGAGTCCATTCAGCCAAAGCCATTGGGTGAACTGAAGCTTATAAGAAGGAACTGAAATGATAATAATGACAGGAGCCTGGCAGGTTGCACTTATGTACAAATGAGAGTAGAGATGAAATGCAAGCCTTGATGGGCAAAGGACATGAATTTGCTGGAATTTAGGACAGGAATTTACTTTAAAATACATAATAAATTTCTTTTTCCACTGGAGAACAGTACTAGTTTTACATGCATCACATAGAAAACTCAAGAACATTGTGCTGAGTAAAAGAAGTCTTACCTTAAGGAAGACATACAATGCTGTATTTCAATTATATGATGTTCTACATGAGGCAAAACTAATTTAATATAAAGAAATACATCAGTCCCTTAGGGTTTGGATTCATACCTATTGATTTGGAAGGGGGAAGTTGTAAGGCTTTTCCTTGAGGCATAGAACCAAGAAAGGGTACCCATGATAAACTAAAGAAATTATTTCATCCCAGTCTAATCTAATGAACCAATGTGTTTATTGGGGTTAGTTATAGGAGCATGTGTGGATAAAAAGCAGATACATGACCAATGACATGTGAGTGGTATCATTAGAGCTCTTTACACAGTTTGGAGACAGCTCTCCTGGAAAGTCTCCATCTAGCAATTGTTTATTACATATATAATATTGGAAAAGGATCTTAGAAATCCTTTAGCTTTCTGACCCTCTGGATCCTGGTAGATTTCATGAGTTTCCTTAGTTTTATGAGCTTCTTTCTCCACTGTAGGAGGCAATGTTTCAATTTGAAGCTAATAGCTATATGACCAGGTGTGATTTTTCTAAAGTAAGGGTTATATTCCCTGTACTTCATCTTAAATCTTAAGCAAAAGCTCATCAGATTTATGAATTCCACTCTATGTGAATTTTACATCAAAATATCTATAAATAAATTTACTTAGTACTTTACTGCTGAAGAATTTTGAAAAGTATACCTTACTTTAGTAATAGATCAAAATATTAAAAAATTTTGTAGATTAAAAATGAAGATATGGATATACATGTTATAATATAAGTTTAAGAAAGATCCATTATAGAATCAACATTGTAGGTTGTTATTATTGTCATTTTATAATTGTTCAACTATTCTGTATATTTAAAAACATGTCATAATAAAATGTTGGGGGAAACGAGAGGTGGGAGAAAAAAATACATTCAGCTTTGTAACCTTTATGTTTCACCTTTTTATCCTGGCTTCTAGCTGGTTTAGGGTAATTGAATTTTTAAAACACCGTGGTAGTTTGAATATAATTGGCCCCCATAAGCTCATAGGGAGTGGCACAATTAAGAGGTTAGTCTTTGTTGCAAGAGGTTTGGCCTTGTTGGAGGAAGTATATCACTGTCATGGCAGATTTTGAGGCCTCCTATGCTCAAGATATGCCTAGTGTCTCAATTTACTTTCTGTTGCCTTTGGGACCAAGATGTAGCTCCTTCTCTACTCTCAAAGACTTCTCCATTACCATGTCTTCCTGCAAGTCACCATGTTCTCCTATGATGATAATGAACTAAACCTCTAAAACTGTAAGCCACCCCTAATTAAGTACTTCACTTTATAAGAAGTGCTGTGGTCATGGTGTCTCTTCACAGCAATAGAAACCCCAACTGAGGCAAACACTAAGATGCCTTGAAAGTAAGAATATCTAAATTGGTATAAACTGCTGTATATTTGGAAGTATGGAATACATGATAAATAATTTATCTAAAACTTCCAATGCTGATAATAAATTATGTTACTCTAACTAAAATATTCATGAAATATTACCCAAGCATATTGTTACAAATGAGGAGTTTAGCCTACAATTTGAAGAGAAAGTCAAGATCTTAGGAAGTCACCTTGAAGAATCTAAAAAGGCACTGCGGTTTTAGGTGGTTTTACTTTAAGAAACCAAGGCTAACTTCTAATGTTCTACATTCTCCATTCACTCTCTAGAATGTTCATGTGTTGTAAATTTTTATCACAATGGTCAGAGTGATCACTGATGTGGAAACAGAAGTCATGCCTCTCAACTGACTTTTGTCAGACACAAAATGAATATAGGTCATCTCTCTTGGAGATAGGGCTATATCTCTTAGGATTAGAGAAAAAACTCAAGAGTATGATAAAACTTTCAACTGTCAAAAGTTAAACTAAATATCTTTTTAACATATTACTGTTTCATAATTTCCCAATTTCAGAAAAAGGAATAGCTATCTACCATGGTTCACTCATCTGGGGTAATTATTTCTTCCAAAACAAACTAAATAACAAGGATATAGTTGACTCTCCAATTATATATTCATGAAGAGGAAAATATTTAATTAAAATGTATAAAAAGAAAAGAAAAAATTTTATGAATGGTCATGTAATATTGGAGTAAAGAAAAAATATAAAATGGAAAGCAATGAAAATATGCAAGGAAAATTTTCAATAGGTATATTGACATAACATTGTAGAATGTTTTTTATCAAAACTAGAAACCAAATGGGGCTATCACATGCAAAAATTATAACTGACATAGATGTAAGTTTGTAATCCAGAAAGAGGTCATAAATTAAAAAGCTATGATAAATGAAGGGAATAACATCATTAGAAAATTCTCCCAATATGAAAATAAAAATCAATACTAAACATTTAAATTGATCAACATTTTTTTTTGTCGATGCAGGATCTCGATTTATTCCAACACACAGGAACTTATATAGGGCTGAGGTAGGGGATGGGAATCTTGGGATAGGGTAAGGTGACGTGAGGTGTTAAGGGCCAATAGTATTCCACCAAGCAGGCAGGTAGCTAGGCAGGGGGCAATCTTGAATCAGATCTGGCTGAGTCACCCCCACGTGGAGGTTACAGGTTAGAGACAGGTCACTAAACTCTAGCCAGGCTCAAGAGGTTACACTGGGCCTCGCATCCAAGTCCAAAACTCAAGTCAGGCTCAGGAGCTTACACTGGGCCTTGCATCCAAGCCTTTCTTAGGCCCAACATCTCCCCCTCTTGTTTTATGTAAGAACGGCGGAAATCATGGTCTCTGTCTTAGGTGGTCCCCCATTGGGAACTTTACCCGTGCCTGAGTACCATGAATCCAGCTCGTTGGATGGACCACTCCATGACCTGTCTTAGGACGTCCCAGTCTGTCTGAGAAGTTGCCAGTCACTGGTCAGGTGGAGGGCGGGGGAGGGATGCTCTTACAAGGACTGCCAATCACAAGGAGCCTGGCTCCTGAGTAGCGAGCCTATGATAATGAACTTCGATCTGATGAAGTTTTACTGCCTCTACCTGTTGGCGAACAAATTACATGACCTTATTAATCATGCAGGGCCCGATAGTGAGGATAAGGAGGAGGAGGAGGAGGAGGAGAGGCCCAAGCAGGGGGAGGAGATAGGGTAAGAAGCCATTTAAGCCAGTCCACAGCGAGTCGTCCTGGAGGTCCTGCTTTCTCTTCTCCAAGTCCTCCTGAAGCCTTTTGATCTTGTCCTGAACGATTCCTGATCTGTTAGCGTAAAAACAGCACTTTTCCTGTAAAAACAAGCATATGCCTCCCTTTTCGGCTGTTAATAAGTCTAATCCCCTTCGGTTCTGTAAGACTACATTAGCCAGGGAATCAAGCTGTTTTGGAGATCAAGGATTGTACTAGACACAGCTTTTATGTCACTAACCAATTGGGCAGAGAGCCGTCTGTGGAACTCAAGTGCTGTGCCTAGCCCTGCAGCCCCAGTGCTGTGTTTCTCCTTCCCAGAATCCTCCTCGACTCCTAGTCCCTCCTATCTAGGTTTCCTATTGGCTCAACAGTACTTTATTGACAAATGCACAGGACTTCCCCCAACACTCTCCACAATTGCTTAGTTTGCCAGTTAGTGTCATCCTTGTAGATCACTAGAGGTATCACTGGTGCCAGATCTCTCTTCAAACCTATGACTCCCTCAATTATGATATTTCTTATCCTGTTCACCCCCTATTCTACCCCCACTCAACCTTCCTATTCCCCCATGACCTACTACTCTCTCCTCTTCTCCCCCTCTCTTCTTCCCAGTTCCCACTACCCCACACCCCCTGCCATGTTCCCCATCTGTTCAGAAGATCTCGCCTCATTCCTCTTCTCTGGGGTACTATGCATATCTCTCTTAGGTTCTTTCCTGTTTCCCAGACTCTCTGTCAGCGGAAGTGCAGACTGGCACTATCCTGATCCATGTCCAAAATCCATATATGAGAGAGTACATGCCATGTTTCTCTTTTTGTGACAGGGTTACCTCACTCAATATGGTTTCTTCTAGTGCCATACATTTGCCTGCGAATTTCAAGATTCCATTGTTTTTAAAAAATTTTTTAGCTTTTTTTATTTTTAAATTTAAACTAGAAACAAGATTACTTCACATGTCAATTCCAGGTCCCGTTCCCTTTCCCTCCTCTGCTCCCGTGCCCTCCCATCAACACCTCCCCCAATATCCCCTCATTTTCCCTGGGAGGGTGAGGCCCTCCATGGGGGTGTCCATAGTCTGTCATTTCATCCAGGGCAGGGCCTAGACCCACCCCAAGAGTCCAGGGTGAGAGTGAATCTCTCATTGTTGGATGGGAGGCCAAATTCCATTTGTATACGGGACATTGTATAATAATAAATATATTATTACAAATAAAGATAGCAGCTTTATTTGTAATAGCCAGAACCTGCAAGCAACCTAGATGCCCCTCAACTGAAGAGTGGATAGAGAAAATGTGGTGCATTTACACAATGGAGTACTATTCAGCAGAAAAAAAATGATGGAATCTTGAAATTTTCAGGCAAATGGAAGGCAGTAGAAGAAACCATACTGAGTGAGGTAAGGCAGTCACAAAAAGAGAAACATGGTATGTAGTCACTCATTTATAGATTTTAGGCATGAATCAGGGGAGTGCCAGCATACAATCCCACCGCCAGAGTCTAGGAAGCAGAACCTTCATCCAGCGACTGACAAAAGCAGAGGGAGATATCCCCAGACAAACACTGAACTGAATTCCTGAAATCCAGTGTCAGAAAGACAGAACTGATGGGCAAAGTAGCTAAGACTGGGCTGGTTTAACCCACAGAAACAGTTGACCTGAACAAGGGGGAGCTCTTGGACTCCAGATTGATGGCTGTGTGGAAAGCATGGGACTGACCCAGATCCCCTGAATGTGGGTGTCAGTGAGGAGGCCTAGGTAATCTATGGGGCCTTGGGCAGTATTTATCTCTGGTGTACAAATAGACTTTGACTGCCCATGCCACAATAGGGGAGGCTCTCTCAGCTGGAACTCTTGGGGGAGGGCTTAGGCCCTGCCCTGGATAAAATGACAGTTACTGGAGAACCACCATGGAGGGCCTCATCCTCTTTGGGGATTGGAGTGGAGATTGGGTGGGGGGGCTGGAAGACCTGGTGGGGAGGGAGGAGGAGGAGGGGAGGGAGAGGGAGCTGGGATTGACACGTGAAACAAGATTGTTTCTAACCTAAACAAAAAATTAAAAAATAAAAGCACAGAGAGACCAAAAATGCATTATTTGTTTCTAAATATTTGAAGATTGCCAACTTATTTGCTCCTTCATTTTCCTTTAGTGTCTAAATAACACAACCTTTTAATATTTGCTGCATTTATCTTACAGTCTAACCTGGCGTTGGCCTACATAGCAACAGGCCCATGGTCATGTGAATTCAAACAGGTGATATATTCTGCAGGTACTCCATATTGTAACACCTATGAAATAAAAAAATACACCAATGTTCCAACATATGTTCTTACCTACTTCTCTATTCACTAAAAGTTTTGTTTAAACTCTTTAAAAGTTTAGTTCTGCCACCTTGTATTCTTGGTGTGTGCACTCACATACTTGTCAGGTGTCAGGACCCTCGGGAGAGTTTCTTTTCTTTTTTCTGTTTAACCAGATCATATATGCTAGACATCTCCATCCCTCTTAAAACACTTTGCCTTTACTTTATCTGATGCTGATTTTGTCACACCAGGGCTCTCTCTGTCTTTATATGCCACTTCTTTTCAGTTTAAACCCTTTGTCTTTGTATCAAATTTTTTTCTCATATGTAAGTGCCATGCTTCTTTTAATTCAGTCTGTCAACATTTTAATGGAATAATCAGATCACTCAACATTAAATGTAAAGCAAATTGTCACTTTAAAAAAAAGAAAGGGTGTAGAAGAATTCCAATATCCAGAGGTGATGGATAATATCCATAAAATATTATTTTCCCTGACACAACAGGGTAGTCACATTTATGAGCAAACAGTGATTTATTGTGACAGTATGCACAAGACCTATGCAAGCTCAGGCCAGTCAAAATCCTAGAATAGTGGAAAGTAGGCATTAAGTCCCACTCCTAACTGAAGAGCTATAGGAATTTGATATCTGCTGGGAGAGGGACAGTCAGTTATCTTTAATAATGTGACTTTATCACATGCTAGAGCAGGTACCACTCCCAAAACTACTTTGAGAAATACAAACTGAACTTTATGGGGAAGAAAGAAGAAGATGCAGAGTGTGCTAATGAAAAGTACTTGTAGAAGGCAGGTAAATACATTCAAAATACATTGAACGAGATGCTCAAAGAATTAATAAACCTATTATTCAAAATTCATTTTGCATTTTTCAAAATAGTGCACATTTTATTTGTTTATTTATTTATTACATACAAGGTTTTATGATATATTCATTTTTTCCAAAACAAATATCAATAAAGTAAATGCCCAGAGATATGAACACATCCATATTTATGTCCCCAATTGATCAATATATTAAAGACCTGTACATTAATTTAAGTAAATGGGAACTTGAGTTATTCATGATTCTATTGAAAGAAAACCTAAAGTTAATAATATGCACATATTTACAATAGAATATTATATAATAATTAAAATCAACGGGAAAATAAAATATAGAATAGGGCACTTTATAAAAGAGCTTGGGGAGGTGGTTCAGTTAATAAAGTCCTCATTGCAAAAGTGTGAGGACCTGACTTTGACCATGTAAAAACTTAGCATGATGGTATATGCCTGTGACCTCTGAACTTGCAACAGGGACTTGAATCTGAAGGATTAGCTAGCCAACAAGTCTAGCTGGAACTACTATCTCTGGGTTCAGTGAGATACCATGTTTCAAAAATGATAAGCTAGGAAGTGCTAGAGGAAGATACCCAATGTCAGCAGTTGGCCTCCACATGTACAAGTGGACACACACACACACACTTTTTAAGATTAAAAAGTCAAGTAAACGCCTGGGTGTTGTTGGTGCATACCTTTAATCCCAGCACTTGGGAGGCAGAGGCAGGTGGATCTCTGTGAGTTCGAGGCCAGCCTGGTCTACAGAGTGAGTATCAGGATAGGCTCCAAAGGTGCACAAAGAAACCCTGTCTCAAAAAAAGTCAAGTAAAATTATAGAAATTAATAAATGAAAGGAATATGCTAAAATGTTAACTATATCCTTGAAGCAAGATTATAAGTGACCATTTTGTTGTTTACAGTTTTCTAGGCATTTGATAATTTTATTAACCAAATATAAGTACTGAAAATTCTTGAAGAAACATTTATTACCCAAGTCTAAGTCTTCCTCATTTTATAGTCTCTTTTCTTTTAGTTTCTCCTGAAATAATAAAACTTCTCAAAATCCTATTAATTATGTAATACTGTAGTGTACAACAAAACTATTTATATCTTTTTAATTCCTATTTCTTTAATATGAATTTCCATTTTAGGAAGTCAAATTGAATAGTGGGAAGGTAGAAAAAGCATTAAGATACAAAGAATGATAAATTGTTCTAGGAATATGTAAAAGCATGCAATCACAAGTGAAATATTAATAACAAAGTACTATAAAAGGCACATGACATTTTGCTTTACAAATTTGAATTTGGGAAGCCATGAGAGCTCTTTATTTTCACTAACGTACATGGTTTGTAATTATGATATACTGTGTTGGCAATGGTTAGCTTTTGCTTTCAACAAACTTTTCCAAAAGCAAATAGCTTGGCTCAGTAACCATTTATTTAGTTAATAATTAACAATTTGGGCTGGTCTCAGCTAAGTAATGCTTCTTATCTCATATTTATGTGTCTATGGTCTTCTACCAGGCAGCCGAAGCAAAACTGGTCTAGGATGGCCCAAGCTGGCATGACTTGTTTCATTGTGGCCTCATTCTCGGCATAGTAGCATGTGCTGTAGTTCATCTGGGAGAATGTGATCATTTGTGAATTAAGCTCAGAAGTAACAAACTTTCATTTCTGCTTCTTTCTGGTTACCAGAGAAAGTCCCAAAGCTAGGTCATAAATAGAAAGATAGGAATTGGCATAATAAAGAAAATACAAGACAACCTATGCACAGATAAGGCCGCAAAACATTCATAGGTTATTGGTTGTGACAGAAACTAAGAACTTGGGCCATTGGTGATTAGGGTTTTCCAGCTCATCCATTCCTTGATAGAGGTATTCAATTCAGCTTATAGTCCTCTCTTATGATCTCATGCTACCTGATCAGTTGCTTCAACTTTCCCTGCAATTCCTGTTTTAGCTTTGTGCTAAGACTATGTTAGCTCTAAGAATGAAAATATATTTCAGGCAATTGCGGCAGAAAGGGAATTTAGTTACAGAGTATTAGAACTATCAGAAAATCATGTCTGGAGTTAAGAATAATACTCAAAAAGAGGTTTCAGACTTTCTTTGTGAAGATGGCTATTGCTCCTACAAGAATCAGAAACAACAGACTGTGTAGCCAACACCAAGAGTGCTGAATGCTGTATTACTGATAGAGGCTATGATCACAGTCATTCCTGAAAAACAGAATGCTTTTGTCTGCACATTAATAAATTCCACTTAATCTTTTTCATTGATTTCAAAGTCTAGAGAGGGCTGATTCGAAAGGACATAGCAACAAAAGTGGTTGAGAAAGTTAATATTTGGTATTTTTAGTTTTGATAGTGATAGGGAAACAATAGTAGACAATTTAATGGTAGGTCTCCTGTGTAAGGAATTTCTCATATATGGAAAGGAATTTCTAGTCCCATCTAAAAAATAAGATGATGCATAGTTTCTGATACCCTCCCCCTCACTGCCTGAGTATTCCTTCATACAAGATTCTGTACCATTATTTTCTTAAAACCTCGCAGCATGAGTAGGCACTCTTTTCTTCATTCATTCAAAACTAATTTTGACACCCATTATATTTGTCCACCACTTCTTGTTTGTTTCCATATTCAAACCTCAATAAGCTATGAATACAACACCTTATCATTTTTCACTGACTTTATTTATATGGGAAATTGCATGTCATATTAACTTCATATTCTCATCCCAAGTATAACACTTATGGAATGAAACAGAATCAATGTGCCAGATTTGTTTAAGTGCATTGATTTACTGATAAGTTCTGCAGTCCCAAGTGATTAGCTCTAATTACATGTACACATTGGCAACACTGGACTTAGTAGATTATATGTAAATAAAAATAATTAATAATTAAAATGTGGCCATGAATTTGCAAGGGAGTGGGTGGCATGAGAGAAGTTGGAGGGGAGAAGGAGTAGAAATGTAAATACAGTAATCATGTATGAAATTCCCAAAAATTTTGAAGAAAAAAGGAGCATTGATTCTATGATCAACAATATTTGGATTCTTACCAAGACTTCAGTTTAGTCTTTGATGACAATGTTTGATTGTCCCTATTTGTCCTGATCATGCACCCATCCTGTGTCCAGTTTCTTTACCATGTGATTTTGCCATATCTCCCACTAAAGGAACAGGTTATGATTCCCTTTCCAACTTAAATTTGAACATACTCATGTGACTTGATTTGACCAATGAAATAGGACAAATGAAGCATAGTTGAGCTTAGACCTTTTACATAGAGAGATAATATATATTTCCACTGGATCTCCTGAGCCTCTACCCTCACTATAATAATTACATATCCACAACTAACCCACTGGTCTAGAGGGTAGAAGAGATAATTAGAGCAGAGTCAATTCAGTGAAATGTGGATCTCTGAGTTTGGAGCGATTTGCTAAAAATAACTGATAAATTTTTATAATTATGGGTTAATAGCAAACATTAAGATGAGGGTAACCCTTTACAACTACAAAATACTGTTTATTGTTTAAGCTAAACAGTCCATTGGATGCCTTTTGGTAGATAACTTGGGCCCTAAATCTTGTTCTTATAATTTTGAATATGAACTTAAGAAAAATATGTCAAGGCATGAGGAACAGACAAGAACTATTACAGAAAACCATGACCAGTCAAATTGAAGAGTTTTGGTAACCACTCCAAATGGATACATCTACAAAGTAACTCCCATATCTAAGGCTCAGGGAACAATGCAAAAGAGGGAGTAAGGGGGAGATTGTAAGACACAGAGGACCAGAATTTTCTGTGAGATTGTGTCTCCTTATAATTGCAGAAGTTATACCCATAAAGTCTCACCAACATGACTGTTCAAACATGAACTGAACAAAGACAACAATAGATATGCCAAAATGGATGGAAGAAAAACCATGAGGTCTTAATATCTATATAAAGAACCACAGGCAACTAAGGAATGCTGAAAGTGGGAGAAGTAATCTTTCCCAGGGAAGATCACACCAATAGTAAATGGTCAGCCTTGAAAATATACATGCAGGTAACTTTATGTGCCCTGAATAAGTTGTATGAAGTTAAGAACAATTAATGAAAAACAATGCAAGGGAGGTATATAGAAGTGTTTAGAGGGAGGAAAGAGAAGAGGAAATTGACTTAATTATATCATAATCTCAAAATAAAGCAATAAATAAGTAAACTACATAAATTGCCTCCAAATTATAACAGATCACTATCATGATAATGATTTTGATATCCTTTACTAGTTGGGTGCATTCTATGTTCACAGACTAACACTTTTTATTGGTTTTTCGAGACAGGATTTCTCTGTGTAGCTTTGTAGATCAAGCTGGCCTCAAACTCATAGAGATCCACTTGCCTCTGCCTCCCGAGTGCTGGGATTAAAGACTTGTGCTATCAACACCTGGCAAGAGACTTGTTATATAGCCTATGCTCACCCCAAGCTTCTAATTCTCCAGCTTTAGCCTCCTAAAGCCTTTGGATTACAGTTGTTTGTCACCATACCTAACCAAGAGTAGCATTTTCATCCCCACAGGCTAAGGAATATTAAGTAAATTTCCCAAAATCACAGACTAATACATAGAAGAAACAGGATTTTGCTCAGGATTGTAAGATCTATTGAACTATAGTATATCCCATTCAGGGACAAATGCTAATCTATAATCAATCACTTCATGCTAATAATTATATGATACTTTATAAAATATTTGTACAGTACTGTTTCCAAATTTTCACAGAATATTTTTAACATGAACATGAATCCACTTTTATTTATTTGCTTTTCATTACTGCAAATCCAGGAAGGTTATAGTACCACACATATCTGTGTTCAATGACATTAGCAGGAAGGTTGCTTCAGATTTAGAATTTAGCATGAACCATGTCACTGTTTCCATGGGCCTGGGTTACCTCCCTCCAGATTACTCTGGCTTTGTTCAGTTTGCCTCCATGTGTTGCTGGGTTGTTCTTGGCTTTATTCAATAAGCAAATATCTTACCTAATTAGAATTCAGTTTCACCTTGATCAGAAACACCTTCATTTTTAAGAAGAGCTAAGTGTTCTCTTTGGTTCTGGAGACCTTGCTTAAAGTCAGGAAAAAATGGCCTTGAATCACAGTCTTCCAAACATATTTGCCTTTTAGAAGTCTTATTCCCAGGAAACCACAGTAATCTGTCCCCACAGTTCAACAGCAGGAACTTACCTGACATTCATAGGTGCCAATATGGCAAAAGGAGCTACAGAATATCTTTATAAAATAGTATAATTATTACGGTATGGTTATTTAAAACACAAATTCCAAAGTTTTGAGGTATTGTATGATTTTATCCAGATAAAATCACTAATTAGCCCTTGTACAAAAAAAAAACAGGAAACATTTACACTAGTGCCATATTGAAATATTTAAAAGGGCCTTAATACAAATAATTAAAGGACATTGTTCAAGTGAGTGAATATTCCCAAACAGTTGGTTAAAATATCAGAATTCATATATGGTCTAATGGAAATAACCAAGTGAAACAACTGAGTCATTCATTCCCACTGAAGACTTTAATTCACTTTCCCTATTCAACCAATGTGCAAAATCAACAACTCTATAAACATTCTGTAGATACTCCTGGGATACATCCTAAATTAGTTATTTCTTCTCATATTTAATTTCTAATTATTTAACTCTGACTCAATTTCAATTTTGTTTAATAAAGGTGTTTTTTTCCTTTTCAATTACTCTGTATATCACTGTAGGCCACCACTGTGAATTTCAGTTTGCCTTTGTTGCCTTCTCTCCCAATATTGTTGTACAATACCATTTATAAAGACAAGCTTTTAACATTAGGGTACAACAATAACAAGTGTGTTTCTCTTTCTGAACATTACAATGCAAGTGTTCTGTTTTTAAAAAGAAAGGTTTGTACTTTGATGAATATCCCATTTGCATTTGTGTCTTTCAACTTTTCTAAAATGGAAATAAAATTGTCAATCAAAACAACAATCTTGCAGGTGAATACTAGGCAAATCATTTGTGAATTCAAAAACATTAACAGAAGACAAAGATAAAACACTATTGTTACACTTCTCAAAAGAATAAGTCACTAATGACATACCTATTACTTGAAGTTTGGGCATAATTATATTGCTTATTTCATAAACTTGTTCTCATATAAAACTATCAAAATATAAAATTCTATCTCTCCCCCAAGGAGTATAACTTAGTGGAGAGTCACCCAACTCCAAAACCTAAAAGAAGAAATGTGGATTCAAGGTTGAACTATTAATGATCTATTGAGTGGTCATTTTCTGTAGGAACACATTTGCATTGTAGTCTCCACTTTTCAAAATCCTTCAAATGTAATGATAGTCTTTGTTTAAATTTGGAGTCCTAAGAAACTGAATCCAAGACAACATTTCAAGTGTAGGAGGTAAACTTGGGACATTAACAGAAGCATAACAAACAAGTGAGACTGGGGAAAACAAAAAGATTCAATTACCAGTATAGGAAACTAGATTTTAATCTTTCCTGGTAACAGTATAAAAATGTGCTGCAAGGTTATATTAGTTAATGTATAGTTCCAAATCTCTTCTTAGGCCAAAGTTTGTTGCTGAGGCCACAAGCTCTATAGCAAATCTAGTTTGGTACTGGACAGGCCAGGTGCTACACCAGGCAATCAAACAGTCTTTGAGTACAGCTATAGTTTTTGCTAAAAACTAAACTGCCTTTGGTGGTATGTGAAGCTGCAAGATCAGGGGACAAGGGAAAGTCACGTAAACTATGTGATATCATACAATAAAGACTTACTTTAATGGTAGAATAACAGTAGTCTATTTTTATTAGAAACAAGCTTGCTTCTAATGTCAATCCCAGCTCCCTCAGCTTCCCCTCCTCCATTGCAGCCCACCAACCCCCCAGCCCCCACCCACTAACTACTCTGCCCCCGAGAGAGGGTAAGGCCCTCCATGGGGCATCTCCAAAGTCTGCCATATGATCCAGGGCAGGTCCTAGGCCCTTATCCATGTGTCCAGGATGAGAGAGCATCCCACCATGTGGAATAGGCTCCCAAAGTCCATTTGTATGTCAGGGATAAATACTGATATTCTACCCCAAACTCCATAGATTGCTAAGGCCTCCTCACTGACACCCAAATTTGCGGGTCTAGATCAGCCCCATATTGGCCTCTCAGCTATCAGTCTGTGGTCCATGAGCTCCCACTTGTTCATGTCATCAGTTTCTATGGCCTACACAAGCCTGGTCTTGACCCCTTTGTTCATCACACCTCCCTCTCTGCTACTGGATGCCAGGAGTTCAGTTCAGTGTTTAGCTGTAGGTGTCTGCCACTGCTTCCATAGGCCTGTGGATGAAGGCTCTAGGATGGCATAAAGGATAGTCGTTAATCTCATTATCCAGGAATAGCATATAAGGTACCCTTTCCACTATTTCTTAGATTGCCAGTTGGTGTCATCCTTATAGATATCTGGAGATCTCACTAGTGGCAGATCTTTCCTCAAACCTATAATGACTCCCTCTATTATGGTGTCTCTGATCCTGCTCTCCACTATTCTTCCCCCGACTCAAACTTCCTACTCCCCCATGACCTCCTCTCTCCTTCTCTTCTCCCACAAACTATTTCCCAGCTGCTTTTCACCTCCCTTCATGCTCCCAATCCTCACAGGAGATCCTTTCCAATTCCTCTTCTCTGGAGTACCGTGCATATCTGCCCCATTTCCCAGACTCTCTGGCAGTGGCATTGTAGGCTGGCACTCCCCTGCTCCATGTCTAAAATCCATATATGAGTGAGTATATAACATGATTGTCTTTTTGTGACTGGGCTACCTCACTCAGGATGGTTTCTTCTAGTGCCATCCATTTGCCTGCAAATTTCAAGATTCCATTTTTTTTCCACTGAGTAGTACTCCATTGTGTAAATATGCCACATTTTCTTCATCCACTAATCAGTTGAGGGGCATCTAGGTTGCTTCCAGGTTCTGGCGATTACAAATAATGCTGTTATGAACATAGTGGAACAGACATCATTGCTATATGGATAGGTATCTTTTGGGTATATGCCTAACAGTGGAATTGCAGTATCTTGTGGTAAACTGATTCCAATTTTCCCAAGGAATCTCCATGCTGATTTAGAAAGTGGCTGTACAAGTTGGCACTCCCACCAGCAGTGGAGGAGTGTTCCCCTTTCTTCAAATCCTCTCCAGTATAAACTGTCATTGGTGCTTTTGATTTTAACCATTCTGACAGGAGTAAGATGGTATCTCAGAGTTTTTTATTTGCATTACTCTAATTGCAGCGCCCGGGCCACAAGCAACTCAGAGGTATCAGAAGAAGAAAGACCAGATGTCCAGCTGTTTGTACTAAGAAGTGTCTTTATTTTACAAGTGCTAAGAGGTCTCTCTCTTGTAGGGAGCAGTCTTATCTATAGTCTTACAACACAGTAGAAAAACCCCAGGTGGAAGAGACCATGTTCCCCTTGTGCTAGATGTTGATGTCAGTGGGGCAATGTGGGGGCAGTAAGCCAGGACTAGAAAACAGGATGCACCTGTGGCTATCAGCTGAGGAACACGTCAGAGACCCTGTGGGGGCTAGGCCCCAACAACTAATGGCTAAGGATGTTGAGCACTTTCTTAAGTGTCTCTCAGCCATTTTATACTCTTCTATTGAGAATTCTTTATTTAGTTCAGTACCCCACTTTTTAATTGGATCCTTTGGTGTTTTGGAGACTTGCTTCTTGAGTTCTTTGTAAATTTTGGAGATCAGCCCTTTGTCAGATGGGGGGGTTAGTGAATATATTGTACCATTCTTTGGGCTTCTTTTTTGTCTTGTTGACAACGTCCTTTGACTTACAAAAGCTTCTAAGTTTCAGGATGTCCTATTTATTAATTGTAGATATCAGTGTCTGTGCTACTGGTGTTATGTTCAAGAAGTGGTCTGCTGTACCAATTCATTCAAGGGTACCATCCACTTTCTCTTCTAAGAGGTTCAGTGTGGATGGATTTATGTTGAGGTCTTTGATCCATTTGGACTTAAGTTTTGTTCATGGAGATAGACAGGGATCTATCTGCAGTTTTCTACATGCCAGCATCCAGTTATGCCAGCACCATTTGTTGAAGATGCTTTCTTTTTTCCATTGTATAATTTTAGGTTCTTGTAAAAAAAATCCAGTGTTTGTAGGTGAGTGGGTTAACATCAGGGTTTTCAATTCTATTCCATTGGTCTACCCATCTATTTTTGTGCCAATACCAAGGTGTTTTCAGGAATATAGCTCTATAACAGAGCTTGTAGTCAGGGACAGTGAAGCCTCTGGCAGTTCCTTTATTGTACAGGGTTGTTTTGGCAATCCTGGGTCTTTTGTTTCTCCATATAAAATTGAGAGTTTTTCTTTCAAGGTCTGTGAAGAATTGTGCTAGAATTTTAATGGGGATTGCGTTAAATTTTTATATTGCTTTTGGTAAGATTGCCATTTTTACTATGTTGATCCTACCCATCCTAGAGCATGGGAGATCTTTCCATTTTCTGGTGTCTTCTTTAATTTCTTTCTTTAATGATTCAATGTTCTTGTGATACAAGTCTTTCACTTGTTTGATTAGTGTTACCCAAAGGTATTTTATGTTGTTTGTGGCTATTGTAAAGGGCAATGTTTCTCTGATTTCTTTCTCAGCCCTATTGACCTCTGTATATAGTAGGGCTACTGATTTTCTTGAGTTGATCTTGTATCTTGCCACTTTGCTGCAGATATTTATCAGATATAGAAGTTTCCTGGTAGAGTTTTTGTGTCACTTATGTAAATTATCATATCATCTGCAAATAGTGAAAGTTTGACCTCTTCCTTGCCAATTTTTATCCTCTTGATCTCCTTTCGTTGTCATATGGCTCTGGCTAGAACTTCAAGTAGAATTGGTGTAAGCTGTTCTATGAATTTCTGGTAGAATTCTGCACTGAGGTCATTTGTCCTGGGATTTTTTTTGGTTAGGAGAGTTTTGATGACTGCTTCTATTTCCATAGGGGTTATAGGTCTATTTAAATTGCTTATCTGTTCTTGATTTAATTTTGGTAAGTGATAGCTATCCAGAAAATTGTCCATTTCCTTTAAATTTTGAAATTTTGTGGAGTACAGGTTTTCAAAGTATGACCTGATGATTCTCTGGATTTCCTTAGTGTCTGTTGTTATGACCTCCATTTCATTTCTGATTTTGTTAATTTGCATGTTCACACGCTACCATTTGGTAAGTTCGGATAAAGGTTTATCTATCTTGTTGATTTTCTCAAATAACCAACTCCTCGTTACATTGATTCTTTGTTTTGTTTTCCTAGTTTCTACTTTATTGATTTTAGTCCTCATTTGATTATTTCCTGGCATCTACTCTCTGGGCGCGAGTTTGCATCTTTGTGTTCTAGGGCTTTCAGTTATGCTGTTAATTCTCTAGTGTGACTATTCTCCAGTTTCTTCATGTGGGCACTTAGTGCTATGAACTTTCCTCTCAGCACTGCTTTCAAAGTTTCCCATAAGGTTGGGTATGTTGTGTCTTCATTCTCATTGAATTCTAGGAAGTCTTTAATTTCTTTTTTATTTCTTCTTTGAACCAGGAATAGTGCAGTCGTACATTATTCAATTTCCATGTGTTTGTAGGGTTTCTGTGATTTGTGTTGTTGCTGAATTCTAAATTTAACGCATGGTGGTCTGAGAATACATTGCGGTATTTCAATTTATTTTTTACCTGTTGAGGTTTGATATGTTGCAGAATATTTGGTCGATTTTTGAAAAGGTTCCATGTAGTGCTGAGAAGAAGGTATATTCTTTTGTGTTTGGATGGAATGTTCTGTAGATGTCTATTAAACCCAATTGGGTCATAACTTCTATTAGTTCCTTTGTTTCTTTGTTAAGTTTCTGTCTAGTGGTCCTGTCTAGTGATGAGAGGAGTGTTGAAGTCTCCCACTATAAGTGTGTGAGGTTTTATAGTGATTTATGTTTTAGTAATGTTTCTTTTATTAACATGGATGCCTTTGTATTTTGGGCATAAAGGTTGAGAATTGATACTTCATCTTGGTGGATTTCTTGTGTGACCTCCTTCATCTCTTTTGATTGATTTTAGTCTAAAGTCTAATTTGTTAGATATTAGGATTGCTACCCCTGCTTGTTTCTTGGGACCATTTGATTGGAAAATCTTTTCCCAACCCTTAACTCTGAGGTAATATCTGTTTTTGATGTTGAGGTGTGTTTCTTGTATGCAACAGAAGGATGCATTCTGTCTTTGAACCCATTCTGTTAGCCTGTGTCTTTTTATGGGAAAATTAAAACCATTAATATTGAGGGATAGTAACAACCGTTGATTGCTTATTTTTTTCTTTTGGAATTTTTGGTGGTGGTGGAATTGTGTGTGGATTTTCAACCCTTTTTTCTTTTGGTTGTTGGTAAGGTGGGATTATCTATTGCCTATGTTTTTCTGGTTGTAATTAAGTTTCTTGGGTTGGAGTTTTCCTTCCAGAACTTTCTGTAGGTCTAGGTTAGTAGATATGTATTGTTTAAATCTGATTTTGTCATGGAAAATCTTGTTTTCTCCATCTATAATGATTGAAAGCTTTGCTGGGTATGGAAGTCTGGGCTGGCATCCGTGGTCTCTGAGTGTTGGTAGGATATCTATCCAAGACCTTCTGGCTTTCAGAGTTTCCATGGAGAAGTCAGGTGTAATTCTGACAGGTTTGCATTTATATGTTACTTGACATTTTTTTCCTTAGCTGCTCTTACTATTCTTTCTTTATTCTGTATGTTTGGGGTCTTGATTATTGTGGCAAGGGGACTTTTCTGTGGTCCACTCTATTTGGTGTTCTGAAAGCCTCCTGTACTTTCTTTAGGTTGGAAAACTTTTCTTCTATGATTTTGTTGAATATGCTTTCTGCCCCTTTGAGATGGGTTTCTTCACCTTCTTCTATCCCTATTATTCTTAGGTTTGGTCTTTTCATGGTGTCCCATATTTCCTGGATATTTTGTGTTAGGAATTTGTTGGACTTAAGATTTTCTTTTGTCAATGATTCTATTTCTCCTAGTGTATCTTCAACGCCTGAGATTCTCTCTTCCATCTCTTGTATTCTGTTGTTTATGCTTGCATCTGGAGTACCTGATCATTTGCTCAGATTTTCTATTTTGAGGATTCCCTCAGACTGTGCTTTTTTTTTTTAATTTATTTATTTTTTTTTAATTTTATTTTCCAGTTTAAATTTAGATAAGAATCAAGGTTGCTTCACAAGTCAGTTCCAGGTCCCTCTCCCATTCCCTCCCTTCCTCCCGTGCCCTCCCCCCCCCCGTTATCCTCTCATTTCTCCAGGGAGGGTGAGGCCCTCCATGGGGGTGTCCATAGTGTATCATTTCATATAGGGCAGGGCCTAGACCCTTTCCCAAGAGTTCTGGGTGAGAGTGCTCCTCACATTGTTCTATTGGAGTCCAAAGTCCGTGTGTAAACTTGGGATGGGTACTGATCTGCTGCCCAAGGCTCAATAGATTCCCTAGGCCTCTTCACTGACACCCAGATTCAGGGGGTCTTGATCAGTCCCATGCTGGCTTCCCAGGCTAATGCCTGGGATTCAAGAGTTAACCTTTGTCTGGTCAGCTGTTTCTGGGGTTAAACCAGCCCAGTCTTAATTCCTTTGATCATCAGTCCTCCCTCTCTGTTACTGGCTTTCTTGAGTTCAGCTCAGTACTTAACCAAGGGAGTCTGCCTCTTCTTCGATCAGCCACTAAATAAAGTTTCTGTTTCCCAGACTCTCTGGCCATAGGATTGTAGGCTGGCACTCCCCAGATCTATGTCTAAAATCCATATATGAGAGAGTACATGCCATGTTTCTCTTTTTGTGACTGGGTTACCTCACTCAGGATGGTTTCTTCTAGTGTCATCCATTTGCCTGCGAATCTCATGATTCCATTATTTTTTCTGCTGAATAGTACTCCATTGTGTAGATGTACCACATTTTCTCTATCCACTCTTCGGGTGAGGGACATCTAGGTTGCTTCCACGTTCTGGCAATTACAAATAAAGCTGCTATGAACATAGTGGAACAGACCTCTTTGTTGTATGAATGGGCATCTTTTGGATATATGCCTAAGAGTGGAGTTGCTGGGTCTTGTGGTAGGTTTATTCCCATTTTTCTGAGGAATCTCCACACTGATTTCCAAAGTGGCTGAACCAGTTGGCACTCCCACCAGCAATGGAGGAGTGTCCCCCTTTCACCACATCCTCTCCAGCATAAATTGTCATTGGTGTTTTTGATTTTAGCCATTCTGACAGGGGTGAGATGGTATCTGAGAGTTGTTTTGATTTGCATTTCCCGGATGGCTAAGGATGTTGAGCACTTTCTCAAGTGCCTCTCAGCCATTTTAGACTCCTCTATTGAAAACTCTCTATTTAGTTCTGCAGCCCACTTTTTAATAGGGTCCTTTGGTGTTTTGGAGACTTGCTTCTTGAGTTCTTTGTAAATTTTGGAGATCAACCCTCTGTCAGATGTGGGATTAGTGAATATTTTTCCCATTCTGTGGGCTGCCTTTTTGTCTTGCTGACTGTGTCCTTTGCCTTACAGAAGCTTCTCAGTTTCAGTAGGTCCCATTTATTAATTGTTGATCTTACTGCCTGTGCTACTGGTGTTATGTTCAGGAAGCTGTCTCCTGTACCAATTCGTTCAAGGGTACCACCCACTTTCTCTTCTAAGAGGTTCAGTGTGGCTGGATTTATGTTGAGGTCTTTGATCCATTTGGACTTAAGTTTTGTGCATGGCGATAGACATGGATCGATCTGCATTCTTCTACATGCCAGTCTCCAATTATGCCAGCACCATTTGTTGAAGATGCTTTCTTTATTCCATTGTATATTTTTAGCTTCTTTGTCAAAGATCAGATGTTCGTACGTGTGTGGGTTAATACCCGGGTTTTCAATTCGATTCCATTGGTCTACCTGTCTATTTTTGTGCCAATACCAAGCTGTTTTCAGGACTATAGCTCTATAATAGAGCTTGAGGTCAGGGATGGTGATGCCTCCGGACGTTGCCTTGTTGAACAGGGTTGTTTTGGCTATCCTGGGTCTTTTGTTTTTCCATACAAAATTGATTATTGTTCTTTCAAGGTCTGTGAAGAACTGTGCTGGGATTTTAATGGGGATTGCATTGAATCTGTAGATTGCTTTTGGCAGGATTGCCATTTTTACTACATTGATCCTACCTATCCAAGAGCATGGGAGATCTTTCCATTTTCTGAGGGCTTCTTTAATTTCTTTCTTTAAAGATTCAAAGTTCTTACGATACAGGTCTTTCACTTGTTTGGTTAGCGTTACCCCAAGGTATTTTATGTTGTTTGTGGCAATTGTAAAGGGTGATGTTTCTCTGATTTCTCTTTCAGCCCTTTTATCATCTGTATATAGTAGGGCTACTGATTTTCTTGAGTTGATCTTGTAGCCTGCCACTTTGCTGAAGGTGTTAATCAGCTGTAAGAGTTCCCTGGTAGAGTTCTTTGGGTCATTGATGTAAACTATCATATCGTCTGCAAACAGTGAAAGTTTGACCTCTTCCTTCCCAATTTGTATCCCCTTGATCCCCCTTTGTTGTCGTATGGCAATAGCTAGGACTTCAAGTACCATGTTGAAAAGGTATGGAGAGAGTGGACAGCCTTGTTTTGTTCCTGATTTTAGAGGAATTGCATTGAGTTTCTGTCCATTTAGTTTGATGTTGGCTGTTGGTTTACTGTATATAGCTTTTATTATGTTTAAGTATGTCCCTGTTATCCCAGATCTCTCCAAGACCTTTATCATGAAGGGGTGTTGGATTTTGTCAAAGGCTTTTTCAGCATCTAGTGAGATGATCATGTGATTTTTGTTTTTCAGCTTGTTTATATGGTGGATTACGTTGATGGATTTTCGTATGTTGAACCATCCCTGCATTCCTGGGATGAAACCTACTTGATCGTGGTGAATGATTGTTTTGATGTGTTCTTGGATCCGATTTGCCAGTATTTTATTGAGTATTTTTGCATCAATGTTCATGAGGGATATTGGTCTGAAGTTCTCTTTCTTAGTTGTATCTTTGTGTGGCTTGGGGATCAAGGTTATTGAAGCCTCATAGAAAGAGTTTGGCAAAGACCCTTCTGCTTCTATTGTGTGGAACACTTTGAGAAGAATTGGTATAAGCTGTTCTTTGAATTTCTGGTAGAATTCTGCACTGAGGCCATCTGGACCTGGGCTTTTTTTGGTTGGGAGACTTTTGATGACAGCTTCTATTTCCATAGGGGTTATAGGTCTATTTAAATTGCTTATCTGTTCTTGATTTAGTTTTGGCAATTGATAGCTGTCCAGGAAGTCATCCATTTCCTTTAAATTTTCGAATTTTGTGGAGTACAGGTTTTCAAAGTATGACCTAATGATTCTCTGGATTTCCTCAGAGTCTGTTGTTATGTCCCCCTTTTCATTTCTAATTTTGTTAATTTGCGTGTTCACTCTCTGCTGTTTGGTAAGTTTGGACAAAGGTTTGTCTATCTTGTTGATTTTCTCAAAGAACCAACTCTTCGTTGCGTTGATTCTTTGTATTGTTTTCCTGGTTTCTACTTTATTGATTTCAGCCCTCAATTTGATTATTTCCTGGCGTCTACTCCTCCTGGGGGAGTGTGCTTCTTTGTGTTCTAGAGCTTTCAGCTGTGATGTTAATTCTCTGGTATAACTGTTCTCCTGTTTCTTCATGTGAGCATTTAGCGCTATGAACTTCCCCGTAGCACTGCTTTCAAAGTGTCCCATAGGTTTGGGTATGTTGTGTCTTCATTCTCATTGAATTTGAGGAAGTCTTTAATTTCTTTTTTTATTTCCTCTTTGACCCAGGGATGGTGCAGTTGAGCATTATTCAATTTCCATGAGTTTGTAGGTTTTCTGCAATTTGTGTTGTTGTTGAATTCTAATTTTAAAGCATGGTGGTCTGATAAGATGCATGGAGTTATTCCAATTTTTTTGTAGCTGCTGAGGTTTGATATGTTGCCAAGTATGTGGTCGATTTTTGAGAAGGTTCCATGTGGTGGTGAGAAGAAGGTATATTCTTTTTTATGTGGATGAAATGTTCTATAGATATCTGTTAATCCCAGTTGGGTCATTACTTCTATTAGCCCTTTTGCTTCTTTGTTGAGTTTCTGTTTGGTATTCCTGTCTAGTGGTGAGAGTGGTGTGTTGAAATCTCCCACTATAACTGTGTGGGGCTTTAGATGAGATTTAAGTTCTAATAATGTTTTTTAACAAATGTGGATGCCTTTGTATTTGGGGCATAGATGTTCAGAATAGACACTTCCTCTTGGTGGGTTTCACCTGTGATGAGTATGTAATGACCTCCTTCATCTCTTTTGATTGATTTTATTTTAAAGTCTAGTTTGTTAGATATTAGGATTGCTACCCGGCTTGTTTCTTGGGTCCATTCGATTGAAAAATTTTTTCCCAACCTTTAATTCTCAGGTAATGTCTGTCTTTAAGGGTGAGGTGTGTTTCCTGTATGCAGCAGAAGGAAGGGTTCTGTCTTCGAATCCAATCTGCTAGTCTGTGTCTTTTTATGGGTGAGTTAAGGCCATTAATATTGAGGGATATTAATGACCAATGATTGCTCATCCTTCTTCGATTTGCGATGGTTGTTGTTGGTGGAATTATGTGTGGAATTTCACCCCTTTGTTCTTTTGGCTGTTGGTAGAGAGAGATTCTCTAATGCTTATGTTTTTCTGGTTGTAGTTAGCTTCCTTGGGCTGGAGTTTTCCTTCCAAAATTTTCTGTAGGGCTGGGTTAGTGGACACATATTGCTTGAATCTAGTTTTGTCATGGAATATCTTGTTTTCTCCGTCTATAGTGATTGAGAGCTTTGCCGGGTATAGTAGTCTGGGCTGGCATCCGTGGTCTCTTAGTGTAGGTAGAATATCTATCCAGGACCTTCTGGCTTTCAGCGTTTCCATGGAGAAATCAGGTGTAATTCTGATAGGTCTGCCTTTATATGTTACTTGACCTTTTTCCTTAGCTGCTCTTAATATTCTTTCTTTATTCTGTATGTTTGGGGTCTTGATTATTATGTGGCGAGGGGATTTTTTTTGTGGTCCACTCTATTTGGTGTTCTGTAGGCTTCTTGTACCTTCATTGGCATGTCTTTCTTAAGGTTGGGAAAGTTTTCTTCTATGATTTTGTTGAATATGCCTTCTGCCCCTTTGAGCTGGATTTCTTCTCCTTCTTCTATACCTATTATTCTTAGGTTTGGTCTTTTCATGGTGTCCCATATTTCCTGGATGTTTTGTGTTAAGGATTTGTTGGATTTAAGGTTTTCTTTGGTTGATAAATCCATTTCTCCTAGCGTATCTTCAACACTTGAGATTCTCTCTTCCATCTCTTCTATTCTGTTGGTAATGCTTGTATTGTTAGTGCCTGTCTGTTTGTCCAGCTTTTCTATTTTCTGCCTTTCTTCAGATTGTGTTTTTTTTAATGACTCTATTTCAGTTTTCAACCCTTGCAGTGTTTGCATTGCTTCTTGCAATTTTCTGTTTATCTGTTCGTCCGTTTGTTGCCTTTTATGAATTTTTTGGTTTGTTCTTTCTTCCATTTCTTGCATTTTTTGGTTTGTTTTTTGTTCCATTTCTCGCATTTTGTGCTTTGTTTCTTCTTCCATTTCCTGCCTTTTTTGGTTTGTTTCTTCTTCCATTTTTTTCATTTTTTGCTTTGTTTTTTCTACCATTTCTTGCATTTTTTGCTTTGATTCTTCTTCCATTTCCTGCCTTTTTTGGTATGATTCTTCTTCCAATTCTTGCATTTTTTGCTTTGTTTTTTCTTCCATTTCTTGCATTTTTTGCTTCATTTCTTCTTCCATTTTCTGCCTTTTTTGGTTTGTTTTTTCTTCCAATTCTTGCATTTTTTGGTTTGTTTTTTCTTCCATTTCTTTGAGGGATTTTCCAATATCCTCTTTTAGGGCCTCTATCATTTTCATGAGAGTGCTTTTAAGGTCGTTCTCTTCTGTTTCGTCCGCATTGGAATGTTGGGGTCTTGCTGGTGTGGAGTCTCTAGAATCTGGCGGTGTCATATTTGTTTTTCTGTTGCTGACTGTGTTTTTGTATTGTCTCTTTCCCATCTCTTCTTCTAGTGGGTACAGAAAGAGCCCCTTACTGGTCTGGGGACCAGCGTTCCCTTTTGGTGGGTGCTAGCAAGTCCAATAATCTGGTGGTTCTTCTATTCCTTGTCCGAATGCTGGTCCTGATGCTGCTGGAAGAACCGCCGCTTCGCTGGACTCCCAGCCTCCTCTCCTTTCCTGGTCTCGTTGGTGTGAGCGAAGATCCGGAGTCTGGGGTGCTTGGCTCCCGCCGGGATTGGGAGCTCTGTGCAGGTCCCAGGGGATCTGCAGGCACTGGAGCACAGGCCGGGAAGCCGGCCTGTTTACCTGATGCTGCTGGAAGAACCGCCGCTTCCCTGTACTCCCAGCCTCCTCTCCTTTCCTGGTCTCGTTGGTGGGAGAGAAGACCTGGGGTCTGGGTGCTTGGCTCCCGCCGGGATTGGGAGCTCTGTGCAGGTCCCAGGGGATCTGCAGGCACTGGAGCCCAGGCCGGGAAGCCGGCCTGTTTACCTGATGCTGCTGGAAGAACCGCCGCTTCGCTGGACTCCCAGCCTCCTCTCCTTTCCTGGTCTCGTTGGTGTGCGCGAAGATCCGGAATCTGGGGTGCTTGGCTCCCGCCGGGATTGGGAGCTCTGTGCAGGTCCCAGGGGATCTGCAGGCACTGGAGCACAGGCCGGGAAGCCGGCCTGTTTACCTGATGCTGCTGGAAGCAGACTGTGCTTTTTTATTGTCTCTATTTCAGCTTTCAACCCTTGCACTCTTTGAATTTTTTCTTGCAATTTTTGCTGTTTCTTTTCTTGAATTTTTGGTTTGTTTTTTCTTCCATTTCTTTAGGAATTTTCTCATATCCTCTTTGAGGGCCTCTATGATTTTCATGAAGTTGGTTTTTTGTGGTCATTCTCCACTGATTCATCTCCATTGGGAATTTCTGGTCCAGCTTGTGTAGGGTCCCTAGACTATGGTAGTGTCATATTTGGTTTTTTCTGTTGTTGAATGTGTTTTTACATTGTCTTCTTTCCAATCCTTCTTTCAGTGGGTGCAGGAGGAGTCTCTTCTTCTCCTGGTATATATGGGTCCAAGGTTCCCATCCGGTGGGTGCAAGCATGTCCACCATTCTGGTGGCTCTCCTCTTCCTGTGGATGGAGATGGTGCTAGTACTGGGGCCTTGGCAGTCTCAGTGTAAGTTGCACCCCTTTTGGAAGGGATCTTCAGTGCTCAGTCCCCAGGCCTCAGCTGGTTGTGAGCAGGGCACCAGAAGTCGGGCTGGAAACAGGCCTGTACTTACCTGTCCCATGGGTGGAGAGAGGGTCTCAGATGCTGGCAAACTCTTGGTGGGTTGGATCCAGCCAGGATCACAGTAGTCAATTTTTAAAAGTTTTTTTATCCACAATCTTGCCTATACCTCTATATTTGAGCAAATCCTTGTCATACTTCTTTGGAGAAAAAGCAGAGCCTAACCTCTAGCCTGTCATTGAAAAAAATGTTTATTCATTGTCAAAGCCTCCCTTGAAACTGGGGTTCCACCAATAAAATATTACCACTTATGTTGATACTAGACAAGTGACTAAAAGAAAACAGAGTAATAAAACTAAATTTTGTGATCCTGGCTGGCATTGGGCAGCAGCAGCAGTACCCAGTCCCAAAATAAGATACCTATACTGCCTTGTGTTTAAGATATTCAACAGAGGCAGGTTCCTGAGGACAGTGTTCAACAGTGGCCACAGCAGTGTCCTTACCAGATACTTAGTAACCTTCTCACAGCAAAATGTTCAGTTCTGTGCCTTATTCTGTTTTCCTGGAGGTAATCAACTACTTTGACTCACTGATACATTCGATATTTGCTTATATCAGTCAAGGTCAATTTTTATTGCTTGTAACTGAAAATATTAACTATGGTTAACAAATCTGGGGTATAGCCCTGACACTATTTTTTTAACAACTCCTCAAACTCAAGCAAATTTGAAGAACCATTGCTCTAGTTCTGTTTTCTCAAAGGGAAAATAAGTATAATAACATATGAGTAGCACGCCTGTGATGCTCAAATAAACTAATTACCAGCAAGAGCTTCAAAAGCATGAATAGGATGATTTCACAATTGAAGACAGCAACTAAATGATAATTTTGGAGTAATTTTCCACTCAAAATGAATGGATTTCATTAAAACATTTCAACTACCGTGCAAAGAAATCTGTTTAAATACTGGTATCTTAAAGCAAACTACCTGGTTAACCTGAGCCCAAACTTATATTGATTACAAAAATAGCCTCACATCTTAACTCTCTCATGTATTCTAACCTTTTAAAATATGACTTCATAGCTATAAAAATCATGAATGGGAATGTAGTTTTTTTATCTTTTGCTCTAGGCTATGCAATAATAAAATGTGATGGAAATAACAATATGACTAGTTTTGAGTTTAATAATTAAGAGTTTTTAATCACTCGTTTATTTATTTTTAATTGAAAAAAATTCATAAATATATTCTGAGCATGCTGTTATCCTCCCCATCTCCCAAATCCTTTCCAACTCCCCACTGACACAACTCCATACTCCTTTTTTCTCTCTCTTTAAAAAACAGTCAAACTAGGTTGGTCCTACCTATCCAAGAGCATGGGAGATCTTTCCATTTTCAGGTATCTTCTTTAATTTCTTTCTTTAGAGACTCAAAGTGGTTGCTATGTAGGTCTTTCACTTGTTTGGTTAGTATAACTGCAAGGTATTTTATGTTGTTTGTGGCAATTGTAAAGGGTGATGTTTCTCTGATTTCGTTCTCGGCTCATTTATCGTCTGTATATAATGGAGCTACTGATTTTTTCTTCAGTTAATCTTATGTCCTGCTACTTTTCTGAAGGTGTTTATCAGCTGTAGGAGTTCCCTGGTTGAATTTTTTGGGTCACTTATGTAAACTATCATATCATCTGCAAATAGTGAAAGTTTGACTTCTGCCTTTCCAATTTGTATCTCCTTAAATAATCCAGTTAAAAATGGGGTATAGATGTAAACAGAGAATTCTCAACAGAGGAACCCACAATGACTTAAAAATTATCAATATCCTTTGCTGTCAGGGAAATGCAAAATCTAAACAACTCAGAGATTCCATCTTACACCTGTCAGAATGACTAAGGTCAAAAACACAAGTGACTACTCATGCTAGTGAGGAGGGGAGAAAGGGGAACACTCCTCCATTGCTGGTGGGAGTGCAAACTTGTACAGCCACTTTGCAAATCCATATGGTGGTTTCTCAGAAAATTGGGAGTCAATCTACCTCAAGACCTAGCTATACTTCTCCTGGACATATGGATGGAACTTGGAAAAATATCGTCCTGAGTGATGTTACCCAGACCTAGAAAGACAAACATGGTATGTACTCATTTATAAGTGGATATTAGCTGTAAAGTAAAAGATGATCATGCTATGGTCCACAGACCCAGAGAGGCTAAGTAACAAGGAGGGCTTAAGGAGGAACACAAGGATATCCCTGGGAAGGGGATTAGAATAGATTTCACAGGTGAACTGGGGGCAGGTTTGGTTGGTAACAGGAGTGATGAAAGGGGTAGTAACGGAAAATATAATGAAAGATATGGCTGGGGCTGGAGAGATGGCTCAGAGGTTAAGAGCACTGACTGCTCTTCCAGGGGTCCTGAGTTCAATTCCCAGCAACCATATGGTGGCTCACAACCATCTACAATTCAATCTGGTGCCCTCTTCTGGCATGTAGGCAGAACATTGTATATGTGATAAATAAATAAATCTTTTAAAAAACAAAAAAACAAAACAAAACAAAAAAAAGAAATGGCTGAAATTGGGGGACATTACAGGGGTGAGGTGGAATCCTAGTTCAGTGGAACCTCCATAGAATCTGTGAGAGTAGCCCTAGCAAAGACTCCTAGTAATGATGGACACAGAGCCTGAACTGGCTGTCTTCTGTAACCAGGCAAGGCCTCAAGTGGAGGGATCAGGGCACCAACCCAGCCATAAAAACCTTTGACTACAATGTGTCCTGCCTGCAGAGTGTACTGGGATCAGAGACTAGCAGAATCCTCATCAGACTAAAAAGACTTCATCCGGAAACTGACGGGAGCAGATGCAGAGTACCACAGTCAAACATTATGCAGAGCTCAGAGAGTCCTGTGGAGGAGGGGAAGGAAGGACAACAGGAACCAGAGGGGTCAGGGACACCACAGGAACACAGCCCACAGAATCAGCTGAAGAGGACTCATGGGGGCCTGCAGAGAACAAGTAGCCTGTAGGGATCTGACCTAGGCACTCTGCATATATGTTATGGCTGAGTAGCTGGGTGTTCTTACAGTATTCCTAACAGTGGGATTAAGGACTTTCTGACCCTTTTGTCTACTGTAGGACACTTTTCCTCCTAATGGATTGTCTTATCCAGCCTTGATGTGATGGTATGTGCCTAGTCTTACTGTAGCATATTATGTCATATTTGGTTGATGTCCCTTAGATGCTCCTGAGGGGAGAAAGAGGAGGGGTGGATCTGGGGGAGACTAAGGGGAGAGGAGAAAGGGGAAGCTGTGATCAGAATGTAATAAATATATGAGAGAAGAAAAAAGAATAGATCCCTAGTTGACTCGGATTAAATTGCTTACCCACCGAATTTTGAATTACCACTTGGATGATTGTTGTTTTAGGTGTATGCATTTGAATATCATTTATTATGCAACAGGTGGTATAAATCTGTCATATACTTTCCAGTTTCTATTTAAGTTTTGAAACAACCTGAGCCTGTAAGAGAATTCATTAAGAAAATTCTTGGTCTGACATGCTTTAGGAACAAAACCTCAACATATGAATTCTCTTACTCTGGTTCTTATCTCCATTTTCAGTGATTGGGTTCTGAACTTACTCTTACTGACTAAACAAGAGCTCTGTCAAGCACCTCATTATGTATATCAACAGGTATATCTAAATATTGCTGCATTGGGAACTAAGCTCCAACATATGAATTCCCAGAAATTACTTCATATCTAAAACACTACATGCTTCAAATACATATTTTTCAAAATGTCAAATGGCCAATTTTTAAAATCAGCATCCACTTAAAACTGAATAGTATTGCCTGTAGATGATGATTATAATCATAGATTTATAGTTTATCATTAAAATTTAGCAGCTAGATTTTAAGTGTTTAATACAGTACAATGATTATGATCATATAATCTTTAATAATAGAGGGATCTTGAATTATAATGATTTCAGAAATGATTTTTTCACTTATAATAATGATTGATACATGCTCAGAAAAAGTGTACTTCCAGTTTTTCATTTTGATATGTTTCCAGACCATCCATATTATAAATAAAATAATAATATCAATATTTAGATGATAGCATAGTACAAGAACCATAGTTTGTATAGTAGTAATCTATTCTCATGATACTAAATAGTCTCAACTAAATTTGGCAATGGAGGAAAAATACTTTTGTTTCACTTCACCATCACTAAGATACTGATGGTGATATTGTCACCAAGTAATTATGCTTCCTTCCTCTCTAAGAGTAAATGCCTCAGGGAAAGACTTTCTCCTAACATCATTTTAAATTTCATTTTATGTGGATGGGGGATTTGCCTGCATGTATATGGTCCACATGTGTATCTAGAACCCACAGAGTCCAGAAGAGATTGTTGGATCCACTGGGACTGTAGCTACAGATGATTTGAGTCACTATATGGATGCTGAGGATGGAACCATTGAGCCTTCTATCTGTCCCTTATCTGGGTGATGACTTGGTGATGATGATAATGCAAATAGGTTATTTTAATCATGCAAATGAAAATGTTGTGCACTATCTGAAGAAGCTTTCTACATATTTTCAAAGGAAGCTATAGTTGATTTCTCTATTGTAGTGTTTATTTCTAATAGTTTTCATTCAAATGTTACTTGAAACAATAACCTGAGAGAAATTACTTCCAAACCCTGTGTGTGGAACAGAGAAAAATAACAGACTTTTGAATGAAGTAATTGGCTTTCAAGATGAGAATCATCCTTGAATTTTCATCTGCATTTCAGCTTTCATTATCTGCACACCACTCTCAGCATATTAGCTGGAGAGGAATGATGGATGGATCTTCCTCTCAGCTACTGCAACAAAACACTTCTTAAGCCATAATGTTACTTTTTCAACTTTTAAAAGCACCTTTTACTTCTCCATAAGCAACCATAACTTGTTATTAAGTACTGCACCATTACTATTTTTAAAGTACTGTATTCAGACTACTTTTTAAAACATAGTAGTGATTTTCTCCCTCCAGGTTTGGACAGCATGGAGAACACAGTTCCCAAATAGCTTGTATTTCCATGTAACACATCCTTTTAAGCTCCCTCATCTGACATGAAGTCTATGTCTTGCTAAAGAATGATAAATATGCTTTTATTTTATCTTTCCTGCAATCTCTTTTGGAACACACAAGTTTTCTAATTGTGGGCCCAAATTATATAAAATATTCATTGTGCATGTTGGATTCTCAAAGACAATGATATGATAATTTTATTCTCTGGTTTTCCAACCTGTAAAAGGCTTCTCAATCAAATGTGTTATGCTAGTTGTTGACTAAAGGCTAGAAATCACTTGACAAACAGGTAAATCAGAAGCATAGTTGAATTCATTACTGAGCCTTCAAGTTGTTAAGTTTCAAGGAGACTTCACTGATTTCTCAATAACCAATGAACATATATACAAGAAACTGAGGTTATATCTTCAATAATACCAACAGATTTGGGAGGAATAGCAGAGTACAATTCAGAAGTTTTAGCCATGTGTTTTCTAGATAAATGTTTCTACTAGCTGAAAGTTTTACAGGTTCAAAATTCAAAGGATTCAAAGATCCATTCTATTCAGTTCCTAAAATTATCAACACTATAACATTATTTAAATATTTTTATTTATAACTTTGAGGATTTATAGACTTAAAATTGCAAAAAGTTATCTTCTCAAGTTTGTGCTTTGGGCCATTGAGAGGGCTCAGTGGATAAGAGCACATTTGATGCCTAGGCTGATGACCTAACTTTGATTCCCAAGACTCACAACTAGAGAAATGATTCATGGAACATGTTCTTTTGCCTCCACATGTGTACCATGGCACAATAAATCAGTAAATTGAATTCTAAAATTAATATACATGATATATAATTATATATTATATTGTATAATATATAATCTTTTATTCCTAAGTACATATGCTCATAGTGACATTTAATTTATATATCAGACACAGCAAGTGGTAAATAACAATGAAAAAAATACAATTATAACAATGTACTCCATAAATTGTGTGAAGGGTAGATACCGTCTCTCTTAAAACAGTCAAGATGATTAACCATATTCTTTGAACTTTGGCTTACTTTCATTAATGGAAGTAATGGGAAGTAAAGTCACACATGGAAAAGAAGTACAGCAACTTGAAGACAGGAAATGGTTTATTGAAAACAACATAAAATCAATGATTCCACAAGAAAATGCTTAATCTATATTTTCCAACAAAGCTGCCTTGGTCATTATACTTAAGATAGAACATTCTGAGATACAGAAAAGTAAACATTTTTTATAGCTTTTCTTTTTAAAAATTTTATTATATATTTAAATTAGTTCAAGACTGCTTCACATGTCAGTCCCAGCTCCCTCTCCCTCCCCTCCAACCCACCAAATCCACCCCCACCTAATCCTCACTCTGCTCCCCAGGGAGGGATCTCTAGAGTCCATCATTTCTTTCAGGGCAGGGCCTAGGCCCTTCCTCAAATGTCCAGATTGAGAGAGCATCCCTCATTGTGGGATGGACGCTCAAAGTCCATTTGTGTGTGAGGATTAAATGCTAATCTACTACCCAAAGCCCTATAGATTGCCTAGGCCTCCTCCCTGACACCCACATTCAAGGGGTCTGGATCAGTCCCATGCTGGGCTCTCAGCCATCAGTCTGGGGTCCAAGATCTCCCCACTATTCAGGTCAGCTGTTTCTCTGGGTTACACCAGCCCTGTCTTGAACCCTTTGCTCATTCAGAAAAGTGAACATTTTTGTCTTGTTTTGTTTCCCCTTTCATCAATCAGATTCTCTTTTCTCATACAATGTAATCTGAATACAGTTTCTCCTTCCTCTACTTGTCCCAGTAGTTCCTCTGTACCTCCTCTGCCAGCTGAATCCCCTCACTCCATTTCTGTCACTCATTAGCAACAAAACATAAAAAATAAAATATAATAAGATAAAATTAAAAACTCATTGAAGTTGGACAAGACAAGTCAACAGAAAAATAAGAGTACTAAGAGGAGGCACAAGCCCCAAAGACCCACTAGTTCACACATTCAGGAGTCACATTAAATTATCCCTGACTTCAAGTTCTATTATAGAGCTATAGTTCTGAAAAAAAGCTTGGTATTGGCACAAAAATAGATAGGTAGACCGATGGAATCCAATTGAACACCCTGATATCAACTCACACACCTAAAAACACCTGATTTTCAACAAAGAAGCTAAAATTATACAACAGAAAAAAGAAAGCATCTTCAACAAATGGTGCTGGCATAACTGGATGCTGGCATATAAAAGACTGCAGATAGATCCATGTCTATCTCCATGCACAAAACTTAAGTCCAAATGGATCAAAGGCCTCCACATAAATCCAACCACACTGAAACTCTTAGAAGAGAAAGTGGGAGGTACCCTTGAATGACTTGTTACAGGAGACCGCTTCTTAAAAATAACACCAGTAGCACAGACATTGAGATCGACAATTTTCCTGAGAAAATTCTGTAAGACAAAGGACACAATCAACAAGACAAAAAGGCAGCCCACAGAATGGGAAAAGATAATCACTAACCCCACATCTGACAGAGGGCTGATCTCTAAAATTTACAAAGAACTCAAGAAGCAAGTCTCCAAAACACCAAAGGATCCAATTAAAAAATGCAGGATATAACTAAATAGAGAATTCTCTATAGAGGAGTCTAAAATGACTGAGAGACACTTAAGAAAGTACTCAACATCCTTAGCCATTAGGGTAATGCATACTGTCAGAATTGCTAAAATAAAAAACACCAATGAAAGCTTATGATGGAGGGGATGTGGAGAAAGGGGATCACTTTGCTGGTGGGAGTGCAAACTTGTACAGCCACTTTGGAAATCAGTATGGAGATTCCTCAGGAAAATGGGACTCAGTCTCCCACAAGACCCAGCAATTCCACTACTAGGCATATACCCAAAAGATGCCCATTCATACCACAAGGATGTCTGTTCCACTATGTTCACAGCAGCAATATTTGTAAATAGCTAGATCCTGGAAGCAACCTAGATGCCCCACAATTGAAGAGTGGATAGAGAAAATGTGGCACATTTACACAATGGAGTACTATTCAGTGGAGAAAAACAATGGAATCTTGAAATTTGCAGGCAAGTGGATGGCACTAGAAGAAACCAGCCCGAGTGACATAATCCAGTCACAAAAAGACAAACATGGTATGTACTCACTCATATATGATTATTGGACATGTCATGGGAGTGTCAGCCTACAATCCCATTGCCAGTGAGTCTGGGAAAAAGGGAGGTTCCCAAGAGATATATGCATGATAACCCAGAGAAGTGGAATGAGGCAAGATCTCCTGAGCAGATTGGGCACATGGGGGGAGGGGAGAGGGAACTGGGAAAAAGAGAGGGTGAGAAGAGGAGGGGAGAGGAAGACATGGTGGAGCAGAAAGGTTAAGTCGGGTTAAGAATAGTGTAGAGCAGGATTAGAGATACTTTGATAGAGGGAGTCATTATAGGTTTGAGGAGAGATCTGACACTAGTGAGATTTCTAGAAATCTACAAGGATGACACCAACTGGCAAACTAAGCAATAGTGGAGAGACCACCTTAATAGTCCATCCCTGATGGTGAGGTTGAGGACTACCTTATATGCCATCCTAGAACCTTCCAGCCAGTGACTGATGGAAGCAGAGGCAGATACCCACAGCTACATACTCAACTTAACCCCTGGAACCCAGTTGCAGAGAGGGAGGAGTGATGAGCAATGGGGTCAAGCCCATGCTGGTGAAACCCACAGAGACAGCTCACCTGAATGGCGGGAGCTCTTGGACCCCAGATTGATGGCTGAGTGGCCAACGGGGCACTGATCCAGATCCCCTGAATGTAGTGTCAGTGAGGAGGCCTCGGCAACCTCTGGGGCTTTGGATAGTAGATCAATGTTTACCATGGTGTACAAATGAACTTTGGGAGCCCATTCCACATGGAGGGATACTCTCTCAGCCTGGACATATGGGGGATGTCCTGCCCTGGATGAAATGACAGACTCTGGAGATCCCCTGGGGAGGGCCTCACCCTCCCTTTGGAATGCTATAGGGATTGGGTGGGGGCCTGGGGGGCCGGTGGAGGGGCAGGAGTGGAGGGGTGGGAGAGGGAGCTGGGATTGACATGTGAAGCAAGCATGTTTCTAATTTAAATGGAAAACATATTGGAAAAAAGACAAAAAAAACATATTAACTGAAAACTATAGCATATAGGTAGAGGACCTGGTATAGAAACCTCCAGGCCCTGCGATTTCTGATTCTCTCTCTGAGTTTATATTAGCTTTGCTCAGTTGTTTTAGTGGACCTTGTTCTCCTCCATGCCCTCTCTTTCAGCAACTCCTGTGCCTCTTCTTCTGTGGGGTTCCCTGAGCTCTGAGGGTTGAGACTTGATGGAAATTGCTCATTTAGGGCTGAGTGCTCCAAGGTTTATGCATAATATCTGGCTATGGGTCTCTGTATTTGTTCCCATCTGCTGCAGGAGTAAGTCTCTCTGAAGATAGCTAGATCAGGCACCAATCTATGAGTATAGAGATATATCATGAGGAGTCATTTTATTGTTATTTTTTAAATCAGTAGCATTTGGTTTTACCACAGGTCTCTGGGAAATCAAGACTCTTGATTATTGGTCTCCAAAACAGTGTCAGGTATGGGTTCCATCTCATGGAGTGGGACTTAAGTCAAATTACACATTGGTTGGATATTCCCACAAGGTGTGTTCCATCATTACCCTAGCATATTTTGCAGTCAGAACAGATTGTAGACTAAAGGTTTTGTGATTGGGTTGGTGTTTATTTTTTTCTTTTGGTAGAATTCAAAAGCACCTTCCTGTACCAAAGACACTAGCATGTAGGGGAGAAATCTTATGCAGGCACTAGCTGGACTTCTCCATTTTCAGTGAGTTGTGTGAGTGTTGTCTTTAGCAATGGGGCCTTGCTGTCAGTTTGTAGAGAGCAACCTAGCAACAGACTGGGTTGTTTAGGGATTATCATGGGACATTTTTTTGGCCAACAACTCAAATGGATGCAACTAGTTTCTGATACTGAAAACTTAGTTTGGTGATAATGTATGACCTGTAGGGGTTCTATCTCCCTTCTTTTTAGGGGACCTCATTAGGATCACCTTCATATATTATAGGAAGTTTCCACTGCAGTAGGTTTTCATGCCACCCCTCAAGTGCCCTTCAATCCCCTGCCACATCCTATCCCCCCATTTTCTTTCTCTAAAATCTATTCTACTTCCCACTCCCATACAGACCTATGCATGTCCCCTAATCCCTTCCTCTATATATAACCTCTCTAAGTCTACAAATTGCAGCTTGGTTATCACTTATTTAGTGGCTATTATAAGTGAACACACACCGTGTTTATCTTTCTGGGTCTTTGCTACCTTATTCAGGATTATCTTTTCTAGTTGTACCCATTTTCCTACAAATTTCATGATGTCATTTTTTAAACAACCAAATAATGCTCCATAATATAAATGTACCACATTTTCTCTATCCCTCTTCTGTTGAGGGACATCTAGATTATTTCCAGTTCCTGGATATTATGAATAGAGCAGCAATGAACATGGTTGACCAAGTACCCCAGTGTGGTAGGATGAAGCATCTTTTGGATATATACCCAAGAATTTAAAGCTAGGATCTTGATGTACAATGTTTTCAATGCTTCTGAGGAACTGCCATACTGATGTCCATGGTAGTTGTACAAGTTTGTGCTCTCACCATCAATGGGGGAGTGTTCCCCTTGCTCCACATGCCACCCTCCCCAGCATTAGCCATTTTGACAAGTATGAGATGGAATCCCAAAGCAGTTTTGATTTGTGTTTCCCTGATGGCTAAGGATGTTGAACATTTCTTTCAGTGTTTCTCAGTCATTTGAATTTCTTCTATTGAATATTGATATACATACATACATACATACATATATATATATAAAATCTACTTTTTAAGTTTAGTTGTGAGAATGAGTTAGGTTTAAGTCTGAGCTACTGTAATTTCTCTAATAGTTTCTTCTTATTTTTTTTCTGAGACAGGGTTTCTCTGTGGTTTTGGGGGCTGTCCTGGAACTAGCTCTTGTAGACAGGGCTGGTCTCAAACTCACAGTGCTAGGATTAAAGGCGTGTGCCACCACCGCCTAGCTAGTTTCTTCTTTTTTTCGTTTATATTTTCATTCAAGATTAAGAGCAATTTAATAAGTTTACTTTTATTGTTTCATGTTTTTCTGTGCATGATAATGTGAGAAGGCAAAATCAACACTCATCTAATAAATCATCTTCCAAATATGATGAAATATTAACATGACTTTGTTGTGGAATACTAGTCTAAAATGCGTTACTTTTTATGCTATGGAATATTTATTTAATGATGCAAAGATTGCTGCATTCTTTTACATTGCATTTGTTTAGCTCTATAAAGTTGTCTTACTTTGCCTGCCTAAATCACCTTATTGGTCTTATACAGAGCTGAATTGTCAATTGCTAGGCAAGTGAAAGAAATAGGTGGGGCTGGTAGGAAGAGATAATAAATAGGAGAAATATAGGAAGTAGAGGAGCAAGAGAAGGAGGAAAAGAGGATGCCATCCACCCAGCCACACTGCCAGTCATGGAATAAGAAGGAAAGAATGATATATAGAAAAAAATAAAGGTAAAAGTCCAGAGGCAAAATGTGCTTAAAGGAAAGCAGGATAATTTAAGTTAGAAAAACTAGCTAAACACAAGCCAAACAAAGACAAGGCATACATAAGTAAGAATAAGTCTCCATTTATTTATTTGGGATCTGGGTGGCTGGCCCCAAAAGAATAAAAAACAAACAAACAAAAAAACAATTACATCTGACCGGATAAGGGGAAGCTCTTAAATCCCAGACTGATGGCTGAGAGGCCAGCAGGGAACTGATCCAGACTCCCTGAATGCAGTTTCAGTGAGGAGGCCACAGAAATTACTGGGGCCTTGGGTAGTAGATCAGTGTTTACCATGGTGTATGAATGATATTTGGGAGCCCATTCCAAATAGAGGGATTCTCTCTCAGCCTGGACACGTGGGGAAGGGCCTAGGGCCTGGCCTGGATGAAATGACAAACTTTGGAGATCCCCCAAGAAGGGCCTCACCCTCCCTGGGGAATGGTGTGGGGATTAGGTGGGGTTGGGGGGAGTGGTGGAGGGACAAGGGAGGAGGGGTGGGAGAGGGAGCTGGGATTGGCATGTGAAACATTCATGTTTCTAATTTAAATAAAAACATATATTGAGGGAAAAAAGAAATACCAATCATCATGATAACAATAAAGGTATTATTTTTGTAAAAAAGCAATTACATGACTTTTTCTTGAAATACTCTAACTGAAAGTAATCAGCTACATTTCCAAGATTTTAATGCCATTTTAAATTTTATAATTATACTCACGGGCAACAATTCTACAAAAGTAATAATTACTGTGCAATCTAATCTCTATTATTCAGTCTTTATTATTATTAAAACCTTATAAATAGCTATTTGCTCAAACAAAAAATTGTCCTTCATGCCAGGTGGTGGTGCCTCTTGATTTTACTCCCAGTACTCGGGAGGCAGAGGTAGGTAGATCTCTGAATTTGAGATGAGCCTGGTTTACAAAGTGAGTTCCAGGACAGCTGGGGCTACATAGAGAAAGTCTGTATTGGAAAAGAATTATAAATTGTCCATCATAAAGTTGCACTTTCATAATATTTATAATGTGTGTCCATCCTATTCCTCCTTACTTTGACTCCTTGTTCATAAAATTCATGCCTCCTATAAGCATTGCTAATTTTTTGAGACAGAGTTTCTCTGTGGCTTTGGAGACTGTCTTGGAACCAGCTCTTGTAGACCAGGTTGGTCTTGAACTCACAGAGATCCACCTGCCTCTGCTTCCAAGTTCTGGATTAAAGGCATGAGCTACCACCACCCAACTACATTGTTAATTGTTAAACTACTTTACTTCTAAGATAAGCCAAGTGTACATTTTATCACAGTTGACTATTAAATTACAATAAATAAAGCACATATGGAGATTTTAGCTCTATTGCAAGTAGAGTATTTGAAAATCAACATCAAGAAATGAACAACAATAATGAATCTTACTCACTCTGCTAATATTTTTTCATTATTATTTTTTACAGTATTTTAGAAAAGAGCTTGCTTCACATGTCAATCCCACCTCTGTCTCCCTCCCCTCTTCCTGCACCCCCCCACAATGACCCCCAGCCTCCCACCCTACTACCACTCCCTTCCATATAGGGGATATCCAGAGTCTGTTATTTCATTCAGGGCTGGGTCTAGACCCTCCCCCAAGAGTCTTGGCTGAGAGAGCATCCCTCTTTGTGTTATGGACACACGAAGTTCATTTGTATGCCAGGGATAAACACTGATCTACTGCCCAGGACCCCATAGGTTGCCCAGGCCTCTTCACTGACTCTCACATTCAGGGAGTCTGGATCAGTCCCATGCTGGCTCATTCTGCTAATGTTTTTGCATAACTATTGTCATCACACTATGCAGATATAATGGGAGTAGACACAAAGGCAAAATCTTTCTAATGATGTTAAAATAAGCAAGAGTCTTATCTACCTTTTCAGAGGCTACAATCAAAACAAATCATGTTATTGTTTGATTCCCAGGTCAAAGTCAAAACTTCATGTGTCTCTGCTTTGCATATTTAAGACTCCCATCTCAGAGAATAATTTCAACAAAATTTTAAGCATTCCCTATAGGTATTTATATGCCCATAGTTCATCCCTTTCTACCTGGAAACATCGATTGTATTAGTTGATAAGTTCACTTATTTTAGAAGGTTGAACATAAAATTAGAAAATATCAAGCCTGTCCTGCGTTGGTTGCTTACATAAGAATGGTTATATGGCTGAACATATGCTTTTTTATTTTTATAGATTTTTAATTATAATTTTTTTAGGTTAGAAACAATCTTGTTTCACATGTCAATCCAAGCTCCCTCTCCCTCCCCTCCTCTTCTGCCCTCCCCACCAGGTCCCCCAGTCCCCCACCCAATCTCCACTCAGATCCCCAGGGAGGGTGAGGCCCGCCATGGTGGATCTCCAGTGACTGTCATTTCATCCAGGGCAGGGCCTAGGCCCTCCCCCAAGGGTCCTGGCTGAGAGAGCATCGCTCATTGTGCGATGGGCAACCAAAGTCTATTTGTATGCCAGAGATAAATACTACCGAAGACCCCGTAGATTTCCTAGGCCTCTTCATGGACACCCACATTCAGGGGGTCTGGGTCATTCCCATGCTTTCTACACAGCCATCAATCTGGGGTCCAAGAGCTCCCCCTTGTTCAGGTCAACTGTTTCTATGGGTTAAACCAGCCCAGTCTTAACTCCTTTGCCCATCAGTCCTCTCTTTCTGACACTGGATTCCAGGAGTTCAGCTCAGTGTTTGTTTGTGGGTATCTGCTTCTGCTTTTGTCAGTCGCTGGATGAAGGTTCTGTTTCCCAGACTCTCTGGCAGTGGGATTGTATGCTGGCACTCCCCTGATTCATGTCTAAAATCCATAAATGAGTGAGTACATACCATGTTTCTCTTTTTGTGACTGGGTTACTTCACTCAGGATTGTTTCTCTAGTGCCATCCAGTTGACTGCAAATTTCAAAATTCCACTGTTTTTTTTTCCCGCTGAACAGTACTCCATTGTGCAAATGTACCACATTTTCTCTATCCACTCTTCAGTTGAGGGGCATCTAGGTTGCTTCCAGGTTATGGCTATTACAAATAATGCTGCTATGAACATAGTGGAACAGACATCCTTGTGGTATGAATGGGTATCTTTTGGGTATATGCCTAGTAGTGGAATTGCTTGGTCTTGTGGGAGACTGAGTCCCATTTTCCTGAGGAATCTCCATACTGATTTCCAAAGTTTCTGTACAAATCGGCACTCCCAAGAGCAGTGTAGGAATGTTCCCCTTTCTCCACATCCTCTCCAGCATAAACTGTCATTGGAGTTTTTTATTTTAGCCATTCTGACAGGAGTGAGATGGTGTCTCAGAGTTGTTTTGAAAATATGATTTTAAGCAGCTGTTTTCCAACCTACATGCATAGACTGCTGCCATTCCCACCAAAAGTAGAGCTTATTTCCCTTTGTCTTAAGTATAGACTGGCTAATGACCTCCATCCAGTTCTGGACTTACCCTTCTAAAGCACTTTTTCTCTTGTTGTCCTGGAATCTAAGTTTGATCCTATGAGAAAATTCAGGCTATCTTACTGGACAAAGAAAATATGAGAGCTCATCAATTAGGAAAAGGAACTGTCATATTTAAAAAAAAAAGATGTACTGGGTAAAATTGAATCTTCATGAAATGACAGACTCTGGAAATCACCCATGAAGGGACTCACCCTCCCTGAGTAGCAGAGTGGGGATTGGGTGGGGGTTGGGGGATTAGGTGGGCTGGGGGAAGGGTAGGAGGGGAGAGAGAGGGAGCTGGGATTGATATGTGAAGCAAGCTTATTTCTTTTTTCTTTCTTTCTTTTTTTTTTTCGTTTTTCGAGACAGGGCTTCTCTGTATTGTTTTTTTGGACCATGTCCTGGAACTAGCTCGGTAGACCAGGCTGGTCTCGAACTCACAGAGATCCACCTGCCTCTGCCTCCAAAGTGCTGGGATTAAAGGCGTGTGCCACCACCGCCCGGCTGCAAACTTATTTCTAATTTAAATAAAAAAGATAAAAAAGTGAATCTTTAAATGGCAATCACTACTGAGACTCTGGAAATTCATGTGTGCTGCAGCCCATGCAAAAATATACATGTCACATGTAGCATTTACGGCATATTAAGATTTGCTATTGAGTTCATATAATCATAACAAATAGTAAATAACTGTTGCTTAATCCATTAAATTTTGGGATAGTTCATTACTTAGTAATAAATAACAGGAACAAACATTGGAACCTAATCTGTAGTCATGCCACTCACCTCCAACTGCAGATATGTGACATTGAGTTTGAGATGAGTAGAAGGTCCAGTGTGGAAGAGAAATGAGGGATAAAAGTTACTGGAGGGTATAAAAGTGGGATGAATTATGCATTGGTAGGATATTTGACAAGATTTATGCCTGTAGACAGGAAGGAAAACAGTATGCTATGTCTGGCTAAATTTCAAGAAAAACGGTTGAAAGTGTCAATTTACTTTTCTTAGCCCTGTATAATATATTTCAAAAGAAAGATAAACTAAAGAACATGTTAAAGTTTTTAACACAACACAAGGAAATATGGAGAGTCTGATATAGTCCCCTCAATAGATAAAAGGCTCACAACTCAAAAAGCACTTGGGAGGAAACATTAAATTCAGAATGTTACAAGTGAACTGCGACCTCATGGTCAATATCATATTAGAAATGAAGCAATTATATAAAGGCTTTTAAAATTATATAACATCACTGCTTTGCAATACTTTGACACTAAAGTCTATGTAGAGGAAATATGTTAAGATTGTAGGTGAGACTTTTGTCTAGTGGAATGGGTTATAATTTGATAAATCTGTAAGGTATGTGGCAGGGTATTTTCAAAATTGCGCTATGGGCCAATGCCTACCAAGTCCCCTTCACTAATCCTTACTTGGGCTCTAGGGGTATCTATTATAGGTCCCCTCCCTGTCTCATGTTTGTCTGTTGAAGAACAGATCACATACATTTTAAATTCAGTTTTTGTTTGTTTGTTTGAGAAAAACACCTAAGGAGCTGAAACAAAGAATGGGAGCCCCAAGATCTTCATGCACATATGAGCTATATTTTATTTCAGTGGTCAGATCCCAGTTTTGAGCTAATGCACAATAATATGACATGAAGAATGATATTTTTACTGTATTTTGCATAAGAGTGAACATTAACCACTAAATAAATAGGAGATGGCATCCAAATATGTCTATAAAAATTACTTCTGTACCTCTACTTGCATGCTTCTCTTACAAAACATATAATCCATCTTCTCTTCACTTGGATTAGGTTAGTCTGTGACTGTCTTTTTTGGTGATATATTGTTTATGGTTTACTAAATTCAATGGAAATCAAAATAGCAAAGCATCCATACCAGATACCAGTTAGCCATAGAAGCCAGAGAGTGGTGGCACACACTTTTAATACCAGTACTCAGAAGACAAAAGCAGATGGATCTCTCTGAGTTCAAGGCCACCCAGGGTAACATGACATTGAATCAGTCTAAAAGAGTAACAGAGCTCTCCCCTTTAATCCCAGAACTTATGAGAGGTATTTAAGACAGGAACAGGGTCTCCAATTGCATGAGGTTGGGATGAGGAAATACGGGGGAATGAGAGGCCGGGAGGGAGAGGTAACTGGGATTGGTATGTAAAATAAGATTATCTTTTAAATAAATAAAGGACCCAGAGACAGATATTGGGGTTCAAGCTTCAAGTTGAAGATCAGAGAACCAAAACAGCCAAGTCAATAGATTTTACCTCTACCTCAGACTGAAATGGCTGATCCTTTCTCCACAAACTCTAACCAAGCCTTAGACTGCCTCTCCTCAGTGTGCCTGGAGAATAGGCTTCAGAATGAATGTCTGTGATTTTCTTTAACCCAAAGAATTTAACAGAGGTTCCCACTTACTGGTTTGTGGCTTGGGCATTCGATGGAGGTTTATACTTTTGTTCCATTGTAATTCAGTTGTTATGGCAGTGACAAAGTTCCAGTTATTTTACTGAAAACAAGACATGTAGCAAGATCCTAGAGAATGGACTACCATATATAGAATAGAAGTAAGGCACCTCATGTCCAAATTTGTCTTTATTCTGTTGGGAGGCAGAAGCTTACATTTGAACAACTATGTACTTCATACCTTCACAACAGCTGAAGGAATTAAGTAAGTCATCATAGTGCTATGTGACAACATAATAATAAGAAAAGATGTCAAGTAAAAGTCAAATAACTATGAAAACACCAAACTAATCCCAAAATTAAAACTGGAATGAAATGCAGATCACAGCAGAAAAAAATGAAATCAGCAGTAGAAGAATAAGAAAAATATTAATGAAAGCATTAGTTGATTTTTGAAAAGGTAGTCAAATTCACACACGTTTAACCAGATTAAGAAAAACTCTTAATTATCCCAGGGAAAAAAATGACAAGACTAAATCATGAAGAACTAGAAAATCTGAACAGACTAGTAATAAATAATACATCTAATTCAGTAGTGTGCATTTTATAGTTATAAAAGCTCCACATTAACAGAATCAATAAAAAAGCTTCCCCCCTTTATTAAGCATAGATTCTTTTCTCATATATTGTAATCTGAATACAGTTTCTCCTCCATCTACTCCTCCCTTCCTCCTCTGCCACCTGGATCCTCTCACTCCCTTTTTCTCTCTCATTAGAAAAGAGCAGGCTTCTATGAGATAACAACAAAATATAACAAATAAAATAAGATAAAGTTAAAACCATCATATCAAAGTTGGGTAAATCAAGGCAACAGAAAAATAAAAGAGCCCCAGGAGAAAGCACAAGCATCATAGATTCACTAGTTCCCATACTCAGTAATTCTCATGAAAATACTAAACTGAAAGCTTTATGACATACACAGAAAATCTGTATCATCTCTGTGCTTGTTGCTCCAGTCTCTATGAGTGCATGTGAACTTTGTTCAGTTGATTTAGAGGGACTTGGTCTGATGGTGTCAGCTGTTCCCTCTGGCTCTTATATTCCTTCTGCCTCCTCTTCCCTGAGCTCTCTGACTCCTTTTCTTACCTATAAGACCCTTTTCCTCTATTGGATTGCCTAACACAACCTTGATATGATGGTTTCTGCCTAGTTGCATCTTGTTATGCCATGTTTGGTGAATATGCCTCAGATGCCTGCTCTTTTCTGAAGAGAAATGGAGGAGCAGCTGCATTTGGGGGAGATGGCAGGTGTGGGGGGCTGGGAGGAGGAGGAAAATGGGAGACTGCAGTCAGGTGTATTATATGAGATAAGAATGAAGAAAAATAAAATAAAAAAGCCTAGAGAGAAGAGAAAATACCAAAGTAATGCCTTTAGTCACAAGAATCTCTAATTTAAACACTACATCCAAGAATCCCACTGCCAAACACAATTGAAAACTGCAGAACTCTGAAGGTTCAGTCAGGAAAAATTAAACCCAAACTACTTTATTTCCTAACTAGTTTTGCTCAATTTCCCATATTTATATTAACAGCCTAAAAGAAGAAACTGTGGATGTTTCACATGTAAATATTATTAGTACAAGTATCTACTGCTAACACAATACTTAGCAGCCAATTAAAAATAACAAACTGCACAAAAGGTAACCAAACATCAAAAGTAAAAGCAAATAATAGAGTCAAACTATGGAGCCATCTTAAAATGTCTCTTAAATAACTCTAGATTACAGATACACTGGAAATAAATGGGCAAAGCAATTGAAATAGAATATTGTGAACTTCAGTAGAGAAGAGGGAAGTATGAAAAGCCAAATGGAAATGTCTGCAATGTAGATTTACCTCAGTGGGCTTATTAAAAGATCAATATATTTGAAGACAGGCTTGAAAAGCTAAAAGACTGATTAGTATAAATGATCTAAACTGAAATACAAAATGGAAAATTGTAGCAGAATTTCTTTATATATTTTTTTTTATTAAATTAGAAACATGCTTGCTTCATATGTCAATTCCAGCTCCCTCTCTCACCCCTCTTCCCTTGTCCCTCCACCAACCCCCCCAACCCCCCACCCAATCCCCATACCATTCCCCAGGGAGGGTGAGGCCCTCCATGGGGGGGATCTCCATAGTCTGTCATTTCATCCAGGGCAGGACTTCGGCCCTTCCCCATGTGTCCAGGCTGAGAGACTATCCCTCTATGTGGAATGGGCTGCCAAACTTCATTCATACAACATGGTAAACACTGATCTACTACCCAAGGCCCCAGAGATTGCTGAGGCCTCCTCACTGAAACTGCATTCAGGGAGTCTGGATCAGTCCCCTGCTGGCCTCTCAGCCATTAGTCTGGGGTTCAAGAGCTCCCCCTTGTCCAGTCAGCTGTCTTTGTGGGTTTCACCAGGACAGTCTTGACCCCTTTGTTTGAATTGTGTCTTGCAATTTTTCCTTTGTCTTTTCTTCCATTTCTTTTCTCTTTTGGATTGTTTTTCCTTCCATCTCTTTGAGGGCCTCTATCATTTTAATGAAGTTGTTTTTAATGTCATTCTCTTCTGCTTCATTTGTGTTGGGATGTTCAGGTCTTCCTGGTGTAGGGTCTCTGGACTCTGGTGGTGTCATATTGGTTTTTTTGTTGCTCAGTGTGCTTTTATATTGTCTCCTTCCCATCTGTTCCTCCAGTGGGTCCCAGAAGGTGCCTCTTCCTCCCCTGGTGGGTACAGGACCAGGGTTCCCTTCAGGTGGTTGTAGGCAAGTCCAATGCTCTAGTAGCTTTCCACTTCCTCGTCTCTTAGGTAGAGAAATGAACTAGGATGCTGGGGTGCTTTGGGTTCTATTCCTGTGGGTGGAGCAGGAGAGTAAGATGCTAGGGTGCATTGGCTCCCGCCACCAGGATGGAAGCCACAGTGGCAAACCCCAATCACAGGTAGGCAGCCTGGAATATCGTAACAAGATTTCTAATAGGTCTTAATAACAAAAGCCCAGAATCATGTATTAAGGAATGAAATAGGAAAGATCAGAGAAACAGAGCAGCCAGCCACTAGAACTCATACCACTATAAAATCTGCAGACTGAAAAGAAACCGAGCTCCTGTCTCCTCTGACCTGTATTCCTCTCTCTGCTGAGCCATCTCACTTTCTATTTGTCTGTACAGACTTCCAGACATCTATGGTTAGCTAGTGGCTAGCTCGGCCCTCTCATCTTCAGGTAAGCTTTATTTGTTAGACTACAAACAAGATATCACAACAGAAAATCTCTGGGACAGACTTTCCAAGAACTCTTGGTTGGTATATATCACATGGTCTAACCTATTGTCCAAGGGAAAAAAAAACAAAAGGAGAGGAGGTGGGAGTGACCTGAAAAGAAGAGATAAAGCCAAAATTATATATGCTGGAGAGGTTGTGGTGAAAGGGAACACTCCTCCACTGCTGGTGGGAGTGCCAACTTGTACAGTCACTTTGGAAATCAGTATGGAGATTCCTCAGAAAAATGGGAATAAACCTACCACAAGACCCAGCAACTCCACTCTTAGGCATATATCAAAAAGATGCCCATTCATACAACAAGGATGTCTATTTCAACAATGTTCATAGCAGCATTATTTGTAACAGCCAGAACTTGGAAGCAACCTAGATGCCCCTCAACCGAAGAGTGGATAGAGAAAATGTGGTACATTTACACAATGGAGTACTATTCAGCAGAAAAAAACAATGGAATCCTGAGATTTGCAGGCAAATGGATGGCACTAGACAAAACTATCCTGAGCGAGGTAACACAGTCACAAAAAGAGAAACATGGCATGTACTCTATCATATATGGATTTTAGACGTAGATCTGGGGAGTGCCAGCCTTCAATCCCATGGCCAGAGAGTCTGGGAAACAAAACCTTCATTCAGTGGCTGATGGAAGAAGAAGCAGACTCCCACAGCTAAGCACTGAGCTGAACTCAAGTAATCCAGTGACAGAGAGGGAGGACTGATAACCAAAGGGATTAAGACTGGGCTGGTTTAACACCAAGAAACAGCTGACCTGATAAGGGTTAGCTCTTGAATCCCAGACTGATGCCTGGGAATCCAGCATGGGACTGATCAAGACCCCCTGAATGGGGGTGTCTATGAGGAGGCCTAGGTAATCTATTGAGCCTTGGGTAATAGATCAGTATTTATCCCGGGTATACAAATGGACTTTGGGCTCCCATCCAACAATGAGAGATGCACTTTCACCCTGGACTCTTGTGGGAGGGTCTAGGCCCTCCCCTGGGTGAAATGACAGACTATGGACACCCCCATGGAGGGCCTCACCCTCCCTGGGGAAATGAGGGGATATTGGGGGAGTTGGTGGGAGGGCGCGGGAGTAGGGGAGGAAAGGGAGAGGGACCTGGAATTGACCTGTGAAGCAACCTTGTTTCTAATTTAAATTTAAAAATTAAAAAAAAACAAAAAAGAGACAATGCCTGAGAAATTTTAAGATATAATGAAACATCAAAGATATCCAAGACTCTCGGAGTTCCCCAAACATGAGTTTTAATTAAACCACTGATGTATACCATATAGTCACACTAAGACAAACAAAGATAAAAAGAATATCTTGCAAAATACGAAGGGAAAATGATATGTTTCATACAGATAAAAGGATTAAAGGTTATTTCTCAGCCGAAATGATGGAAGTCAGAAAATAATGGAGTGACTTTAAAGTAATAAAAGAAAAACATCATGTCAATCTAGAGTCCAATGCTCAATAAAAGTATCTTAAAAGACAGACAAAGTTGGTCTTCATAGATTAAATAAAAGCTGACAGAATTTGTTGACAACAAAAACCCTGTAAAAATATTCAAATTACAAATATTCAATAATTTCTTCTCAGAATGACAACAAATAGTAACCAAAGTCTATTAAAAAAATAAAAGCACTGTGAATTACAAAAATTAGGTAAAATTCAAGATACAGGGTTTTTTATTCTTGATCAAGTATCTTGTATATTTTTGGTTTTTTACTTTGTTTAGGGAAATCTATCATAGAGAAAAAGCACAAACTGGAGAAAATATCCACAAACCTTCAAGATATCATTATTTACAGTAAGGAATATTTAAATAATGTTGATAATGAAGGATTTGAATAATTGAGAAAAAATATTTATAATTTGTATACATGAAAATAAACAGGTACATTGTTTTATACAACATGTGACTGTGTTATTGCTTTCTTGTGTGACGTAAACAACTTAAATGCCTGATAGAAACAATGGGTTTATTTTGGCTCCCAGTTTCAAAATGTTGAGTCAATTCTTGGATCTCTGAACTTGGGCAGAGTATAATACTGGCAGGAAATATAGTGGACCCTTCTTAGTGGTCATGAAGCTGGAAACAAGACAGAGCCTTGAGATGTCTATAATCTGAAAAGATGTCTCTTTTTTTTGCAGAAGTAACTTTTTTATTTAAATTAGAAAAAAAGATGGCTTCACATGAAAATTTGGCTCCCCACCTACCCTGCCCTCCCCCAGCACTCCCAGCATGAATTTCCATGTAGAATGACAAAAGCTAAAGAGGGATTTTAAAAACAAAAGAACAGAGAGCAGCATTTTTCTCTGGTGGGTTCTGTTTTGCTAGAGAAAAGCAGACTCACATGGTTCCCTTAATGGAGTTTTCCTGACTCAGCATAAATGGCAAAAAAAACTGCAAGGCTCTTTTAAGAGGCCCTGTTAACAACTGAATGGAGTGTAAGAGCAGATGCCAGTGGCAGTGACTCTATATATATATTAATTTTTAAATTTAAATTTATAAATGTTTTTGATTTTAGCCATTCTGACAGGAGTGAGATGGTATCTCAGAGTTGTTTTGATTTGCATTTCCCGGATGCCTAAGGATGATGAAAACTTTCTCAAGTGCTTCTCAGCCATTTTAAACTCATTTATTGAAAATTCTCTATTTAGTTCTGTAGCCCACTTTTTAATTGGGTCTTTTGGTGTTTTGGAGACTTGCTTCTTGAGTTCTTTGTAAATTTTGGAGATCAGCCCTCTGTCAGATGTGGGGTTAGTGAATATTTTTTCCCATTCTGTGGGCTGCCTTTTTGTCTTGCTAACTGTGTTCTTTGCCTTACAGAAGCTTCTCAGTTTCAGAAGGTCCCACTTATTAATTGTTGAAATCACTGTCTGTGCTACTGGTGTTATGCTCAGGAATCTGTCTCCTGTACCAGTTCGTTCAAGGGTACCTCCCACTTTCTCTTCTAAGAGGTTCAGTGTGGCTGGATTTATGTTGAGGTCTTTGATCCATTTGGACTTAAGTTTTGTGCATGGCAATAGACATGGATCGAGCCGCATTCTTCCAAATGCCATCATCCAGTTATGCCAGCACCATTTGTTGAAGATGCTTTCTGAAAAGATGTCTTTTATGTGTAGGATATTCATAGAAGGAGGAACAGTATAAATATTAAGAGTTACTCTTGTTGACTTTTGATATTTTGTTTTAATTATCATTTTGTGGCACTCAGTTTTGTAATGTATTTTTTTGCTTTCATACAAAACACTGGATCAACAGATTACTTTGCTACTGCAAATATTAGCAAAGTTTACTTAATGCTAAAATAATTTTATTTCCAATTTTACTACTATAAAAATAATTTTATTTTCATATATATAGCTTTTTTGCCAATTGGAAATTTTTTCAGGTATATTAATTTGTATACTCCAAACTTGCCCTACTTAAGTCATTGTGATGCTACAATATTGCCAATGATAGAGACATCATTAGTGAGAGTTACTACTGGGAATAATCTTTTCCTTGGAATTACAGAAGTTGAAATGATATTCTTTTAGCTCATTCTTCACATCAATAAAACCTAAACACAAATGAAAATAATGTTCAAAGCCTACAGAATATATTGTTCAAAACAAACAATAAAACATACTCCTTTAAGCCTAATTTATCTCTTACATAATATTAATAATAATGATTAATAAGAGGAAGAAGAAGACGTGAGACGGGGTCTTATCATGTAGATCAAGCTGACCTCAAACTAATGATACTCCTGACACAGCCTCCTGAGTACTGGGATTACAGGTATGTGACAATACTATTTCTTGTAATCTTTCTTTACATGCCTTTCTTACAGTTTTAGACAATTCTTTTCTGTTTCTATCAGTGAGACTAATGTGTATTTGTTGATGTATGTTCAATATGCTCTAAGAGAATGATCCATGCTGGGTGCTTTATAAGCAACAGAAATTTACTTTTCATAGTTCTGTGTGCTGGAAAGATTGAGATCAAAGCACCCACTCTGATGAGAGCCCACTTACTCTGTTCAGAAATATTCATTTTCCTTGTCTTCACACAGAAAGTATTCTCCTAAGTCTTTCTTAAAGAACACAAATTGAATTCATGGGAACCCTTACTTCCATCTCCAGAAGGACCCACAATGTAATACCACAACTTGGGGACCAGGATTTTAGCATGTAAATTTTAGGAATTAGCTAATACTTAACTCTACAGAAACATCAATGTGAAATTCCAGAAAATTTCAAAGGCCGAGGAATCATTTACTTGGCTTACTCTCTGACTTGAAGATTTGCTTGAATGACTCACAGAACAAAGGGTAGAGTCACATTCCTGGCTGATATTTGTTTCAAGGGAAAAATGCAATGAACAATCAACAGTAGGCAAAGCTGGATGGGGTAGTTCAGGAAGAACTCAGGCAGGAGGTTCTAAGAGTCTCTTTCAGTGGAGTCACACGGGAGATGCTTAATTCCCTAAGCAAAGAGCTGTGCTAACGAGTGCAAAATATCTACCAATGAAACTCCTTAGAGACCCAGGACCCAAGCTTTCTACTAGACACTGGTCACATAGAAAACAGCTTAATTTTCTAGCTGAATGCCAGACTCTGAGAAGAAACACAGATAAATCATATTGTTTGCACATTTTAGACATATTAATACCCTGTTGTGAAGCAGGTGGTTGAACATTCTCAAAATCCAAATTCCCAGCTGCCAGTCATAGACTGACTTAACAAACATGACATTTAAAGTATAATTAATATGACAGTTCTTCTATACACTGCAGTAGACCGGGCATTTAATTAACCCAGACACTGTCATGATTTGAGGAAAAGGGGAAACTATTTATGCTAAAGAAACTATTGTTTGATGTTTCCACATAATGTTTTCTTCACATATTATGTCTGATTTTTATGTTATAAGGGCATATGTCTACAGTTGACTTCAACATAAAGAAACAGATGTATTATATTAGATCTTGGGAGTACTGTCAATTGAAGGCATTTCTGGCAGTATGAAAAAAACCAAAGCTTTATTCATGCATGTATGCTAGCAACTATTACTTTTCACTCATAATAATAAATAAAATCGAGGTGTCAAATATTAATATAAATTGAATCATTAAGGACAGTAGCAGTGGTAAGAACTGGAGGTGAGGAAGTGTGTTCAGGGTTCCTTATCAATTCTGGTAAAAGCCCAATTAGCAGAGTCCAATGTGCCTTATGTGGCTTTCTCCAAAATATCGAACTAGTTTGAGAATACTCAGGCGGAGAAGCATTCAGGATGGGAATGCTGCTATTTGGGCATAATCATTTTGTGGAAATCCAAAAGACCATCAGCAGCTCTAAAGACAGCTCTTGTTTAAAGACGGATCTGTTGATGGCCATTCACATAGTATTCACTCAAAGAACTACTTCCAAACATACTCAAATACAGGAAGAAATGAGTTCTGACATTAGTAGACAAGTGAAAAATGCATTGTCTTAGCGGGAGACCAACCTGTATCCAAATATGTATGCTACCAAAAAACTGTATTATTCTTGGCAAGTCTTTAAACCTGTTTTTGAACCTTAATTTTGCCCTGTACAAAATTCACAAAATAGCAACAAACCCAGAGGGTTGTTACATGAATTACACTACAGGTAATATTCCCACGCTATTACATAAGGAGTGCTAGGAAAGGTGTAGCTTTATCCTGGGACATTGCACCATAATTCTTTATTTTAGATGTTGCAGGAGCAATTCTTTAAAGGCAAGGAAAGCAGAGAGAAGACAGCCCTGTGATATAAGTAGAAACAAAGTCTCTCTTAATTTGTTATCCTAGGCATCTGCTCATATAAAAATACATTAAGACTGGAACGTTTCTATTTAACAGAAGAATATGTAGTGCACTGCAGATTTTCCTTAATAGGAAAGTCCAAGAAACTGCAGATTCTGTTTTTCATATTTAGTATAGAAGCTTCAAGTAAGAGATTTTTCAAGAAAAAAATTTAATAAACAAGCAAAGGTAGAGAACTCTAATCTCACTGCTCATTTACATCCCCCAATTTCTGATTGAATCCTTCGCCAAGAGTGCCATAAATCTCTTACAATGGGAGCTTCCTGTAGGGCACACCATGTGACAAAATTAGAGGGGATGATTGCACAAAAACATTAAAACAACATGAAGTATAGATCTTCAACACAAGCAGGGAAAAGGGTGCTTTGAGAAAGTGATTTTTTAAGCACTGAGCCTATGTCTATGTATATTAAGATGATTTCATAGCAGCTGTTAAAACTCTCATTCCTATGTGTTAGGACTGGCAAATTATAAAAATGAAAAGATTGCCCCAACCACCCAATATGAGGGAAAAAGAGAAACATGTGAAAAATCATTCTCTATGCAATATAAATAACAATAAAGAGACTGAGATGCTACAAAAATAGGACAAAACCCATGTAAAATACAGTAAAGGACAGATATTCATTCACACATTCTCTATTTGGTGTAATGGGTGGCTTGGTTTGGGTTTGTACATCCTAAGTCACCCTTGGTGGTACAAAATGTTTCTTAATTTTTCTGCATACCCTACACCATGAGACACAGGGGAAAGGTTAAGAGGGGTATAGAAAAGTGTTATAGCTTTAATTCATTCACAAAAGTCATTTTATCCTAGGAGACTTAGATAAAAGAAGCTATTTTTTTGTGTGGAAAGGTCACAGCATAAATATATACTCATGCAACCACTGCATAGACGTGCTATTCAAAAGGAATAGATAGGAGGCCCCATGTTAGTTTTGGAGCAATTGATATCAGCCTTTTGTCTCCCTTTTCTGATAAGAAAGTAGACATTCTATGGCCTACAAATCTACTCCAAGCTTTCACTAAAAATCTTTGTGCTTGTTGCTGACATTTGTATTCATAATGATATTGTTTCCTTTCAAATTGTTCTTGCTGACAACAACCTCAATTAACACTGAGATATTAATATGAAGGTCAGCAAACTCCCTTGAAATTCAGAATTCCATGGAAAGAAAACACTGGGCTTGCGAGAAGCCTGAACTTTGAAGTGAGAAAGAAATTCATTTGAATCCCTGTTTTAGCCCCAACAAGCTGTATGAATTTATTGTGCCACTGACGTTCTGGAAATATAATTATTCACCTACAGAACAAAGTGCAAAGCTTCTAGAGGTGTTGAGAGGCTTATTTGAGCACAATAATTTCAACATATATAGTAGAGTGCTAAGCACATGGTAGGAATTCAAGAAATAGTTTTTGATTATATCCAGTTGTAAGTAATTTCCCTCAAAGGTGAAGGTTTTGAGAAGTCATGCTAAGAAAGACCCTGTATACTGGTTGGTTTTGTGTGTCAACTTGACACAAGCTAGAGTTATCAGAGAGGAAAGAGACTCTGTTGAGGAAATGCTGCCATGAGATCCAACTGTAATGTATTTTCTTAAATAGAGATCAATGGGGAATGGCCCAGTCCATTCTGGGTGGTGACATCCCTGGGCTGCTGTTTATGGGTTTTATAAGGAAGTAGTTTGAGCAAGCCAAGAAAATCAAGTCAGTAAGCAGCAACCCTCCATGATCTCTGCATTAGCTCTGGCCTCCAGGTTCCTGTACAGCTTGAGTTTGTGTCTTGACTTCCTTCAGTGATGAACAGCAATGCTGAAGTATAAGCCAAATAAATCCTTTCCTATTTGACTTGTTTTTTTTGGTCATAGTGTTTCATTGCAGCAATAAAACCCTATCTAAGACAGCCTGTAAGAAACTACTAATAGAATTTAAACATCACAGGGCAGGTTTTATGTGCAGTCTGCCAATTATTCGATTGAAACAGTTATTTCTTCTTAAGTTGTATTGGCTTCTGACCCTCCACCCAAATGAGGACTGTACTGAAGGACTCATGGTTTACTGATTTCTATTTGTAATTTCTATAAAAATGCCATCTGGTGACCAATACACTTAAGTTTAAGAATTGAAAGCTGTTCATCAAATTTCATTCCTCTTCTTCTTGAGCATCAAACTAGAATGAACTCTTCCTAGCCTCTCTTGAAACCACATGAGCTTTAGGCAATGGAGTGTGAACAGAATTGAAGTGCCACAGTAGACTCATTTGTGAGTAAGAAATAATCGGCATGATATTATAGCTTGAATGTTCATTTGTTACAGCAATCACCTTTATCCCAGTTGTTACAAATGACCTACACAAACTCTTTCTCCCCCAATTTTACACATTATCTTATACTTCAATGCTGTATCACTGAGTCTCCAGTATGTCCAGTCACCTCTTCAGAGACACTCAAAAATCTACACTTTTTGTTTATCACATTGGGAAAGTGTTATTGACATTCTATGGGTGAAGATCATAAGTGCAACCAAATATACAACAATGCACAGGACATCCCTCTTCCCCACAGCAAGGTATAACAAAGTCTGAAGCCTCAGCCAAGTAGCCCTGCTCTACACTTTGATGAGGCCATAACACTCATCTCCATACTATAGTTCTACAAATGATTTGTCCTTCTTCTTTCCCTTCTAAGCTGTCCTACTTTTATAAACAAATAATGAACAAATTGATTTTTATTTTTGGCTTCCTATAACAATATGAAAATATGTACAGAGATATGACTTGTTTCCCAGCCTCTGTGTAGCCCCCTTCAGTCACAGATGTCACACACTTGCAAACTCCATAGGAAAGTAGTAGCTTTGTTTTCTTCTTTGTCACTGTATCTTTAGACCATAGAACATTACCTGGTACATATGAGGAATCAAGTTAATTCTTGTTGAGTGAATAATTGCATTTTAGAAACCGCAGAGAAGAATGGGAATTGAGGCATTTGGGGAGTGTGTACCCCATTTCAATTGGCCAGCAACTCCTCAAATCTTTTAACTATTGCCTGGGTTAGTTGGTCTTACGTAAATTCTCCAAATTTTCAAATTGATTTTGATAACTTGAAAAAGAAAACAGTGCAGGGAGGTAAAAAAATCTGTGCAGGGGGTTGGAAATAAGAACACTTGCTGTTTAATCAATGGACCTGTGTTTGGTTCCCAGAACCCACATGATAGCTCATAACCATCCAAAACTCCAGTGCCAGACAATATAGCACCCTCTTCTGGCCCCCAAGGGCACCAGGCACACATAGGGTGCACTCAGGCACACATGAGGTGCACAGGCGTGTATGCACACACATACATGCAGGCAAAACATTCAAACACAAAAATTTAAAATAAATAAATCTTTCTGAGGATGAAAACCCACAACACTGTATAGTCTATTTAAAGAAGACAACATACATCTATCATCAGTCTCTCTTGGCTCCAGATCTCATACACTAAATTAATGTTATTGATACTTGCACTGCCATCATTGGAGTTTCCCTCTCTGCCAAGCATTATGTAAGTAAGCTTTCATGTCTCCCTAATAGCTTAAAAATGACTTAAACTTTGTATCATAATTAGGGTTAATAGCAAAAGCCTGGCTTATATGACAATTTGTAGCTTTGGTTGGCTACAGTCAACTTTCAGCTTGGTATATGGTTATTCTCTAGTAGGTTGTCTGGCTAGCCTCTAGATGTGTGGGACTAGTGAGTATAAACTTACCTTCTTCCAGGAGGCTTGGTTGAGATAATTTTAGTGGCAGTGATAGTCTTACAAAGGAGTCCAAACTGAAGTATAGGTTCTCTGGAGGACTGAACACAAAATAGTTCAACTGTCCCTAACTGTCCAAAGTAAATACTGAATTCAGCAGACTGAGTTTCTTGCTTCCTGCCTAGAGGTTGAGCCAATGGTAGCTGCTGTCATGCCTGGATTTCAGAAGGGTGTTGGTGTTGGATTCCTCTTTGCTATACCTCATGTCTGTTAGCTCCCCTTTTCATCCATGGTCATCATATCAGGCAAGAAATACCACCTGCTGCTCTTAGCCAACTTACAGCTATGGACTTTATCTGTCAGAGCACTTGTTTCTGGACAATAGGCAGGCCTAGATCTAATGTTCTCTCTCAAACCCTCACCATACACCCTGCATAGCTAAGCAGAAATTACACAACTCTGTTGAAAACAGAGCCAAAATTGAGCTCCACTGGAAAAGTTTGGGAGCAAAGTGACTATAAAATATTTCTAAATGGGGCCACAATCTACTGTCTAGAGACATAGAAATCTTCTAAGTCTTCATTTATACATACCATGGAATCCCTATTCCTTCATTAGCCTATGTACTCCAGAAGTTGAATATCCCAAATGACCTCAAAGACTGCAAGCATATTTGCTGAATGCCTAGGGAACTAGTTTCATGAGTCCCAGATTGCTGAATGCTAGCCCTGCATATGTTGGAAAAGCATGACCGGTTTGCAAACTGTTGGTGACAAATGCCTTGTTTTTCTTCTGGCTTCGTTTTGAATAGAGAGTAGGATGCTAGGCGGGACGGAGTGGGTGTAGAGCTAGAACAGGCATTGTTGTGCAGGGCTCCGGATGCCCCTGCACAAAGTCTGAAACACAAAGCAGAGATTCATTTGGCAAACAGCTTTTAGGATGAGTCATGTGAAAGAAGTAGGTCTGGGTGTCCACTCTTTGTGCTTCCTGGGGATCACAGCAAATATTTAAAGTGTTGGGAAAATAGAGTGGGTGGGAAGCAAGAAGAAAAGGCTAAGGGAAGAGAGAGAGAGACAGACAGAGACACACGGAGAGAGACTTAAAGTTAGAGGCTTCACTAACTTTAAAGCAAGAGATAAAAAAGAACCCCTTTATTTACCAGTATCAATCCTAACAAGATAAATGACCTTCTCTGATTTTAGAAAGCTCTTAAAATTCTGGGGTTTTAGAAGGTTTAAGGAGCTTTAATTGAGCTGTGCATGGTTTTATGTGCCTATAACCTGAGCACTCAGGAGAATGAGGCAGGAGAATCACAAGTTCAAGATCAGCCTGGGCTAAATAGAAGCCTTATCTCAGTTTTTAAAGACAGGAAAGAAAAGAAAAAGTAAAAAAAGAAGCTTAAATTGCACACTCCAGCTCAGAGTTTCCTCAGACTTTTCTCAGAGACAACGATGATTTGAAAAAGGAAGAACCCACATGATGATGACACTTTCTGGATGGGGTATATCCAAATTTTGGGGCGGGGCAATTTCAGTCATGGATATTTCCTAATGCAAGTGGTTTTGATGTACAATCAAGGGGACAACACTGTTCAAAGTAAAACCGGACAAATGGTTACATGTAAGGAGATCCACACTTAGTATGAAAACCACAAAGAAACTCTACATTCAGAATTACATGAGAAAGTGAAATATTACAGAATGCAACCCATTCCCCTTCTAACAAAGTATCCAATTTATTTTGGTTTAATAAGTAAGGCCACTTTCAAATTTAAATTGCTGAGACTTGAAATTCACTAATGCTGAGCACATGTAATAGAGATCCGGTACTAAACCTAATGTTTCAGATTATGTTTTTGAGATTTAATACATTAAAAAAGACATAAGATTAAAATAAAAGTTTCTATGTCAGTTTCTTGTTTTGTTGAGGTCTTCTCTTAAAGTATACCTATATGGGCAGGTTCTGTATTTAAAATGCACAGGTTCAAACACAAAATCTTCTGATTCTTCATTTATAAACATTGTGAAAGACCTATCCCACAATTAGTCTATTCCAAAAGTTGAAAACCCCTATTATGATAGCATTCATCATATAAAAAATGACTTAAACTAAAATAAATAAATTGATGAGTTATACTGAAAATTACTCTGATGGGGGAATGTCCTTCTGTATATATGATTCTCTTATTGGTTGATAAATAAAACACTGGTTTCCCAGTAGCCAGGCAGGAAGCATAGGCAGGGCTACCAGATGAGAAGTTTGAGGAGAGGAAAGCAGAAAGAGGCCATGAGGAGATGCCATGCTGCTAAAGGAGTAACATGCTGCATTACAGGTAAGCCATAGCCTGGCAATACATAGATTAATAGAAAAGGATTAATAGTTAAGACAGAGCTAGTCATTAAGAAGCCTCTCTCTCTCTCTCTCTCTCTCTCTCTCTCTCTCTCTCTCCTCTTTGCCCTCTTTGTCTTCTTTTATATTCCTTTCTTGTCTTCCTCTCTCTCCTCTCCTGATCAGGTTCAGTCTGTTGGTCAAGTTTGTTTACTTCTCTCACTGTTCTGGACTCGATCAGAGGCTCCCAGCTGTTTTCTCCCTCATCTCTACATCAAAAACCTCCTCAACCATACCTAGGAGTGGCCATGTCCTTATCTTCATTCAAATATCAAACAACATACTTATTATTCTTTCAAGAGGACGATGAATATATGGGGTGTTTCATATGTTATTTATCATATAAACAAGTGTACTTCACTCTCAAACATGTCTAAACTGAGCCTCTGGATTAGTTTGGCAGAATTTTTGCCTATTCATACTATACAATCATAGACTAAAATTATTCTTTTTCCTTTGGTGAAATTTAGAACAAATGTTATAATTAGTTGTTATTATTATTGTTACCAGGAATCCTGGTAATGAGCCACTCAACCCACCTTCCCTGCAAATGAAAAAGTAAATTTAGAAACATGGCTAATAAGAAATTTGAGTATGATTCAAATATTGGATATTGTATTATAACCTCTGACTTTGTAACAGCAGTGTCTCAGTTGTAGCTGTACCTATTTTATTGATATTTATACATACATGCACACATATATATTTCACATTTTTCTTGTATTTTCATTTTGTTTTTAAATGTATTGTTTGAGATAGTTTCATGTATGAATACAATTTGCTTTTATCAAATCTATCCCACTCCTTCCCCTCCAACTCTTCCCCATCCCCCACGTTTCCCTCCCAACTTCATGTACTGTCTTCTCAAACGCAGAGTTACTGTGTATATGTGCATGGGTGTAGGGTCATCCATTGGAAAATAGGAACTTTCTCAAAGATTCCTTAAAGATACTAGCCCCCCCTCCCCCAGCAGTCATCAATTACCAATATTCTCTCATCTAATGGTTGGACTAATGAGCACCTCCCTGCTGCACAGCAGCTTCCTCCAAATTAAGGCATTCCCTTCAGGAGAGGGAGGTTCTTGAGATTAGGCCTGGGAAGTCAGAAACAAAAACTCCCCAAGGCTTCTCCCCAGGTTTATAGGAGCAAAGAACTGGGGAAGGAGACTGGCCAGCTGTTTCAGACAGGAGATATACAGTACCTGGTGAGCTACCTGCAAATTATACAGAAATCTTCAGAGTTTCAGCTTTCATGAGGAATCAGCCCTGTTGTGATTGATTTTCTGGTGATGCAACTGCTTTGGGGTCATTCCTGCTCCTGATGATATAACTGCTTTGGGGTCATCCCTGCTCCTGGAAGTAAACACTTTAATAACAGTCCTATTAGTAACATCAATAAAAACTTGTTGGTTCACCAAGTTGGAGTTTGATCTGTCATGGGTTCCTTTTCTGGAGTAAACAGAAACTCTGTTGTGTATCACATCTCTCCAGGAAAAGTCATGTATGTAACACTCCCACATCCATGCTGGGAGTTGTCTTTATCTTTTGCAGGTCTTTTGCATGAAGTCACAGTTGCTTTTAGTCGCTCTGTGCCACTTCTATGTTGGATCTGGAAAACTCTGTCTCCTTGTAGTTATTCACCACTTTAGGCTCTTATATTTTTTCTGCTTCCTCTTCCATGACAATCTAATATGTTGATTTAATTGAGTAATGATAATATGTTTCCTCTAGGGCTAATGACCTAGCAAGTCAGAGGTTCTTGGCCCAATTAACAGTATAAAGCATAAATTCTGGTTTAAGTATTGGGCCTTAAATCCAATCAGAAAATGGTTGGTAACTCCCATTTCTGCTGTTATTGTACCAGTGGTCATATTTTGCCATGTTGATCATTATTTAATTCCCAGAATTCACAGCTAGGCAAGACTGTTGATCACTTTCTTCCCCTGGGTGTGCATAACACCTTCTAGCACTATGAAAGTTAGCCAGTAGGGATAAAGCTCCCAGGTGAGTACCTCCTTGAGATTGCTCCATATTCTAGGACTCACATATGTGATATCATTAAGTTCTGAAGGGTAACCAATAACAATTACAATAACCCTGCATTGTTTGGAGAAGATCTATGCAAACTCATGGACCAACAACTGGAAGGGAGGTAATCCACATCTGGAAATGGTTTTTTGTTTAATAGCATATGACATCTGGGAGACTTCATCTTGCAAAAGTTAACTCCATTTAAACTCTTTTATATGTATATATTTTGGAAGCTTCTGCAATGATCAGCTTGTGTGTGGCTTTTGAAAATCTCTTTAATATTAGTTATTCTTCCCTGTTCACCTTCCTCTACCCTGCCCTCTCACTCCACCTAACTATCTCTGTCTCATTATCCCCCGTCTCCCTTCATAGCAACTGTATTGTACTATCTCTTCCTGCTTGAAGTCTCTATGCTACATGTCATAAATTTAGTTTTCCACTTCTACTAGCTTATAATTTACACATTTTTACCTGGCTGCCTTAATGTTTAAACATCTACCAGTGACAAAACTTAATTTAATGTTTTCCTGTAGCATGAATATTTTAATTACATTTGGTCTTTTTCTTCTTTCTTTTCCACGTGTGTGGATGGGTAAGTGTTTTGCTAAAGATTGAACTCACATCCTCTTGAGTGCTAAGCACATGCTTTACTACTGAACTATTGCTGCTTCTCTTTCTGCATGTTGTATCACATTGAATTTTAATTCTATATTCTCTTAATTTCCAAATTAGAAATGCCTAATTGGCTGTGTACCAATGCATTTTCTGTTATCAATACTATAGATGTAAGTGGTTTATAGCGCCAACAAACTCTCTGACAGTTCTTGAGAAAAAATAGTTGTATGTTGTCCCATGCTTCTATCATTTTTCTGAATACTAGATAGGACAATTCTCAATGATGCTTGATTGTTCTCTTGGATTACTGCCATAATTCTAAACAGTATGCTTCTTGATTTATGGGCTTAGGAAATGTATGTTGTCTTTTCAGTATGGAGGGTGAATTGTTATACCAACTGCCACCACTATGGTTTCATGGCTAGACATTTCTAGCTCATCTAACCCAGGGAGTATACCACGGTTACATGATCTTTCCTGGAATCCTGAGGTTAATTTTCCATTTTGCTTTTTGCTTAGCTTTCTATATTCTTACTAAGAATACAACCTCAGGACTTTTTGTTTGTTGTTGTTAAGTAAATCCCCTGAATATGTTTAAATGCATTCTTCGGTTATCAGGCTGAGTTATTTCATTGAAGAATTCCATGAACAATGATATTTTTGTGTTTTCTCAAGATGGGTCAGATTACCCAGAGAAGAAACTTCTGGTGAATTCTCTCAGAAGAGAATAAAGCTAATTAAAGCTAATTACTTACATTGTGAGTACAGGGTAGAAAAAGGAATCAGAGAGGTTAGTATTTATATTTATATGCAAAGTTGTGTTCAACCCTCCTTTTTTATACAGTACCCTGTTTTCAGTCCAGATCTTGTCTATTACACTCTTTCCAAAATAAGAAAGACTCGTCTATTTTTACTGTCTTTCTAAAATAAGAAAGATACAAGTCTGGCTTGGAAAGAAGGTGGTCTTCCAGGATAGCAGGGGAAGTAAAATAAATTATTTCTTAAATAGGTCTTCAAGAGACAGAGAACCAAAAATTCTGCTGTGAGATTGTGTCTTCTAGATATGACAGAGAAGCAATACCCAAGGAATGATGACAATATAGCTGCCTAAATAAGACCCAAAAAATGCCAACAACACTTGACACCCCAGTATGGATAGAGGAAACATCACAGAGCCCCACTCCTGGATAAAGAACTATACTCAATTAAGTACTACTGACAGAGGGAAAATTAGTATTCCCCAGGGATGAACCACATCAAGTGCTCAGCCTTAAAAACATACATACAAGCAACACTAAACTGACTCAGCAGGTTGCATTCTATATATTTGCTCAAACATATAATTTTCTTTATATATGTATGTATAATAAAATAAAAAGAAGACATGAATTGGAGAGGGAGCAGGGGCTGGGGGGACATAGGAGGGCTTGGATTCACAAGTGGGAGGATGGGAAATGATGTAATATTTTAATTTAAAAGTGTGTGTGTGTGTGTGTGTGTGTGTGTGAAATTCTCTTACTTTGAACTATACCTTCCCCATTCACTTTCAGAGGTAATACATGTCTCTAATTCAGTGTTCTTTGATAAAATTCCAAGTTGCTCTAGACCCTAAACTCAGTTCAGTCAGGTCTAAAAAGTCATTTAATATTTATTCTTTTCATTTAAATTAGAAACAAGCTTCCTTTACATGTCAATCCCAGTTCCCTCAACTTCCCATCCTCTCCTGCCCCCCACCAACCCCCTATCCCATCCCCTTTCTGCTCCCCAGGGAGGGTTAGGCCTTCCATGGGGATCTTCAAAGTCTGTCATATCATTTGAATCAGGACCTAGACCCTCCCCATATGCCTAAGCTGAGAGAGTATCCCTCTATGTGCAGTGGGCTCCCAAAGTCCATTATTGTATTAGGAATAAATACTGATCCACTACCAGAGGCCGCATAGATTGCCCATACTTCCAAACTGACATCACATTCAGGGAATCTGGAACAGTCCTATGCTGGTTTCCCAGCTATATCAGTCTGGGGTCCATGAGCTCCCCCTTGTTCAGATCAGCTGTTTCAGTGTGTTCCTCCAGCCTGATCTTGACCCCTTTGCTCATCAGTCCTCCCTCTCTGCAACTTGATTCCAGGAGTTCAGCTCAGTGTTTAGCTGTGGGTGTCTGCCTCTGCTTCCATCAGCTACTTGATAAAGGCTCTATGATGGCATATAAGGTAGACATAAATCTCATTATTGGAGAAGGACATTTAAGTTAGCATCTCCACTACTGCTTATATTTTTATTTGTAGTCATCCTTATAAATCTCTGGACATTTCCCTAGTGCCATATTTCTCTTCAAACCTATAATGGCTCCCTCTGTTATGGTATCTCTTTTCTTGCTCTCCTCTATTCTGACAGAGGACTGATTTCCAAAATATACAAAGAACTCAAGAAGCTAGTCACCAAAACACCAAATAATCCAATTAAAATTGGGGTACAGAACTAAATAGAGAATTCTCAATAGAGGTGTCAAAATGGCAATTAAGAAAGACATAATTAAGAAAGTTCTCAACATCCTTAGTCATCAGGTAAATGCAAATCAAAACATCTCTGAGATACCATCTTCATCCTGTCAGAATGGCTAAAATAAAAAACACCAATGACAGTTTGTGCTGGAGAGGATATGGAGAAAGGGGAATACTCCTCCACTGCTGGTGGGAGTGCCAACTCATACAGCCACTTTGGAAACCAGTATGGCAGTTCCTCAGGAAAATGGGAATCAGTCTACCATAAGATCCAGCTATTTCACTATACCCAAAGGATGCACATTCATACAAAAAGACATCTGTCCAACTATGTTCATAGTAGCTTTATTTGTAATTGTCAGAACCTGGAAGCAACCTCGATGCCCCTCAACTGAATAATGGATACAGAAAATGTGATACATTTACACAATGGAGTACTACTCAGTGGAAAAAACAATGGAATCTTGAAATTTGCAGTCAAATGTATGGCACTAGAAGAAACCATCCTGAGTGAGGTAATCCAGTCACAAAAAGACAAACATGGTATATACTCACTCATATATGGATTTTAGACATTGAACAAAGGATTACCAGCCTACCATCAACACTGCCAGAGAAGCTAGTGATAGGGAAGCCCTGTGTATACGTCATGAAAGCACTGTTGGCCAATAGGGAAGCAAGATATGTGGCACTAGGAATCGAGGAGGACTCTGGGTAGGAGAAACACAGGGAGTCATAATGTAGCCTGCCAGAGAAGTAAGATGTGGAACTTTCCTCTGGTAAGAGAAATACTTAGATCAACAATTATGGGATAAATATTTAAGTCAGAGCTATCCAGTAAGAAACAAGCAAGGACAACAGCTTCATAATTAATACAACATATTGTGTCTTATTTGGGGACTACAACGCAGCAGAGCCCAGGCGACTGGTGGGGAAAAACCAAAGCTGATGACAAGAAAAAGGCATCTCTCTACAAGCTAGGAAACAAGGCAGACCCTAAGAGAGACATACATGGTTCCCCAGAGAAGGGGAAAGGGACAAGATCTCCTGAACTAATTGGGAGCAAGGGGGAGGGGAGAGGGAGTTAGGAGAAAGAGAAGGAGAGAAGAGGAGGCGAGAGGAGTACATGAGGGAGCAGGAAGGTTGAGTCAGGGAAATATATCATTTAACTTGACAATATCATCCACAAGCTACTTTAATGAACAGTTAGAGGATAAATGATGAAACATCATTATTTATTGTTATAATTAAGATTCTTAAGTCACAAGCAGTCTCTGATGCTTTAGAAGAAAAATTGACAACTTAGACTTAAAAAAACTCTCCCAAGTAGCGTAAGTCAAGAATGTAAAGCAATAAACAGTGACCGTATATGCACTTTACATTAATTATATAACTGTAAATCATCTTATACATTTAAAATTAGTTGACACTTAGGTGTTAGCAAACTTTTTCTGTAAGAATCATATAGTTTTTTCATCTTTGCAATACATGAAGTTTTCTTTGCAACTAGGTAAGTCTGCTGTAACAGCACAATGTGAAATCAGCTAAGGATAATATTTAAATGAGTGGGCATAGCCATGTGCCAATAAATTTTATTTATAAAATCAGACTGTAGGCTGGATTTGGCCTGTGAGTTGTAATCTGTCTCTGTTTTAACTTTCATGTTGGAATTAGGCTCCTCCTAAGGGATTGATCAATACTTAAAAGAGAATAATTGGCAAAAAGTCTTCAGTTTGGAGAAAATTGTATTATTTACTCATGTTCCCCCAATACTGCATCAAAGAAAAGATCAGAGGAGCTAACTGTCAAAACTCAAGTAATAAATTCAGTCTACTTATGTCAATTGAGAAATCCAAAATAAAGTTCCAAGCAAGGGAAAATCAGAAATCTAGTTTCCCCAAACTGTCAGAGTGGTACATAACTATAATCCCAGCATTCAAGTGACTGAAACAGGAAGCTCAGAAGCCCAAGGCTACCTTGTGCTACAAAGTGAGTTCCAGGACAACCTGAAATATATAATGAGATCCCATCTTAAAATAAAAGTAAAATCAGAAATTAATCCTCTCATTGTGTTTTATCTTTTAGCTGCTCCAAGCTTCCATGCTGTTCCTTTATATGCTATGAGGTAAGTGGTTAAAGAAATCAGTCCTATGGCATGGGCAGTGCACTTGTGAAGCAGTTATTTATGGCTGCCCACACAAGAGCAAACCAGTTGACTTTCCAGAATAGATGAGGAAGTAACTCATAAGATCCCATCCCTAGCAGAGGAGCTATTGGCATTTGATGGCTGTTGATGAAAGAAGAGTGAATTTTCTTCAAGAGTGTAGCCCCTGAATGTGAGAGTCAGTGAGGAGGCCTGGGCAACCTATGGGGTCCTGAGCAGTGGATCAGTGTTTATCCCTCGAATACTAACTGACATTGTGTGTCCATAACACAAAGAGGGATGTTCTCTCTGCCTGAACTCTTAGGGAAGTGCCTGGACCCTGCCCTGAGTGAAATGACAGACTCTAGATATCCCCTATGTGGAAGGAATTGGCAATAGGGTGGGAGGATGGGGAGATGGGGGTTGTGGGAGGAGGGGAGCGAGAGGGAACTGGGATTGACATGTAAAACAAGCTATTTAAAATTAAAATAAAAAAAGAGTGTAGCCCCTGGTAGGTTGCCCCTGCTCCAATGGATGGCCCTATACCCATGTGCATATGAATTGGATTCAATGAGTTAGATAGCTTTAAAAACTCTTTATTGAAGTAGGGAGGGGCAAAATGGTGGAAAGGAGGTTTAGGAGGAATTGAAGTATAGGTGGGTGGCTATGGTAAAAATAAATTGTATTAAATTCTCAATGAATAAACTTAAATTAAAAGAAGAAAATTAGTCTTTACTGCAGGGCCTTAGTTCATCTACCCAAAAGGTTAAGATAGTAGTACCTCAACTTCAAGGCTGATATGAGTTCGAGACCAGCTCAGGTAACCCAGGGAGACCCCATTTGAAATACAAGTCTGAAATAAAGAACTGGAGATGCTGCTAAGTGGTAGAATATGTGAGGTCCTGAGTCCCATATCATGTATTCCAAATTAAGAAAAGACCAAAAAAATCAGCTCTTACACTTCAAGTTAATTTTTGATTGAATAATTTATCACTGAACTGATAAGTTTATATCTTTGGTAGGAGAGTACCCAATTCCAAATATCATACTCACGGACTTGTGAACTTGTCATCTAATATTTTTAATTCTCCTGAATAAAAGTACTTTTAGCCAAGTTCCACACAAGCTTCTTCACTTGGTTAGTACATTTAGCATGACCAGAAAGTCTGGTGCACTTTGTAAAGGAAAGCGGCTATGTTAACATTGCCCCCTATCATATTTTTACTGTGCAACATTCCAGCATCGGCTGGCAAATTCAGTTAATAAAGTATTAAACACTGCTTTGAAACTTAATCTAACACATTAAACATGTTTATTGTGGCAGTTGAGCCATTGGAATTTGTTGATTTCCTTATATTAGGGGCATTTTCCAGTTTCAAATATGGTAGTAGTCAAACCTTGGATCACTTTTCAATACCTCTCTTGTCATTATCTCTGTTGATATAACAGTAAGATGCTTCTATGTGTCAATGTAAAATGTATTTTGATGTAATCTTTGAATGTCCAATACTTTTAAATAATGTATTTTTTCATTTCTAACCACCATTACCTCTCCCCAACTCTCGCTGCACTGCCCTTATACTATCCCCATCCTCATGTCCTCTTTTTAGCACCTGTTTTATTAACAATGCATATGCACACACATTTCATTTAGGAAACTAAGCTTACTGGAGCAAGGATGATACCTTATTCACTGCTAAATAATGCACTTAGAGCAACTACAGATATTTAACTGCACAGCATAAAAAGTTACTAAACGTATAAATGAGTGAACAAAAAAGCAAGACACTTTTTAAAGCTTCTACTATAGAGATGAGGAAATAAAAATTCAAATCTATCCACTGGTTTGTTTAAGGCTAAAATAACTGGTAAATATAATAGAACTGTGGTCCAGATGAAAAGAAATAATGTGAACAATATGTTTTGCACAGCACTTGTGGTACACTAATAGTGCTGTAAGTATACCTTTTAGTATTTTATTGAAACCTAAAATACTTAGCGTTCTTTCTGCAAGATGAAAGATATATGACAGCCATAGAAACTAATTCGATATTTCAAGTGCATTAAGTCTTATCTATTACATAGTAACTAGTGAAGGGTAAATACATTTAGTATAGATAAAATAGTGTACCTCTTCTCATTTTCACCCATTTCCAGTGACTTCATTCAAAACACACAAAAAATTCACTGAATATAAAAATTCAGTCTGTTGCTCTCCTATGCCAGTTTTCCCATGTCAAAGAAGAAAAACTCCATTTAGCCCCTTGAAATCTATGCAGGCTGTTGATTCCCTTGGCAAATTCTGGGCCATTTACTCTGTAAATTACTGTGAATTGCAAACAAAAGTCCAGAAATAGGCCTGTGCAGATTCACACCAGTCAGGCAGTTCTGTACATAGCCTTGCCTGAGTTCTGCTTTAAATACTTTCATTATTAATGATGTCATGTTATCTTTAAAGCTGATTACCAGACAGCAGCCCCCAATGATATTACAAATATTTCAAAACCAGAGTTACCAGAGTTGTGGGCTTTATAGAAAGCATTTAGCCATATTGCTGCTAAACCAAGTGTTATTGACACAAAGGAACCATTTACTTTCATAGGCTAGCCATTTGGAAAGTGTCACATGTTAGTAAGAGAAGAGACCTATCAGTTTTTAAACTAAATCTAATATTTACTTTTTTATTTTTTATTATTTATTTTTCAGTTTAAATTTAGATTAGAAACAAGGTTGCTTCACATATTAATTCCAGGTCCCTCTCCGTTTCCCTCCCCTCCTCCCGTGCCTTCCCCCCAACACCCCCAATATCCCCTCATTTCCCCAGGGAGGGTGAGGCCCTCCATGGGGGTGTCCACAGTCTGTCATTTCATGCAGGGCAGGGCCCAAACCCTCCCCCAAGAGTTCAGGGTGAGAGTGCATCTCACATTGTTGGATGGGAGTCAAAAGTCCATGTGTATACTCGGGATGAATACTGATCTACTGCCCAAGGCTCAATAGATTACCTAGGCCTCCTCATAGACACCCCCATTCAGGGGGTCTTGATCAGTCCCATGCTGGATTCCCAGGCGTCAGCCTGGGATTCAAGAGCTAACCCTTGTCAGGTCAGCAGTTTCTGGGGGTTAAACCAGCCCAGTCTTAATCCCTTTGGTCATCAGTCCTCCCTCTCTGTTACTGGCTTTCTTGAGTTCAGCTCAGTGCTTAGCTGTGGGAGTCTGCCTCTTCTTCCACTGAATGAAGGTTCTGTTTCCCAGACTCTCTGGCCATGGGATTGTAGGTGGCACTCCCCAGATCTATGTCTAAAATCCATATATGAGAGAATACATGCCATATTTCTCTTTTTGTGACTGGGTTACCTCACTCAGGATGGTTTCTTCTAGTGTCATCCATTTGCCTGCAAATCTCAGAATTCCATTGTTTTTTTCTGCTGAATAGTAATCCATTGTGTAAATGTACCACATTTTCTCTATCCACTCTTCGGTTGAGGGGCATCTAGGTTGCTTCCAAGTTCTGGCTATTACAAGTAATGCTGCTATGAACATAGTGGAACAGACATCCTTGTTGTATGAATGGGCATCTTTTGGATATATGCCTAAGAGTGGAGTTGCTGGGTCTTGTGGTAGGTTTATTCCCATTTTTCTGAGGTATCTCCATACTGATTTCCAAAGTTGCTGAACCAGTTGGCATTCCCACCAGCAATGTAGGAGTGTTCCTCTTTCACCACATCCTCTCCAGCATAAATTGTCATTGGTGTTTTTGATTTTAGCCATTCTGACAGGAGTGAGATGGTATCTCAGAGTTGTTTTGATTTGCATTTCCCGGATGGCTAAGGATGTTGAGCACTTTCTCAAGTGCCTCTCAGCCATTTTAGACTCTTCTATTGAAAATTCTCTATTTAGTTCTGCAGCCCACTTTTTAATTGGATTGGTGTTTTGGAGACTTGCTTCTTGAGTCATTGTAAATTTTGGAGATCAACCCTCTGTCATATGTGGGATTAGTGAATATTTTTCCCATTCTGTGGGCTGCCTTTTTGTCTTGCTGTCTGTGTCCTTTGCCTTACAGAAGCTTCTCAGCTTCAGAAGGTCCCATTTGTTAATTGTTGAGCTCACTGTCTGTGCTACTGGTGTTATGTTCACGAAGCTATCTCCTGTACCAATTCATTCAAGGGTACCACCCACTTGCTCTTCTAAGAGGTTCAGTGTGGATGGATTTATGTTGAGGTCTTTGATCCATTTGGACTTAAGTTTTGTGCATGGCGATAAACATGGATCGATCTGCATTCTTCTACATGCCAGCCTTATTTAAACACAGATAAATTTTTCTTCTTTTATTTTTCTTGAAGATTTTTAAAGGAAGTCTTTAGAGGAATTATTTGCATATTATTATCCAATGATTGTTTTCTTGAAAGACTTAAAAATGGTTCACTGTTCACAGAATGTGTTTTATACATCTTCTTTATTCTAAAATATTTATCCAGCATCTTACCTACCCAAACTTTAGCAGGTATAATTACTACAAATGATTAGTGTACATAACTTGATAATTTTGGATGTATATTATTCAACATCTTTTGTGGTTTTGTTTTGTTGATATTTTGGTTTGGTTTTTGAGACAGGGTGCCATGTATACCAGGGTAGCCTTCAGTTCTTAAACTCCTGGTCCTCCTGCCTTCACATCTCAAGTGCTGGGGTTACAGGTGATGCTGGACATCAAACCCAGGGATTCATGGAGGTTTTCCTTGGTTAGAATGATTATGCTTTTCTGGAATACTTCCCCATCTTTCATACTGAGCTTCAAAATTTGTAAAACCTAAATCCTGGGGTTGCGTGTATCTGGTCTGTTTTTGCATCCTAAGTGGAGCATGGCACATGCTTATACATTTATTTAAAGGATTTTAATTAAGTACATGCTATGTGGCAGCTTTATTCTGATCAGTGAATATAGTTTTGTCAAAAAGTCCAAGGGATATGCCATTACAATGAAGCTTTAATCCCAGAGAAGACAGATACGCAAGGAGGAAAAGAGGAATAAAATATTTGTTTAATACTTGTAAGAAGAAATTCTTTCAGGGATAAGACAGAGAAGTCACATTATTATTTCATGTGCTAAATCAAGTTTCTTTAAGGAAATCTATTCTATCTAGTGCATATTTTCTGTCCTTCCCCATGTTACTTCATACTAAAATATCTTTCAAATGCAAAAACATCTTTCATTCCCCACATAAATGGAACTTTAAACACAATACTGTGGTGGATTCTTAACTAGAGGTAAATGAAGGGTAAACAATAAGGACATTGAATCAGGTAGTTCTCCTTGGGATTGTTGCTTGTGGAGAATGCATTAGGGCAAATTTCTTAAGTCACAGTCTAAGGTAGAATTATCCATGAGAAAAGAGAAAACTCACAGAACCAAGGTCAGACCCCAGTGAAGATCATTGTTTCCTAGTGTGTCCATTATTCACTGGGGAGCACATTCTAGATCACCTGCCTTGGGCTTGATTTCAGTAATGAAAAGACCCTTTCACACATTGCTCTTTTCTTATTGAGCAAGTGTGAGATGGCATCCTGGAGCTCAAGGGGACCTTGAGATGCTATAGTTCTCTGTATCACTGTAGAGGTGTGGAAAGCTTGGAGGGGAAGCCCACAGTGATGCTCAAGCTTACTTTGTACACTGTCGCTCTGGTTGGGAAAAGATGACATTGCTCAGACCCCAGCCCACTGTAAATAACAACCTAGTGTGACCCCTGTGCCATATTCAGATGAGCCTGCTTTTTGTTTTGTAAATACTTTATTCTTTTGAAGGAAGGATTGAGGGGAGAAGAAAAAATTAGATAGGAAAACTTCATTGTATAATTTGCAAGAAGAAAAATATCTCATAAGGAAGAAAATGAGAATCAGAGGACACTTACAACAGTCTGTTAGCAAATGCCTGCCAAATACTAATGGGAAAGAAGAACTGCAAGAGGGAATGTATGGCAACAATGCCTTCTAAATTTAATACTTGGATAATTAATATTTTTTTGGTTTTTTGAGACAAGGTTTCTCTGCGGTTTTGGAGGCTGTCCTGGAACTAGCTCTTGTAGACCAGGCTGGTCTCAAACTCACAGAGATCCACCTGCCTCTGCCTCCTGAGTGCTGGGATTAAAGATATGTGCCACCACTGCCCAGCCTCGAGAATTAATGTACAAAAGCTACCTGTCCCTGTTCCTTATAATGCTCCCAAAGCACTTGGTCAATATGATCGACTTCAAACAGTATATTGCATTGCTTTGATCTATAGAAATGTATTTTGTCTTCATCTAGCATGTCTCTGTATCATCAATTATTCACACTTGAAAGTCTCAGTGCATTGAAAACACTCCTTTGGAAATTTACCTTAAAGCATTTCTGATTTACAGTTGCACACACTAACTCTCAAATCCCTTCCTGAAAGTTAAATCGATAGAGACATTATGTAACAGTTACTAAAAACAAAGTTTCTCAATGAAAATTATTAAACAGGAAACGCAACGTTAATTGATTTAAAAACACTGTAACAAATATTCAGAGTCCCTGGAACATCAGAAGTTCAACATATATAAGCTCTATCTCAATTTCAGAGAAAGAAAAGATGATTCATATGTAATCGGGCACATCTTCCTCCAGCCATTAGCCTCCTATATTCTCTCTCTTCATTTTCCCCCATTTTACACAGAAGAATATTTCAGATGACTATGATCTTCATCTCTTGACTGTCCTATAGTTCAATCTTGGCATTTGCATTTAACATTCAATTTCTTTGCTCCACCAACTTTGGCTTTATTTTCCAGAGCTGACTTCTTATACCACAGGAAGAGGTCTTTGGACTAGCACCTAATGTATTTTAACTAACAATTTGCATGGTTGTAAATGTGTCTTGACAAATAGCTGCTTTCAATATAAATTTGTATCTGTTAGGATCTTCTTACACAAAGACATGGCCACTCTTAATTCTAATGTTTGGGCTTTTAGACTCTGCTTACTGCTTTATTCACTCAGAGAAGAGATACTAGAAACAACATGCAGCTTTCCTCTTTGCTATAATAATCAGTTTAAGATAGAAAATAATTTTCATTTTCTTGAACCCTAAATACTGTACAGGGAAAGTAAGCACCATCTTGGGAGTGTCAAAGGACAACATTAATTGATTTGGGAACAAAATCCTCTTAGTTCTTCATAATGAATATTGAACAAATCTGGAAATACAGAATTAACAATGCAATTCTGAAAAGCGCCTTCATTTAGATAGAAAACAACCCTTCATAATCAATATAAAACCAGTCCACTGAGACCCAGATGCAACCCAAACCAAAAAGCACACATACACATTAGGCCCTCTAAGGAGATGAATTACAGGTCTGACTTTGCCAATACAATCTAATGTTCCTTATTTGCCTTCAAAGAAATGTAGTCAAATGTTTTTCCTCTCCAGGACCCATGCCAGGCACATGCTGTTGCAGGCACTGTCAAATGTGGATGTCATTGCAGCTAAACTCATTTCCTGCCTAAGTCACTCTTGTATTCCCATTTCTATTTTCCTAATACTATTTATCCTTCCCACAATTGTCTTGGAGTAACCTCACTATTCATCTCTCAGCAAAGAGAAACAATTGTGTTTATCAATTATTAATAAAGAATAACCAATACTGCTAGCCTTTGTTTGCCTTTTTATTACCAGCCATTTGGTACTCTGGTGACATGAGGACATCTCATTTGCCTTGAATCACATGTATAAACATTCAGAAGATGAATCATGTACAGCAGTATGAAGAAATTAGGACAGAAATATTCAAGATAAAGTATAATTTTGTGGAGCTGAATTAAACATTTATGTAACTGATTTACCCATTTACTTTTGTCTGCAAGTTGCCTCCCATTTTGAAGTTAATGTCGCTTGAACCTAAATAATTAACAGCAACTTTTGATAACTTAAAATTTAAGAAAAGGAAATGTCAATGGGACCTTCTAATTTAGATAAATAAGCTTCTAGAATATATCAAAAGGCATATTCATAGTGCATTATGAACTGCTAATATAGCAGAGATTATTGACATACTTTGGGGAAATACTTTGAATATCTGTAAGTAATAAATGTATTTTTGTTTAGGCAGTCAATTTGTAAGAATTTATTGAGAGTCTATATGTCCACCATGTCCCAGTGTTCAACAGGTAGGGGATAAAGACCACTAGTAAATTAACAGGCTACATGAAAATCCAAAAGTTATTTTAAAGGATATTTCAAGTAGAGTTTTAAGATAGAGAAAAATAATTGCTTTACTTAAACTATACCCAATATAGGTAATAATCAAAACTATTGACAAAATTAAGGCACATGGTAATGTAATAAAATGCTCAAAACCATAGAGTGAGTATAGCATAGACTGTAAACCCATTTTAGGCATTTAAAAAGCAGAGAGTATTTGTTTTATCCACAGTTTGGATTAAAAGTTGTTAGGAAATTCAATTTGCTACCTGGGATTCCTCATACATCAAAAAAAGACTTAAATGTGCTAATAAATGAATAGCACCTTGTGACATAAATAGCACATGGTAAGCCTGTGGAATTGGTGGTCTCTTCTGCAGGAGAACAGTTTGCTGCCAGCATAGCGCAGCTCTTAGAGTCTTGGTAATAGAGAATGATCACACTTGTGGGCTAATATGAGAAAAGCTTTTACACACACACACACACACACACACACATACACACACACACACACACCTAAGTTGAGGAATTGTCTCAATGGTATCTCTGAGTCAGTGGTTCTCAGTTAGGGACAATGTTGCCCTCCAGGGGCATTTGAGACCATTTTGTATTATTTAAAGTTGGAGATGATAAACTGCTCAGTGCAGTCCTACAGTGTTCAAGAAAGTCCCCTACAGCAAAGTGCTTTCTAACCCAAAATTTAAAATGAGATATGAGGTAATATGTGCATAAATTAGAATGATAATTTTGTTCATGTTACAATAGAACCATGGACAGTATCCGACACAGATGGAGATTTTACTTAATGTAGATTTGTTTAATAGAAAAATAAAAAACAATCAGGTACCTTTCTCATGCTTCTCTGATATACTTTTTCATTTAAAATGTTAGGGAGAACATAAAAAAACAGAAAAGGTTTCAGAGCAGAATTTTATAGATAGAAAATAAAAGACTTAGCAAAAACCAAAATACTAAAGTTTTTGAGATCTGATCTTAAGCAATGGGGTCGTGCTAACATTAGGTACTTCTAAGGGTATTGAGTTCAATGAGTGCTTCCACAAAACTACCTCTTTTTCTTTCAATATTCAAAAAATTGTCAGCCAGGCATGGTGGCATATGCCTTTAATCCTAACACTTAGCCGGGCGTTGGTGGCGCACGCCTTTAATCCCAGCACTCGGGAGGCAGAGGCAGGCGGATCTCTGTGAGTTTGAGGCCAGGCTGGACCGACAGCCTCCAAAACAGAGAAACCCTGTCTCGTAAAACCAAAAAAAAATCCTAACACTTGAGAGGCAGAGGCAAGTGGGAGCCAGAGGCAGGTGGATCTCTATGAGTTTGAGGCCAGCCTGGTCTACAAAACAAGTTCCAGGACAGTCAGAACTTTTACATAGAGAAACCCTATCTCAAAAATCCAATAAATAAATAAGTTAAAATTCAATGGACTTGAATAAAGTGATACTTTATTAAAAAGTGATACTTTATTAGGTTTAGTTTATTAATTAGAATTAGAAACAGTGGCAATTTTGCCTCAAGTAAACTTATTTATTTAGATGCACATATACAAAGAACAAATTTGAAAAGATCAGGATAATGTGAGCCAAGTAGTAAATACTGTGACTTTGTGGTTTTCAATATGGCATTTAGAAAATCAGACTAGTGGAGAATACTATAGTAACTAATATTTATTTGTGAACAAATGTAGATTTTTTATCTTTACAATTCTGAACTACAAAAAAAGATGAAAAGTAAAAAAAATAATTGTGACATGTGACTGGTAACAGTTTTGTGACTTACAAAGTACTCTGACATTATTTCTCTTATTTCTAAAGTAATATGGGAAATGTTTACTGTCAGATGTTCAAGTACTTGGCTTCGGGTGCTAGAGCTCCACTGAGTGAAATGTGTGTATTCTAAGAGCCCAAGTAGTAATAATTACAATCTAAAAACCTCTAACATTAATGATAGAAGTAGATGGAAGATACAACCTACATGTGAAGACAGCCTATCATACCACCAAGCTAATGTACTAGGAAATCCTAAGTTGTTAATTCTAGCTGCTGAAATTCACGGGGAGCCATGGAAACTCAATAAATCACTTGTACAGGCTGTAAACTTGCCAGCAAATCAATTACAATATCTTTACAATTCCTTTCAGTTTGTAACTAAAATAGGAACACTAGGGATCTGAAAAATAAGCTATCATTGATTGCTTAAAAATCAGTTCTTGAGGTAATGAAAGACACCCCAGTCACCATTCATTAGCAAGGCCTTCATTATATCATTTACAGTATGCATTTGCTAAATGGGCAAATGGATTCTCTACATATAAGCATGATAACACAAACCTATTATCAGTAACACATGCCTTTTCAGCTGTTTTTCTAGTATTTAAAATGAATTTTCTGGCTGAGGGTATAGCTCAGTGGTAGAGTGCTTGTCTGGCATGTACTAGTCCTTGGGAGCAATCCCTAGCACTTCAAAACAATAAAAAATTGCATTGTGATAGCCACATATCCTTCCCTAACTTTAAGACAATAACCAGCCTAAGAATGCACTAAATCTATGGTATAACTTATATCATTGTACATAATTAATAGCAGAGGATAAGTAATAATCTAGTTTTTATTCAAGTCACCACATTTGCTTTTATCAACTGTGATATGGTTATAACCAATATAGAAGGGTTAACACTGTTAAATAGCTGGGGTTTTTTTGGATCATAGACTGGTACTGCATGACAAAGCCTTAAAATTTTTAATAACAGCTTATTTTTATAGGATTAAAAGCTAAGACTCAGAGAGGTTATGACAATCTTCCAAATACATAGCGTCAAAGTGGTGGCTCACCTGGATCAATAACTAAGGATTCTGAGCTTTCAGTTCATACCACATAGCACATTGTCCTGAGGTCAGGCTTAGTGTTACTGCTCCCTGTACTACATTAAAAACAAAAATGCAACAAAGCAAAAACTTTCAGGCCAATTTATCAGGAGAATTAGTATAGAGATACACTGCTATATTGTTTTAATCAGAATGAAATAGACAATATTAATATTTCCATGTTCATGTCAACTGTGTATATCCTCTAACAATTAACACTTCTTTTATCACTACCCAGTGAAAGAGTGTATGCCATCTTTCAAATAAATCCCATCTTTTCAACTCGTGTATTTCCTCACATCCCCTGAGTATGTTCATATTTCTCAAAGCCAACTCAAAGACATAGACTTGTATACTTCTCATTTATTAGTCAAATAGCACACTAACTGACTTTAAAATTCAAAGGTAGATTGTTCACCACTGATTCTCTAATAATATTTCCATAAATAATTTTATAGTCCACAAACAATTTTGCATGTATTAAGATGATGCCTGAATTAAAACCATTTTGAGCTTTGAGCTTACAAAAGTCAGAATGACTAGAATCATTAAACAAGTGACAACTCCTGACAGAGAGAATGTGGAGTAAGGGGAACACTCATGCATTGCTGGTGCGAGTGCAAACTTGTACAGCCACTTTGAACATCAGTATGGAAGTTCCTCAGGATGGAAACTAATCCACCTCAAGGTCCAGTTATACCTAACTGATGATTCATTCTACCACAGAGAAACTAGTTCAACTGTGTTCATTGCTGCTCTATTCATAATAGCCAGAAATCAGAAACAACCTAGATATCTCTCAACAGAAGAATGTATAAAGAAAATGTGGTACATTTACACAATGGTTTGTTGCTCAGCTATTAAAAACATATGACATCATAAATTTTGCAGGCAAATGGATGGAAGTAGAAAGTAATCATCCTGAGTGAGGCAACACAGACTCAGAAAGACAATAGTTATTAGGTCAATAATATCTAAGCAACAATCTACAGAGGTTAGTTGTAGAGTAAGGGAGCGAGATGGAGGTGGGGAGTCAGATAGATTTCCTTAGAAAGGGAAAATAGAGTAGATAGCTATGGATGAAAGTGGTATTGGAACAGGATAATCAAGTGGGGAAGGGGAGGGGAGAAGGGAAACTAGGGAGAGAATATGGGGACAAACAGCCAAAATTAAGGACCATTTGAGAGGTAGTATGGAGAAGCTTCCTAAATATATATGCATACAGGAAGGTGGTCTAAATGAAATCACCAAATAATGGAGGAGGCAGAGTCCTAACTGGCCTTCTATTGTCACCAAATGAAGCTTCCAGTACTGTGTCTGGGTTACATCTAATTTAGTTGTTGGTCAAAGGGGTCCCATGGAAATCCCAAGCATCCCAGACTATTGCAGGACAATAAGCTTCTCTCTACAAACTAACAGCAAAACCTCATTGCTGAAGACAACACCTACAGAACTCACTCATTGAACATCTAGAAGTCAAGCTAATGTGTACATAGAGACTTCACGGCTAGTTGCTAGTATTTTTGGTACAGCAATGTAGTCTGCATATTATAAAAAGAGAGCCACTGCACATCTTTAATCTCAGCACTAGGGAGGCAGAGGCAGGTGGATTTCTGTGAGTTTGAGGCCAGTCTGGTCTACTGATCAAGTTCCAGGGCAACCTCCAAGACAATACAAAGAAATCCAGTCTCAAAGAGAGAGAGAGAGAGAGAGAGAGAGAGAGAGAGAGAGAGAGAGAGAGAGAGAGCCACAAACTCTTTGATCATCAATTCTCTCCTGCCTACAAGATATATTAGTGAAATGGAGATTCAAAGATTGTAACAAATAAATATCTAATTTGTCTTAGGACTCACTCCATGAGATGGAACCCATACCTGACACTGCTTTGGTGATGAAGGACTTAAGACTGTATAGCTCAGAAACCTAAGGTAATACCAAACACTGCTGTTCAAAAAATAGAAAAAATGTATCAATAAAAATGACTCCTAATGACATTCTGTTATGCTCGTAGACCAGTTCCTTGCTCAGCTATCATCAGAAAAGCTTCCTCTTGCAGTAAATGCAAAGAGTATATATAGAGACCTACAGCCAGACAATAAGCAGAGAGTGAGAGATCTAGAACACTCAGCCATAAATGGTGTGTCTCCTTTGAACCTCTCCCCTCAGGGCTTAGGGAACCCTGAGGTAAAAGAGGAGGTGGAAAGAGAGTAAGAGTCAGAGGTGATGAAGGAAACCAAGAAAGCAAGTCCCTCTAAATCAACAGGGGCAAAGTTCATACAAATTCCCAAAGACTGAGACAGCATGCATAAGGCCTGCAGGGATCTACACCAGGTTTATGTCATGGCTTCCAGTTTTTTCTTTTTATGGGATTCCTGAGTGTGTGAATGAATGGGTCTCTGATTCTTGTATCTTCTCTTGGCCTCTTTTCCTTTAGTTTGTTTTATCTGACTTCAACATGATGGATTTTGTTTCGTCTTATATTTTATTTTGTCACACTTGGTTGTTACAATCTTAGAAGCCTGTTCTTTTTAATGAGAGAAGAAAAGGAGTGGATTCAAATGGGAGGGAAGGTGGGAGAGGAATTGGGAGGAGTAGAAGGAGAGAAACCATAATAAGGATATATTATGTGAGAAAAATCTATTTCCATCAATTTTTAGAACACTATTCTTGGGGATAAGGAATTCAGCTCAGTTGTAAAGAATTCGCCTAATGTGAGTAAGACTCTAAAAATTCAAACACCAGAACAAGTGTAACATTTAAAAAAAGAAGAAAGAAAGAGATGGAGAAAGAAACGAAAGCATGCCTGTATTAGATGTTGGCATTTCAATTATATCAAACAATGATGTGCATATTATTGTGAAGTCAACACGCTAAATTCCAGTGAAATAAAAAAGAAAGTTACTCAGTGAAAGCCATGTTCATAATGTCCAAAGTTATGCCAATCTGAAAACGGTTCAGGTCAACATATACATAGGACCTACAATAACAGCAAAAAATGGAGCTGGGGAAGCTGGTGAGAAGGTACAAAAGTTTGTTTACATAAGCAAAAGTTTCCACTTCTTCCTTTACTCTTACCTTTTGCCATATAAATTGGACACAAAATCTTAAAACAAAATCAAGGCAAACAGAAGCAACAAAGACCAGTATTTGCACAATTCAGCTCACACCTTTTCCCCTTAGATGTTCTTTATGAAAAGCACATTCAAACTAACATAGCACATTCTACCCTACAAGCAGGATGAGAGGTGTGGAGAACACACCAATCACCCTTAGTGAAGGTACTCCAACCTTCCCAGCCTAGAACAAAGCTCAGCCAAGACAAGTAGGCATGGAGTACTGAGTAATGACCAATGTCAGAGCTACTAGATTTTTGAGTTATTTTATGATTTGGAGTTATTTAATTAGTCATAGAAGAAAAGTGAATGGAGATCTTGAAAAGAAAGATTAACCCTCACCACAGAAAAATCCATAGCCCCATGTAGGATTTTGTTAGATAGCCCCATGTAGGATTTTGTTAGATTTATTGATATAAAAGGGTGTTCCAGGAATGGCATTAATATAATTGGATAGGTTTTCTTTGTGGGGGGGAAGAAGGTTGGAATACAGAATTTCTGCTTGATATCACAAGGATTGACACAGTGGATTTAGCAGATCTAGGAAGGCTTTGCATATAGAAGATGCTTAATGTTTTTGCATGAATATACAAATGAATGATTCAACACAATAAAACAGAATTCTAAAGCAATATCAGATGAGCAGTTAGTCAAGAAAGAGAATCGGAGCAAGAAGCTGCAGAAGATAAGATATGAAACAGTGGTATGAAGGTAACTTCTGGAAGCTTCTAACCAGTGGGCATAAGCAGCTTTAGGTATGTTCTGGAGGATACAGTAAGTTTTTTGTAAGAAAAGTATTGTTCCCAGTTATGGTTGCACATGTGTATAATGTCAGCACTCAGGAGGCTGAGACAAAAGAGGTATGAGTTTCAGTCTAGCCTGGACTAAATTGTGAGATCTTGTCTTTACAAAAAGAAGAAAGGAAACAAAATGAAAAGAAAAAGAAGAGCACCATCAATAAGGTTTGTGTGACAGAGTGACATACAAACTCTTCAAGACTTTGTTCTGTCTAAAGGTTATAGAACACAAAAGAAATTATACGTGATTTTTCAAAGATATAATATCTAAGACTGAATTCAACAGAGACTTACTTTGTTCATATAGTCCATGACCATAAAGTAAAAGAACAAGGATTTCTGAGAAGGGTGAGGGCATGTTTAGGGTCAATTTGGAAATGGACATATCATTGTAAGCCTTTTCCTATACCAGGGGTTCAATATTCTTATGTTCCTCCTGTCTTCTTAAATGGAGATTAACCCTTCGCCTCTCCTTCCTGTACTGATTACTTCAGCTATATTGAGAAAACAGTCAGTATTAGGACAAATGCAAAGGTGTAAGGTATCTTCATCATTATGTATATTGTACCATGTCTGAAGGTACTGGGGGAGAGTTGGGAGATGTAAGAGCCATTATCACTCAGTTCCTGACTTAAATTCTCTGTTTACACTAGAAACCTGTATCCCACATAGAGTCAGGGGTGCAGAACTGTTGGAATCTACTCACTCTGAAAGAGGATCTCAGTAAGAAGTAGATATGTGCATGGTGGGAGGCTCCCACTAAATCAATTAGGAGATTTCTGAAACTCCCAGAAGAGCCACAAGGAGATGATTTCTTCATCAGAGGAGCTATTGAAATCAATGACTGCTCCCAATGAGATAATGATGACTGCTCAATAAAATCATAAGCAGTTGGCTCACCCAACTAGCCATTGCTGGTAATATAAGGAGCTCCTTCTCCATGTTCTTGATCACAACACTTGAGGACACATGACCTGATGAAAAAATGGAAGAGAAGTCAAAGTATACTTTGGTCGTATTTCCTGTTCCCATTGTCTTCTTAATCCCCCTCCCTTCTTGCTAAGTCTTTTTTCTTTCCCAACAAGCCCCGCTCCTACTTTCATGTCTTTTGTGTGTGCATTCTGCTGAACTATGATTCCTTGTATGAGAATGGGATGAGAGTTACATAGTTGATCTACAACACAAAGGAGTACAGTTTCTCCTCTTCCATCAATAATTATCTGTTTATAGCTTTTTAGGAAGAGATTAGACCTCAGGAGTCCTTCCCTAATCATTGATATAATATTGGTAGGTCCAGTCTTCTGCAGGTCTTGTGCATGCTACCATAGTTGCTATGGAGTTCATGGATGCAAGAGCCACATCATATACAGAAGATAGCATTTACCATCCCATCATCTGAACTTTAGAAGAGGGTGACAGAAATATTCTATTCAGAGCAGTCAGTGATTGCTTATTCTCAGCACATTGATTGGTTATGTGTCTCTGCATTAACTATTGCCCAATTTGGGCAAAAGTTTCTCTGACGCAAACTAAAAGAGCAGTACCAATTTATGTGTATAAGCATAAATATGTAGAAGACAATTTGATATCATGTCCATTTAGCAAACTAATAGCAGTCAGTTCCCTATAGGGTCTATGAATTCTACAACCATGGGATTTTGACTAGATATGAATATTTCCCTATGGATTAGTCCTCACATCCAATCAGAATGCCCTTAATTACTACCATAGCCATATTATTAGTGGACACATCTTTCCAGTCAGGTGTAATTTGTAGCTCACAGGATTCATAGTTGCGTAAGACTACTGATGCTTTTACTCCTCCAGCAGCATGAAGAGCACCTTTCAGCACCATAAAAGCTAGTAAGAAGGGAGGAAGCTTCTAAAACTCCTCTCATTTTGCAAAACTGAAATCTTATACACATTAAGCAACACCTTATTTTCCCCTTCAACTGGTCTCTGGCACCTCCACTACACTTCCTGACTTTATTTACTACTCTGCATGCATTATATACATGCACCACACAGAATTTATTCTGTAGCACATGACTTAACTTACTTAGTCCTCAAGATTCCCCTGTATTATAGTATGTTTCAGAATTTCCTTCCTTTTAAAAGTTAGATATTCTGCTGGTGCTTATAGGTTCTAAGATTCATGACTTCACTAACCTTGGGTTATTGACTAGTTTTCCAGTACCAGGCACGTTTTCCCTCTTGTTGAGTGAGTCTTAAGTCCCAATTAGAGAGCTTTTGGTCACTACCAAGTTATGCATGCCACTATTACACCTATCAGGTTATCATGCCATATTGATCATTGCTATGGCTCATAGATGTAATAGAGAGATCGTACTGTTGGTTGCTTCCCTTCTTTGAAAGCTTGCATGGTACCTATTTGTATCATGAAAGCTAGTCCTCAAGGAGTAGGCTTTCAAGTCAATTACAGTACAAGGGTCTCTGGGCCTTGTGTCTGAAGTGTATATTGTCTTCAGCAATAGGGATTTGTATTCCACATCAGAGGGGCAACCAAAGTTTTTAGAGTCTCTTGGGAAACACTGACCAACAACTCAAAAGAGGGCTTCTCTTGCCTTCTGATGGGGATTTTGTTAAATGGTGTTTTGTTCTTGGAGGAAACAATGTCAGACCAGATGGGAGAGTTGGAGAGATAAGAGCATAAAAATTAGTTATACAATATCAAATATCCAGCTTTGAAAACATGCATAGAAGTAACATTGCATGGACCAAACAGGATATATTTATGTATTTAGGTATACACATGTATATATAAATAAATGTTAAACGATTAATGAAAAAAGAATGAATTTGAAAGATAGCAAGGAGTAGTGAGTGGGAAGCCTTGGAGGAAGAAAAAGGTAAGAGAATGATGCAACTATATCATAATCTCAAAAAACAAAAGAAATAATATATAATATGTGGCTCCTGTATGTACATGTGGTGCTTGACCAACAGGAGGAAATGTAAAACAAAAACTCCTGAAATGAAGCTGTGTCGGCAATAGTAGAGAGGCTAGCCGCCTTAAATGTCTTCCTTGATAATGAGATTAATGACTACCTTATATGCTATCCTAGAGCCTTCATCAAGTAGCTGATGGAATCAGAAGCAGACACCAACAGCTAAACACTGAGTCAAACTCCTGGAATCCATTTGTAGAGAGGGAGGAGTGATGAGAAAAGGGGGTCAACATAAGCTGAAGAAAACCACAGAAACAGCTGACCTGAACAAGGGGGAGTTCATGGACCCCAGATTGATGGCTGAGAGGCCAGTATGGAACTTACTCAGACCCCCTAAATTTGGGTGTCAGTGAGGAGGCCTGGGCAGTCTATGGGACCCCTGGTAGTGGATCAGTATTTATCCCTAATATAGGAATGGAATTTGGGAGCCCACTCCACATAGAGGGATACTATCTCAACCTAGATACACAGGGGAGGGTCTAGACCCTGTTCCAAATGATAGGACAGATTTGAGGATCTCCCATGGAGAGCCTCACTTTCACTGGGGAGCAGAAAGGGGGCAAGGCGGGAGGGGAAGGAGAAGGAACTGGGTTTGACATGTAAAAAAAAACTAGTTTCTAATTTAATTTTTAAAAAGGAAAAAAAGAAGGTGTGTCTGTAAATATAGATTAACTATAATTTCAATTCTGTGCAGAGATTGGAATTGTTGAAAGCCCAAAGGCTAGTTGACTTATCTTGGGCTAGTTATAGCTCTCTGCAACAGCCATCACTTGCCCACCTCTATGCAAGAACTAACACCTTTTGACTAATAGAATTCTTTTGGAATCTATTAAATTAGCAGACAACTAGCCTCTATCAACTCAAGAGCTGAGAATGTCATAAGATAGCATCTTGAACCTATAAAATAGCTTCCTTCTTCTTGCTGTAGACATTTCTGATATACTTGGTTTATAAAATTCTCTGCAGATGGGTATGAGGCACTCCCTCTCCCGGTGGGTGGGAGTTGGGTTAGCACAGTGCTATCAGCAGACTCCTGGTTGCTTGGTCCTCAGGGGGCAAGTCGACCTGGCTGCAGTCCCCAGGCCAGGAGGTCCCAGAGAGAACAAGAGGAAGGAAGTTTGAACCAAGGCAGGGCCTGGAGCTCACCTCTGCCCTCTGCCCTCTGCCCTGAGTGGGGGTGGGAGTAGATTGTCACTCTCAGTAGGCTCCTGGTTCCTTGGTCCTCCAGGGGTGAGTTGACCTGGCTGCAGTCCCCATACCGGGAGATCCCAGAGAGTTAGAAAATTTTTAAGACATCTCTTTTGCTAAACTAAGATGAAATTCATAAATAACATTATCTTCGAAGATAAGTTTAAAGTTTTATATAATGTCATGTGATAAGACACTAAAAGGAAATTATTCATAATACAAAACACATTTCAAATGCAATAATTTAGGTATAACTGTAAAGAGTTTTAATAGTCTCCTCCCTGCTTGTATTCCTCTCTCCACCCAGCCATATCAGTTGTCTCTACCTCCTTAGTGCTGGGATTAAAAGGTATGTGACTCACAAGTACTGGGATTAAAAGTGTGAACCACCACTGCATGGCTCTGTTTCTCTTTTAGACTGGATCAGTCTTGTGTAGCCCAGGGTCGCCTTGAACTCATAGAGATCCACCTACCTCTGCCTCCCTAGCTCTGGGATTAAAGGTGTTTAAAGGTGTATGGCACAACTCCCTGGCACCTATGGCTATCTAGTGTCTAGTTCTGCACTCTGATCTTCAAGCAAGCATTATTTGTTAAAACACAAAATATAACTACAAGATTTACTTAATTTATCATAATAAATGAATTTGAATTTTAAGGACTAAGAAACCTTAAGTGCATGTTATATAATGAAAGACATTTGTCTGGTATGTGTGTGTGTGTGTGTGTGTGTGTGTGTGTGTGTGTGTGTGTGTGTGTTAGACAGGATTCTGATTTCAACTTCATAATAGTCTCAAATAGTCAAAACCATGGAGACAGTAAAAAGATCATTAGCTGCCAGGGCTTAAAAAAAGGAAAGAATAAGCACAAGAGATTTTTTAATGCAGTGAAACTAATTTTTATGGTAGTATAATGGTGGATATATGTCACTATAAATTTTCCAAACTTGTGGAATATACAGCAGTATGAACCCTAATGTGCACTATAGTCTTCAGGGAATAATAAGGAGCCAATGTTCATTCCTTATAATAAATGTACCATTTTGGTATATGATGTTAAAAGTAAGAAAGACTAGGGCTGGGGTGGGGTGTATGGAAATTCTTTGTACTTTCTGCTCCATTTTTCTGGGAAGTTAATGCTATTCTAAAAACTAAATTATATATCATTAACAATTACTTAAGCAGTCAAGAGCTGAATCTAGATACATTTCAATAGAAAAGAAAGCAGACTGCTGAAGCAGGTTAGTGATAGAGCATTTGCTCATCAGTAATGAACTTGAGCTCTGGGTCTAATCCCTGGCACTGAAATAAATAAATCAATATGATTTTTTCTGAAACCTATGTTTTAATATTTTGTAATAAAGGCTAAATAATCACATAACCACACACATACACACATGCGCACGCACACACACACAAATATACACAAACACACAAAGAGAGAGAGAAAGAGAGAGAGAGAGAGAGACAGAGAGAGACAGAGAGAGACACAGAGAGAGAGACCCACATACACATAAAGGACAGACAGATACATATGCAACTCAGTTCAGGGGTATTGTGTTGGCTACACAAATGATGTAACTGATGTTTCTAACAGTCACATAATGCTCTAGATGAGTAAGTAAGTCCTAGTAAATGTCCAAAGCTTTCTTTGGTGTAGATAGATAGATAGATAGATAGATAGATAGATAGATAGATAGATAGGAGAATGAATATATACATATACATACATACACAGATATAAATGAAGGGATAAGCAGATAGATATTGAAATATTTTCTGCATTATTTGAAAGTAAATTGTAGACGCTTTTTTCTATTGTTCCCCAATACACTGAAGTGTGTTTGATACTGAGAATATCTTTTATATAACTATATTATTAAAAGCAAAAATTTTAATATGATATAATATTGTTATTCAATTTATAATCATATATCATATTTTCCAATTACCTAATTTTCTTTATGGCAGTTCTTTTAAGATCCTGGATACTGGCTGTGGCCAAACACTACTTTGGAATGCAATGTTGATTTAATCTGGAAACATCAGACAGATTTTCACTATCTCTTATGACACATTTTTGAATAATTATTCAATAAACTTCTACTTGGGTTTGTCTGCTTCATACCAGTTAACCAGACTATGTGGTTTTATAAAGAATACTACAAAAGTAATGGTATACCCTCTCAATGTATCTCATCAACAGGTATATTATTTTATTGTGTTTCATTATTAGAGATAGGGAACGTTTTCATCAGGGAAAAATTATCTAAAAAAAGCAAGCTCACACAAACTAATACAACATACTGCTTCATTGTGTTGCTTTTTCATAACTAAGCAAAGCATAAGTTTATTTCATCTAAACACAGCATTTTCATCAAAAAGAAAAGTAGTCCCTAGTGAACATAATTTAGTGAACAACAGCGTTATTGACAAGAGCTGAGACTTTTGAAGTAAGATTACACTATGTTGAAAATTAATGTGCCTGGTAAAGCATCCTATCAAAGGATGAGGTGGCACTTAGCTGGAACGTAGCTGGTGGCCAAAAGATATTGCTTTACAGTCAGTATAATTGGGAATTCCTGTGTCAGAAGGAAAAGGGACCACCTTACGAGATGGTATATTGGGTCTTTGAGACAGGTTAGCTATAAACTGCTTTCCTACAGCTCAATGAAATGAAAAGAGTGAGAATCATTTTTCTCTCATTTTGCTTCCATCTGATTTTGTTCTGCTAGCAAAGTACTTGAAGTAAAGCATCTATTAATCTTGGAACAACCACTGAATTTAATTACCATGTCTAATGTTAGCTTGTACAAAGTGTTATAGGGATATGTTTTCTTCCATAAGAAGTACAGCACAATATGTTCTTCTGTTTCAAATCCATTTTACTTAATTCCAGTGCTTTGACAAGAAAAAGCAATACCACTGCTGACCTTCATATCCAGGCTGCTATCTCTTGCTGAACTGCACACCTTAGAAAAATCACATCCCACTTGCCTTCATCCTGACTGCTATGTAAGACTATTTCCATTTGCTACCCACCACCCTCCACCAAAAAATAGAATGAGGAGAGCATGAATAATTGTTGTGTTCCAAGGGACCATGATGAATTTCATTAGTGTACAAAGCATATTGCATGAGTTTGCCAGGGGTCTTTATTCTGAGCTTGCATATGTTCTGCAAAGCTGTCATTTTAAGATGCCCAGAGTGGTGCTGAATGGCTCATTCCATTCCCTTGTATGGGTGTTCACCCTTTTGGGTGAGTAGTGGGTGGGTAGGAAACTCCACATACTGTGATGACTATCTATACAAAGTTTGTATTTCCCAAAACATTTTTGGGAGAAGCAAGTAGAAATGAAAATGGGAAGTTTTATTAATTCTTTGTAGCGATCTCTTCAATTAAGAGGCTTTAAAAACTATTTTCAACCAGAAAGTTACTCAATGGGATCATGGATGGAAGGTATAGGGTAACATACACATAAAATAGTACTGAAGGAGGGAGGGAAGAAATTTCAAAAATAGAAAGAGGTATTCGGGTTATACATTTAAAAAACTATACAAACTTGTTAAAATTTGTCAAACAGGATCTTTTTCTCCTGCAGAGTTTAGGAAAGAAAAAAATTCTGGTGATTGTTTGTGATCTCACTAATGAAGGTGGACTGGAAAGCATTTCAAATTTTAGTATTTGGGGTTTTAGTCTTATAAAGCAGAATCAGAAAGTATTATATTAAACAAGTATAATAAGATTATCATTACCATGAACCATAGTTTTCTAAATCTTTCTAGTACATTTTATTTCTGGTAATTACTGGAAGTGATTTTATATTATAATAAAATACAGCATTCCTCAGTTTTACTGCTGTCTAAAACAGATCATTACATGTTTCTGAGTGGAACCACATTCACACTGAATATTTCAAATTAAAACAACAAAAATAAAAAGTACTTATGAATAATTTCTTTATAGTTGGTCTATGATAGTAGATAACAATGTATGGATATTAATATTTCTGCTTGTTTCAAATCCTCAGTCCTTAATTCTTAATTAATTTTTATAATAGTTGCTAAGTGGTGCTGAGAGTTATTTGAACTGTTTGCAGCTTACTCAAGAGGTTTCAGAGAAGAATTTTAGTATGTTGCCTAGAGATCGTTCTTAGGATATTTTGGTGAAGGAAGTGGCTGAATTTTGTACTTGTCCAAAGAGGCTGCCTGAGACTAAAGTGAGTTTTCGATTAATTCTGTTGGCAGAAGAAATTTTAAAATAGCCTGGTATAGACTCTGTCATGTGGATATTAGTGGTAACTCTAATGAAGATATATAGATAGATAGATAGATAGATAGATAGATAGATAGATAGATAGATAGATAGATAGTGAAAGGAAAAAGCTGAACAAGGAAAATATTTGAGGAGCACCAAAAAGTGGAATGGAGCTAAATTCTGTGTTTAAGGAGATAAACAGATTAAGAAATGGAGTAAAGGGAGTGGTAACCTCAGAGCAAGATCCCACTCAGCTAAATTTCCAACTTGTGGAAAGGAATTAAAGAAAAGTTTAGAGCCCAGTGTGGTGGTACACTCCTTTAATCCCATCAGTGGGAAGGCAGAGGCTTGTGCATCTCTGAGTTTGAGGCCAGCCTGGTATAGTATACAGATCAAGTTCAAGGACAGCCAAGCTTAGGCAGTGAAGGAAAAGAGAAAACTGATGAAGATGTAATTAAACAAGGGGCCATCTTCCAGACCCAGTGAGCAGCAGAACTTGACAGCTTTGGACACATTCTTTCCTTTGGATGTGTCCTTTGCATACTTCTATCCTTTATAGTTAAGGATAGAAAAAACAAGTTATAGAACTTGCCTCCAGTCCTAAAGGCGGCTGCTGAAGTCAGGTATGTGTCAGGGGTGTCCCTGAATGGAGGTCTAGTAAAGAGACCATTGCATGAAGCTGTGAAGTTGCACCCTGGATTGCCTTGGAGAACCCAAGATGTTACAGATGCCAGAGTTGTGGGATACCTGCTGAGGAGAGCTGCTAACAGGGAGTGGAAGCAGCCCAAGAGAGAGAAGTGTGTTGCAGTCAACAAAGCTGAAACGAATTGAAGCCCTGAAGACTGTTTTGATATCAGGTATGGAGATGCAGAGTTTGAAGTTTTCCCAGCTGGCTTTTGGCCTTGTTTCAGTCTAGCATTTTCTCTCTATGCTCCCTTCCCTGTGTTTTGGAATGGATATATATTGTGCCACTATATATTGAAAGTCTGTGGTCTGCTTTTCCATTTTAATTTTACAGGAGAATATAGTTAATAGGTTGCACGAGTCTCAGAAAAGACTTTGAACTTCAAAAAAATTTGGAGCCATTATAGACGATGGGGACTTTTGAAGTTGGACTGAATGCATTTTTACATCATGCTAGAAGCCTTTGGGGGCTAGGGAATGGAATGTGGTGGTTTTAAAGAAAATGACCCCCAAAGAAAGTAGTACTGTTAAAAGGTGTTGCCTTGTTGGAGTAGGTACAGTCTTGTTGAAGGGTGTCACTGTGGGGGCAGGCTATAAGGTCTCTGTTCTTAAGCTTCATTCAGTGTGACAGTCAACTTTCTGTTGCTTCTGAGACAAGATGAGCACTCTCTGGCCCAGCACCATGTCTGCCTTCATGATCTTAATGGGCTGAACCTCTGAAACTATAAACAAGCCACCCTCAATTAAATATTTTGTTTTAAGAGTTGCTGTGGTCATGGTGTCTCTTTACAGCAATAGTCAACCCTAACTAAGACAGTTACTGTTTTTCCTTCCTCGTAATCCTATCTCTGTTTACTTTCAACCCCCTACTTTGCTACCTGAGTGCAAAATCATGTGGTTTTATTGCCCCAATTATTCTATCTCCTTGTTCTGCTCCCCCTACTTCTTTTCCCCACACTCATTTTTGGAGCTTTGATTATTTCATGTCCTCCTAGAGTCAGCTCTTTTCAGGATAAAGGAATGAGGACAATATCTCATATAGCCCAGCTTGGCCTTGAATTCACTATATAGCTAAATATATAGCAATATATATGGTCTTGACATATATGACCTTGAACTCCTAATGCTCTTGCTTCTATCTCCTGAATGCTGTAACTATAGGCATGTTCTGCCACATCTAGCTGGATTCAGTATAAATGCATTCTCACCTGAATATAGCATTCTCCTTATTTATTTTTCCATAAGCCTTTGATTATATCTTTTGTGCTGCGTTTTGTACCTTTTGTTCTTGCATTTATGCAACAGCTATTTATTAAATGTCTCCTCACTGCTAGGTGGCATATGTCAGAGACAGCTATAAATAAGACCCTGTAGATCCAAGTTCTCAGACAGCTCACATTTTCTCAGGAAATACAGACCAAGAAAACAGTTAGAAAATGATGGCTTTTGTAAAAGAGAAAATACAAGATGATGTGGGCATGCCAGACAAATCATGTCTCTAACCTAGTCTTAATGGGTCAGAAGTACCCACCCTTTGTCAAGGGGATCAAATTATTTGACATTAGGATTAATTTACACTTTACTTGGCTTAAATCACACGTGATAAAAGATGAGATGAATGGTTGCTATGCAAGTCTAGCTCAACCAACTCACATCCACATATAGCTTGGGATACAGAAGGCAACCGAAAACAATGCTGATAAACACTTCAACCATAGTGTTTGAGAATCTCCCACTGAGAGAAAGATTTGAAGCTGCCAACACCATAGTATAGACTTTTCCTAAGGCTTTTCTACAGGGCTGTTAACCTTATACCAGCTACTAGAGTGTCACTGCTAATGATGTGCCATGCTCCCTCCTTCAAGCACCTTATGGCTGTAGCAAGAAAGACCTGTGAATAAATAACTGGTTATTGATCCATGAACCGATCTGTGTGGCTTAGTGCCTCTGACTTTGTGCTCCCCTGCCAGTTTTTTCTGTTCTAGCCCCTCCATAGGTACTGCACTAGCAAGGAAGTTAGCCTTTATTTTGTAAGCTAATTCTTATTTGCTACTTGGAGACTTTGCACACAAATCTTGACCTTTCCCAGACAGACTTTCTGTAATTTCTGTAATGGAGTATCAAACTGTAATCACTAAGGCTCCAACTCCCTTAAAATACAACAAAGAAGGGGAATGGCAAGTTATCATTTTGTTTCCCATACAGCTGCTTTAGTTTCAGTCTCAAAGGCATATTTAACTGAAAAAGCTATCACAATACTGTTGTTTTTGAAAGAATTTGTACAGTAGATGAAGTTTATCTTTGGGAGTTCTTCTGTACATACTGAGAAACAAAATCTTCAACAGCTATCTATAATAGCATATCTTAACTCTTTATGCTACTAAAATATAAATAAACTATTTTCTGAATCTACTTAATATCTACTTAATCTTTTAGGGCAACACATTGCTTTTAACTGTGCACTCAGCTGGTGGAGTAGTTGCCAAGTAAGAGAAGAATTGGAGGATGGAGAAACAAGGGAATGAATAATCAGTTAAAGAAGCTAACAAATAGATTTGTAAGTTGACCCTAAGATTTAGTGGTGAGAGGCAGGAAGATCTCTGTGAACTTAAAACCAGCATGGTCTAAATAATGAATTTCAGCCTAGCCAGAGCTACACAGTGACACACAGTGAGACCCTGCCTCAGAATAGTAAAAAAATATTTAAAGTCAACTTAGAAAGTGGCATGTAAAACAATGATTTCATTCCACAATTTACTTATTTTATTTACCTTTGGGGATGGGGTTGAGACAGGGCTTCTCAGTGTAGCACCTCTGACTGTCCTGGAACTCACTTTGTAGACCAGACTGACCTCGAACTCATAGAGGTTCACCTGTCTCTGCCTCCTGAGTGCTGGAATTAAAGCTGTGCACTACCACTGCATAGCCTATACCATCACTTTTATTGCAATACTCTTATAATTAAAATAAGATTTACAATGTAAAATTAATGACCTTCTGCTACACATAAATGACAAGAGATCATGACCACCCACAAAACATGTACCCTATTAGTACCAAGAATTTCTAACCACTACAATTTTGGGCCATGTCTGAAATATACAGTAGTAGAAGCAAAATAGAGCGTGTGATTAATATTTCTTAACAGAGATTAAATATGTAAAACTTTCTATTTTGTCTCAAATAAATAAACAGTGAAGAGTTGCAGGGCAGGAAACCAGTGCAAAGCAAGTTTAGCTGTACAGGAATCATTTCTTCCTCATTAACTTTTTTCCTATGGTCAAAGTCATGATATCAGACATCTTACCTTGAAGTGTTTCCCAGCTATTTAAAAACATGCAAACAATGCTTTGCTTTTCAAAATCCCTATGATATTTATTAAGAACAAGATGAATAAAAGCAGCATTATAGAGAAGAAAACCAAAAGGTAAAACCTAAATAAACTGATTACTTTTAATTAAGTTTTATTATTATTATAAAATACAGTTTTATTATTATTATTTTATGCTTATTACCACTAATAGGACAAGCTAACATCTAAAACTGCTTCAAATGACAAATTAGGATGGTCACTACATCACTTGTATATCATATTTCTGCAAAAGAGCTATTATTTTCCTGTAAAAGAAATAACCCTGACCAAATCAGGAAAAAAGAAGTAGTAAAAGACAAATTGAAGAACTTTCTACATTATAACTAACTAGCGCTCATCATAAATATCAAGGCCCTAAAACTCAAGGAAAGAATGAGGATGTGCCACAGATTGAAGAGAGTTAAGAAAGGCATAAAAATACAATGCTATATGGGATCCTGGCTATAATCCTAGATCAGAAAAAGAACTTCACTGGAAAAACTAATGGCCTTTGAATCTGAGAGCTATAGTTTAGTCAATAGTACCACAGTTAATTTCCTAGTTTAAGACTTGTTTATTAGGGAATGCTTAATGCTGTGATTGAAATGCATCCCCCAAATTTTGTCTGCTGAAAATTTACAACCTGATATAAGAGTGTTGAGAGATGTGATGTTTACAAGGTGTTTAGTCCTAAGGGTTATGTCCTCATGAATGAATTAATGTCACTACTGATAGAGTGGGTTCATTATCAACAGAGAAAGCTCATTATAAAAGCAGATTTGTCCATCTTCTTACTCTTTTGCCAACTCCATCATGAGATGACACAGCATGAAGGCTGTAGATGGAAGTTTCTGTCTTGTGTGGTCCTGCAGTCAATCAACCCCAAATAAACACAGAGGCTTACATTAATTACAAACTGTTTTGCCTATCATTCAGGCTTATTACTAACAAACTGTTACAATTTAAATTAACCAATAATTCTTATCTATGCTTAGCCACATGGCTTGGTACCTTTTCTCAGTAAGGCATTCTCATCTTGTTTCCTCTACATCTGACTGGTGACTCTCTGTCTTCCTTCCTCTTCCCAGAATTCTCCAACTCTGATAGCCCTGCCTATACTTCCTGCCCGACTACTCACCAATCCATGTTTTGTTAAACCAATACAGGTAACAAATCTTTTTTTAGGGTTTTGCTGTTTTAATTTACAAAATATTTAATGAGTAAATGATTTCACATATCTGACACAAAATTAGACATATAACACAAATTATACATTCACAAAAATTTTAGACATTATTTGCTGTAATAATTTATGAATTGAAAAACACCAGTTACTTAATTACACCATCTCCATCACATTTGCTTTGGTAGGGTAATCTAATTACAGATATAATTTTTTGTGTCTTATTATATGCATTTTATCTGTCCTATTCAAACAGATTAATATCATGTCCCAAGTAAAACTGTGCAATGCATCTCTGGAAACTCAAGAGATCTAACGGACAGCCAGGGTCACAGATACTGTGCAGCTGCCATGCATTGTTCATGGCTACATCGATCATGTAACTAACCAAAGCTGAGTATCACTTCTTACTTTTTTTTCCCTCTCCTTCCCCTCCTCCCCCAACCCCACCACCTCCAACGCCTATCCAATACCCACTCGACTCTTCAGGGAGGGTGAGATCCTTCTTGGGGGATATCCAAAGACTGACATATCCTCCAAGGTGGGGCCTAGAACCTCCCCCATGTGTCCAGGCTGAGAGAACATGCCTCCATGTGTAATGGGCTCCCAAAGTCCATTCAAATGCCAGGGATAAATGCTGATCTAGTTAGTACCTGAGGCACCAAAGATTGCCGAGGCCTCCTCACTGATACCCACGTTCAGGGCTTCTGAATCACTCCCACGCTGGCCTCTCAGCCATCAGTCTTGGTCCAAGAATTCCTCCATGTTCAGGTCAGCTGTTTCTGTGGGTTTCACACACCCAGACATGACCCTTTGCTCATTACTCCTCTCTCTCTGCAACTGGGTCCAAGAGTTCAGTTCAGAGTTTACTTGTGGGTGTCTACCTCTGCTTCCATCAGCCATTGGATGAAGACTCTAGGATGGCATACAAGTTAGTCGACAATCTCATTATCTGGGAAGGGCATTTAAGGTAGTCTCTCCACTACTGCTTAGATTGCCAGTCGGTGTCATCCTTGTAGATCTCAGTAGTGCCAGATCTATGCTCAAACCTGTAATGACTCCCTCCATTATGGTATCTCTCATCCTGCTCTCCTCTATTCTTCCCCAACTTAACTTTCCTGCTCCCCCATATCCTACTCTCCCCTTGTCTTCTCCCCCTCACTTTGCCCCAACTCCCTGTTCCCTCCCCCATGCTTCCAGTCCATTCCCCTTCTCTGGGGTACCATACATATCTCTCTTAGGGTCCTCCCTGTTTCCCAGAGTCTCTGGTGGTGGGATTGTAGGCTGGCACTCCCCTGCTTTGTGTCTAAAATCCATATATGATTGAGTTTATACCATGCTTGTCCTTTTGTGACTGTTACCTCACTCGGGATGGTTTTTTCTAGTGCCATCCATTTGCCTGCAAATTTCAAGATTCCATTTTCTTTTTTTCCACTGAGTAGTACTCCATTGTGTAAATGTACCACATTTTCTCTACCCACTCTTCAGCTGAGGGGCATTTAGGTTGCTTCCAGGTTCTGGCTATTACAAATAATGCTGCTATGAACATAGTGGAAAAGATGTCCTTGTTGTATGAATGTGTATCTTTTGGGTATATGCCTAAGAGTAGAATTGCTCAATCTTGTGGTAGACTAATTCCTATTTTCCAGAGGGATTTCCAACGTGGCTGTACAAGTTTGCACTCCCACCAGCAGTGGAGGAGTGTTCCCCTTTCTCCATATCCTCTCCAGCATAAACTGTCATTGGTGTTTTTCATTTTAGCCATTCTGACAAGAGTGAGATGATATCTCAGTGTTGTTTTGATTTGCATTTCCCTGATGGCTAGGGATGTTGAGCACTTTCTCAAGTGCCTCTCAGCCATTTTAGACTCCTCTATTGAGAATTCTCTGTGTAGTTCTGTACCCCACTTTTTATTTGGATCCTTTGGTGTTTTGGAGACTTGCTTCTTGAGTTCTTTGTAAATTTTAGAGATCAGCCCTCTGTCAGATGTGGGGTTAGTGAATATCTTTTCCCATTCTGTGGGCTGCCTTTTTGTCTTGTTGACTATGTCCTTTGCCTTACAGAAGCTTCTCAGTTTCAGGAGGTCCCATTTATTAATTGTTGATCTCAGTGTCTGTGCTACTGGTGTTGTGTTCAGGAAGCTGTCAGTGTACAAGAGCATTATTCTACTATTGATGGAGTGGGTTCATTATCAATAGAGTAAGTTTATTATAAAAGCAGGTTTGACCATCTTCTTGCTCTTTTGCCAACTTCATCATGAGATGACATAGCATGAATGCCCTCACCAAATGCTAATGGCTTAATCTTTGATTTCCCTGACTCCAGAACTGTAAAAAATGTGTGTTCTTTACAAATTATCTAGGGTCTAATATCTCCTAAAACTGGAGTGGTAGAAGCACAAATACTTATGAATTACCTGCACAAACAGAGTAAGAAACTAGTCAAGAAGCATATATATAAATACTCTATATCATTTTTGTGATACTTCTGTAAGCTCCACATTATTTCAAAATATGCCTCAAAGTAGGTTGCACATTAATGTTAATGATTATGTGTCACACAGGAGTAAGTAGGGATTGTCTTATTTAAGGTTTCTATTGCTGTGATAAAACATCATGATAAAAACCAAAATGGAGAGAAGGGTTTATTTGGTTTACATTTCCACATCACAGTTCATAACTGAAGGAAGTCAGGAACTCAAGCAGGGCAGGAACCTGGAGGCAGAAGCTGATGCAGAGGCCATGGAGGGTTGCTGCTTACTGGCTTGCTCCCCATGGCTTGGTCAACATACTTTCATATAGAACCCAGGACTACCAGTCCAGGGATAGCTCCACCCACAAGGGGCTGGGCCCTCCCCTATCAATCAAAAGTTAAAGAAATATCCTCGCAGACTTGCCTACATCATCTCATGGACACAAAACTAGCCAGGACAGGGATATATCATAAAATGGTCAAAATAGGATGGGTACTATGGTGTGATTTACTTGTTGAAATGATAGGTAATACCCAATTATTCAGTGTTAACTAGTGGGATCCATTGCTGCAATCACCCCCAAATACATGCACAGTGCAGGCTGTGGGCACTACAGTGCCCACCGTCACAGGCACCATCTAAGTTGTATATAACATTGTCATACAATGTATATTGTTGTACAGTATAGCATTGTAATTGTTACATTGCCAAGAGTTTGAAAAGTCAAAGCTTGAAGGATGCATTACTACCTCCTGCTTAAAGTGGTATCTTTCCTCTCCCCCACCACCAGATTTTCAGTCCACCAAACCAAAAGTATGCTTTGTACATTGTGTTATTTTAACTTTAGTGGTAAAAAAAAGCTTACCACTTTTCAATGAAAAAACACTCCAATATTTCTGGTTTTTAAGCGTGAAAACTCAGTTGCTCTAAGTTCGAAAACAAATAAAAATAAAACTTACCACCTAAAACACTCTTCACCTGATTTGCCTATCTTCAGTGCCTGGGAATAGAATTTTGGAAACATTCCTCGCCATAATGTGGAAAATACTTGTAGTTTCCAATCAGTTTCCAGTGAGTTAAGGGCTTATTCTTTCAGAACCTTCTGAGTTTTTACAAAGGCAATTAAGACTTTACCAGCTTGAGGCTAACAGTCTTCAGATTCAATCAGATGCCAAAGCTGAAGTGAAATATCTAAGTGAGGAGAATTTTCATCTGAATTCTACCAACTGGAGTTAAATTATGAAATGTATATAAAAATTCTGAACTATTTTTAAAACAAGAAGTTGGCTGAAGTTGGAAGCTGCTAGTACTTAGCCATGTATGTAATATTTGCTCAGTGTATCTTGAGCAATGTCAATCTGTATTTCCTTGGTAGGGACTCATGAAAACTGCAGATCTTAGCTACAGATCTGTTCATTTTTCATTTTGATCCTCATTGAAGGTGAACTTTCCTTGAGCCCTAATCAAATCTAAAATTTTTCTCCAATTTACATATAGAAGTGAAATAATTTATAATACCCTTCAAAACATCTGCAATTTTCCTTAATCTTTATGTTAATACAAACTTTATTATTCTTCTAAATGTAGTCAGTCATCCTAAAACTGACTCTGATAACAGTGTTTCAGATTACACCTGAATGAGTTGTGCTTCCTTTTCCTCCTCCCTCATCTCTGTCTCTGCCATTAAATGCATTCATACAGATGCTTGAATGTTTTCTTATGAGCCTGTATTTGAATATTCATACATTCAGCATCATTATAAAAGTTGTATGTACTTGAAATCATTTCTTGTTAAGTCACCTGTACAAAACTATATAAATAACAATGGTCAAGAACTGGCGAGATGACTCAGTGGGTAAAGGTGCCTGCTGCCAAGCCTGAAAACCCAAGTTCGATCCTCTGACCAACATGGTGAAAGAAAACCAAGTGCTACCCTCTGACACTCATTTATGCAATGTGGTATACACGTACACACTAACCAAACAAATAAATATTTTAAAATAGAAAACTAACAAGGACAAATAAATAAACCAATCTAAACATAATCAAAGATGTACAAATCACTGATATATGCATGAAAAGATGGTCAACATTATACATCATTAGGAAAATATGAACAGAAATTATAATGACTTCACACCTAGTAGGAATGCCTATAGAAAAGAGACAGAAAATGCTTGTTGATATGAATGGAGAAATTGGAACCTAAAACCCTAATAGTAGGAACATAAAATGGTATAGCTGCTTTGGAAAATGGTCCCACAATTTCTCTAAGTGTGAGACAGGGTTGCCATATGACCTGGCCATTCCATTTTTAAGACTATTAAGGCACTGAAAATGTTATTTCAGGTAATGACTGCATGCATATAGAGAGACTGATGTAATAACAGTATAATGGGGAAGAAAAATTCCTGTATATCTCTAAGTGAATGCATAGTGAAAGAGGCAGCAAAAGAAATGGAAACTACAGAAGATAAAATACATTTAACAAAATCAACCGCCGGGCGGTGCACGCCTTTAATCCCAGCATGCGGGAGGCAAAGGCAAGCTAATCTCTGTGAGTTCGAGGCCGAGCTGGACCGACAGCCTCCAAAACAATACAGAGAAACCCTGTCTCGTAAAACCAAAAAAAGAAAAAAAATCACAGTGAAAATGTTTAACATCAAGCTTTTAAAAAAGTTTGAAAAGATGAAACCCAGAACTGAAAGCCTTATATTGAGAAGAATGTTTATGGTGCATTATCTGCTTATAAACAAAACTATGATGAAAAAGCAACAGTGAAAAAGTTATGTTATATTCCTAAATATAACCTGCTTAGTATATACTAATATGTATCTTTTCAGGGCTGACCCATTTAGTACTGAATTACTAGTTGGTCTGCTCTTCCCTGGAGAATACTATTTCTCCCATTCTCAGAATTCCTTAATTGCCTGTAATTCTTTATGTAGACTTGAGACATCATGGGTGGCTGTCTTTATTTCTAACACGCATGGTGGAAAAAATAATTTAAAAACAGAAAAAAAACATAAAATGAGCATGGAAAAAGCACATATTTTGTATAGTTGCAAAATGTGGTATCTTTCAATCTAAATGCTACCCCAAGGGACTCAAAACATTTAAAATTATGATGATATATAAAGTAGGAAAATTATAATAAACTAAAGTTGCTGCTGAAGAGATATTTTTTAAATAGACCAAGCTCAGTGGCCAAACACTTGCCATGCATGTAAGTTCAGTTCTCAGTGCCACAAAAATGTATGTATCCCAAGTGTATGTTTTTCAAGTCTGTATTAGTTTTGATAATAACCTAAGCCTTCAGTCACTTACTCATTGACTCACCTAGAGAAAATTCCAGTCCTAGCACTATTTATTGCAAATGACCTGTACCAGTGTATCAGTTTTAATCATTTATGCTGCTTATATTATTTCTTACTGTATCTTTTCTATATTTATAATTGTGTTACAAATATCTATATTATCCAATAGAACAATCTGATGTACAGTTTTATAACTTAGGAGCAGTGAAGTATATGATATACACCATGTAGATTTATGTAAAAATTCTCTACAATATTTGAATGAATTATGAAATAGCCTTTCTTAAAATGCATTCCCATCATTAAACAAAGCATGATTGTATATACTCATAACAAATAAAAATACACATTCACAAAAACTTGGACATGAATACTTATACCAGTATTATTAATAATAACTTAGGACTAGATATAAAATGATTACCAATGAATGGTTGAATATAATTTGGTGTACCCATACAGTAGAGTGTTATTCAGCAATACAAAGGAATGAAGTACTTATATACGCTACCACATACTAAATGAAACATCTTATTAAGTAGAAGTAGAAAGTCACCAAACACCATTTTGTATGATTCTGTGTTTTTATGACATGTCTAGACTAATCAAACTTATAAAGCTAGCAAGTACACTAGTGGTTACTTCAAGTTAAGAGGCAGGCTACTGATGAATATGGGGTTTCCTTTAGCAGGAACAAAAGTGTACTGAAATTAGAATGTGGTATAAATACATTGGCACATGCCTATAGTTCCAACTACTTGAGAGACTGAAGAAAGTTCACTTGGGCCCAAGAGAGTGAGGACAGACTGGGCAACACAGAACCTGCCGAAAAAAAAAAGATTGTATTAACAGTCCCATAATTTTGAGAGCATATATAAATCTACTGAGTTGTGTATTTTAAGTGATAATTTGTATTGCATATTAGCTATACATCAGTAAAGCAAGTTTTGAGTTGTCTAAGATTTCAGGGTATATTCATGACTACCCTCTTTTATCTACCATCTTCTCATCACCAAATCCCCTTAAGGTATACATCATGTAATTTAGACTCAGTTTAAACTTTCAGGTCTTCCAACATGATTCACAGAGGCCATGCATTCAAACACATCTATTATAATATAAATGGCCATGCACTTATATTTGAAGCTCTTGAATAGTTATGTAAGGGAGATATCTTTACCACTCAGGTAATCAGGAAGACTAATATTGGTGGAGAAATATTAGGGGCAAATTTTTAGTAAAGAGTAGGATTTGGGCATGGAAATACAAGGGAAAAGGCTGAGTGAGAGTCTGAAAGAACCAAGGAGCTGATCCTGCATCAATCATTAATCAAAACAATGCTTAACAAACTTGCTTATAGGCAAATCCAATTGTGGCATTTCCTCAAATTGAGGTTACCTCTTCCCAGATATGTCTAGGTTTAGGTCAAGTTAACAAAAACTAACCAGGACAGAGGCTAAGGATCGAATCTGTGTTTGGGGATCTCTATTCAGGCAAAAGAAAAACTGGATGCTGAAAAAGATCTGACAAAATATACGTATAGAAAAGAGAAGGCAAATGTAGTGTTTGGGCAATATCTTTATTTAAAGAAGTAGAAAAATTAGACAACAAATAGATGGCTTGAATATGAGGACAAAAATCAATAGAGAATAGAGTCCTATAAGCTAAATGAGGAAAGTTTTCAGAATGAGTCTTGGAGACCAATGATACAGAAAACCTTTGCTTCTTAATTTGAGATGTTTAGGGATAACAAAAAAAGTTTGTAACAACAAGATCAAGTTTTAGGAAATAAGAAGTATGGAAGTAGTAAAAAAAATAAGGTTGTTAAAAACAGAGTCCTCTCCAAGAGACTTCAATAGTGTGGAAGTAATACAGCTGAGGGAGAAACTAAATGTTCTGAAAAGTGGAACTTTCTGATAAATTTGGGAGAGTTTTAAGGGAACACAACAAGCACATATAAGAAAAGTAGAGCCATAACTTTCTTAGTGAGACAAAAGAAAAGTATCTTTTAAGTAATAATGTTATCAGACTTGGAGTCACAATCTGTGGCCCAAGCTATGTCAGGCTACCCATCCCCAAGAAGCTGATTAGAATATGTATTACTCTCATTTGCTAATTAAAAAGCTTATCAGTACACCATGTAGCAGAGCATAAACAAGGAATATGGGTTAACAACAACAAAAAAGATCCAAATTAAAGGTGTAAAGCAGACACATTGATAACAAATCCAAAGAGATACAACTAGTAAATCCTTTCCCCCAATGTCTGTTTTCCAGGTCCTGAAGTAAGATTAAAATTTAGTGGGCCAAGGCATGCACATTTAAGCAGTCCTGGTCAAGGTGTCATCCTATCAACTACTACTGATCCATTTGTCGTTGGGACTACAGTCTCATCCTGTAAAATGGCCTGAACAGCAGATAATCTTTTTGGGCCTTTTTATTCTCCAAGCATGAGATTTCTGGGGGAAATTTCAATTTTTTAGAATTCACTGTTTCAATGGTCAGATTGAGACTAGGCTTTGATATGTTGTCTTTCTCTCTGAACATATTATCTATCTAGGATTTCCCTGCAATTCTACAATTTCTTTGTTGATCAATTTTATATAAATAACATTTACTCTGAGGTATAACTATTGTCCTGTGTTGGCTAATTTTATATCAATTTGACACAAGTTAGAGTCATTTTGAAAGAGGGAACCTCAACTAAGAATATGCTCTTACAAGACTGACCTGTGGGCAAGCCTATGGGGCATTTTCTTTTTTTTAAAAAATCCTTTTTATTTCATTTAGAAACAATACTATTTTATATATCAATCCCAGTTCTCTCTCCCTCCCACCCTCCCATGTCTCCCACAAATCCCCCATCCCACCTCCCATCCACTCCCCAGGGAGGGTGAGGACTTCTATGGGAGAACCATTTAAAGTCTGTCATATCATTTTTTTGATTGATGATTGATGGGGCAGGGCTCAGATCACCATGGGCTATGCCATCCCTGTACGGAGGGTTCATGGATGCTGTATGAAAACAGGCTGGGCAAAATCAGGGAAAGTAAGTCAGTAGACAGCATTCCTCTATAGCCTTTGCTTTAGTTCCTGCCTCCAAGTTCCTCCCTTGAGGTCCTGCCCTGACTTCCATGAGTGATGGAGTATGACCTGAAAGCTGTAAGAAGAAATAAACCCTCTCTTCCCCAAGCTGCTTTTGGTCATGATGGTTTATCACAGAAATATAAACTGAGATAGGTCTTTTTATAGCAAAGACTACAATAGTCCATTCTAATCTAGTTTGCAACCTTCTTATTGCTGTTTCATAGCTTCTGGTCATTGTTTCCAATTTCGTTTCTACCAAATGTTAATACATTGTTTCAACCTTATTTTGTTCTAGTCTATTCTATTCATTCAAAAGTTATTAACAAAAAGGGAAGTGTAGTCTTTCCAATAAATGACAAACAGGCCTTTTGTGAATTTAACAGCTGTGTTGAAGAGCAAGCTTTCAAAATTGTGTTAATAACAATGAAAGTGGAGGTCAGACAAAGTTAATCAGGGAAGGAAATAAATACTCAGATATGAGGAAAATCCTTTTGTTTTGCATTTTGCTTCTGTTCAGACATTCTATACAAATTAAGCTTTACTGTATGTGTTTGTTCTCTGATATATCCTTCTCAGTAAAATCAGCATCCTTGCTGATGGTTTTTCTTTAATGCTAGTCTATATTACAGGGGCTTCCTGTGTCACAATGGTCTATCTCAATTTGCATTGTAATCATTCACTAGATATTTGAAGTTGTCATTTCTCAGACTCTCAATTTCCTTTCTCTGATTCTATAATCCTCTTTCCCACATCGTCACACATAATGGGCTTCAGTTTTCATTTTCTGGCTACTTGCAGACCTTTTACTCTTTCTCATTCCTGTACCTTTCACCCTAATTTTTAGTTAACAACCTTAATGAAGCATGTCTTAGGTGTAAAACCCCAGGTATACAATACCTTATCATTTTAATCTTCCCTGCTTTCCCACCTTACTAACAATGTTACCAAAGGCTGACTACTGTCAGCTGGCTCTACCATAATTGCTGCTATCTAATCTTGGATGACCATTAACTGCTCATAAAACCTTCCATTTTCCACTACAAAAAAAGTTTATGAGGTGCCTCTACAATGTCTTCTCTGATTCAAGTTACTGTCTATGAGCACAGCATCTCAACTTCAATTCTCTCTACTTCAAATCCTCTACATTTCAATCTCTCTCCCTCCTCCCTCTATTCTTGTTTTGTGACTACTATTGTCACCCTCGTCCAGTTTATCATGCAAAAAGAAAATCTGACTAAAAAATGTCAGTCTCTTTCTCAAAATCTTCCAGTGGAGCAGCATGCCCTAACCAGCCATCATAGCCCTCTATAATATGGTCAAATTTACCACTCCACATAGCTTCAAATTATCTCCCGTATATCACGCCTTAAGTTTCCTTCAACCTGAACCATTTGTTTTTTTTCAAATGAGCTCTAAATTCCATGCCTCAATGCTTGCCAAAGCCAAGGTATGGTCTTTTATTTTTATAACTGGAGTTTAAATCCAAACCACATAACTTGACAGTAGGGTAACTGTTAAGGATACAGAATTAATGGTCACTGGTTTGTTGCCTAGTTGCTTGTGAGATTCAAATAAAGTGATTTTTGTAGTACTTAAAAATAAACACACACACACATATACACATTAGGGAGTGTTGTTCCATTTTTTATTCCACAAATATTCATTTAGCACCCACTATTGACAGGCATTAGTACTGCGACTGTTCACTTTCCAAATGAACATTATATATGTACTTACAAAGTAGAACTAATCTGCATCCACTGAGCTATATAAACAAAAACAACTGAGATAATTCAAACTCACATAAACTAGAAATTTGGAAATAAAATTAAAACAACATTTACTCATAGGTTGATGACCAGTTTTGGCTTAAAAACACTCCCTCCAGTAGATCATACATCATCATTGTTGCATTTGTGGACATCAAAATCAGTTCAGATCAATAACTTAAAAGGATTTTGAAAATTTATGAAAATCAGACTAGAATCTTTATCTCTCAGAGAAAAAAAATCTGTTTTAAAAACTGTATTGCTTTAAGTAAGCCCATGTCTTGAATCTCTTCAATCCATGCCAGATGGAATGTTAAGGAGCAGATTGCATACACAAGCTTTCAAGAGAACACGGCTCTGTAAATATAGCTTCTCTTCATGATGGCTGTGACTCTACTTTGTATAGGCGAAGACCTCACTGAAAAGGGTGTTGCTGGTTTTTTCACTAATCACCAATACCAAAAGAACATGCCAAAAGTACATTTTCTCCAGTACTAACAGACTTGTTATTCTAGTACCCCAAAACTGAATTGTTGATTCCCAAGGAATTGGGGGGTGGGAAAAGTGGGTAGACAAAAGCTTTCCAGTGAACAAGCTGTTTCTCTCTCCCTAACCCTCTTTTTGAAAAAAAAATCCAAAATAGAAAATTTAAAACTTAAAAAACTTCGAGGCAATTTAATTTAAGTTGCTTCCCATGACTTTAAACACTGAATATTCACACCTACGTCAGTACTACATTGAGAACCTCCTACTCAGAAACTGTATTTAGGAAAGGAAGGATGCTGAGGACCAGATTTGAGGGATCTTGAGTTCTGAGATGAATTCTTCAGCAAGCTTCTGGAGTTCAGGAAATTTTATCCTCACTCTTCCATGGAGAGTCAGGACAGCATTTGAAAACAGCCTCTCATTAGGAATAATTGCAGGAGATAAAAATTTTTATTACAAGATAGACAGTAACTTCATAGAACCTCCTTCACAGCTTACATATATTCTGATTCAAACAATAGGCTTGTTCCTAAGAATCTGGATGTACACTGAGTGAGTTTTAGAGCCAGGGATTTCCTGTTAGAACCCCAAAGGACAGACATCACTGTGTTTTGCTGCTGACAACACCACATGTGCCCCTGTTCTTTAACAGTGTTTGTGCCATTGTTCGATTTTAACATATAGGGCAGATTTACTGATCATCCCTCTTCTGGGAAAATAAATTTTAGCTTTAGTGTTTAAGCCATAACATGGTCAAATTGCATATCTGGCATACTATTTCACACTCCACCATTTTCATGTTTTTTTAGCGTAAGCCAAGCCAGGTGAGTAGGCGTTATCCAAGATAAAATCTTGCTGACTTTTTTTTCCTTTAAAGAAAAGCTAGCGAACAGGAGGTAATAAATGCTATGCTTCCTACTCAGACTCTGTCACATAAGATGTCACTTCTTTATTTTAATTATATTCTTTGCCAGCTCAAAGAGGCAAGTAATTTTGCTGCATATTATCCTACCTTTATTAGAGTTATTCACAAGCAAGAGTGGAAGGTCTTTCATTTGTTGTTCCAGAGCTGGTCTTAATATCCAGTTCCCAGCCACTCTCATGTATCCTGAAAAAAGAACTAGTTTATGTGGAGAGAGAGACAGAGACAGAGAGAGAGAGAGAGAGAGAGAGAGAGAGAGAGAGAGAGAGAGAGAGAGAGAGAGAGAGAAAGGCAGACCAAACAATTACTGAAATGAAGCGGTATTTGAAATATAAAATGCCTCTCTGCCTCTCTGCCTCTCTGAAACATGCAGCAACAGAGTTCAATTTTTATCTTAAAGAACAAAACCCACACACTAATTACAGTCAAGTAGCGACATTGACCAAAGAGGTGAACAAAATACAAGCATCACTGAGAAGATGAGATGAAGAAAAAAAAAACCTAAGGTTTCCTCTTATTTGGATTTGGGAGGCCACGTTTTGGAATGAAGATTCTGTTTGTGTGCTTAAAAGGCATAGAGAGCACTGACAGAATGAGGGAAGACTCTAGGGAAGGAAGGACGAATCCTCAAGGAAAAGGTACACTGCAAATCCTGCCACCATAGCAGCAACTGGAGTGAACCCCTGACAAAGCCCCAGGAAACATTACAGAATATATGCTTCATGATTATCCCACTTTTATGGGGGATGATTCATTGGGAACAGTTACCCAACTTCTAGCAGCTATTGGCTGAGGGCTACTGATGTGAAAGGAAAGGGTTTATTTCACTGCTATATGTCATCTGCTTCTCTAGTTAAAATAAAACTCCTCATGTCCAGAGACTCAGACACTGGCAGCTAGAAGGAGACTAGAGCCTGGTGGGTATTTGGGGTCAAAGAAGAGCAGCACAGTGAGAGCTTCTACGCATTCTCTTTGTACTGAATCAGAGTAAACTGAGTGGGCATGCTGTATTGGTCCCTGGTTATGTAAAGTTGGTGGGTGTAGCAAACAGAGACACAGGATAGAAACAAGGTCAATATATAAAGGAGGGAACAATGATCTACTTGCCCTCTTTTCTCTTTACTATTATCTGTCACTTGTCTTTACTCAGATAAGACACTTTTGCCTTACATGCTAAAAGTCAAGGTGCTGGACTTGGCTGGATTTATCCTTGGAGAGATGCAAAACATGGATGTAAAAAGTTTATCTAACTTTTTCCCAATATGTTATATAGGCTATAAATACTAGCAAATACTAACACTGCATAAATTTATTAAGGGTTTTATATTTCTTTATTTTTGAGAATTTCATGCATGTATACAATGAAATATGAACATATATACATCTCATTTATTTCTTCCAGTTCCCCCTATTTCATTCTCAACAAACTTCCACCCCAACTTCCTATTTTTTTGATAACCAACTAAGTCCAGTTAGTGCTGCCCACAAGTGCATGAGTATGGGTTATCCACTGGAGCAAGGGAATCCTACCAGTTGCCACATACTCAAAGAAAAATGATACCTCCTAGCAACTATCCACTGGCAGTAGCTTCTACAGTTAAGTGGGGTTTGTAAATTCTCTACTCCAACTGTACTGTTTGGCTGGCTTGATCTTGTATATATAGTGTGTAAATAACCACAGTTATGGTGAGTTCATGAGTTCAATAGCCACTCCATGCCAACAAGACAGAATTTCATAACATTCCTACCCATCTTTCAGCTCTTATAGTCATTCTCCCTCCTATTCAATGTTCCCTCAACCTTGGTCTGAGTGAGGTTAATTGAGATACTCCATTAGGGCTGAGAACTCGGTCTCTTATTCTCAGCAATTTAACCAGTTGTTCTTTGCATTGACTGCTGCCTGCTGCACAAAGACGCTTCTCTGATAAAACTGAGAGCAGCCCAGGTCTATGTAAATGCAAAAGAGGCTGCTTGACAGAACAACAACTGAGCAAAAATGACAAAGCAAGTTATACCACAGGGCCATAACCTCCCCAACCATGGACTTTTACCAGGATTACAGTACCATGCATGAAATACCCTCCTGTGGAACAGATCTCAAATTCAATCAGAAAACCTTTCCTTACCCCCTGACAGTCAAACTACTGTTGAACCAGTAGGTACAACTTGCCTGGTGGGTCAGCACTGCAATATGCAAGGTCCAGTGCTCAGAAAATTAGCCACAAGGAGAAAGCTCCTCAATTGCTTTATATGTCTGTGTGTCCTGTAGCCAAAGTTTGTAGTTTTTTCAACAATAGGCTCTCACCCTGTAGTATTGTGTGAGTAACAAGGGGTAATTGCAATACCTTTGGAACCTCCCTGACCAGTAACTTGTGGGGAGGTATCTGATACCTGGCACTATGATTTTTATTCAATAAACTGTTTTCTGTGAGCAACATTGTCCACCCATACAGGGCAATTCCATTCTAAATATTTTCTTTATTGTTATCATAATCATCATCATCATCATCACTATCATCATCAACACCATGATCATCATCTTAAGTGGACAGATGTTTTGCCTGCATGTATGCATGTACAACATATTTGTGCCTCTGCCTGAAAGGTCAGAGGAAGGTACTGGATCCTCTGGAGCTGGAGTTACAGACAGTTGTGAGCCACCATGTAGGTGCTAGAAATTGGGCTTGCTCCTTGAGAACAGCAGCCAGTGGTCTTAACTGCTGAGCCATCTCTCCAACCTCCCAACTCCTTTCAGTTGTATTTTAAAGTTAGCTTACTAAATAGTGAGTATCTGTAAAGTTTTTCATAGATTCTCAGTTTTGGTTACCCCATCACCACCAGTAGCCCCTTTTTTCTTCTGCTCTCATCCCCACTTAATCCTTTAACACTAAGTAATTTCCTCTCTTCTTCCATTTCACATGCTGTCTGTATCTTCACTTTAAAAAGATATATTTGATTTTAACCCCACATATGTGTGTGTTTGTGTGGGCTTGCACATATGAGTGCAGGTGCCTGGATAGGTCAGAGGCAATAAATGAATACTCCTGGTGCTTGAGTTTCAGGAAAGTGGGAATCACCCAGTATGAATGATGGGAACTGAACTCTGGTCCTTTGCAACAGCAATGTATGCTTTTAAGTGCTGAACCACCTCTCCAGACACTATTTTTTATCTTAAGTTGGGTTGTGAGGCAGTCAGAATTCCATGATTTTTCATATTCACTTGCTTTGGGTTAGTCCTTCCTTTCACTTCCTTTCCCCCATACTCCCACACTCTTCCTTCTTAAGCTTTCCCATCCGTAGTATTCTAACTTATTAACATTTCTTTGCTTTGAGGTTAATCTACTCTTCCCCTTCTCTAATGTGTTTTTGCCTAAAAGTCTCCTTTCTAGTTTTCTTCCACTCCTGCTGTGCTGTAAAACAAAAGATTGGGAGCTAATGAGAGCAGGCAGGAGCAAACCAATTGGTTTCCAACAACAAATTGGCCAGTCCAAAAGTATATATACACAAGTAACATTGCACATACCAATCAGGTTGTTTTTATATATTTAGAAAAAAACACACAAAATCTATGCAACAACAACCAAAGGAAAAGAAACTATGAATTTGAAAGTGAGAAAGGAAAAGCAAGGGAAGTAATAAATGATGCAATTATAATCTAAAACATACAATGATAATGATTTTTTTAAATTAAAAAGAAAAAAGATTTGACACTTGAATTCATATATGAGAGAGAATTTATTAAATTTGTCTTTCTGGACCTGGGTTACCTCATTAATTATAATTTTTCCCAGTTTCATTCATTTACCTGAAAATTTCATGACTTCATTTTTCTTTACTGCTGAGGCATTTTTTTCTGAGACAGGGTTTCTCCATGTAGCTCTGTCTGTCCTGGAACTCACTCTGTATACCAGGCTGGTCTCAAGATCACAGATCCACCTGCCTCTGCCTCACAAGTGCACAGTTGAGGGATTCTTTATACAAGATATTTAAAAAATAATTTATTTTATGAATATGGGTATTCTGCCTGAATTTATATCTGTGTACCACTTGTGTGCCTAGTGGCTGTGGAGGCCAAAAGAATGTGTCAGATCCCCTGGAACTGGAGTTACAGATAGTCATGAATGGTCATTTGGGAACTGAGAATTGAACCAGGTCCTTTGGAAGAACAGTTTGTGCTCTTAACTGTTCAGCCAACTCTCTAGCCCCACATTTATTGTTTCTAATTGATTTGTGTGCATTATTTATTTAATCATCACAACAACATTATTAAGTAGGTACTATCATTATCCCTCATAACTAAAGAATCAAAGACACAAAATGGTGAAGTATCTTGCTGAAGATGGCCAAGCTAGAAACTATCCTCAACAACCATGTTAATGATGGGAAGGGGATAAGTGATAGACAGAACAAAAGGATCACAAAAGAAATGAAGGTAAAAATGTAGTAAGGATGATAGAAAAGAAAAAGTCTCTGGGCAGTGTATTGGACCTGAGGACTTAAACTAAAAATAGGAAATAATTAATAGTAATTATCTAATCCCTTTTCCTACCACAGGAAAAGACCAGTTTGAAAGAGAAGCCACCAGGTCAACTGTATCTAAGTGCTCAGATGAGCGAATGCATACCCAAACATTAGTCTTGCTACTGCAAAATTGATAAGCTAAACTGATTAAAAATAGCACAATAAATGTAAAGGAAAGATGTTGTTTTTAATTAAATTTGCCTTTTCTTTGGAATTTCCAAGTGTAAGCAGGATGTTCATGAAAATCATAAGCAATATGAGATAAAAATGGAAAAGGATGTAGTTTTCTATGATAATAAAGTAGTAACTTGAATTTGAACAGAAAATAATACTGGATCAAAGCTTTTGAAGGTTCTACACCTTCCAAGTAGCCCTTCTAAATCCTTGAAATATTACCAGTCTTAGAAGCTAGGCAAGCAATGGACTTGTAACAGAGTTTTGCATGGCTTTTGTTGTCTAGTCTTAGACTATCTATAAAATTGGGCAAACAACAGCAGATAAAAGCCAGCGCAGGGAAAAAGCCATGAAAATATTTTCTAGAACCAGGTTGTATGCACATGATTGTAATCTCAGAACTTGTGAGGCAAAAGGACAGCTTCAAGTGCAAGGCCTGACTGCTGTATAGCCAGTTCTAGGCTAGCTGGGAAGTCTTGTCTCAAAGGCAAAAAAGTTGAAAAGAATAGATAATAAGGGAAGAATGGCAGGGCAGGGAAAAATATTTTCTAGAACCAAAGTTGCTAAGAAAAGTTGTCTAAAGACATAACTAGCTATAGAAAGCAATGACTTCCAATAGTCAGTGGAGACAAGTGCAAAAACACTCATAAACTCACGACAAAAAAGCCACCGACAGCTGAGAATCCTCCTATTCCTTTGATTACCCATTGGAATGAAGAAAATGGAAATTCAAAATGAACATATCATTTTGGGGTGGTGGAGCCTTTTCTAGTCTTGTCCACTGGGTGAGCCCAGAAACAATGATAGTCAGTAGTAATTAGCACATATAATGCCCTGATTTTGTTTTTATTATTTACCTCTGAGAAGAAATAAATTTCTTTAGAGAAATGGCTGGTTTCAGCTCTTGAACAGGGAAAGTATGGTAATAATTTTTGAAACATGTTAGCATGTCGGGGAGTAAGAAAAGCATTCAGAATATTAAATGGACATGAGGGCCAGCTTGAGATCATTCCTACTGGGCAAATTTGAGACAATTTGAGCATCAAAAATAATAATAGGCATAAATTAGTATTGGCTGAATAAATAAAAACCCAAGGGTCTAGATGATCCCAAGGAGAAAAGAGGAGAGGAAAGAATGACAGAAATGCTGTTTTCTACATAAGGATGCTGACTTCCAAATGCAGAAGCACTGGCAGACATTTTTAAAAAGTAACCCTTTTGAAAACAGAATGCAATAATTGGTTGTCACAAGAATGATAAAGCCATTGAGTAAAGGCTTCTTGGGAACAACATGTTTTTGATGTTATCAACATCTACTCTTGCATACTGTTTTTTAAAGAATACCTACAATAAAGTTTTTTTTTTTGTTTTTCGAGACAGGGTTTCTCTGTGGCGTTGGAGGCTGTCCTGGAACTCGCTTGGTAATCCAGGCTGGTCTCGAACTTACAGAGATCCACCTGCCTCTGCCTCCCGAGTGCTGGGATTAAAGGCGTGCGCCACCAACGCCCGGCTTTTTTTTTTCTTTTTTTAATTTATTTTTCAGTTTAAATTTAGATAAGAAACAAGGTTATTTCACAAGTCAGTTCCAGGTCCCTCTCCCTTTCCCTCCCCTCCTCCTCTGCCCTCCCCCCAACCCCCGCCATTATCCCCTCATTTCCACAGGGAGGGTGAGGCCCTCCATGGGGGTGTCCATAGTCTGTCATTTCATATAGGGCAGGGCCTAGACCCTTCCCCAAGAGTTCAGGGTGAGAGTGCACCTCACATTGTTGGATAGGAGTCCAAAGTTCGTGTGTATACTCGGGATGGGTACTGATCTGCTGCCCAAGGCTCAATAGATTACCTAGGCCTCCTCACTGACACTCACATTCAGGGGGGTCTCTGGTGGGTTCAGTAAAGGTTTCATCTCTAAAATGTACCTGTAATGAGTACTGCTTTCAGAGAGTTGTTGCAAAGATGAAATAATCCTATCCTTATAAAAGACAGACTACCAGATCCCCCAGTAAGGGCTCCATATATTAACAGTGGTACAGTGAAGAGAATTATGACTATATCTAAACTCAAAGCTTAGAATCCACTAGGGTCAAATGGTTTTCTTACCCCTGTTTTCCTAAAAGATCCGAAGGAAATCACACTCTATAGTAATTACACGGACCATATCAAAAGGCAACAGAGAGAGCATCTCAACAGCAAGAGAGTGTGTGTGTAATCAGTCTTCTCCAGACCCTTCAGTGATGGAGGAAGTCTTCTGTACATATGTTTCTCTTATTTGTTGATGAATGAAACACTGTTGGTCAATAAGGAAGCAAGACATGCAGGACTAGGAGACAAGGAGAATTCTGGGAAATGTAGTAAAGAGAAGTCACCACCTGATGCAGGCAGGAAGTGACATAGCAGGGCAGAATCAGTATATAAGCAAGGACAAGCAGGAAATCACTCTCTTCTCTTCTCTGCAGTGACTCGGAACAGAAGCGATATAGACTAAAACTGAGTAAGAGGCCCAGACCTTTTCTCCAGTAAGATAAGGCCACGTGATAACACACAGATTATTAGAAAATAGGTGAATAATTAAGACTGGGCAAGCCAATAAGAAATTTCAGTCAAAGGCCAACAGTATTTATGACTAATATAGTGTCTATGTGTTTCTTTGGGGTAGAGAAGGGCAGTGGAACCTAGTCGGGCCAGAGAAAATCTCATGTTACACTTTAGGGATGGAGCTACTCAGCTCATCAGAAAAGACAACATGCTACTCTCCCTTCTTTCCTCCCAAAAGGAAAGTGGTAGAGAGTGTCAAGAAGTTTGTAAAGAGAAAAAGGTAGACTTCTGTTGAGATACATCAAAGAAGGTTATTAAAATTATGAGGAACATACTACTCCAATGCCAGCTGCTTTATTGCATACCTGCTAAGACTTCTCTCTTTAGAAAAGATGTCTGATGAGAAATGTGTCCCTTATAGTTACTTCAACTCAACACTCCTATTAGCCTATCCATGTATTCATTGGGAAGACAATAATGGAGTCAGCAGGAGTTTGCTCTGAGTATCTCTTCATTTAAACCTAGATTATCAGGGCACCTTGGACCTTACATTTACAGCGCAACTTTGACTGCAATGAATTATAATTACTAGTGTCTGCTTTTCTTTGACATAGAACTTTCTTTAATGACTTGGGCCCTCTTTACCTACTCCCATAAAACAGGCTAAGAGAATTAGGATGCTGAAACCTTCAGAAATTTCAGTCCATGAGTAACAGATCTGTTCCTCAGATATGTAAGCTTTTTGGTAGGATAGCTTTAAGATGTGTAGTCAGTACTAGAAGGTAATTTAAAAAATGTCATTTTGCTTGATCTAACACTCCTTTTTTGGTTGCTATTTCCTGCATTATCATTTCTAAGACTATTGTGTCAGAATCCTCATCCTTCTGGAGAAACATAAAATAGCAAGTCTGGATAACCCGATACAATACTGTTGTTTCTAGAGTCCTGAATAAACTATGTAACCAAATTAGTCATGGAAGCTGCTATGAAAAGCTACACTTGAAATGTGCACCTATCATTAAGAGATGATGTAGATCCCTAGAAGAATTTTTGGATATGACAAACTTTGGAGATTTCCCATGGAGGGTCTCACCCTCCCTGGGTAGTGGAGGAAGATGGGGTGGGGGCTTGGGGGGTTGTTAGGGGTATGGGAGAAGGGAAGGAAGAGGGAGAAAAAAGAAAAAAGAATTTTTGTTACTGAATTTCTACTGAGTTGACTTATATGAACAGCAAAGAGCAGTTTACAATCCATCTGGAGCCAAAATATTGTCGTTATGTGGCCCCTTACTTAAAATATTTACCAACTGCCACAGTTAAAAGCCTGAAGCCGATGTCAAAAATATGTCAAGGGTGGCAGGACCACAGCAAGTGTCAAGGGAATCATAACTGCTATGTGGACTGAAGTAATTAACTAGTTGGAAGGTGAATTACTCTCTATTTTAACAATTAACAGAACCCTTCCTGTTTATAGTGGTTGAGCATCAGTGTTATTCTTAAGTACTTGTAGGTTTTATGTCATTTGGATAATGGGAAATTTTCAACATTAATTTTTTATTCTTATTCTTAGAAGGTCAAGAACAAGAACAAATAATAGTGAAGTACAAACTTCAATGTACAGTGAGGTCTTGAGCATCCAATGCTTTGGTATTATAGTCAAATCATGAGCTAGTAACTGTAAAATAATTAATTAACAATAAAACATATTTACTAAGCCACAAATTGTTGATTAATTGTTTCTTCAAAATTATCTCAGGGTCATTATAAAAATGAAAACTTTCATTGTTCTATTTGTGATTGAAAGAAGGTTAGAATAGATGACCTGATACTTCATTCCCAAGATTATGATAAAACACCAACGTATCTTAGGCACATTTGAGTGCATTACCTCCTCTAGAATAGTTATAAACAAACAGATTTTTGTTTTTACATCTGAAAAAAATAAAAATACCTAACAAGGCTACTGATAAATGTATAAACTTTCAGTAAGAGATATCCTCTCCTAAGCATTTATAGACTGATGTTAAGGAGGGCTTGGCGTGGTGGGTGGTTCAACATTTAAGAAACATTTGTTGCTTTATAGAGGACTCTTTTGGTTCCTATGGAAGCAGCTCACAACTGCCTATAACTTAAGATCCAGAAGATTTGATGCTCTCTTCTGATCTCCACAGGCACCAATGCACATATGACAAAAGCATACATATAAATCTTGAAATTAAAGAAAGAATACTGCTATGTAAATGTCAAGATACTATAAAAAAGCTGATCTACATTATATAAAGAACCATTTAACCAATATGTGCCCTATATGAAAGCCTCAGAAAGCTTTCCTGCTGCTTAAAGTCATCACTGAGACCTATATAAAAACTTTCATTGTTCTATTTGTGTTTGAAAGAAGGTTAGAATAGATGACTTGATACTTTGTTCCCAAGTAATTATGATAAAACACCAAAATAAATTTGGCCTTTTAAATCAGACCATTTCTCTAAAAAGCCAAAAACTAAAGAAGTAAAGATAAATTTCTAATGATTTCCTTTAAATCAGCAAGTTATGGGTTCCTGAGGGAAATGTGTGTGTGTGTGTATGTATGTATTTTTTATTAAAGAAATGAACAAAATTACATGAATATCTCCACCAAAAGCAATCTGTGCCACCACAAATGATGTCAAGATGAATCTAAGTGTTTAACTCTGTTTTGGTCTTGATTGCTTTGAATTATTTTTATTATTTTCCTTCTTCAAATTATTTTTATTAGTACATATCATTGTAAAATAATGACAGATTTCATTATGTTTTCTTACCTGAATGTCATGTACTTTGCTCTGTTGCTGTTTAACAATACTGTCCTTTAGTGTTTATTCTAGAAATTACAACAAATAGAAACTTACTGGACTAATGAAAAGTGACACTCCTCTTAAAAACTGAAAAGGTTGTTGCTGATTTTTTTCACTCTTGCACTGTTTTTATGTACCATATTTCTAATTATTTAAAACCATAAAAATATTGTTCTTGGGTTTTCACGCTTGGGTTTTCAAAACCTTTGCTACTGTATCCTTCATTGCATTTTCCTGCTTTGGACTAACATGAATCCTTTAATTTATAGCTTTATAGCTTCTATCAATTCTTAAATGTTATAACTTTGAACATGACCTTTGCTATATTCTTTCACAGTTCTCTGTATCTAAAATAATACACTTTGTAATTTTTCCTTTTGTTTCAAGGACATCCATGCTTCTGTTTGTTTGTTCAATCCCTATTTTCCATGTCGTTTGGATATTTGTTCTTATCATCTTTACAATTTGCTATTGACTTTTAAGCTATGTCTGACATGGGATTTAGTCAATGTATTGAGTTCTTAACTTCAAATAGTGCTTCTTCACTTTTTGAATTTCTATCTGATAACTATATTTTATAGTTCCTTGTTGATCTACTGTTGAAAATATTAATCACAAGTATTTTAAGTTTTTTTCCTGGAAACATTTTTCAACATCCTCATGTTCCAGTCAATTCATATTGCAATATGGTTGGTTACTTTTTATTGAATGCTAGAGAATGTGTGTGGAGCTTTTATAAATAATTTGATATTCTGGATAATGTTTTAGTCTTAGAGAGAGAATTTATTCTTGCTTCTTGCACTCAGGTGGTCTAAAAAGACCACTTCAGTCTCATTAAAGATGCAGCTGATTCAAATTGATGCAAAAGTAACTATCTTATTGAGTATAACTGCTGATAATAACATATCTAAACCTTAATCATTTTGATATCAAAGAAAATATAATAGCAGTATACTCACCTTCAGAGCCCAAACTCTTAAGACTATATTGATCATTCATATTCAATCAGATGGCTTTCATTTAAACAGTGTTTTGAGCAAACAAAATGTAAGAGTCTATTCTCAAAACCTCAAAAGAGGCTTTCAGATCAATATTTTCTATTCAGATTGTAATCACAGCACCTGTAATGTTCAGAAACAATTCATACTTGTAATTGGAAACATACTTTTAATCTACAACAATATGAAACCTTACAATATAATACGATGACTAGTAAATGTATATTCAGATGTCTTTACCAAAACTATTCTCAAGAGATGAATTATTTAGAATTTATGTACTGTCTCATATCATAATGTTTCTTTTCTTATAAATGGAAAAAGGAGAAAGGGAATTGTGTTATCATCATTATCTACTGCCACCCTCGACACTCTGTAATAAGCTTCAAGACTATCTTCCTTTACTACAGAACAATGACTCACCTACAGTTATATAACACACAGTTCCCAGGAATCCAAATCTCTCATTTTCTCCTTAGTCTCAGAGGCACTTATTGTTTGAAGTTATAAATGATTTTAAGGAAATATTCAAGCTGCAAATAAAGGAGAAAACATAAGGATCTACTAAGTTGTGTTTACCAGTATGATGACCTATCTTAACTATTTAGTCAACCTCTTTGAGTCTTTGAAGTGCTGACACTGAGATTATATGACCTGAGAATAGCATCTCTCTAGGTGATGTGTTAGTTACTTTTCATAGTTATGACCAGAATGCTCATCAGAAACAACTAAAAGTAGGAAAGATTTGTGGATTCTGAGATGTCATTGCCCAGTCCTTGACTCCATTGAATCTGGACCCTTGGCAAGGCAGAGCATCGTGGCAGCAGGAGCATGTAGTGGAAGAGGCAGACAGGAAGCAGAGAGATGGGGAGGGATTGGAGACTTGTTATAACCATCAAAGGCATACCCTTAGAAGACTTCCTACAATTAAGGCCATCTCCTAAAATATCTAGAACCACCCAAAATACCACCATCGTTTTAGAACCAAGTGTTCACCTCATGAGGCTGTGGGAGAAATTTCACATCAAACCATAACAGTATCTTGTTTGCCTTATCCTGTCTTCTCAGAAAGCAGAAGTTAAAAGATAAGTGAAGGGAGATAACCCCACATGGGGATTACTATCAAGTAGTTGAAAAAGAGGCTTAAATGCTTCAGTGTGCTTTGTAACTCAAGAAAGCCTGTTTAGAAGAAAAAGACAATTTAGAATCTTCCTGTCAGTTAATGTTCAAACAGACTTCATTACTGAGAACTGTCATCTAATAAGATACACATTAATTTGATCCAGTTTGTATTGAAATTTTTCAGGGATTCTAAGCTCTTAATGTTCTTAACAGAAATTTTAGGAAGTTGTAAGTATTAATTGTGCAAATGATGTACTAAAATAGCAATTCATGTTTGTTCATTTGTTTATCAACTTGACACATACTGGAGTAATCTAGGAAGATGGAACATCAACTGAGGAATTATCATCAACATATTAACCTGTAGGCAAGTCTGTGGAGCATTTTCTTCAATGATGGTTGATGCAAATGATCCAGCCCACTCTGGGTTGTGCCACTCTGGAAAATGTTTCTTAGTAGTGTAAAAAAGTAAACTGGGTGATCCATGGAGAGAAATCCAGTAAGTAATGTTTCTCCATGGGTCTCTGTTTCATTTTCTGCCTCTATGTTAATGCCCTTCTTGAAATATTCACTTGGCTTCCCTCAACGATGGACTGTGTTCAAGACATGTAAGCCAAATAAATCCTTTCCTCTCCAAGTTAATTTTGGTCAAATTCTTTATCAGAGACATAGAAAGCAAACTATGTTGTTATTTTTTTAGATGCTGAAGGATTCTAGAATCAACAATCATAAATTCGTAGTTAAATCTGTTCTCATAAAAATGTTAAATTTCTAATTCTAATCACAAAACTGGCAGAGATATTCTCTATAACACCAGAAGATTTTTTAAAAAAGAAAAAGCGTTAAAAAACTATCAACATGTAACCTTGTGATTACAAATGTTTATTATCATAAACTACATTTGTTAAGATGTTTGCACAGAAATACTTTTTTTCACGTAAAAATGTGAACTTCGGCTGATGAGATGCTGTGAACTCTGGAGTCTGTATTCAACAACTGGAGGTTGAATTTACTCATCATCTTTGAGATAATTAACCTGTATATTATGACCAAAGCAATCTAGCTTAAATTACTTAACTGGTGTAAAAGATCATGCAGAGTTTCCAAAAGCAAGAAACAAGTTTAAACTCTCCTTGTTAAAGTTGTTTTCCATGTAAAATAAGCATACAGAGTAACTGAGAAAAGACACTGAATTTTTTTGGCTTTCATAATAAGACATAGGCGTAATCACCAGGGTTATTTTTCTCAGAGAAGTTGGAGCCTTGCTGTCCTGAAAGAAACACAGGAAGAAAAAGGTATTTGTGTGTGTGTGTGGGGGGGGGGGTATGGGTGGGTGGGTGGGGTGGCCTCTGATCTGATTGGGTTTTAGGTGAAACTGAGTCTTTGAGGAGATGGATGTAATCTGCAAAAAGAGGAATATAACAACATAGCAAAATTGTAGCCACAAAAATGGAAGTCTTGAAGGTTCAAGGGAAGCTTTTGGGAGATGATTGAGATCTCATCCTGTTGAAATCAGACTCTTTGGAAGTGGCAGGTGCTGAGTACATGAATCAGAGCAGGTGGTACATAGGAGATATGTACCTATTTTTTATTACTAAACTTGATTCCTTCTGGTGTGCCACACAGAGATATGGAGTCATACTTAGCAGTACATGAAGGAGAATATGATTCGATAAAATATAAAAAGAAAATAAAGAACAAATTTTAGAAATTAAGAGCTGTAGATTTCTCTGTGTAGCTGAGTGGGGTTGGGATAAACCACTCAATTGCAAATATAGTTTAAAAGGGGAAAACAGGGACAAGAAAATTGAGAGTATCACATAAGTTGAGCACTTCTCTTGTTGTGGTGCATGGTGTAGCTGAAATGTTGACCAACAGGCTGTGTGTTGACTTGGATATCCTTTATCTCCTGCTCCCTATTCTACCCACTTCTATTTGTTTCTACTTTAATTTCCTTTTTTCATGTTATCTCATCCCCCACTTTGCTGCTTGCTTCTCCACTTGGTGCCTGCCTTTATTCGTTAAACATGCTTACATTTTCATTTATTATCTTCCACAAGAGTTTCTTCCTTTTCAAGATACCCTACAACCCACTATGCACATTTTTTTACATTTTTTAATTTAAATTAGAAACATGCATGTTTCAAATGTCAGTCCCAGCTCCCTGCTTATCCGTCCACAAGCCCCCCACTCCCAGCCCAATCCCCACATCATTCCCCAGGGAGGGTGAGGCCCTCCTTGGGGGGATTTCCAGAGTCTGTCATTTCATCCAGGGCAGGACCTAGGCCCTTCACCATGTGTCCAGGCTGAGAGAGCATCCCTCCATGTGGAATGAGCTCCTAAAGTTCATTGTATGCCATGGGGAACACTAATCTACGACCCAAGGCCCCAGAGATTTCTGAGGCCTCCTCACTGACACTACATTCATTGAGTCTCGATCAGTCCCCTGTTGGCCTCTTAGCCATCAGTCTGGAGTTCAAGAGCTCCCCCTTGTCCAGTCAGCTGTCTTTGTGGGTTTCACCAGCAAGGTCTTGACCCCTTTGCTCATTACTCCTCCATCTCTGTCACTGGGTTCCAGGGGGTCAGTTCAGTGTTTACCCATGAGTATCTGTCTCTGCTTCCATCAATCACTGGATGAAGGTTCTAGGATGGCATATAAGGTAATCATCAACATCAGGCAGGGGCTATTAATGTAGTCTCTCCACTATTAGTTTTTCAGTTGGTGTTATACTTGTAGATCTCTGGAAATCTCACTAGTGTCAGCTCTCTCTTCAAAGCTATAATGACTCTAACTATTATGTTCTCATCCTGGTCTCCTCAATTCTAACCCTGACTCAACCTTCCTGTTCCCCCATGTATTCTTCTACCCTCCTCTTATCCCCCTCTCTTTTTCCTGGTTCCCTTTCCTCTCCCCCCATGTTCCCAATCTGCTCAGGAGATCTTGCTTCTTTCTACTTCTCTGGGGTATAATGCATATCTCATGGGAATCTCCGTGTTTCCCAGACTCACTGGCCCTGGGATTGTAGGCTGACACTCCCCTGATCCATGTCTAAAATCCATATATGAGTGAGTACATACCGTGTTTGTTTTTGTGTGACTGGGTTACCTCACTCAGGATGGTTTCTTCTAATGTCATCCATTTGCCTGCGAATTTCAATATTCCATTGTTTTTTTTTCCGCTGAGTAATACCCCATTGTGTAAATGTACCACATTTTCTCTATCCACTCTTCAGTTGTGGGGCATCTAGGTTGCTTCCAGGATCTAGTTATTACAAATAATGCTGCTATGAACATAGCAGAACAGACATCCTTGTTGTATGAAAGGGCATCTTTTGGGTATATGCCTAAGAGTGGAATTGCTGGGTCGTGTGGTAGACTGATTCCCATTTTCCTGAGAAATCTCCATACAGATTTCCAAAGTGGCTGTAAAAGTTTATGCACAAATTTTTCTTCCCAGTGACCTTTTCAAAATAAAAGAGGCTTTTGACAACTGTACTTCATGTATCTCCCCCTCCCAGCTGGCTTTCATAGCTGTTGAAGTAGATGCTCTTTAATTCTCTGGCCACCCCCTAATGTCTTAAATCTAAATTAGCGTACTGAATTTGTAGCAGCATGAAGTTTTGTTAAGAATACTCATTACCAAGATCTGGCTATTACAAATAATGTTACTATGAATATAGTTGAGCAAATGTCCTTGTGGTGTGAATGTGTCTCCTTTGGGTATATGCCCAACAGTGGTATTGCAGGGTCTTGAGGTAGCAATGGAGAAGTGTTCCCCTTTCTCCACATCCTCTCCAGCATAAGTTACCATTGGTGTTTTTTTTATCTTAGCCATTTTGATCAGTGTAAGATAGAATCTCAGAGTAGTTTTGATTTGCATTTCCCTGATAACTAAAGATGTTGAACATTTTCTTAAGTGCCCTTCTGCCATTTGAGATTGTTGTTGAAAATTGTCTATTTATATCTATATCTTATTTTTAATTGGATTATTTGGTAGTTTGATTTTTAGTTTCTCAAGTTTTTTGTATATATTGGAGATTTGCCCTGTGTCAGAGGGTTGGTGATGTCCCTCAACTGAAGAAAGGATAAAGAAAAAAATATGGTATATTTACACAATGGAGTACTACTCGGTGGTAAGAGAAACAATGACTTCCTAAAATTCACAGGCAAACGGATATAACTAGAAAAAAAACATCCTAAGTGAGGTAACCCAAAACCAGAAAGACAAATATACTATGTACTCACTCATAAGTGGATACCCAGACTATAATCCATAACCCCTGGAAGTTTGAACCCTCTTCCAGATACAGATGGAAGCAGATACAGAAATCCACAACTAACCAAAGGGCCAAGCTCCTGGAGTACAATAGAAGTGAACAAAGGAGTCAAGACCATGGTGGGGAAACCCACAGAATCAGCTGACCTAAACTAGTGATAGTTGACTAACTCGGGTCTGACAAATGGGGAGCCTGAATAGTACTGAACTAGACTCCCTTAATATAGGTGACAATAGTGTTACTGGGACAATATCTAGGTTCAAGTTATAATACTAATGCACAAACCGACTTAGAAGAGCCCATTCTATATGGAGAGATACCTTGTTCAGCCTAGACACAGAGGTGTGGGGGTGGAGAGGTGCCTTGGTCCTGCCTCAACTAGATGATAGGAGAGACTTAATAGACTTCCTAGGGGAGGCCTTTACTTTCCTCCGTGGAGCAGATGGGAGGAGGGGGAGGAAAAGAGGGAGGGGTAATTGGGATTGGAATGTAAAATATAAAATTAACTTACTAAACAACAAAAGAAGAATACTCATTACAAATGTTCTTCCCTAACCTTGGGCAGCACTGCTTTACTCTCTTCTCTCCAATTCTTCCCCTCTAAGTTTCAGTTGGTCCACTCTATTGATTTTACCTTCAAGTAAAGTTGCTCTGCTATGTGTGTCTTGTTGGATACAGCCTCAGTCTGAAACTTGGAGAGAGACTACCTGAAAGCTACATAACCTGGGGCCTTATTCAATCTCTGTCACCAAGAGTCTTGCCACTACCATCTACTGCCATAGACACCAGGAGAAAATTAAATAAGGTTTTATGTGGAGTTTCATCTGATATTCAAATCATTAATAAGATGTCACTGAAATAGAGCAATCACAGAATTCTACCTAGCACTTAACATCCTGCCGCTCTCAGCTCCTAGATCTTGTGCTGTCCTCTATTATGAATTACGTTACATTCTTTCAAGCCAAAAGTAGGTTTTGTCAGGATGATGAGAATTGACACCAATTATTTAGTATCAGACCTACAATCCTTTGTCCCTCTATTCATGTGTCACGTGTAGTAAGAAAGAGACAAAACGGATAGAAATTTTAGGATGAAAACCTGCAGGCACCTGGGGTTTTATGAATGTGAGAAAGCCAAGTCCTAAGTTTTCAGAAGCTTTACCAATTTTCATCATTCTCAAGCTTGGCACACACTGTGTGCTCTGAGATCCCCATGGATTACCTTTAACCCTCTTCTTCTGTTCTCCTTACTTCCTCGGGTCTATTAATCTTCATCTCTAGCTCTGGTTCCAGATCAAGTCGGTCTTCTGTGCTTCATATCCATTCCTCCGAGTGATGGTTGGAAAACTCCATACAGTTATCCTGCAGGTATTTTGACTCTGTCTATAATAACTTATTTTCTGTCCCTTTCAACAACTTAACCTCATCCCCAAACAATAAAAACACAGAAGTTTTACATAAGGGAATAGAAAACAATCCTCAACTCTTGACTCTCCTCAACTCTTGACTCTCTTCAATTCCACCATATATTTCCATTGACGTTCACTCCATGATATTTCTCCCATCTGTCAACTCCTTCACACCCACTTCTACTGCCCTAGTTTCATGCCTCATCACTTCTTGCCTGGACTTGCATAGCCTCCAGATACTCCCCTCTCCAATCTGTCTTTTACACTTTTCTCAGAATATATTTCTTAAAAACAAATATATCCAGTGTCTGATTTAAAAATCTCTATTGAAAGACTGTTAGAAAATAAATTCTAAATTCATTCACCTGTCTTGCTGGCCAGTCTGAGCTTGCCATATGGCCCCCAAAAACTATTGCTTGGAGAATTTTTTAATTGGAATAGAATTTACATACAATAAAATGGACAGGTGTTATTTTGATTAGCTTTGATAAATGTATACACTCAGGTAACGGCCTAATAAAAATACAGACCATTTCCATCACATTAGAAAATTCCCTTATTCCCACTTCCAATAAATTCCTACACTCCCATGGACAAACACTGTTCTACTTATCACCTTTGATTAGGTTTATCTGCTTTCATCATAAAGTATAACCTCTCTCTGTAACATAACATAATGATTTTGAGAGTCTTCATTTTGTTTTGCATGCCAGTAGGTTATGGGTTTTTTTTGTTGCTGTTGCTGCTGCTGTTGTTGAATGTTCCACTGTAGGATGATACCACTTATTTGAATCATTTCCAGTTTGTGGCTATGATGCATAAAGCAGTCACAAGCATTCTTGTAGAAATGACTTGGTGGAGCTAAAACATTCATTTCAGGTACATATATAGAGATGGTACGTCTGAGTCACAGAAGCATTTAGTTAATTGCATTTGAAAAGGTTTTAGCACTTGGTAATGGGTTTATAAGGCATTAAAGTATCTTACTTTTTATGTCTATCCCAGTATTACAGCATTTTCATAATTTTTGTTTGGCTCATCACTGTTATATCTGTTTCACATATACATTGAAAATAGTCATTGTATGTCCTTACTACAACAAGTCAGAAATCCATACTAAAATCTTTTCTACCAGCCTATCTTTGCATTTGCATTTTCTCAACTTTAAAAAGAGGTTTAAAAAGTTGATAAAGTCAATTCACCTACTGTTTCTTCTTAGAAAAGTTTTGTTTGAAAATTTCATATATTTATACAATGTTTTTGTTTTTGTTTTCCTTGAGACAGAATCTCACTATGAAGCCCAGACTAACCTGAAACTATGCAGACCAGACTGACCTCAAATACACAGAGATCTATGTACCACTGCCTTTAGTGCACTGGGATTAAAGGCATGTACTACCATACCAGACACTATAAAGTGTATTTTGATCATCATCCTCTACTGCCTTCTTCCAATTCCTCTCAGTATCCTCTTCTTAATCTCCCCTCAACTTCATGTCCTCCTTGTTAATAACTCCTTAAGTCCCACTGGTGTTGTCCATTATACACATGTGTGTTAGGCCATCAAGTGAAGCATTGGACAAACTAGCAGTAGCCATGTCCCCATAGGAGAGTGACTCTCTATCCACTAATAGCCATCAATTACCAATACCTTCAACATCATGTAGCCCCTAGTACTCCTCTCTATCCATGATAGAATTTTAGCTGGCTTTATCTTAGGTAGGTAATGTAGGTAACCATAGCTACTGTAACGTAAAATGTGAAACAATCATGTCATGCCCGAAAATCAGCATTTCATGGTTTCTTTCTCTGCCTTTGCACCCTTCTTCCTCTATGTTCTCTGAATCTTTTATGAAAGGAGATTTATATCAATGATTTATTCATACCCAAGTGCTCACAGTTATGATTCTCTGCCTTAACCACTGCTCAACTGAAAAAAAATTTTTTAAATCAAAGTTGAGTGTAACACATATTTATGGGCATATCACAGGTATTTAGAAAGCAGTTTGATATAATGGCTGTGGTGGTTTGAGGAGGAATGACCCCCATAGGCTCTTATATTTGAATGCTTAGTAACCAGGGAATGGCACTATTTGAGAAGGATTATAAGGTGTGGCCTTGTGGAGGTAGTGTGTCATTGAGAGTGGAATTTGAGTTTTCAAAAGGCCACACCAGGCTCAGTGTACCTCTCTCTCTGAGTTTAGGTCAGGATGTAGAATGCTAAGTTACTTCTCTAGCACCACATCTCTGTGCCACCATGGTCCCCACCATGATGATAACAGAGTACCCTCTGAAACTGTAAGCAAGGCCCCAATTAAATGTTTTCTTTTATAAGAGTTGTTTTGTCATGGTGTCTCTTCACAGCAATAGAACAGTGGCTAAAACATTGACCATTAATTTAGACAGAACTGATGGGCAAAGGAGTTAAGAGTGGGCTGGTTTAACCCACAGAAACAGTTGACCTGAACAAGGGAGCTCTTGGACTCCAGATTGATGGCTGTATGGAAAGCATGGGACTGACCCAGACCCCCTGAATGTGGGTGTCAGTGAGGGGGCCTAGGTAATCTATGGGGCCTTGGGTAGTATTTATTCCTGGCATACAAATAGACTTTGAGTGCCCATGCCACAATGTGGGAGGCTCTCTCAGCCTGGACTCTTGAGGGAGGGCCTAGGCCCTGCCTTGGATGACATGACAGACTCTGGATATCCACCATGGAAGGCCTTACTCCATGGTGGGAGACTGGGGGGCCTGATTGGGAGGGCAAGAGAGGAGGGGAGGGAGAGGGAACTGGGATTGACATGTGAAACAAGCTTGTTTCTAAATTAAATAAATAAATAAATAGTAGGTAAATAAAAATAAAGTTAAAAAAAATGGGACACAGAAATAGGGAGAATTCTCAAAAGATGAAACAGTCACTGGAGATCCACCATGGAGTACCTCATCCTCCTTGGGGATCGGAGTGGAGATTGGGTGGGAGACTGGGGGACCTGGTGGAGAGGGCGGGGTGGGGAGAAGGTGAGAGAGAAGGAGCTAGGATTGACATGTGAAACAAGATTGTTTCTAACCTAAATAAAAAAAATGTAAAAGAAGGACAGGAAATAAGGAAGGAATGAAGGAAGGGAAGGAGGGAAGGAGAAGGTTGAGAAGGAGAGAGAGAAAAGAAAGAAAAAGAAAGAAGGAAAGAAAGAAAGAAAAGGAGTAGGATCCCCTCTAGAGCCTATAATCTCCCCCTATCAAGGGCTTATGACCATTTTTTATAGTACCAGGCATAATGTCCCTCCTGTGAAGCAGACCTCATATGCAATTATTAAGAGATTGGTTATCTATATAAACATTCATGCCACTATTGTGCCTGTAGCCACATATTGTTAGGCAGACTGGTATTGTAGCATATAGAATCTAGTACTGGATGACACTTTATTGATACATTTTTCCTCCCAGCACCCTGTGTAGTACATTTTAGTACTACATAGCCACTTAGGAAAACAATCTAGAGTTTTATCAAAAACCTAAAAATAGGAATACCATATGACCTAGCTATACTAGTACTGTGCACATACCCAAAGGACCTTATACCCTACTGTAGAGACGTTTGCACATCCTTGATCATTGGGACAATATTCACAATAACTAGATAATGGAATTAACCAAGATGTCTAAACAATTGATGGATGTATAAAGAAAATGTGGTACATATGTACAATGGAATAGTATCTAGTAGTAAAAAAAAGTGAAATTTACAGTTAAATAGATGGATCTAGAAAAATGTGACTTAAGTGAAGTCACTCAGACCCTGATCACAAATACTATATGTTCTCTTTCCTATGTGATCCTAAATTAGAATCTTTTGTTTTGTATGTTTAAACTGGAGTACACATGAAAACCAGGAAATTATTTCCATTGTGTTTTGTTTCTGTGCCCCATATAATTCCTTCTCCATAGACAGCACAGTTTCTCTCTACTAGATTTCCTCTAGAAGCCTTTTAATTTTAGCTATTAGTATGTTTTTGACAAATTTGATTTGACATTTGTATATGGTTTCAGTGTTCATTATTTTGAATTGTTTTATACTTATATTAAAATCAGTGGACTTTCAATACTTACAAAAAAAGGAGGATGAGGAGGAAAGCCTGGAGAAATAGCTCAATGGTTGGGACCACATGCTGCTTTCCAAGACCTGCATTCTCTTCCTAGTGCTCACATAGTGGTTCATAGCTAGCTATGACTGTAGTTCCAGGGGATCCAAAATCAATCCTCTTGTAGCTTCACAACAAGCCATGCAGTACATATAGATACATGCAAGCAAAATATTCCAACACATAAATCTTTCTTTTGTTTTTCTTTGTTTTCCTTTGGCAGATTTCTCCACAAAGAAAAGAAAGAAAAAAATCAATGGTCTTATAAGTGCAGATCTGTTTCTTTCTATATTCTTCATTGTCTTATAATACATCTAATAATCTACTTTTTGTACCTAGAGCTATTTTGATTAGTGTAGCTTATTATGGAAAACCTTAAAGTTAGGTGGTACAAATGGCCTAGTTTTATGTGCTTTTCTAAAATAATTAGGTTAATGTCAGCCTTTTGCATGTTCATACAAATTTTTAAATCAGCTTATCAGATTCATTTTTATAAGCATCTTAAAATTATTATTAGAGTTTTACTAAATTTATAGGTCAAAATGAGGAGAAATAACATCTTAATAATACCAAGTTTTACAATCCATTACCATAGTACATTACTCTATTTAGGTTTTCTGCAGTATTTTGTTATTTTCTCATTAGTATTTGTAAAGTAAGTATCTAAGATTTTTGGTAATATTGCCAACTGTAATTCTTAAATTACAACAATTTATAAATAAAACAGATTTTATATTAAATTTTAGTCTTATGCCCTCCATAGTCCTTTCTCTTGTTTCTATCTTCTCTAAGATTTTCAGTGTAAAAATAATGGTTCTTTTCATCTGCTTCTTCTTTCCAATGTGATTGCTTTGTTCTTGTTTTCTTGTACTGTGAAAGACTTCTAATGCATTCTTAGATGGGAATAGTGACAGAGACTTGGTTATTTCCAAACTTAGGAGATGATTTTCAATAGTTTATCACTGAGTAAAATATTACATGTAGATTTTTGTAGTTGACTTTACTCAAAATGAAAAAAGTTCCTTTATATTTATATTTGTCAGAGAATTTTTTGTTCAAATTCTTTTCATCATCTATTGAAATTATCTGGTGGTCTTCTGCCTAATTTTGATAGTAGTTAATTAAATGGATTTAAAATATAAAACCTGACAGATCTTATCTAGAGTATATTGTCTTTTTAATTTGCTGTTTTAATAAGATCATTTTTGAAAAATTATAATTGTTTGCTGAATTTATATAAAAGTTTACAATACTTTTTCTATAAGATATTTGCTTTTTATTATTTATATTGAAAATTTTTTCATACTATATATTCTGAGCTTTTTTTCTCCTTCCCCAACTCCTCTCAGAACCTCTCCAACTTCCTACTCACCCAACCTATGTTCCTTCTATGTATTTTTTTAAGGAAGGAAAAAAAACCATGAAAATGAAGATTAAAGCAAATAAGCCAAAGACCAATAAGGCAAAATATGCCAAAAAGCAAAGCAAAGCAAAACAACGGTCCCCAAAAATACCACTGAGCTCATCTGTGTTAGACAACTACTCCTGGAGCATGAAGCTTGCCCTGGAATGTGGTTGATGTACCCAGTGATACAACATTGGAGGAAAGCTAATTCCCCTTTTGCCAGTTGGCATCAATTAAATATAGTGCTCCAAAGTCTCTCATTCTCTGCACAATATCCACTTGTGGGCCTCTGTACTAGTTCTCATCTACAACAAGAAGAAGCTTCTATTATGCATGTTGGATGAAACACTCATCTATGCGTATATCATTAGGAGTCATTTTATTGCTGTGTTACTTTAGAAGAATAACAGCATTATGTTTTCCATGACCTAGCTATCTATTCTCAGATCCTTGGCAACTTTAACAGTGTCAGATAAGGGTTCTATCTCATGGAATGCATGTTAAATCTAATAAGAAATTGGATAGTTATTCCTGTAACATGTGTGCTATGTTTGCCGCAGTATATCTTGCAGTCAGGTCATGGTTATAGTTACAGGGTTTATAGTTGGGTGATACCGATGATTGTCTTTCTCCTCCAGTAGCACGCAAGGTATCTTTAAAGTTTTGTCATTGGCTGTTTTGTTTTGTTATGTTTTTGTCATCATCATCCTAGAAGGTTTTTACTTTGCTTAGTAAAATATTCAAATTTGGAGGGTTTTTTATTTAACTAGATTTTTCCATATCTTTGTCATTTTAGTACTTCTATTTTCAACTTACATTACTTTGTGGCTTTATCTTTTTAAACAGGATGCATTCATCATTGGTTTTGAATTTCCCTCATTTAAAATATAACTGCTTAAAATATTTTTTTCTTTAACTGTTTTTGGAGGCATCTTACAAATTTTCATAGGATGTACTTTGATTTTCATTCACTTTTAAATATTTTATAATCTCTCAAGATTTTTTAATCAATATCTTCACAAATATGACATTTAACTTATTAATACTAGAGATTTTTCAGATATCATATTGATTCCAATTTAATTCAGTTATGAAGAAATAGTATACAGTATAGAATTTCTGTCTTCTGAAATAAACTTAAAGCTCATTTTATGGCTTAGTATGTGGCCTATCCTGGTGATTATATCTGAGAACATTCAAATAAGTATATTCTGTAATTTCAGGGTATAATTGTCTATAAATTAATAAAACCAAGTTGCTTGACAATTTTGTTCAAATTTCAATGTCATCTGAGCTTTGCCTACTTTTATATTTGTTTCTGAGAAAAGATCATTAAAATATCAACCTATGATTATGGACTTGTCTTTCTGTCTTAATTTTGCCTGGCTTAATCTGAGGCATTGAAACGTTTTTCATTGAAGACTTTGTGTAATGTCCTATTGATAAGTTGACCTTAGTATTCTGAAATGAACCTCGTTATTTCTGCTGACCATCCATTTCTAAGTTTATTCTGTCTGATATTAGCCACACTAGCATGCTGATATTTATTCTTTGTACAGCATGCCTTTTCTGTCTCTCCTCTAGCCTTGGCAATCAAACATGACTCCAAATATTACCCAGCATTTCACAGAATACAAAATCAACCCTTCGATATTTTTACAATATACTCACAATCATAATAAATGTGTTTACTTTCCATAATAAACTCATAATAATTTTGCATGCTTAGCTTATCACAATATACTTGTCAATGAATGTGTAAACTTGTGCTACCACCTTTCTTCACAGCTAGTATTCAGTCTCAAAAGCAGTAAGGAACTTCAATTTCTGCCTCTGCTTATGCTTCACCTTCCAGTGTAAATATAGTATTCATAAGCAAAAAGCTTTACCTTGTATGCTTCATTATCTTAAGATCACAGCACTGTACTGTCTATTACCTGAAAATAGTTGCTGTACATGTTTTCTCCAATCACTTTTTATTAGCAATACAGTAAGTCAACAATTAGTTATGCTGTAGTGGCTTGAAGTGGAAGTTTCATACATTTGCGATTTAATTAAAACTGAAAACATACTGTTTATCTTTTTTATTATTTATTTTATCTTTAAATTTAAATTAGACACAAGGTTACTTTACATGTCAATTCCAGGTCCCTCTCCCTTTCCCTTCCACCAACCCCCCCCAATATCCCCTCATTTCCCCAGGGAGGGCCTCTCCCTGGGGATGCCCATAGTCTGCCATTTCATCCAGAGCAGGGCCCAGACCCTCCCCCAAGAGTTCAGGGTGAGAGTGCATCTCACATTGTTGGATGGGAGTCCAAAGTCCATTTGTATACCCGGGATAAATACTGATCTACTGCCCAAGGCTCAATAGATTACCTAGGCCTCCTCACTGACACCCACATTCAGGGGGTCTTGATCAGTCCCATGCTGGATTCCCAGGTGTCAGCCTGGGATTCAAGAGCTAACCCTTGTCAGGTCAGCTGTTTCTGGGGGTTAAACCCGCCCAGTCTTAATCCCTTTGGTCATCAGTCCTCCTTCTCTGTTACTGGCTTTCTTGAGTTCAGCTCAGTGCTTAGCCGTGGGAGTCTGCCTCTTCTTCCATCAGCCACTGAATGTAGGTTCTGTTTCCCAGACTCTCTGGCCATGGGATTGTAGGCTGGCACTCCCCAGATCTATGTCTAAAATCCATATGTGAGAGAGTACATGCCACTGTTTATCTTTTGATATCAGAAAATAAACTAAACTACAGTCATCATACGGTGTGTGTGTGTGTATGTGTGTGTGTGTGTGTGTGTGTGTGTGTGCACATGCATGCGAGTGCAATGATGTTAGTAAGACTGGCTTAATAAATAAAACTGATTTTACGCCTTCTTGCTCCAAATTTAGTAGTCAAGGTATAACATTATCTGACAGTGATCTCTTTGTATATCTCATGCTTTCAGTCTCTTCCTGCCTCAAAACTGCCAACAAGATGCTTACTATGGTAGCATGTACCTGTAATTCTGGTATGTGGGAGGCTGAGACAGCAGGATCACAAGTTTGAAGTCAGCCTGAGCTATAGAGAGAAAGTCTGTTGCAAAGACAAAAGCTGGCAAGGGTTCTTTTGAGCACTCTGAATGAATGTAAACATCAGGTCATTGTGTACTGCCTTATGGGCTGAGTGCTCTTGGCTATAATGAAGCATTTCTTTATCCTGGCCTCTATTTCCCCTGCCCACCTTTCTAAACTTCTGAACATAAGTATATGTTAAAACCACCCTTCCTTTTTGCTTTGGCTGTGTTGTATTTGAACCCTTCCCATTTCTAATGAAGTCTTCTTATGACTTACTTCTTCCACTAGCTGTAGGTTACCAAAAAATTCTTAAGACTTAAGTAATAAACACTTTTATTGCATTCAGTCCCCCTCTGAAATGTTCTAGGACCTGGATTCTGTAAGGACATTCATTTTTACACTTTTAACAAGTCCCCAAACTGCCTCCTCAACAGCTGGGATGACCTGTTACAACATGTACTCTGGACCACTGCCCTTGGGAAATGATGGCAAGGTCTGTTAATTCCTTTTTTAAAAAAATCTCTCAAGTTCAAGTCACACTTCTATTTTTGTATCTTCTTTTGAGTAAATTAAAGTGCACACAGCCCAGTGTTGGGGATGCTTTTGGCAATCATACTACTCACAAAGAAAACAGAGGTGACCCCAAACAGCAAATGCATCAGTATTGTGAGTAGAGCACACTCTGTCATTCCCACGTGTCTCTTTGTAGGAAAATCAGTTTTGCTGTTACTGCCTCCTGGAGTTTCTGATCAAAATGCATTGCTGTGGATAGAGAAGCAGCTAGCAAATCCCCCTGTGTGTTAATGCTTTGGAAATTTCATGCAAATCAAAACCTTGTGTTCTGCTTCAAGAACTCCAGACTTCCCAAAAGGCAAAGATATACACTGAGCTTGGAAATGATCCTAGCCAACATGTTTATATTTGTGCTTTGGTATTTTTGTATATGAATTGTAAAAATCACAGTCCCTTAACTAGGTTTCCTTCTCCTGGAGGGCAGCAAGAATTTATTCTTTAACAACAGGTGCCTGTCCTTCCCATCAGTCTGCCAAGCCCCCAATGTAAAGTTATATACCTGAGGCAGTGGGAACTTCACCAGTTCTGAACGGAATGGTTTCTGTACAATTACTGTAGCTTTATATCAGAAAAGCAACACATCATTCAGATTGGATTTCTGGCTCCCCAAACTGCTTTCAAAGTGAAAACATGGCCTACAGAATGCTATTCTTTAGAACAGAAAAATTTTCACTGCCATTCAATCATTGTTGTTATAGAAGGGAAGCTAAATTTTCCTCACAAACATAGACTCAGAAGCAAAATCATATGTGGAGTGATTATCTGACATTACAAACAAGCATTAATATATACATGCAGGCTTTCACTAGTTCCATCCATGTTCAAAATTCCAAATTCGTGTTTTATTAACTAGGTTTTCCTGGGATGGAAACAATGTTGGCACCGTCTCTGCTTTCCTGTCCACCAAATGAAGCAGTGAATAACATAAGGAACATTATAGTCCCCAAATATCCATAATCTTCAATGACGTAGCATACATCACCATATGCAGCCACCTGATTCAGCTATCTTATGTTAGAAACCGTGACCTAGAGCCATCACATCAAGCAAGAGTGTAGACAATGGGATGCTTTTGAGATTATATCCAGGAGACTACTTTAATACACACAACTGTTTCTTGAACCTAAGCATCCTAGGATCAAGACAGAATTTTAATTTAAAAATCACTCATGGATCCGAACTTCTAAACTAGGAATGAAATTAATAGAATGCTTGGATGGATTTAAAAGGTAATTGTGGAGAAGTACTTCTTCAAGGTTTGTAAAGCTAAATTACGATTTTTAATCCGATTTCAAGGTTCAGAGCTTCTAGCTACCTTTTTTATCTATGAATGTTGGCAAGATAATAGAATGCAACCAACAACCGAAATACATGATCATTGCAGTGGCATTGTGTGGAGTCATTCACATTTCTGGGCTGAAGCAACTGCAAAACATTGGAAAAATAAGATGTGTTTATAAAGCCTTGATAGAGAAAACAGTCATTTGAAATGTGTTTATGACTACACATTTTATTTTCCCACTCATGTGTGGTTGCTGTAAGGCAATTAGCAACTGTGCTCAAAAGATGGAAAATTAACACACTGAGACTTCACAAAATAATCAGGGTTCTCTAAGCTGAACTAAAACAATTAAAGGTTATTCTAACCTCTGTGTATATTTCTGAGATGAAAAGAATATATAAAATTTGACAATTAAATCTACTGTGCAAATCCTATCTAGACAGTTCATGCTTTTAATGCATATATTTTGCAATTTTACAGTCTTTAATGGATATTTACAGCTCACCTAGCTGTCTGTAACATTAATTGAACATATTAATATTAATCCATGCTATTTTAAAACATGTGGCTAATAACTCCTTATCTGGATATCTGATAGGTCTGTTTTCATATCCTCCCTTTCTCTTTTCATAAAATAAATTGCTATCTTTTGTCATGTTTGATTACAGTTTTCTAATGGAAGACTGCACACTGTGTTTGAAAAATGATCAAGATAATTTGAGTCTTTTAACGGTTATTTCCCTCCAGTAAAGTTCCATGTTTGCTTCTGGCAGGGGAGGGCTGAGCTAGTGAAAGGCTTGCCTTCAGCCATTGTAAAAACTGCTCCATTACCAGTTCACCCTTTTACCTTGCAATAGTTATACCTGAAACTCCTCAGATTGCCCAGAACTCTCATTTTTGAACTCCAACCCATGAGATACCTACTGTTTAATTTCTCAGCCTCCCAACGACTGCTTTCAAATCAATAAAATATCTTGGGAATTCTTGACCTACTCAAAGCACAGTTTCTCTGTATGTTGTGTAGAGATGAAGTTATTATAAACAGACTCCTGTCTCTCAATCTTATTATCAGACTATTGAAGTAATGGACCCCATAGAAATGAGAATTGCCCAGACTCTCTATCAGTGGTAGTGCAGACTGGCACTATCCTGATCCATGTCTAAAATCCATATATGAGTGAGTACATACCATGTTTGTCTTTTTGCGACTGGGTTACCTCACTCAGGATGGTTTCTTCCAGTGCTATCCATTTCCCTGTGAATTTCAAGATTCCATTGTTTTTTTTTCCTGCTGAGTAATACTCCATTGTGTAAATGTACCACATTTTCTCTATCCACTCTTCAGTTGAGGGTCCCGTGACTGATGGAAGCAGAGGCAAACACGCAATTAATCACTGAAATGAACCCAAGGAACCCAGTGACAGAGAGAGAGGAGTGATGAGCAAATTGGCAAAGAATGGGCTGGCAAAACCAGCAGAGACAGCTGATCTGAACAGGGGAGAGCTCTTGGACCCCAGACTGACAGTGGGGAGGCCAGCATGGGACTGACCTGGACCCCCAAATGTGAGTGTCAGCGAGAAGGTCTGGGCAACCTATGGGGCCCTGAGCTGTGGATCAGTGTCTATCCCTGGTATACAAACAGTCTTCATGTGCCTATAGCACAAAGAGGGATGCTCTCTCAGCCTGGACTCTTAGGGGAGTGCCTGGACCCTACCCAGAGTAAAATGACAGACTGTAGATATCCCCTATGTGGAAGGATTTGGCAATAGGGTGGGAGGGTGGGGGGGAAGGGGAGTGCGGGAGGAGGGGAGGGAGAGGGAACTGGGATTGACATGTAAAACAAGCTATTTAAAATTAAAATAAAAAATGAAAAAAAAAAGAAATGAGAATTTCATGTTGGGTGGGACCATACCTTGAATGGGACTACTTATATGTGAATATCTATGGCCCTCTATTTAAACTTTGATCTCACTTCAGGACTTCAAAGATAGACTTTGGATATTGTTGATCCTCCTTATCCCTCTTCCCAGTGTAGTCGCACCGAACACATTCTCCCTGCCCTGCAATTTCTACTTTAATTTGGCGCTTTAAAATGGCTTATTGAGGATGGTGGTCAGACTTGACTTGAGGCATGGCCTGTGATCGTTAAAGTCTATAGAAGTAGGATGAGATTAATCTATAGATCTGTAGAGAACCTTATGAACTTTAATAAAACAAGTAATAGATTGTATGGTAGGTAGCACCTCCAAACACGACATTTTTCTCCCATCTTTTGCAAATCCCTTTCTTCCTGTCAGAATGTTCAAAACAAAATGACAATGACTGCCATATGGCAATTGTTCTAGACAAGGTTTGAGGAAAAGGAAAGCATTATTCCAAGTGTCTTTTCACAGCATCTGAAGCACAAACACCGTATGCCTATCATGTATGTAGAATTCAGCAACACAGTTCATCTCTTTCCTCAAAATAACCCAGAAAAAAGCACAAGTTATTTAGAGGTAAAGTACCTAATTCAGAATGCAATATTTATGCACTAATTTGAATTTCATATGAGGGAACATCCAAGCATTTTTCTTACCCCTGAAAAATAAAATGTGTAGCACATGCATAAATATTATTAAAGAGCAAAGGACATGCATGGACTGAGGGACATTTGTGATGGATTCTTATTTCCAAGTGCTTAGCAAACACAGGGCACTAGTTGGCAATACTGCGGATTTGATTACAACACAGAGAATATCTCTTCTGCTTTCTTGTTTACTTCAAAAAGAGATACTTTCAAACAAATAAAACAGAACATGAAATTGGGTGGACAATGAGGTGAGAAGGATCTAGGAGGATTTGGGGGGAGAAGAATATGATTAAAATGTATTGATTGCTTTCTAAAGAGATATTTCTCCATTAGGTGTGAAAACATACGTCAGTAACCCCACAACTAGATCCCAGCCTGGGATACTTAGGAAGTGCCAATCTAGCCTAGGCTATAGAATGAGATTTTCTTAAACTCTACAACTCACTCACTCACTCACTCACTCACACATACACACACACACACACACACACACACGGGGGGGGGAGGGAGAGAGTAGCAAGGACAGACAAAAAGAAAAACATTACACTCATTTCCTCCTTCAAAAATAGGAAAATTCGGGGAGTCCAGGGAAGCAGCTGTTCCTCCAGCAACATCAGGTAAACAGGCCGGCTTCCCGGCCTGTGTTCCAGTGCCTGCAGATCGCCTGGGAACTGCACAGAGCTCCCAATTCCGGCGGGAGCCAAGCACCCCAGACTCCAGATCTTCTCTCCCACCAACGAGACCAGGAAACCAGAGGAGGCACGGAGACCAGGGGAGTAGCTGTTCCAGATCAGGCACAACAGGACCCAGCATAGGGTCCAGGGGACCAGGTAGGAGGCTAAGCGCCCCAGATTCCTGTTCTTCTTCTCCACCCACGGACCAGCATTTGGACAAGGAATAGAAGAACCACCAGATTATTGGACTTGCTAGCACCCACCAAAAGGGAACTCTGATCCCCAGACCAGTAAGGGGCTCTTTCTGCACCCACTAGAAGAAGAGATGGGAAAGAGACAATACAAAAACACAGTCAGCAACAGAAAAACAAATATGACACCGCCAGATTCTAGAGACTCCACACCAGCAAGACCCCAACATTCCAATGCGAACGAAGCAGAAGAGAACGACCTTAAAAGCACTTTCATGAAAATGATAGAGGCCCTAAAAGAGGATATAGGAAAATCCCTCAAAGAAATGGAAGAAAAAACAAACCAAAAAATGCAAGAAATGGAAGAAAAAACAAAGCAAAAAATGCAAGAATTGGAAGAAAAAACAAACCAAAAAAGGCAGGAAATGGAAGAAGAAATGAAGCAAAAAATGCAAGAAATGGAAGAAAAAACAAAGCAAAAAATGCAAGAATTGGAAGAAGAAACATACCAAAAAAGGCAGGAAATGGAAGAAGAAACAAAGCAAAAAATGCAAGAAATGGTAGAAAAAACAAAGCAAAAAATGAAAAAAATAGCAGAAGAAACAAAGCACAAAATGCGAGAAATGGAACAAAAAGCAAACCAAAAAATGCAAGAAATGGAAGAAAGAACAAACCAAAAAATTCATAAAAGGCAACAAACGGACGAAAAGATAAACAGAAAATTGCAAGAAGCAATGCAAACACTGCAAGGGTTGAAAACTGAAATAGAGACATTTAAAAAACACAATCTGAAGAAAGGCAGAAAATAGAAAAGCTGGACAAACAGTCAGGCACTACCAATACAAGCATTACCAACAGAATAGAAGAGATGGAAGAGAGAATCTCAAGTGTTGAAGATACACTAGGAGAAATGGATTTCTCAACCAAAGAAAACCTTAAATCCAACAAATCCTTAACACAAAACATCCAGGAAATATGGGACACCATGAAAAGACCAAAACTAAGAATAATAGGTATAGAAGAAGGAGAAGAAATCCACCTCAAAGGGGCAGAAGGCATATTCAACAAAATCATAGAAGAAAACTTTCCCAACCTTAAGAAAGACATGCCAATGAAGGTACAAGAAGCCTACAGAACACCAAATAGAGTGGACCACAAAAAAAATCCCCTCGCCACATAATATTCAAGACCCCAAACATACAGAATAAAGAAAGAATATTAAGAGCAGCTAAGGAAAAAAGGTCGAGTAACATATAAAGGCAGACCTATCAGAATTACACCTGATTTCTCCATGGAAACTCTGAAAGCCAGAAGGTCCTGGATAGATATTCTACCTACACTAAGAGACCATGGATGCCAGCCCAGACTACTATACCCGGCAAAGCTCTCAATCACTATAGACGGAGAAAACAAGATATTCCATGACAAAACTAGATTCAAGCAATATGTGTCCACTAACCCAGCCCTACAGAAAATTTTGGAAGGAAAACTCCAATGCAAGGAAGCTAACTACAACCAGAAAAACATAAGCATTAGAGAATCCCTCTCTACCAACAGCCAAAAGAACAAAGGGGTGAAATTCCACACATAATTCCACCAACAACAACCATCACAAATCGAAGAAGGATGAGCAATCAATGGTCATTAATACCCCTCAATATTAATGGCCTTAACTCACCCATAAAAAGACACAGACTAGCAGAATGGATTCGAAGACAGAACCCTTCCTTCTGCTGCATACAAGAAACACACCTCACCCTCAAAGACAGACATTAACACACCTCACCCTCAAAGACAGACATTACCTGAGAGTTAAAGGTTGGGAAAAAATTTTTCAATCAAATGGACCCAAGAAACAAGCAGGGGTAGCAATCCTAATATCTAACAAACTAGACTTTAAAATAAAATCAATCAAAAGAGATGAAGGAGGTCATTACATACTCATCACAGGTGAAACCCACCAAGATGAAGTGTCTATCCTGAACATCTATGCCCCAAATACAAAGGCATCCACATTCATTAAAGAAACATTATTAGAACTTAAATCTCATCTAAAGCCCCACACAGTTATAGTAGGAGATTTCAACACACCACTCTCACCACTAGACAGGAATACCAGACAGAAACTCAACAAAGAAGCAAAGTGTCTAATAGAAGTAATGACCCAACTGGGATTAACAGATATCTATAGAACATTTCATCCACATAAAAAAGAATATACCTTCTTCTCACCACCACATGGAACCTTCTCAAAAGTCGACCACATACTTGGCAACATATCAAACCTCAGCAGCTACAAAAAAATTGGAATAACTCCATGCATCTTATCAGACCACCATGCTTTAAAATTAGAATTCAACAACAACACAAATTGCAGAAAACCTACAAGCTCATGGAAATTGAATAATGCTCAATTGCACCATCCCTGGGGCAAAGAGGAAATAAAAAAAGAAATTAAAGACTTCCTCGAATTCAATGAGAATGAAGACACAACATACCCAAACCTATGGGACACTTTGAAAGCAGTGCTACGGGGGAAGTTCATAGCACTAAGTGCTCACATGAAGAAACAGGAGAACAGTTATACCAGAGAATTAACATCACAGCTGAAAGCTCTAGAACACAAAGAAGCAAACTCCCCCAGGAGGAGTAGACGCCAGGAAATAATCAAATTGAGGGCTGAAATCAATAAAGTAGAAACCAAGAAAACAATACAAAGAATCAATGCAACGAAGAGTTGGTTCTTTGAGAAAATCAACAAGATAGACAAACCTTTGTCCAAGCTTACCAAACAGCAGAGAGTGAACATGCAAATTAACAAAATCAGAAATGAAATGGGGGACATAACAACAGACTCTGAGGAAATCCAGAGAATCATTAGGTCATACTTTGAAAACCTGTACTCCACAAAATTCGAAAATTTAAAGGAAATGGATGACTTCCTGGACAGCTATCATTTGCCAAAACTAAATCAAGAACAGATAAGCAATTTAAATAGACCTATAACCCCTATGGAAATAGAAGCTGTCATCAAAAGTCTCCCAACCAAAAAAAGTCCAGGTCCAGATGGCCTCAGTACAGAATTCTACCAGAAATTCAAAGAATAGCTTGTACCAATTCTTCTCAAAGTGTTCCACACAATAGAAGCAGAAGAGTCTTTGCCAAACTCTTTCTATGAGGCTTCAATAACCTTGATCCCCAAGCCACACAAAGATACAACTAAGAAAGAGAACTTCAGACCAATATCCCTCATGAACATTGATGCAAAAATTCTCAATAAAATACTGGCAAATCAGATCCAAGAACACATCAAAACAATCATTCACCACGATCAAGTAGGTTTCATCCCAGGGATGCAGGGATGGTTCAACATACGAAAATCCATCAATGTAATCCACCATATAAACAAGCTGAAAAACAAAAATCACATGATCATCTCACTAGATGCTGAAAAAGCCTTTGACAAAATCCAACACCCCTTCATGATAAAGATCTTGGAGAGATCTGGGATAACAGGGACATACTTAAACATAATAAAAGCTATATACAGTAAACCAACAGCCAACATCAAACTAAATGGACAGAAACTCAACGCAATTCCTCTAAAATCAGGAACAAAACAAGGCTGTCTACTCTCTCCATACCTTTTCAACATGGTACTTGAAGTTCTAGCTATTGCCATACGACAACAAAGGGGGATCAAGGGGATACAAATTGGGAAGGAAGAGGTCAAACTTTCACTGTTTGCAGACGATATGATAGTTTACATCCATGACCCAAAGAACTCTACCAGGGAACTCTTACAGCTGATTAACACCTTCAGCAAAGTGGCAGGCTACAAGATCAACTCAAGAAAATCAGTAGCCCTACTATATACAGATGATAAAAGGGCTGAAAGAGAAATCAGAGAAACATCACCCTTTACAATTGCCACAGACAACATAAAATACTTTGGGGTAACGCTAACCAAACAAGTGAAAGACCTGTATTGTAAGAACTTTGAATCTTTAAAGAAAGAAATTAAAGAAGCCCTCAGAAAATGGAAAGACCTCCCATGATCTTGGATAGGTAGGATCAATGTAGTAAAAATGGCAATCCTGCCAAAAGCAATCTACAGATTCAATGCAATCCCCATTAAAATCCCAGCACAGTTCTTCACAGACCTTGAAAGAACAATAATCAATTTTGTATGGAAAAACAAAAGACCCAGGATAGCCAAAACAACCCTGTTCAACAAGGCAACGTCCGGAGGCATCACCATCCCTGACCTCAAGCTCTATTACAGAGCTATACTCCTGAAAACAGCTTGGTATTGGCACAAAAATAGACAGGTAGACCAATGGAATCGAATTGAAAACCCGGGTATTAACCCACACACGTACGAACATCTGATCTTTGACAAAGAAGCTAAAAATATACACTGGAATAAAGAACGCATCTTCAACAAATGGTGCTGGCATAATTGGAGACTGGCGTGTAGAAGAATGCGGATCGATCCATGTTTATCGCCATGCACAAAACTTACGTCCAAATGGATCAAAGACCTCAACATAATTCCAGCCACATGAACCTCTTAGAAGAGAAAGTGGGTGGTACCCTTGAACGAATTGGTACAGGAGACAGCTACCTGAACATAACACCAGTAGCACAGACAGTGAGATCAACAATTAATAAATGGGACCTACTGAAACTGAGAAGCTTCTGTAAGGCAAAGGACACAGTCAGCAAGACAAAAAGGCAGCCCACAGAATGGGAAAAAATATTCACTAATCCCACATCTGACAGAGGGTTGATCTCCAAAATTTACAAAGAACTCAAGAAACAAGTCTCCAAAACACCAAAGGACCCTATTAAAAAGTGGGCTGCAGAACTAAATAGAGAGTTTTCAATAGAGGAGTCTAAAATGGCTGAGAGGCACTTGAGAAAGTGCTCAACATCCTTAGCCATCCGGGAAATGCAAATCAAAACAACTCTGAGATACCATCTCACTCCTGTCAGAATGGCTAAAATCAAAAACACCAATGACAATTTATGCTGGAGAGGATGTGGTGAAAGGGGGACACTCCTCCATTGCTGGTGGGAGTGCCAACTGGTTCAGCCACTTTGGAAATCAGTATGGAGATTGCTCAGAAAAATGGGAATAAACCTACCACAAGACCCAGCAACTCCACTCTTAGGCATATATCCAAAAGATGCCCATTCATACAACAAAGATGTCTGTTCCACTATGTTCATAGCAGCTTTATTTGTAATAGCCAGAACTTGGAAGCAACCTAGATGTCCCTCACCCAAAGAGTGGATAGAGAAAATGTGGTACATCTACACAATGGAGTACTATTCAGCAGAAAAAAATAATGGAATCATGAGATTCGAAGGCTAATGGATGACACTAGACTCACCATCCTGAGTGAGGTAACCCAGTCACAAAAAGAGAAACATGGCATGTACTCCCTCATATATGGATTTTAGACATAGATCTGGGGAGTGCCAGCCTACAATCCTATGGCCAGAGAGTCTGGGAAACAGAAACTTCATTTAGTGGCTGATCGAAGAAGAGGCAGACTCCCTTGGTTAACTACTGAGCTGAACTCAAGAAAGCCAGTAACAGAGAGGGAGGACTGATGATCAAAGGGATTAAGACTGGGCTGGTTTAACCCCAGAAACAGCTGACCAGACAAAGGTTAACTCTTGAATCCCAGGCATCAGCCTGGGAATCCAGCATGGGACTGATCAAGACCCCCCTGAATCTGGGTGTCAGTGAGGAGGCCTAGGGAATCTATTGAGCCTTGGGCAGCAGATCAGTACCCATCCCAAGTATACACACAGACTTTGGACTCCCATAGAACAATGTGAGGTGCACTCTCAACCTAAACTCTTGGGGAAGGGTCTGGGCCCTGCCCTATATGAAATGAGAGACTATGGACACCCCCATGGAGGGCCTCACCCTCCCTGGGGGAATGAGGGTATAACGGGGGGGGGGGTTGGGAGGCGGGCAGGGAAGGAGGGGAGGGAATGGGAGAGGGAACTGGAACTGACTTGTGAAGCAACCTCGTTTCTTATCTAAATTTAAACTGGAAAATAAAATATAAAAAAAAATAGGAAAATTCTTTGTAGTAGTATTTTAAAGAAAATACCAAAATGCAAAGTATTTTTCTTAACGTCAGTAAAATTGGCAATCTTAGTCTACATGAGACTGGCAATGGCTTGGCCACAATTTTATCATTAACATGATATATATATATATATATATATACATATATATATATATATTCAATGCTATGTTCTTTAAGAGTCTTTTAAAATCATCTTTATTAAGTTATGAGATGCATACAATAAACTACACCCTTTGAAAATATACATTTCTATTTCTTTTGTTTATATACATAAAAACCACAATAATGAAGATAAAGTACATTGCAGCACTCTCACCTAGAGATTCCTAGAGGACTCTTTGTGTTCACCACCTTCTATGTCCAGTCCTTGGCACTCATTGGTTGGTTTTCTATCACTGTAGATCAATTAGCATTTCCCATTTAGTTTGCATTTTGCAGAATTTTGTGCATATGTAGCTGTAAAGCATGTCTGTTTTCATTTTTCTTGCTTCTTTTACTCACCATAATGTATTGGAGGCTTAATCCATCATTATATGTGTCAATAGCACATCCCTTTGTATTATTAAGTTGAATGCCTTATAGGAATTGTATATATTTATTTTATCTTCTGCTCAGTTACTGGTAGATACTGGCATTTCTTCCTATAGCAAACAAAGATTTTGTGATCAAGTACATATAAGCCAGTTTATTTTCATGTATCTTGGATAAACACCTAGAAATGTAATCGCTGGGTCATATGGTAGCCATATGTTTAGTTCCATTAGAAACAGATGAATCATTTAGTAAAGTAGTTGTACTGTTTTACATTCTCACCAACAATATGTATAGACTTTAACTGTGGGGACTCTTATTCACATATATTTTATTTCCTTATGGGAAGGAACAAGGGATAAACTATAGCTTATAGTTAATTCATGCTAATATTTGTTATTGGACAATCATTTATTCTCTGAGTCTGTTCTTGTGTCTTAAAACTAGAAATAAGAACAATCAAAAGGCACAGATAAATGTAGCTCTCATCTTCATCAAGGAAACTTCTTTTTGTAGCAAATGGAAACCATTACAGAAAACCACAATCAATCAAAATTCAAAGCGTATGGGGTTCCCAAGTGATCCATCTATAATATACCTCTGGCACATTATAGAAGAAGAGGCAGAATGACTTTAAGAGCAAGAGGAAGTCTGTTGCAAGACAGTGTCTTCTAGATATAACATGGGTCTATGGCCATACCACCCTGAACGCGCCCAATCTCGTCTGATCTCGGAAGCTAGATATAACATGGACATTGTGCCCATATAATCTCAACAATATGATAGACTAAACAACATATGTACAATGATCACATTAGTCAACATGCCAATGGACATGGGGGAAATTTTACAAGGCCCCAACCCAGTTAAAGAGCTATAGGCAATCAATGGTTGCTAAGAGCGGAAGAGTTAGTTTTCTCTAGGGATGAACTCTCCTCTCTCCCTCCCTCCCCTCCTTTCTCTCTCTCTCTCTCTCTCTCTCTCTCTCTCTCTCTCTCTCTCTCTCTCTCTCTCTCTCTCTCTCTCTCTCTCTCTGTGTGTAACAAAAGAGAGAGATATAACAATAATAATTACAGAAGAGGTCATAAATTTAAAAGGGAATGGGGTGGAGACATAGGAGAAATTGGAGATAGGAGAAGAATGAGTAGATGATCTACATACATCATACTTATATATGAAATTCACAAAATTTTTAACTTAAGAATGATACATGCAAAAGCATGTAGATATAATATGGAGCCAAATGAATAGTTCCATACCCGTGGTCATTCAGACAGCCCTAGTTAAACTCAGTGGATCACAAATCCAAACAAAAATTCATGATCATGGGAACAGAGCCTGTAGGGGAGAGAGGGGTCTTGATGGGAATGGAAAGGAGATATGGAGGGTGAAGGTAAGAGTAATCAGAATGCATTCTATACATGCATGAGATTACAAAAGAACATATTTATTGGTATTTATTATTTAACTATTTATAAACTTTATAAAGAAGGAAATCTATTTCTGGATACTGTGTTTAGTCATTCATTTATTTTTGGGTGGAAGTAACAGCATGTACCACCATACCCAACTCTCTTCTGTGTATAATAATGATCAAATGAGATATGGGTATAAAGAGAGTAACACATAGTCAGTGCTTCTTAAATGCTGTCTACTATTTTCTAAGTTTTATCTTTGCCAACTTGTTTTATCTTCCCAACAACAATGAAGGATAAGTACTCATATACAAACTTTGAGGATGAAGAGACTGAGTCAAAACTTACACAGAGAACGGATGATAGTTTGGGATTTGAATCCAAGCAATGTGATTTCTAAGCACCAGAATTTGTTATTCCATTTGCTGCTTGTACATTGTAACAGGCTTAAGAGTGAATTTTTAAGACTGTTGCCATCAATCCAAGCAGCTTGTCACACTACTGCTTTATTACCTGTCTTTGTTAAGTCAATCAACCAACAGAACACTACTTCCTTTTTCTTTTCTAGTTGTTTAAGCTCTATTACATCTTGTAAATTATGAGCATCCAAATATAAATTGTAGCTAAAAATGGCACATACCACTAATTCCAGCACTCTGGAGTCTGAGGTAAGCATATCTCTCTATGTTTAGTTTAGCCCAAACTGTACGGTGAGGTCCAGGTCAGCCAAAGATCATAGTGAGGCCCTGTCTCAGAGACAAACAAATAAACAAAAACAACAACAAAAGATACTTCAGACATATAATACATAACCTGTCCCCTCTATGCCATTTAAAAATGTCCCCAGTACATTATTAATCCATCCTGGTATCTTTTCTATCTGAAATGCTACCCTTAAAGATAAGCTCCTTTCTAGTTGGGAATCTATCTGTCAATATCTAATAATATTGAGTCAATATTACTCTACAACTTAGCAGTTCTATTCCCCAAAACATCACCTGGCAGAAATGAATGTCTATATTTATTGTGTATTAGAACATTCATGTCAGCAGTACTTGCAATTGGAAGAAATACCAAATGACTAGCAAGTGAACAGTGATAAATTATGTTAGTCATACAAAAATAATATATAGCTATGAAAATAAACAAATCACAGCTATGTGCAAAAACACATAGTAGATACATATGAAAATCAAATAAACATACTATTGAGTTAAAAAGCCAGGCTCAGAAAAATCAATACAGCATAATTTCATTTATATGAAATTCAAAACCAGGAAGACTAATTGTTACACTGATTAGAGTAGGGCAAAGTAAGAGATTGAAAGACTACATGAGCAAGGCCTCCAGGGTGTTGGTTGTGCTATGTTTATATAGATGCTTGGTTATCTTGGTGTTCAATGTGTGAGAATTCATCAGAACTGCATAATTATTTATGCATGTGCATTCCTATGTTTTACTTCCATCAATTATTCCCTCTCACTGTTTCTTCATCTAAATATCAAGCCATTGCAAAGTTTCATCAACTTCTCCCTTCTTTCATTGACCCTTCTTTTAGGTATCCACTTAGAAATCACTTGTAAGAAAGCTGACCAAAACCAGTTTTACCAATAATAAGAATGTATTGAATTTGCTCTCCTACAATGAAGCACATGCATCCTTTCCTTCCTATTGCCCCTGTGCTGGCTAGTATTTATGTCAACTTGACACAAGCTAGAATCATCTGAGATAAGGGAACCTCAACTGACAAAAAAATGCCTCCATAAGATCCAGTTGTAAGGCATTTTTCTTAATTAGTGATTAATGGGGGAGGGCCCAGCCCTTGATGGGTGGTGCCACTCACTCCTGGACTGTTGGTCCTAAGTCCTTTAAGAAGACAGGCTGTGCAAGACTTGAGGAGCAAGCCAGCAAGCAGCACCTCTCTATGCCCTCTGTACTGTTTCTTGCCTCGAGGTTCCCGCCCTGCTAGAATTCGTATCTTGACCTCCTTCAGCAATGGACTAGGATGTGGCAGCATAAGCTGAATAAACCCTTTCCTTCACAGGTTAGCAATAGTGTTTCATTACAGCAATAAAAACCCTGACTAAGTCACCTATGTTAAAAAAAAAAAAGAAAAATCAAAACTAAAATACAAGACTTGCACATAGCAATCAAAACTAAAATACAGGACTTGCACATAGCAATACTTCTAGCCAGTCTCAGAAAATCTGCAGCCGCTCACAGCAAAACAGCAAACAACGTGGGCATTTTAAAAGTTCCTTTAAAAAATGTAACCCAGTTTCCCAAGAAATAAGTCATTGATCTTGGTCTGCTGCCACAAGGAGTAATGCTTCTTATATTGAAACCAGCATTCACTGCATTTGTCATAACTGCCCGAAAACACAAGTATGCTAAAGCCAGAAACCAGCTGGGTAAAATAGATTGAAATATGTTGATCTTTGAGTCATCCTTCATTTTAATTATTTAAGCGAGCTAAATCATGAAAGTGTAGCCAGCTGAAGTTCTTGTCTTCCAATGCTTTAGACAATTATTATTTCTTTAACTTACCTGGCAAAAAGAGTTTTACGTGAGATTGTATTCAGCCTATCATTGGTTCTCATTCATTTTGCTTTTTGATTAATTTTCTCAGGTGCAGCAAGAGCTGTAAATATCTTTGTCATTTTCCTGCTTATGCTTATCAGAAGCATTTGCCATTGTTTCCTTTAAATATACAGAACTTCTGGATCCAGGTTGAGCTGATTTCCAAAGAGAGCAACTGGATAATTATGGAAGAAAGGCGTAGTGACTGGCTGGCTAACCAAGGTGGGGTCTCTAGACCACTAGCACTGGTATTCTTTGGGAGCCTGTTAGAAATGCAGACACTTAGCCACTGCTCCCACCTACAGAATTATACTTAGCATCTTAACCAGGTCTTCATATGCCACCTTTGACTGTGCATGCTTGGGAAACACTGTTGTAAATAGGTATGAACTTCAAGAAAGGCCAAGTCTCCAAGAAGGGTCCAGAGTAGGTATTGAAACTAAATTCAGGTTGGAGCCTGCTAGCCATTTGCTGACTGGGAGTTGCATACATATTTCTGTTTCTGCAAGGACTACATATTGACATTTGCAGCCCTTGCCTGGTATGTACCTGTTTCAATTACCAAGATAAACAACCTCTGGAAAATCCCATTTCACCACCTAGAATTGACCAATGAACAAACTATGACCTGCAATCAAATAGAAATGTCAACCAGCCAGAACTAAGCATTTCTGCCCTACATGCTTACGTTCCTTATTTCCACAGTAGATGTAGGCAGGCATATACCTGGGAGAGAAGCTTCCCAACACAAAATATTCTGTTATTCTTCCAATGACAGCCACTTCCCTTTTGTATGAAAGGCTGCAACTTTTGGATTAAATAATGCTTCGTCTTCTTTTTCATTTTGAGCTAAATTCTTTTCTAGTGAATTTTTGTTGACACAGAAACACTCTCCGATCAATAGACAAAGAATTTTCCCGTTTTGTGTTAAACACATTATGTTCTTTCTTACAGCACACAAAATAAATACCACTTTAGAGACTGTGCCCTAACCCTCTTCAACCAGACAGAAAGCCATGCACCTCACAAGGTATTAAGAAGAGGCATGCCCTCCAAAGCCACAGAGAAACCCTGTCTTGAAAAACCAAAAAAAAAAGAAGAGGCATACTATTTAAATTCTCCATGTAAGAACTAGGGTTAGCACAGTGCTTGCCTAGCATGCTCTAAGCTCTAGACCCTGGTTTCAATCTCCAGTAACATACAAAAAATCCTATGTGATTGGAAGTTTTACCCATGCTTCTCTCAAAAGGACAAAATTAACTGCTTACAGGAAAACTGAGAAATCAGGGAGTAATGGAAAAGAATAGACCCAACATCTACCCATAAGCCCAAGGTAGAAAATAAATAGATGTGTACATGCTTTTGATCAAAAGTCTGTATTTGGAATTCATCTACTTTGTAAGCAAGAAATGATTGCAGTGATGAAGGAACTGGCACTGTAGGAAAAACTAATTATCTTCCAAATTTACATATTCTGGCATGTATTCTCCCCTTCTTCTGTTTAATGAAGGTTCATATATGGAGTTTAAGCATACACTTGTCTCATGAGAAACTACATATCCTATAATGGCCTGCAAATAACTGTGGTTATTTAAATTATCAAAATAGAGTATTAGTAGAACGATACACATACTTTCTTACTCGCCACTCGAAAGAAAGGTGTTTGCTCTATTTCCTTCCCTTGTACCTTTCCCAAAGTCAGAAATGAAAATGTAGTACTGAAAAACAAACTGAGATCAGATCTATTAGAACAACATCCATAATAGGAAACTGAAACAAAGAATCTATAAAGAGAAATACACACCAGGCTCATTTGCTATGAATAATTACAAACTAGAAAAGAAACAAGAGTTATAAATAGTTCCAAATATAAGGTGATGCTGGACAATGGATTGAAAGTAGATATGAGGACACAGAAATGTAAGACCCAACGCACACCAGAATCTGTCTACAATCCCCATTAGCCAGTTGCCATCTTGATATTCCCCAACAAGAGTTCAGAGGTTTATTGAAAGAGCATATAGAGACTGGCACAATCTAGGGTAGACAAAGGAGATGGGACTGAAATTTAAGAAGCCCCCCTCTTTCTTCTCTTCTAGAACTCCAGCACACAAGCTTCTAGTCTCCACCTCCTCCAGCTTCCCCAACTGAGAATGAGAAGATTCTTTTCTGAGGAAATGATCTCAATAGAAGGTTGTATAGATTTTCATATTTGAGAAATCTCCAGCAAAGTGACTGGCCTTCATCCAATCACACCATCTTCATCTAGCTTTTCTGTATTTACTTTCAAGCACGAATAAATAGCACAAGATTAAAAAAAAACCATTCTGGATTGCTTCCACCGTGACTATCAGAGTCTCTCTTGGGTAAGGTTTCTGTTGCTATGATAAAACACCATGGTTATAAACGAGGGGGGAGAGAAAAGGTTTATTTGATTCATAAAACTTGAACAACTCTCTACTGAGAGAAGCCAAGACAGAAATACAAACTGGAGAGGAACCTGTAGGCAGTAGTTGATGCAGAGGCCATGGAAGAAAGCTACTTACTGGCTTGCTCTCCATGTCTTGCTCAATCTGCTTACTATAGCACTCAGGACCACCAGCCTAAGGGTGGAACCACCAACAGTGAACATGAGCCCCCTCAAATGAGGCACCAGTCAAGAAAATACAGTACAGTGTTGCCAACAAGCCAATTTGGTGGGGGCATTTTCTCAACTAAGTTTCTGTCTTTCAAAATGACCCTAGATTGTGTCAATTTGACATAAAGCCAGCCAGTAAAGAGTCCAACCAAGTACACCAAAAAGAAATAAAAAAAGAAAAATTTAAATTAAAGAAATAATAAGAAGAAAATGATGGGAGAGAATAAGATAAAAGCCTGCATCCATGAATCAATACTAGGACATTACAACAAGGGAATGATCAGAAAATGCTTAAGAGCTTTTGCAGATTGAATGTGATAACTAAAATCATCTCAAAACTCAATGAATGGGTTCCAATATAACTATGAGAAAATAACTGAAAAAGGTAAAATGAAGGCCTAGAACATAGGAGGAGGGAGAAAAAGTTAGATATCCTGTGGTATAAAACATCTGGCTCATGAGGATTTCTAAGTTCAACCTAGGTAAGGAAATTATAAAGTAGTAATAACAGGACATTGCACCAGAATTAAGAAAATGAGTTTCCAGAAGGCAAGAGCTCATGGGATACTAAGTACAATACAGAAGACACACAGTAAACATCAACAAGGTGTATTATTTTCAGTACTACATTAACCAATACAACTATAAAAACCCTAAAATCCCCCAAGAGAAAAATATTGTAGAGAGTCAGGAAGTCACTTACAATCAGACTCTTAAGAAATCACATTGGTGACTGGACCAAATCCCACATTTTGATGGAAAACTATTTTGATCCTGGAATTTTTGTAATAGCCAAATTAACACTTAAGATTAAGAGGAGAAAATTTTCAAGTACGAAAGAAATCTGAAATGTATTTCTAGGAAGGTACTCAAGGCATGTCTCACAAACACAAAAGAATACACATACAAAGTGAAAGATGTTATTCAAGTACTAGAGAATGCCACACAGAGGAGAGAACAGAGTATTCCTTTATTAATGGAGAAAGTGTAATAGAAAGGCTATTTAGTAAATCTATACAGCAAACAACATAGATTGAATGTGTATAACTGGAGACTCTAGCACAGCAGAGGAGGCATGGAACTGATTAGTTACTGATGTGTTTGTTAGGCAGTAGTGAGAAATGTCTACAGTTTGTGGATGAGTATAGAAAGAACTCATGCTTCCCAGAAAGCTAAGTATGTAAAAGAAAACAGAAACCACTAGCCAAAAATTGCAACAAAAAGAAATAGACATTTTCTATGTCCTAGCTGGGAACAGCATCGCGTATTTATTATATTAATTATTTATCATCCCTATGACAACATTTTCGAAAGAAGAAACTTCTGGGAAGAATGATTTATTCTGGCTCATGATTCCAGAAGAATTCAGTATATGGTGGCAGGGAAGGCAAAGTGAAGCGATTGTCTGTGACAGTAGGAGCAGACAGCAATGGCTTCACAGGGTTGCAGGCCAGGAAGAAGGGAAGGTACTGCCAGAACCAATGGCAGGCACAGCCAAGAAAGGCCCATGCACACTGATCCTCTTCACATAGTCAGAACCCACTTCACAAAGGCTCTCCAAAACAGCAGCTTAAGCTGACAATCAATGACTGAAAACATAGCCCTGTAGATCAGTGCTTTGCTCTGAGCCTTTAATGCAGTTCCTCATGTCGTGCTCACCCCCACCATAGGATTATTTATACTTCATAACTGTAATTTTGCCATTGTTAAGAATTGTAATGTAAATATCTGTGTTTTCACATAGTCTTAAGTAACCACTGTGAAAGGGTTTGTTTGACCCCCAAGGAGGTCTCGACCCACAGGTTGAGGACCATTGCTGTAGAGGCTATTACAGGTTGAAATCAGCATTCCAACTCTGGTCTTCAAAGGCTCATGGTTTTCTCACAATATAAAATGTATTCAGTCCAACTTTAACACTCCCCATAGACGCAACAGTTCAAAAACTGTTCAAAAACTCAGTCTTTCTTCTCTCCCTCTTCCCATCTTTCTATTATGATATGAATGAAATTGTTGCTTTTAAAGAAATTTCAGGCATTGGAAAATGATCACAGTATTTGTGATGTGATAATACCTCTGAAATCACATCACAGTATTCTACTTATGTGAGAACTGGGCCTAGCAAGTTTTTCCTATATTCATCTGGTAGCATTGCAACTGTAATTTCTAAACAGGGTCAGCATTCTTGAGTAGACTGATATAACAAGATGCTTAAGTGATGAAAACCAAATAAAAGGGCATTTTAACAGGAGTCATGGTCTTGAAAGTAAAATGAGTATGAAAGGCCTAGATAGAGAAGCATTAGATATGAACTCAGGTCTCAGTGTCCTAATCATTCAGGAATCTCACATTCCTAGCCAAGAATCATCATCAGTTACATCTGACACAAAAGGCAGTGTACCTCCAGGCAGTGCCAAATAGATGAGGCAGAATGGCATAGATCCAAAGAAGAGCCACACAGGGCCAGCAGTTGCCTGGGCAGAAGAGAGAAGCCAGGCTGAAAAGAGCCCTTCAGTTTTGATTACTCATTATCCTGACTTAGTGACTCCTCAGCCATCTTTGTAACAGCCCAGAGCAGTGACCAATGGAGCATTCAGTCAACAAATGTTATCATCACTGCAATACTAATCATGCTATCATCCATCATAATAGTGTTTGTTCTGAGAGGAGACTCAGAAGGCTAGGGTGTTCCATTTGAGAAAAAGAAAAGGGAGAACAGAGTTGTAAAATCCAGGTATATCAGAAGGAGATGGGGAAAAAGAGGGAACAATAAATCAAGAGTAGATGAAAGAGAAACAGAAGCTAGGTAACTGGCATAGCCTACAGAAGACAGAAATAAACTGGCCATAGTAACATTCTGTGCAATGTGTTGATGACTTAGAAATGCCAGTGGGAAGACATCCATTTATATAACAGATACTGCCAATGCTCCATTCCCCACCCCACTCTGATCCCCTTACCATGTTAGTCAGACCTCCAATGGCAAATACATGTATCTTTGCCAAAGGCTTGGCCTGGAGCTACCAAACCCACTTAAAATCTGACACATTTTCTCCAAATTCATAATTCCAGGAATTGTGAACCAATTGGACCAAGTGATTCCTATTATTCTGGTTGGTACATGTAAGAACGTAAATAGGGAATTCTCAATAGAGGAGTCTAAAATGGCTGAGAGACACTTAAGAAAGTGCTCAACATCCCTAACCATCCAGGAAATGCAAATCCAAACAAATCAGAGATACCATCTCACTCCAGTCAGAATGGATAAAATTAAAAACACCAATGACAGTTTATACTGGAGAGGATGTGAAGAAAGGGGAACACTCCTCCACTGCTGGTTGGAGTGCTAACTCAAAGCCACTTTGGAAATAAGTTTGGAGATTCCTCAGGAAAATGGGAATCAGTCTATCACAAGACCCAGCAATTCTACTCTTAGGCATATACCCAAAAGATGTGCATTCATACAACAAAGAAATCTGATCCACTATGTTCACAGCAGTATTATTTGTAATATTCAGAACCTGGAAGCAACCTAGATGCTCCCCAACTGAAGAGTGGATGGAGAAAATGTGGCACATTTACACAATGGAGTACTACTCAGAGGGAAAAAAAGGACAATGGAATCTTGAAATTTGCAGGCACATGGATGACACTAGAAGAAACCATCCTGAGTGAGGTAACACAGTCACAAAAATACAAACATGGTTGTACTCACTCAGATATGGATCTTAGACATGGATCAGGGGAGTGACAGCCTACAGTTCCACTGCCAGAGAGTCTAGGAAACAGGAAGGACCCTAAGAGAGATATGCATGGTACCCTAGAGAAGGGGAATGGGACAGGATCTCCTGAGCAGATTGGGAGCATGGGAGGAAGGGAGAGGGATGTTCAGTAAATGGTGTTAAGGAAAATGGACATCCATCTACTACAGAATGTAGCTGGATCCTTAACTTATACAATAAGGGTAACTGGAAATTGTTTAAATGATTAACTATTAGAGCTGAAGTTGTACCATTTTCGTAGGAAAACACTGGGACAAACTGATGGGGGAAGTCCTTCTGTGTATATGCTGTCCTATTGGTTGATAAATAAAGTACTGTTGGCCAACAGGAAAGCATGATTGGTGGGAATAGGAGTCGGGGATGATTCTAGGAAATGTAGTCAAGAGTAGGAGTCACCATATGATCCAGGAAGAGAGGATGCATGAGGCTGTGTCCTCGGTAAGTAAGATGTTATAAAAATATATATTAGTAATTGTGGGTTAATAATTAAGTCAGAGCTAGCCATTAAGAAACCAAAGCAAGCAGCCAACAGCTTTATAATTAAAACAAAAGAAAGACATGACAAATGTAACTGACTTTTAAAGGGTACTTTATACTGACTATCTTTTTTTGATTATCACTTCCCCAACCACAATCAATGTTTCTGTGCCTCTGTTATGTAACAGTTTTCTCCAAGATTGAAATATTCTATTCTGTAGGGAAGTTCTTTAAACAGGGAGGTAAACAACTAAAAAAAAACTTCAGTAAGTCCCTGAAGCTGACAAGATTCACAAGGTTCCTCCATCCCAGAGTAAGCAATGAAGCTACTGAGAGCCACTCACAAACAAGACAACCAAAACGAAGATTTTCAGACAAGACAAGCTGCAAAGACTCTTAGAGGAAAAAAGCTACAAAGAAGACTCTGAGACAAAACCAGCTGCCTGGAAGAAGCAAAGACCAGCTGAGCTGCCTGAAATTGGTTTAAGACCAGAGCCACATGGAAAAGATACTCTTTAATCTGATGAGCTGCCTGTAGGCTGCATAGTGTTCTCTAGGTTCCCAACTTTCTTGAGTTGTCACCCACACTAGGGTTGTAGTGATGCAGATGTCTTTGAGTCATGTCTGCTCCTGTAAGTAACCCTCTCACTCATATCCCCATAATTATCCCCAATAAAACTCATCATTTCACCAAATTGGACTTTGGTGGTATCTGTACTTTGGCCTGTCATGGGCTCCCTATCTGGGGGGGGTAGATGTGTGTGTAGCGTCTCCCCAGGCAAAGTTTTGTCATACAACAGCCTCCCATATTGATAGGTTAATCTCAAAGTATTTTAGGGTGGGGGAACCCAACTAAGATAAACATGCTGCTTTCACACATTGCCAATATCAAAGCAAGAGCTGTTGTGTCCTCTCTTTTAACTACAGTAAGGTCCAAGGCAGTATGGCTGACAGACAAAGAATGACTAGTAACTACTGTACCTTTTAAATCTGAACCTTTTAATAAAACAATCCCCTTTTCCATCTAATGGGCAAACCAGCATATAGTAAGCGATTGAGAAAATGCAATCCACAAAAGAGGATGTCTGGACATGATGATATATCCAAGGCATAGTCTCAGGCTGAAAGAGTAAAGAGAACTCATTTTTAATATTCTACACTCACAGGTTGGAACAACATGTTGCATATACATTTGGTTATTTTTCAGTAGCTTTAATAAAATACCATGACCAAGAACAAATTGGGGAAGTGTTTATTTTGGCTTACTGTTTAGAATGACAAGAACCCACCATGGTGGGGAGACATGGCAGCAAGTGGCGGACAGAGTGACATGAGTAGGAAGCTGAGAGCTCACATCTTCAAATGCAATCATGAAACAGACAGAACAAAATAAAAAATTTAGAGAAGCTATATAATCTCAAAGCCCAATCATCTGCAGTGATGTACCACCCTAAGGTTGAACTACCTAAACCTTTCTAAATAGCACCACCAATTAGGAAACACATGTTTAAAAACCTGAACCTACAGGATACATCTCTCATTCAAACCACCACACCATCCATGATAAGGTATTGTTTGTATTATTATATGTGAGCAATCATAGTAAGAACACCGGCCCTGTGCTATATCACATACAGTCACTGCCATGTATATAGCTGTGCCAATGCCTATAGTATTAGTAGGAGGGCTGTTTTCCAGTCTTTGTAACAAGGCTTAAAGACATTCATATAAGACAAAGATTGAAAATAGAGCCCAGTGAACAGTTCTAAGGCTGGGTCAATGCAGGGGTGAGTATATGATATACTAGCTATTGAAATTTGTATATAATACTACAACTCTCCACTACATACCAAAAACATAGTGTTTGATGATGAAATAACACAAATCATTAGGTGGCACTAATGATTCTCCACTATCTGTTCCAATTTATAAGATCCACACATATACCTGTGAAACTGATACCCCTGCCATTCCCATTTAGGGTACAGGACACAGAGGTTAAGTATCTTACCTAGGCCATACAACAAATTTAGTCCCAATTAGTGGTACAGCTGGATTTTGATCTGCTATCTCATAGGCCCTTTTGCACTATTGTCTTAGAATTTATATTCTGGTGAGAAAAACAAACCTTACATAAAATATTAATCATATTTTCAACCATTACACTTCAATTTTAATCTGGACCTTGTGGGAGGTGCTATGTACAGAATGCCCTGAGCATGTTCACCAGCTTATTCACTTCACAAGTACATATTGATTGCATACTCTTTGCCAGGTTCTGAGGGAGATATTAGAAATTTAATGAACAAAATACATACTCCTGTGATGTTTTCTGGGAGGAGATGGGTGTCAGACATTATTTGAATAATGACACTCATTTTCATGTGATCACAAAGATGGCAAATGCTTTGAAGGAAAGTACTGAGAGTTATAAGAGCACATAATAGAAGGGCTTGACATTTCAAATGAGATCAAATGAGCTCGGAACGATGAGTAACAGTTACCTTGGTGAAGAGAAGAGGAATGTGCCAAGGTTCCCAGAGAAAATGTGAGACAGCAAGCGAGAGCTGGTACTGCTGGAGCCCAATGAGGGAGGAGGCATCTAATGAATATAGATGATCAGCAGAGGACACATGAACTACAGCTAACCAGGGCACTTTCAATGCAAAGGTGCTAATGACAAGTCAAAACAAGATATGTAAAGGTAATTAGGTAAATTGAGACAAATGGGGACCCTAATTTTGGCTTGGTAAAGGTTTCATTATGTATTTAAGAACAGCCTGAATGTTTTTAAATGCCAAGAAGGGGATTATATTATTGCATCTTGTTTTGATTATTAATAATAGTATCCTAGTAGTGTAAAGACTAGGTAAGAAGACAGAAATAGTTAATACATGTAGATAAATATGGATTTATTACAATAATCCAAATGTGAGTGGAAATGCCTTAGACCAGGGTGATATCAATACATATTAAAAAGAAATCAGAGTCTAGTCAGAATGGGGACTAATGGAGGTTTAGAAGACAAGAAATAAAACTGCTTTGTAAAAGAAATTGATATCCAAAGTACAAGACATGATAAAAGTAAGAAAATATAGTTGAGTTTCCAACATTGTTACTAGTTAATATTTAAGGAGGATTTTTGGTTTTATTTAAATGAAAGCAGATGATAAGGAATGACCTCAAAGTAGTTTTCCTTCCAAATTAATCTTACTACATTTTCCAAACTAGTGTCAGATTACATTTGATTCTGTCCCAGTGGAAACAACCTCATGGGGAAAAATTTCTTACAGGGAATTATATGAGTGTACTGATTTTCCACATGGATAAGTGAATCCAAAGAATAAAGGTCTCTTAGCAACCCCCCCTCTCCTATTCTTTTGACTCTTTTTCTTTTCATCCTTCCTTCTCTCCTTTCCCTTTTGCCCCAGCCTCTATCCTTCCTGTGTGCCCCCCATTCTCAGTAGCCCCTTTTTCACTTTATGTCCTTTATGACCTTCTTGCCTCCCCTCTGCCCCAGCCCCTTCTCAATGCTTTCTCATTCCTTGATCTCCTATTTAGTTTCATAGTCTATAATCGCTCCAATGACCCCTTATTCTCACACATATGACATTAAAATTAAGGAACAGCATTTGAAAAACAACATGTGATTTTTGTCTTTTGATATTTCCTTTGTTGTTGATTTATTTACTTCTGAGGCTGATGAAGCCGATTGTGTTTAAAACAACTCTCAAGCAAACTCAAGTTCCTCTTATATTACTGACATTTATCAAAATTGAAACAACATATAGTGTGTCATCTTTTCCAAAATTGAAATCTTCATTCTCACTTGATATGAATATAAGAGTGCACATTTGAGTAGCAATTCTAATTACTATTCACATTTTATAATGTCTCTATTTTCATATTCATTTGCATTGGGTCAGGCTGATATTCCTTTCTATCAAGAGCTCTGAAAGGGATAAAATAAATAGTACTTCTTCAGAGTAATTTGTATTTGCCAGGAAACAAGTGAATAATTCAAAGAACAGACTTTTTTCTGTTTTTCTTTCTTTTCTTCTTTTTGTTTTCGGTCTTGGAATGAAATGTAAAGATTAACTAGTCTTGCTCCCTTAATTTGACTAGTTATAAAGCAAAACCAAGAATTGACTTTCATTCTACTATCTCCCATCTCTTAAGACCTCATCACTTGACTTTTACCCCTTCCTAATTTCATTGCATTTTCAGGTATACTCCAAATTACAAACAAATTTAAACATTTAGAATTAGGATCATATATGATACAGAACATGCATTATTGTAGATTGCTCCATTCATTTTCCTGTAAACTCTGTTTTCTTTACAGGTGAATAAAGTTCTATTGTGTATATGGACCACATTTTCATTATGAATTTATGGACATTAGTTTGTTTTTTCATTTCCAAGCTATTTAAATAAAGCAGAAAAATTGGTGAACAAGCATCTCCAGGTAGTATATAGAGTCCTTTGGGTACATACTCAGGAATGGAGTAGTATAACAGAGTCATTTGATACATCTATTTCTAGTTTGGGGGGGACTCGACACTGATTTCCATAGTGATGATACTAGTTTACACCCCCAAGAGTGTGTAAGGGATTCCTTTTCTGCACATTTTCATCTGCATTTCCTTGGTGATAGATGTTCTGAATAGGGTGAGATGAAATCTGTAAGTAGTTCTAATCTGAAGTTCTGTGATGGCTAAGAATGATGAACACTTTCAAAGACACATCTTAGCAATTCGTATTTCTTCTTCTTTGGGTTATTTGTTATTGTTTATACATACAGAACATCTATGCTTAGTGTTTTGAGTTCTTTGTGCATTCTAAATACTAATCCACTGTCATATGTATAGCAAATGAATAATCTCTCCCATTCTGTAGACTTCTTCACTCAATTAATACCTTCCTTTTCTATATAGAATATTGTTTCATTAAGTCTCACTTGTCAATTATTGATCATATTTTTAAGCAACTAGATTCCTATTCAGAAATTCCATGACTATACTTAATCTTGGGGTAATTTTTCTCTAGAAGCTTAAGAGTTTCAAGTATTTCATTAAGGTTTTGATCCCTTTGGAATTAAGTTTAGTGCAAGGTGAAAGGAGTCTAGTTTCACTCTTTCATGTGTGCATATGCAGTTTTCCAAACACCATTTCTTAAAGATGTTATCTTTTCTTCTAATTGTTTTTTCCTTTTGTGTTGCTTAGGTGGCTATAGATGCATGGATTCAGAATTTCAAGCCTTACACTAAGATTTTTGATCTGTGTGGAGTTGGTTTTTGTACATAGTGAAAGATAAAGATCTAGTTTCAATCTTCTACATGTTAATATCCAGTTTTCTCAGCATCATTTGATGAAAAGTCTGTCTTTCCTCCACTGTGTGTTTTTCTCCTTTTGACAAAAATTAGGTGGGTGTAGCTCTGTTGGTTAATATCTAGGGCTTCTATTGTAGTCCATTGACCTATATGGCTGTTTCTGTGCTGGTACCACTATCATTTTGTTATTATGGCTATATAGTATAATTTGAAATTGGACATAGTGATACCACCAGCATTATTTTTGTTCAGGACTGGTTTAGCTATCCATGATCTCTTTTGTTTCCATATTAATTTTCAGATACTTTGTCTATCTCTGTGAAACTATCAATGGAATGTTGAAGGACATATTATTGAATCAGTAGATTGCTTTTGGTAGGACAGCTATGTTCACAAGGTTAATTATTCCAATCCTTCTTCAGTCTCTTCAAATTTTCATCATAAATACCTTTAACATCTTGATTAGATTTTCTCCAGGGTACTTCATTTTGTTTCTTAGGCTATTGCAAATGAGATTGGTAGACTTGTATTTTTTCCCTCGGTGTGTTTATCATTGGGACATAGGATAACTATTGATTTTATATATTAATTTTGTATTCTGTCACTTTAATAAATGCCTTTTTCAATCATAAGAGTTTTCCAGTATTTGGGGGTCTTTTGGGTATTGGATCATATAATTTACAGATAAGGCTACTTCAACTTCTTTCCTGTTTGTATCCCTTTTATATCTTTCTCTTGTCTTACTGCTTTAGCTAAGACTGCAAACACTATATCAAATAGGAACAGATAGATTGGACACCCTTTTCTTGTTTTTGATCTCAAAGGAAATGCTTTAAGCTTTTCTTTAACATTTCATTGACTATAGGCTTGTCATATACAGGTGTAATTCTGTTAATATATCCTCCCTCTATCCATGACCTTTCCAGACTTTTTATGATGAGGGATGTTAGATTTTTTCAAAGGCTTTCTCTGAATTCTTGGAGATGATTATGTGGTTTTTGTTTTGAACTAATTAATGTGATTAATTACATTTATTGACTTGTATATGTTGAACCATTCCTGCATCTAGAATGAAGCCAACTTGACCAAGATGAAGGGTTTTTGGATATTGTATTGGCTAATTTTCTATTGCCGTGATGAAATACCATGCCCAAGGAAACTTATAAAAGTAATGATTTATTTGAGGCTCAAGGTTCCAAAGTGTTAGGGTCCATTATTATGGAGCTAACATGGCAGAAGGAGGCAAACAAGACAGCTGGAATTGAGGCTGAGGGCTCATATCTCAAACCAAAAATGGGAACCAAATATGGGGATGTCATGTGGCTTTTGAAACGTTAAAATTTGTTCCCAGTGTGCAGACATTTCATTCAGCTACCACAGGTGGGTTTTATGATGTTGTTTGTTTTTTTGGATTTGGTTTGCAAGTATTTTCTTGACAGTTTTGCACCTACATTTGTCTGTAATTTTCTTTTCTTGTTGCTGTTGTCTAGTTTCATAGAGTTAGAAGGTGCTGTGAACACTGAAGGAGAAATGTTACTAAAGGTATTACCTATTTGAGTACCTTGAATGCTACAATACCAACCTAAAAAGAACGTTGCACCTACTAGTAAAATAGTGGTATGATTGGTATGGGAGTAACCAACAATTTTCCCATTGTATTTGAGGTCTTATCTAAAGGCATATTTTACACCTGGTACTGTAAATCTCCTAATAGGTAATGGATAGGGAGGTCACAGACCCTTCTTAGGGCAGGGCACCTACTATAGTTGCTTTGATAAATAGGCATATCATCAAACTGCATTTTATATATTTATGTTTATACTCATACCTAATTGGGACAGCAATATCACCACCACCAACCCTAAGACTCAGGGAAAATTTTAGAAGAAGAGGTGAAAAGAATGTAAGAACTAGAGGATAAGAAGGAATATTATGAAATGCTATCTTCTGAACATGAAATGGCTAATGAACACATGAATTTACAGCAGCCTGCAGAAAATGTGTATAAAACTGGGCCCATCAATATTCTAGCATGGATGTGAAAGGTGATCATAATGCCCTATCACTCCCAGATTAGTTATAGGTAATTAATGATTTCTGGGGGAAGGGAGGGTCATATTAGTTAGAGGTGTAGACACTTGGTAAGTTGTTCTTGCTCAAGTAAATAATCCTCTACCCATACACATGCAAGAAACCACAATTAAATACATGGGCCATAGAAAATTGCACAGTAATACAAGAGGGACTTGTTGGGAAGAAGAATGAGAGTATAAAGTGGTAGAGGATAAATGTGGGAAGTAGGATCCATAATGTCCCTCTCTCACTATATATATATATATATATATATATATATATATATATATATATATGTGTGTGTGTGTGTGTGTGTATGTGTGTGTGTGTGGATATGTATACTTATAAATTGTGAATGAATGTGTTTATAAAAGAGTAAAAAATAAATAACTTTACCAAAATTATGTGATCAAATCAGAAATAAAATTTAGCATCCTAGCTCCCAGGTCCTTATCTCTCTACTGCTATATTCATAATCTTAAGGGAATTTTTTTGCACATATATGTATATAGCAAAAAAGAGGCCATGAATCTGAACAGAGTAAGGGGCTGGGGTACATGGGAGCATTTGAAGGGAGGAAAAAGAAGGGAAAATGATGTGATTATATTATAACCTCAAAAAAATAAAAGGTACTTAAAAAGTTTTAAACTTCCAGTCTCATGAAATTTCTAATGAGACTCCTAGATTCAGAGGAATTAATCATTTATTTAATTAGCTCTCTCTGGAAGAAAAACATTCTTCTCCCTTCAACACCAGTGTCAACACCAGTGTTAAATTTTTCCTAATGTCAATAGTCAGTCAATAGTCATGTCTTTTTAGCAGGAAGGCAACCATAACTTCTTTTGAAAATTATATTGTACTAAGACTTTTCCATGGCAAAATAGAGCTAATTTGATGAAAACTTCACTAATTCAATCTTAGGTTACAGTTTCATTTAACCTTCAGTCAAATTTAAATCAGAGAGATCAACTTTCCCTGGAGCAGTAGAAAATAATGAACAGGATGTTTATTTGTTATTTTCAGGTTTAAATCTAACAGAAGAAATGGCAAGATTAATTTGCCCTGCATTTCATTTAAAGCTTCTCAAGTGAAATTGCAGCCAGAATGTACGTTGAGAAGGAAATCTGTATTATCTCAATTCTCCACTGTTGAACAATAGACATTCTGTTTCAGAACAATGAATATATGGGAATATTTTAATTCAGTGCTTCAATTATATAGGATATACACAAGAACACATTATTTTAAACTGTTCTGATAGTTCTGTTTTAGAAGAAACAAAATGATTAGTCACCCATTTTCCTTGGCTATTAAATAAGTTTAAATTTTCAGTTACTTATATGCTAGCTGGCTAAAAATCCTAAGACATTGTCTCAGGTATCTTCAAGAATTCTTTCATCTATCTTACTACAAACATACACTACCATACTGCTTCATTTGCTTTTAAGCACAAAACATGTCAGAAGAGTAACATTTTCCCCTTTTGGCTTCTTCTTTACAGTCAGTTTTAACCCTGGCCTCCATTGAAGCTGCACTCTTAAAGGTCACTAATGAATGGATGACTTTCCCTTGCTACTAAACAAATCTTTTGGCTCCTTTTCAATTCTCATACTAACTGACATTTACCTGCAACATTTAACATCATCACTGTTACCAGCTCTGCTTGCTGGTCACTATAGGGATCCATTGCAGCTTCTTATTGTTGAAGATGTGGAAAATATAAAAATAAGAAATAAAATAAAATGATAGCACATATTTGGGTGGGCAGTAGGTCTGGTGAGTCGCTGAAGACAGACAAACTAGAAGAAAAACAGAGTTAAAGGTCCCAGTGGAAGCTGAAATAGTGTATGTGACAACCCAAATGAGAAGCCCTTGTAGTCCCTTTCAGTAATATCATCAGACTTGCATTTTTTTAAGTGAAGTGATGTGCTAATGAGAGGTCTGAAAGCCATTTAAGAAAGTTTTGTGGTTCAGAAAAAGGATGAAATCGAGAGAGATGAAGAGGGAGAGGGAGTGGGAGAGGGAAGAGAGAGAGAGAGAGAGAGAGAGAGAGAGAGAGAGAGAGAGAGAGAGAGAGAGAGAGAGAGAACCAAATATATATGAAGGCTTTTAAGATCCTTGGGTCATTCATCTGCTCTGCCGATTGGCATATACCACCTACCTTTAAGGAGTCTTGAACTGGAAAAGAGAGAGAATTTTCCTGGACTGGGATCAGAGCATCTGGAGAGCCTGTCCTCAGAGTACTCTCCTTTTGCTATAAACCACCCATCTAGGTTGGTTTGCCCAGAGTATGGGGAGGAAGAAAAGAAGGCAGTCATCCACCTCTCATCCTTTCCCACCCTCTATGAAACATCTACTAACAACCTCCCATACCCTGTTAAATGATGAAGGTGTTCACATAAGTAAAGCTGCTAACCAAAGCAAAAACTGTAATAGCCTACCAATATCTCAAGCTCAATGTTAAAATTTCTCATGTGTTCTAATATTCATGTCCCTCTCAACACTATCCCATTTTTGCCCCTCTTTTGAATTCCTTCTTCATTTTTTCAAGGGGTAGGGGTAGAGACATGGACTCACCCTGAAGCCTAAGTTTCTCCTGAGCTTGCTATCTAGCTCAGGTTGGCCTCAGACTTGCAAAAATCCCCTCCCTAAGCCTCCTGAGTACTGGGGTTGTAGATTTGAACCACCATGACCAGTTTCTGGCTTGTTTATTTCAATTATAGGCAACTGACATTCACTTCAGCCTGAAAGTCTTGATTTATTAGTTTCTAAAAGAATCATTCCTATCCTCTCTTCCCACTGCCCTTGGTTAAGGCCCTCATTAACTTCCTACCATTTTAATGTTCATTCTGGCTTCTAGCTTCTAGTTTCTCCTGAATCCAATTCATTCTGCCCAAGGCTACCAAAATATTTTTTAAAGAAATGTATCCATCTCCTAGTGAAAACCATTGTGGAGTCTACCAAGTAGAAATTCAAAACACCTATCAGCTTACCTTCTGGCATGTATGCTTTGTTTTCCAATAATATTAATGTGGCAGGTTAAATAATGGTACCCAACAATGCCTATGTCTGAATTCATAAAATCTGTGGCTATGTTACTTTAATAGTCAAAGAGACTTTGAAGATACAGCTAAAAAGCTTGAGATAAAAAATTTATAACAGGATGCATTGTAATTACAAATATTCTTAGACTAGGAAGAACAGAGGTCAGAAACAAAAGGCAATATGATGACATGGAGAAACTATAATAAGGCAGCCATAAATCAATAAACAACAGATGTAAAGCAAAGGATAACATCCACAACTCAAGAGAAGCGAAGTAACAATTGGGATCCTAAGAGAGACACACATGGAATGCCCCAGGAGGGGTAAATTGGGAGCAAGTGGGGAAGGGGATGGAGAATAGTAATATGAGGGATCAAGAAGGCCAAGTTGGGGGAGGGACAGAGGAGGAGAGTAGTGAGAGGGATACCTTGATAGAAGGAGACGTTATGGGATTAGAGAGAAACCTGGTGCTAGGCAAATTCCCAGGAATACCCAAGTATGACCCCAGCTCAGACTCCTAGGTTGACTGAACAGACCTTCTCCTTTAACCAGATTAGAGACTACCCTAATTCTCATCATAGAACCTATATCCAGTAACTGATGGAAGCAGATTCAATGACCCACAGCCAAGCACTGGGCTGAGATCCTGGAGTTCAGTTGAAGAGAGGGAGGAGAGGTCTTATGAACAAGGGGGTCAAGATCATGATAGGGAAACACAGAGACAGCTGACCTGAGCTAGAGGAAGCTCACCGACTCTGTATTGGCAGCTGGGGGAACCTGCATGTGACAGAACTATGCCCCCTGAATGTGGGTGACAGTTATGTGGCATGATAAAGATTCTTCCCGAAGCCTCAAGAGTAAAAGGAACTCCGTGAACCTTTTGATTTTAATCATTTAAGAGCCTTCTGGAACTTGTAATATTTGAAATGAAAATTTTAAAAAGTTTGCATTGTTTGAACCAGTAAATTTGTGGTAATTTGTTATAGCAGAATAAAAAACATACAACATCGCATTAACTTTTGCCACCTCCATTACTATAAAGTCTCAATCTTACACAAACACAAACCCACACATGTTTCTGGACTCTACTAATCTTGGATGAGTTCCCCTGGGCTTGACTCTCTGCTTTTGGTTTGCCTCTGATTTACATGCCTCTCATTGTTTTGGAAATATCAAGATGCCCAGAAAATATCCCACTCATGCTAAGAGGAAGCCAAGGCACAAACCTTATTAGCCAAGCACACAAGAAACATTTGCTCTCATCACACCTTCTGACATCCCATTATTCATTAGTCAAAGCAACTCACTCAAGCAAACCCTATGTGTCAAAAAATTATCTCCCTGGAAAGAACTTCAAAGTCTCTGGGCAAAAGGCATTGATTCAGGGAGATTGGAATAAAGAGAAATAATCATCTAATATATCCAGTTATACACTGTAAAAAAGTTTTCAATGAACAAACAAGGGTAAAGCAAATAAAAAGAAACTGATTTTATCCTTTACTGATTTTTCTAGTGTAAATACTTCCACTGTAGTTGGATTTAAGATACCAACATTACACCAACAAACACAAATATGGGACTAAATATATGTAATAGGTTCTGGTGGCCAGTCCAGCATTGCATCTGCACATAGTCAAACTACTTACTACACCTTCCTACATAAACTCTACTACCAGTCATCTCTTGTGTTATTCTTTCAAATTGAAACCCATCTATCTTTCTATCCTTTCAACCTTTCACACAAATCATTTCTTATTTTTTTGAGAATTTCATACATATATACAATAAAATAGAATCATAACTACTCCTTCATTTTGCTTCTCCAATTCCCCCATATCATCCTTGAATATCATCTTCCAAAGTCATGTCTTTTTAAAAATAATCTGCTAAGTACAGTTACTACTGTCCACATGTACATGGGTGTAGGGCCAACCACTGTGGCATGGGAAACTTACCAGTGGTCACATCCTCAAAAATGTATCCTCCCATTGCCAGCAACTGTCACTGTCAATAGCTTCTCAGCAAGGGATGGAGCATGGAGACCACCTACCTATCTATGCTGTAATTTTGGCTGACTTGATATTGTGATACTGTGCAGGTAAGCACAGCTACTATGGATTCTTAGATGTGATAGCCATGCCTTGTCCACTGGATGATATTTCACAGCACCTTTCCCCATTCTTTAGTTCTTGTATTCTCTCCACCTTCTATGCCTTATGCTCCCTAGGGTTAAGTACACAGTCTCACTCTCAGGGCACTGATCAGTTGTGCTTCTCTGAACAGATTGTTGCCCACTGTAGAAAGAAGCCTCTCTGAGGTTGAGTGCAACCAATGTCTGTATACACAAATATAAGTATTTAGAGGGCAATTTGACAATATGAGCATTCAGCAAAATAACAATAGCAGGTTCTACCATAGGGCCTATGACCTCTCCAGGCATTTGACCAGGATTACAATACCAGGCATGAAATTCCCACCTGTGGAGCAAGCCTCAAATCCAATCAGAAAGCATTTAGTTATCTTGTAACCATCATGCCTTGTTTTTTACAAGTTTAAAAGGACTATAAGGCAGGATTCCAAATGTTCCAAATACAAATAAATGGAAGTAGAGGCAGACACCCATAGCTAAACGCTGAACTGAACTCCTGGAATCCAGTTTCAGAGAGGGAGGAGTGATGAGCAAAGGGGCCAAGACTGCGCTGGTGAAACCCACAGAAACAGTTGACCTAAACAAGGGGGAGCTTGCTGGGCAGTGGTGGCACATGCCTTTAATCCCAGCACTTGGGAGGCAGAGGCAGGCAGATCTCTGTGAGTTCGAGACCAGCCTGGTCTACAGAGCGAGTTCCAGGACAGCCTTCAAAGCCACAGAGACACCCTGTCTTGAAAAACCAAACCAAACCAAACAAAAAAAAAACAAGGGGGAGTTCATGGACCCAAAACTGCTAGCTGGGAAAACAGTATAGGACTGTTTCAGACCCCCTGAATGTGAGAGTCAGTTTGGAGGTCTGGGCAATTTATGGGGCCTCTGGTAGTGGGTGAGTATTTATCCCTAGTATACAAATGGACTTTGGGAGCCCACTCCACATAGAGGGATACTCTCTCAGCCTAGATACATGAGGAAGGGTCTAGGCCCTGATCCCTGCTCCAAATGATATGACAGACTTTGAAGATCCTCCATGGATGGCCTCACCCTCCCTGGGGAGCAGAAAGGAAACGGGATTGGGGGATTGGTGGGGACAGGGGAGGAGGGGAGGGAGAGGGAACTTGGATTGACATGTAAAACAAGCTTGTTTCTAATTTAAATTAAAAAATATCCCTACCAAAAAAAACCCACTAATTCAGCAACTGTAACACCCACTACCTGGTAAGCACCACTAAACACTAACAAGAGATGGCTAAACAGAGAAGGAATGACATTTTACTATCTAGTTCCTAGGAACATTCAGCAAAAGAACAGATTCCCAAAGGAGGCTATTCTGTGTTTAAAGTACTTTAGAATCACAAAACAAAACAAAACAAAAAAAACAAAAGACACCAATAGGGCGACTATGTTCCTCTCAGGTCCTTGCCTATTTCCTTCAACCTACCATTTCTAATCTTGTGAATTATTTCTTTCTGGCAAAACTTTTCTTTCCATTTTTTCCTTTTATGAGACAGCATGTTACTATGTAGCTCAAGATAAACTTGAACTCACTTAATGGCTCAGGCTGGTCTCAAATTTGTAATTATCCTCCTATCTCAGTCTAGCAATTGCTGGGATCTTGGGAGCTTTTTTAAGAAAAAAATATTTTTTTAAGAAAAAATGTGTGAATGCCTCAATGGAGGCTAATGTTAAATCTAGGTTCACTTAAAATCTTACTGATTATGTGACCTGGCTCCAAAACAAGAAAAAAAGGGCTGGGCAAGATAACCCAGCATGGGGACAGGTTCCCAAAAGCACCAGAGACAGGTCCTGATCCTACTGCTAGGAGCCCCACAAACAGACCAAGTTACACAACTGTCACACACCCACGCAGAGGGCCTAGGTTGGTCCCAGGCAGACTCCTTAGCTGTTGGTCCAAGGTTGGTGAGCTCCCATGAACTCAGGTCAGCTGTCTTTGTGGTTACATGACCTTGAAACCCTGGCTCATATGATCCCTCCACCCTCTCTTTGACTGGACTCCTGGAGCTCAACTTAGTGCTTGGCTGTGGATCTCTGCATCGGCTTTCATCAGTTACTAGATAAAGACTCGCTGATGATAATTAGGGTAGTCACCAATCAGATTTCAGGAGATGGCTACCTTATGAATCTTCTCCACTATTGCTAAGGGTCTGAGCTGGGGTCTTCCTTGTGGATTCCTGAGAGTTTTCCCCTCACACCAGGTTTCTTCCTAACCCTGAAATGGCTCCCCCATCAAGGCATCTCTTTCATAACTCTCCTGCTCCAACTCACCCCCAACCCACCCAACCAGGTCTTTCACTTGTTTGGTTAGCTACCACAAAACATTTTATGTTATTTGTGACTATTGTAGAGGGCAATGCTTCTTTGATTTCTTTCTCAGCCTGTTTATCTTTTGTATGTAGGAGGACTACTGATTTTTTTAAGTTAATATTGTATCCAGCCACATTACTGAAGGTGTTTATCAATTGTGGGAGTTCCCTAGTATAACTTTTGGGGTCACATATACATATACATATATATATATATATATATATATATATATATATATATATATTATCCTATCATTTGCCAATAGTGAAAGTTTGACTTCTTCCTTTCCGATCTATGTCCTCTTGATCTCCTTGGGTTGTCTTATTGCCCTAGATGGAACTTCTCATACTATATTGAATAGATATGGAGAGAGAGAACAGCCTTGTCTTATTCCTGGTTTCAGTAGAATCACTTTGAATTTCTCTCCATTTATATTGATGTTGGCTGTCAGCTTGGTGTCAGCCCTTATTATGTTTAGCTATGTTTCTTGTATTCCTGATCTCTTCAAGACCTTTATCATAGAGGGGTGTTTGATTTTGTGAAAAGATTTTCAGCATCTAATGAGATGTGGTTTTTTTTAGTTTGTTTATGTGATGGATTACACTGACAAATTTTCATACATTGAACCATCCCTGCATTTATTGAGCATTTTGTATCAGTGTTTATGAAAGAGATTGGTCTGTAATTCTCTTTCTTTGTTGTATATTTGTGTGTTTTGGGGATCAGGTAACTTAGTCTCATAAAGGATTTCGGCAGTGTTCTATTGTGTAGAACACTTTGAGGAGTATTGGTATTAGCTCTTCTTGGAAATTCTGGTAGAATTTTGTGCTGAAACCATCTAGCCCTGGGCTTTTTATTGTTGGCAGATATTCAATGACTGATTCTATTTCTTGGTGGCTATAGGTCTACTTAAATTGTTTATCTGGTCTAGATTTAATTTTGGTATATGGTGCCATTTCTTTTAGGTTTTCCAATTTTGTGGAGTATAAGTTTACAAAATATGACCTGATGATTCTCTGGAGCTCTTCAATGTCTGTTGTTATGTCTCCCCTTTCATTTCTGATTTTCTTAATTTGAATATTCTCTGCCTTTAGGTTAGTTTGGATAAGGGTTTGTCTATCTTGTTGATTTTCTCAAATAATCAGCTCTTTGTTTTATTGATTCTTTGTATTGTTCTCTTTGTTTCTATATTAAGGAATTCAGACCCAAGTTTGATTATTTCCTAATGTCTACTCCTCCTGGGTAGCTTGCTTCTTTTTATTAAGGTGTGCTGGTAAGTTGCCAGTGAGAGATTTCTCCAAATAATTTATGGAGGCACTCGGTTGTACATTCATTTTCATTGAATTCTAGAAAGTCCCTGATTTATTTATTTATTATTTATTCCTTGACACAGTGGTAATTCAGTTGAGTGTTGTTTATTTTCCAAGAGTTTGTAGACTTTCTGTAGTTTGTGGTGCTTTTTTTAAAAACTCTAATCCATGGTGATCTAATAAGATACAGGTGTTTATTCCATTGTTTGTATTTGCAGAGGTTTGCTTTGTTACCACATATGTGGTCAATTTTAGAGAAGGTCCCATGAGGTGATGAGAAGGAGGTATATTCTTCTGTGTTTGAGTGAAGAGTTCTGTAGATGTCTCTTAAGTCCACTTGAATCATAACATCTGTTATTTCCCTTGTTTCTCTGTTAAGTTTCTATCAGACCTGCCTCTTCCTGAGAGTAGGGTGATAAAATCTCCCATTATTAATGTGTGGGGTTTAATGTGTGATTTAAGCTTTAGCAATGTTTATTTTACAAATGTGGATACCCTGCTATTTGGGGCATAAATGTTCAGAAACAAGACTTCATCTTGTTGGATTTTTCCTGTGATGAATATGAAATGTCCTTCTCCATCTCTTTGATTAATTTTAGCTTGAAGTCTATTTTGTTAGTATTTGGATAGCTATACCGGCTTGCTTCTTAGGTTTCTTTGATTGGAAAATCTTTTCTCAACCTTTTACTCTGAAGAAATGTTTGCCATTGAAGCTGAAGTATGTTTCTTGTAAGCAGCAGAAAGATTGATCCTGTTTCCGTATCCATTCTATTAGTCTATGTCTTTGTATTGGCAAATTGAGTCCATTGATATTAAGAGATATTAATGACCAGTGATTTTTTTTCTATTTTTTATTTAAATTAGAAGCAAGATTGTTTTACATGTCAATCCCTGTTCCCTCTCCCTCCTCTCCTCTCCTGGTCCCCACTAGCTCCTTATCCCATCCCCTTTCTGCTCCCCAAGGAAGATGAGGCCTTCCATGGGGGATCTTCAAAGTCTGTCATATTGATTGGAGCAGGGCCTAAGCCCTCCCCAGTGTGTCTAGGCTGAGAGTCTATCCTGCCATGTGGAATGGGCTCCCAAAGTCCCTTTGTATGCCAGAAACAAATGCTGATCTACTACCCAAGGCCCCATGAATTGCCCAGGCCTCCAAACTGACAACCATGTTTGGGGAGGGTGGGGCTGAATCACTCCTATGCTGGTTTAACAGCTATCAGTCTGGGGCCCATGTGCTCCTGGTCAGGTCACATGTTTTTCTTTGGGTTTCACCAGCATGGTCTTGACTCCTTTGCTCATCACTCCTCCATCTCTGCAACTGGATTCCAGGAGTTCAGTTCAGTGTTTAGCTGTGGGTGTCTGCTTCTGCTTCCATCAGCTACTAGATGAAGGCTCTAGGATGGCAAATAAGGTAGTCATCAATCTCATTATAGGGGAAGGGCATTTACGGTAGCCTCTCCACTATTGCTTAGATTGTTAGTTGGGGGTCATCCTTGTAGATCTCTGGACATTTCCCTAGTGCCAGATTTCTCTTCAAACCTATAATGGCAACTTCTATTATGGTATCATTTATTTTTCTCTCCTCTATTCTTCCCAAACTCAACTTTCCTGCTGCCTCATATCCTCCTCTCCCTTCCTCCTCTCTCCTCCTCTTTCTCCTAATTCCCTCTCCCCTACCCCCATGCTCCCAACTAGCTCAGGAGATCTTGTCCCTTTCCCTTCTCCAGGGGACCATCTATGTCTCCCTTAGGGTTCTCATAGTTTCCAAGCTTCTCTGGCAGTGTGGATTGTAGGCTGCTCTCTTAGGGTTCTCATAGTTTCCAAGCTTCTCTGGAAGTGTGGATTGTAGGCTGGTAATCCTTTGCTCTATATCTAAAATCCATATATGAGTGAGTACATACCATATGTGTCTTTTTGTGACTGGGTTAACTCACTGAGGGTTGTTTCTTCTAGTGCCATCCATATGCCTGCAAATTTTAAGATCCCATTGTTTTTTCTGCTGAATAGTATTCCATTGTGTAAATGTCCCACATTTCCTCTATCCACTCTTCAGTTGAGGGGCATCTAGGTTGTTTCCAAGTACTGGCTATTACAAATAACGCTGCTATGAACAAAATTGAACAGATGTCCTTGTTGTATGAATGGGCATCTTTTGGATATATGCCTAAGAGTGGAATTGCTGGGTCGTGTGGTAGACTGATTCCCATTTTCCTGAGGAATCTCCATACTGATTTCTAAAGTGGCTGTACAAGTTTGCACTCCCACAAGCAATGGACGAGTGTTTCCCTTTCTCCACATCCGCTCCAGCATAAGCTATCTCTTGTAGTCAGTTGGTGATGTAGTTCTTGTTCTCATACTCAGATTTTCCATTTCCAGAATTTCCTGTTTGTGTTTTTAATTGCTTCTATTTCAATTTTCAAGTCTTGAACCATTTCTTTCATCTGTTTGGTGGTTTTTTCTTGACTTTCTTTAAGGGATTTATTTATTTCTTCCAATTTTTGTTTGTCTTTTCCTGTATTTTTAAGGGATTTTTTATTTCCTCTTTATGGGCCTCTATTATCTTCATAAAGTTATTTTAAGGTCATTTTCTTGTGCTTCATCTGATCTTGCCACTGTGTTCCAGGGGTGTCAAGTTGTCCTTTCTGTTGTTAATGTTCTTACACTGGTATTTACTTACATGGATTGGGGATGATTATAGGTACATATGTTGGTTCTTGTGTTGTCTTTGTTGGATGGGTGTTTATTTCTTTATTATCTGTTTCCTTATTGGCTTCTGGCCTCAACAGCCAAGGGTACTGGTGATTAACAGGTCTTCAATTCCAGTCTGGTTGTTTCAGCTGAGGTTTGTGTGGGTTACGGTATCTAGTTCCTGCATTACCTCCTGATCTTCTGAATTGTGTGAACTGTACCTGTGCCTCTGGAGTCTGTTCTTCCAACTGGTGTGGGATATGCTTGTGCCTATGGAGTCTCCAGGAGTTGTGGTGGAGGCCTGACCATGCGGGGAGATAATGCGGTGGGTAGGGTTAGGCAGCAGGTTGATTCTTGGGGGAAGAGAGTTCATCGGTTTGTGGTGGTGATGGTGCATGCTGAAGGCAGGTCTCTCACCTGCTGGCCAGCTGCTGGGGGCTGCATCAGAGCAGTGGAGTTCCACCAGAGGTTGGGGCAAGGCCCAGCTTCCTTGCTGAGGCTGAAGTGGGAAGAAGAGAGGCAGGGGATGTTCCCTGGGGCTTAGGGTCTGGAGGTTCTGGCAGCTCAGCTGGGAGGCCAAACTGACACTTGTCTTCCAAAGGAAGTGGGTTGTGCCTGTGCCTATAGAGTCTGCTGAAGTTTCAGGAGAGGGCTGGCCACAGGGAGGATGATGGGATGGGTGGGGTTGGACAGTGAAGTCGATCATGGGAGAACAGAATCTAGTGGGGGTGGGGGGTGGCAGTTGTACAGCCTGCAGATAGGTCTCTCACCTGCTGGCCAGCTTCTGGGGACTGCTATTGTTTTCTGTTTTAACAAGACAATAAGCCTATAATTGTTCCAACTCCAAATGTGTGGCATCATTCATTCATGTATATAGCAGCTATATTTTATACACCTGATACATTCATGACAGTGTTTGACCCAAATGATACCAAGCATAATTAAAAAAGAAAACTCAATCCTAAGAAGCAAAGAGTCAAAAAATAATACTACACAAAGTTGAAGCTGAGACATCTTCATCTCATCAGACACATATATTGAAAATCTTATTAAAAAGTGAAGTAACAGCTCCAAGGGAGTCCATATGAGCAATGTTATGGATTCTGCTGAATCTATTTCCACGTACATATTGAAAAACCTCAATCTTAAATTCTTCTGAAAATCTCCTGGGGCTCCTCACTTACATCATGTAGATATGTACTCTGGCCAAGAACCTTGGAGTCCAGTAAGCTGGAGTTTTCATGAGAGCTTTTCTGCAGTGAGTAGGATCCTGGGGTTTCCACTATCTCACCCATATTTGGGGATTCCATTTTCAGTTGCTATTGAGACTTTCTGTTCCCTGTGAGACTTATAACAGTACAAAATACAAATCCAAATAACAAACAATGCTTTTTTTTCAAAATCCTCAGGTACTTTTAATATTCATGCTATTACTTATTAGTTGGTCAACCTTTAATTGACTCTTCTTTCTTCATTCAAGGTTGCCTAGGTGATAAGAGGGCCTCCCCACCAGCTTGAAAGTCAATATCAGACAATCTGCAATATACGCAGAGACTCTGGCTCCTCTTGTATTACTTAAACTTTTACTAAGATAGCACGATAGAAGATGTAGAGAAATTTTCTGATAAGAAGTCATACCCAGACACAGAGACACCCAGACAGAAGACTAAAAGATGAAAGAAGGAGATTCCAAGTAAGAATAAGAAACGATAGTCATGAGGCAAAGTATTACATTACTGCATTCTATTTAAGCCACTGAAAATTGTGAAACAGAGGATATGCAACTATATCATGTCCGGGTAGTATTATTATGTATTAATAGCTCACCAATCTAATTTGTATAAATGGGTTATTTAATTTGAATGCTCCCATTCTGATGGTTATTTGAATATTTTAAACAGACAGTGTAAGTTCTAGTAATACCTATATAAAGGATAATTGCTAATGAATTCAAAACAGTTCTTTGAATTAAAATTAATTATTTTTCAAGTTTCAGAAACAATAGGGATGAATGTTTAAGTCCAAAATGAAGGCACACAACGGAAATTCCATTGAGTGGAGATACAGAAACTTACACAACAATTAGAATAGGAAAGAAGGGAGTATGCCACAGATTTCACAGTTAATGGCAAAGGCAGTTTGCTTTAGGAAATCAAAAAAAAAACAGTTTAAGTGTGAATAAAATTTGAAGCAGAGGCAAACACACAATTAATCACTGAACTGAACCCAAGGAACCCAGAGAGAGAGAAGTGATGAGCAAATTGGCAAAGAATGGGCTGGCAAAACCAGCAGAGACAGCTGATCTGAACAGGGGAGAGCTCTTGGACCCCAGACTGACAGTGGGGAGGCCAGCATGGGACTGACCTGGACCCCCCAAATGTGAGTGTCAGCAAGAAGGCCTGGGCAACCTATGGGGCCCTGAGCTGTGGATCAGTGTCTATCCCTGGTATACAAACAGTCTTCGTGTGCCTATAGCACAAAGAGGGATGCTCTCTCAGCCTGGACTCTTAGGGGAGTGCCTGGACCCCACCCAGAGTAAAATGACAGACTCTAGATATCCCCTATGTGGAAGGATTTGGCAATAGGGTGGGAGTGTGGGGGGGAAGGGGAGTGCAGGAGGAGGGGAGGGAGAGGGAACTGGGATTGACATGTAAAACAAGCTATTTAAAATTAAAATAAAAAATGATAAAAAAATTTGGAAGACACTACGTTGGGTAATATTAAGAGATGTAGTCAAGCTGGGTATGTGGTTCATGCCTATAATCTCAGCACTTAGAAGGTTAAGACAGGAGGATGTTGAGTCTGAGTCCTACCTACACTGCACATCAAGAGAGAGAGGGGAAGGGAAGAGAGAGGGGAGGGTATTCCCAGCAAGTACATAGTAAATTTGCTAAGTGGAAGCATTTGAAGGCAGACATGGGAGAGAAGAAATGAGGAAATTATATTACAAGCTCAAAAATGAAAGAAATGGCTTAAATAAATAAAATACCATTATACATCAAAAAAGTCTTGTTACTAATACTTAAAATAGCTTGAGTGAAACAGACCACCTGAAATTGGAAAAAAGGTTAAAAGTCTAGCAAGTTTTGTTTTAATAGTGAAAAGCATAAAAATGAGGTTTATTCAATGTGATCACATTGGGAAGAGGGACAAAGAGATCCAAGTCCATCTGTAGGGTTATTCATTGGGACTAGAATTCCAAAAGAAGACCAAGGTTTGCACATCTAAGCAGTCTCTGTCAAGGTCTGGTCCTGCCCAGCATTGACCCACCAACTTCTAAGCTTCAGCCTCATCCCATAAGGAAGTCTAGTAAGTTGTTAAAACTGTGACATCCCCAAGTTCCCCCCTCTGTCTGGCACCTTTTACTTCTTTTATCATGAGATTTCTGATAAAATCTCCATTTCTTTGGGGTCTGATGTTTTAATACTTTGATAACCGGATTGTCTTTAGAATGTCTTCATTTTTACCAAGCCTATTATAATTCCTAATTTTATGTTTTAAAATCTCAATTTTGAAGAGGAACATGTTTATGTCTGAAACAAATATAATAAAGAGAATGCAAATAGGAACCAAGGTTAGAACACATTTAAAAATATGACTCATACCTTCATCCAGCTTATATTCTTGTATAAAAAGAAAATCGTTTTAGATGGAGAAAAGGCAAAATACTTATTGTTTCAATTGCGGGAAATGTTTTAGAAAATTAGAAGAAAAAGAATTTAAATAACATTTTGCAAAAAGATTTTCAGTTATGCCATCAAACAAATGCCCTTGGAATACCAAGACCTTTGCAGCAATTTCAAACATCAATCGATTCAAAAATTGAAAAACTGCATGTACTTTCCTGTCACATCTGATGAGTCATGTAATATAAGTGACACTGCTCAATTAATACTTTGGGTACACTTCATCTGGAATGATTTACTGATCTAACAAAAAAAACATCAATGATGTCAATTAGTGATCCAACAATCCAGTTTATGACATAGATACTTTGAATGTCTCCCATTTCTCAAATGAGGATTAGGGCTAGTTTGAGCAAAATTAATTTCTATTATATGATGTTCTACTAAGTAACTTTAAAAATATGGATTTATTGCTTTTTAACAAAAGACTGATGTTTCCATTATTACTTTGTTCTGCTGCATAATGCATTTGAAATATATTTGTGCTCAGGTTTCTGAAGCAAACACAGGGAAAGCGTCATGGATACAGTTATTAAAACTGTTCTGTACACACGCAAATGCTATGAGTCACTGTCAGTTTATGAATCTGTTAACAGAAATAGAAGACAATGATCCTCTGTTTTCTGCTAGTGCTTATTGACTGCACTGTGGAGGAGCTTTGCAAAGATTTATTGTACAGTAGTTTTAAATCCAATTTAAGATATCCTCTAAGCAGAAAGAGTACTTGACAAATATCCAATAATCAAAGACAAGAATTGTAGTGGCATTTACATTTTTCATTGATATCACTCTGCACATGAATAAATTCAACTTCTTGCCCCAGCTTTATAGAGATATAATTCATACAACATACAATTAAGTCATTCAAAGGGCACTGTTCAATGGCTTTTTAACATAGTTAAGCAATTAAGTAACCATTCACAATCAAAATTTCAAAAAATTTCATCACCCAAAACAAACCCTATGCATTTAAATGATCATTCTCCATCCCCCCAGCTTCCCCTTATCTTCTGGCAGCCACAAAGTTAGTTTTGGTCTTTATGAATTTGCTCATTGTGAATATTTCTTATTAATGGAATCATACAGTACACAAATGTCTGTTACAGGCTTCTCTTGATGATCTTAATGTGTTTAAGATTGAAATGTTAATAAGTACTTCATTATTTACTGCTGAGTAATAAATAATATAATATTCTATTGTATGGATATACCATATTTTCTGTCTTCATTTATCAGTTGATGGTATTTCTGTAATTTCCACCTTGAGGCTTGCCTTAGTATCATTTCTATTGCTAAGATATAACACCCTAACCAAAAGCAACTTAGGGGGAAAAGGATTTATTTTGGCTCACAATTTCTGGTTATAGTCTATCATAATAGGAAAGTTAAGGCAGGAATTCAAGGCAGGTAGTCACATTACATTCAAAGTCAAAAGCAGAGAGAAATGAATATATACATGCTTACAAATCAGCTCACTTTCTCTATTCATGTATAATTCAGGACTCAAACCAAGGGAATGGTTCCACCTACTTTTAGAGTAAGTCTTCCCACATCAACTAAGGTAATCAAGAAAATCACAGACATGCATACAGGCCAACCCTATCTAGACAATCCCTCAATGAGACTCTGTTGTGGGAAGCGCACCAGAGATGACCACTCAGACATAATTTATAGCCAACTGAATGTCTTCCAATCAGGTATCCAGGACCTAGGTATAGCCCTGAGTGTTCAGAGCAAAAAACACATGAAGGCAGCTTTGCAGCTTTTCTTTGGGGGGGGGGGGGGGGCTTCGCAAAAGCAAGTGGTTTAGCAGAGGCTAAGTTAGCTGGAGCATCTTAATCTTGGGTTCCTAGAATAGAGTTTGGTAATTTCCCACAGGGTTCTCTATGGAGGAGATCAAATGACAGTTAAACCTGAACAGGCCTCAACAAGAATAAAAGATGGAGGAACCTCTGCACTGTTTTGCCCTGTCACATTTCCAGGTGATTCTAGCTTGCGTTGTTGACAATTAAGCTAATCATCGTAGGGCTATTATAAATAATACTGCTGTGAATACTTACATACAAATTTTCATAGATTTTTTTTTACTTACAGATTTTGTTGTAATTGGCTCTCTGCTTCATGTTTTTGCCTGAAGATGCAATCTTTCAGCTTCCTGTTCTAGATGCCTGTTGCCATGTCATTCTCACAATTATGGACTTTCCTTCTGGAATTGTAAGACCAAATAAACAGTTATTTCTGTAAGTTGCTTCTAATCATGGCATTTTATCACAGTCACAGAGAAGTAACTATTACAGAAGTTGGTACTAGAGAGAGGGTTGCTCTGTTTAGAATATTTTGTTTTGGTTTTTGAACCAAATGTGAAAGATTTTGGGAACATTGGGATAGAAAAACAGTTGAATGCTATAAGCAGAGTTTAAAGGGCTGATCTAGTAGGACTCTGGGAGACAGTACAGCTGAGAGCAATGCAGACTGGGGAAGGCCAGATCAAGAGATTTTAGAGGGGACCAATATTAGAAAGTAAGCTAGAGGCCATTCCTGTGATATTTGCCGAGAATCTGGCTGCCTTCTGCTTATGTCCTAAGAACTTACCTAAGATTAAATTAAAAAGTAATTTACTGCTTTCTTTAGTGGAAAAGAGTTCAAGACAGCATGACAATGAATCTGTGCCATAGTTATCAGCAATAATATTCATGCAGGTCTGTAATAAAAAGAGCACTAGTAGGTCAGAAACACAAAATGTACACTTTGGAAAGAAAAAGAGCACTAGGAAGCTTAATGCTGCAGCTAATGCTTCTTCTGAAAGAGAGGTTGTAATTAAGGACAGCTAGGGAGAGGGTTTCTGTTCTGTACTAGAGCAATAGCAAGGGTGTCTTCAGGGCAAGTTTTTCAGCTAAGCTTTCAACCTGTGAAAGCACAAAGCCTAAGGAATTTTCTGTCACTAGAAAACAACTACTTACAGAAGCTTCTGCCAATATGGTTCATCCTAAGCTGGTAGTTGAACTTGGCAGTTTCAGTTACATAGTACTGACTTTAAAGGCATGAAAGATGTGATAATAGGGTCAGTTACTGCCTGTCACTGGGGCCAGGTAGCATCTGGCATGAAATACCCCGGGCCCCACCCCTGCCCCCCACAGAAGCCACTGTGTGAAATTATAAAAGTGAAACCTGGGTTGCAGTGAAGACCCTGAAATATTGGAGACATCAGATCTGTGAGACATCTGCCATGAAGAGCTGCATATAGGAAGTGAAACCAGCCTAAGGGAGAAATTTATGGTGCATGCAGCAGAGCTGGAGGAACTGAGCCATCTAAGTTCTTTTGAAATTAAAGTTCCATGCACTGTACATGGAGCTGGAAGATTGGTTTCCAGTCTTGTTTTGATCCAGTATTTCCTCACTATGTCTCTCTTCCCTGCCTCTGCAGTACCATGTATGTTGGAAATATGTGTTTTGTTTTGTTTTATGGAGGGGCACATATAAGAGATTACCCCAAGACTCAGAAAAGACTTTGGAATAGAAACAGTGTTGATAAAGATAACAACTGTTAGGACTTTTAAAGTTGGACTAAATTCATGTTGCATTATGATATGGCCACATGTCTATGGGGACCAGGGAACGGAATGTGGTGTTTGAATGAGAAATGTCCCACATAGGCTCAAGTATTTGTACATCTGTGGCCCTGTTTAGGACATACAGCCTTGCTGGATGAAGTACAACTTTCAGGGCAGGATTTGAGAGTTCATAACTTTCCCCATTTCTAATCTCCTTTCTGTTTCATGTCTGGTTTTGAAGACAAGATCACTCAGCATTTTGCTCTGTCTGTTTGCTCCCAGGCCTTCCTTCTTCACCATTATAAATTCTCCCACTGGAACCACGAGTAAAAATAACCTTTTCCCTTTTGTTTAAAAAACTTGTGACAATTAAAATATTTTTAGATTATGCATCACTAATAATGTTTTAATCACTTTTCTAACATAAAGCAATATGTAGACTGTTTCCATTATAATTGAAATCATTATGTAAGTTGGCTGCAAAAAAATCTACTGGAAATTTTGGAAGAACTCATTTTTTATTTTAATAAGATTTGTTTTTCAATTTTGAACTGATTAATCATGCTGCGTTGACACAAGATTTTGTGAATTTACTTAACTTAGACAGATTTCTTTTTTAAACTGATATGCCTTTTATTCAAAGTCAATTCAATTCTTTTAAAAGCAGCAAGCCCATTTCGTCAGTGTGTATGTAAATGTGAATGAGAGATGGCTTCTTACTTGATTACCTACTGGAGAACTTTTCAGTATGTTTAGAACAATTTGAGTATAAGTAAAACTCTTTCAAATTCAAATTATATGAAATCTAAATTCAGATAAAGCATGCCCAGTGAAAACCATTCCACAAATTGAGAACTGACATAAGTTAAAATAATATCAGTTTTCAAAGGCTCTGATGCCATCACAAAGCATTGGCTATATTGGGTTAAATTCAGTGTTTGTTCTATACAGCTAAGCTACAAGGGAAAAAAACTTCGTGTAGAAAGAACTCTTATGAACAGGAAACAGGAGAGCAGACCTATTAGGCACTCTGTCCAAGCTGGATCTTGTCTGCTGATTCACTGTTTACTTAGGTCTAGACTAGCACTAAACACAGAAATGCTCACAAACAAAGAGGGTAGACTCTGTATCAACAGAAGATAATTGGAGACCAGTTTAAGTTGTTATGTTTGAGGATTTTAACAATTCTCAATCATTTCTTGAATCTTTAGTCAACACATGGAGGCTATCATTGAAGCAAATCATTGTGAGCAACTGAGGAATATATATAAGCAATGTGTGTAATAATTTGTACTTTGCAACCAGCAGGATATAACTGGAGGAGTGCATGGGATTAACACCTTCCACAAAGAGTCAATTAGAAATGTTGGCACAGAAGCAAACTTGCTAAATGGAAGATTATAAAACAGGTAACAAATAATTCCACCCTTTGTATGATGTACATATACTAGTTTGAAGTTGGAAGCACATATTTTAAAATATAAGTATATATATCATAGATATGTGTACATATACAAAGGGACAGGTATACTCTGTACATTAACAATAGTTACTATGGAAAACAGGATTATAGGTAATTTTTGTTCATTTCACTTGACTGTTTTGTGAATTATCTACAATGAACATATACTCCTTTTGTATTAAGAAAAACATCTTTCAAAAAGTAATCTGAAAACCTCCTACCAATGTAATTGAAAGCAGCAATCTTCTGAGCAGAGCATAACCAGAAATGGAAGAAATTACAAAGAATAAACAATCATCACCTCTCCTCCACACCCAGCATAGAAATGAAATGGCCTTCTAACAAATTAAGTCTCAGATTCTCCAGCAGTCACTTTGGGCTCAGCAGAAAAGCGCACATTTTCTCTTTGTTGTTTAATTTAAGATGTGCAGGTTCAGACTCACTGCAGCATGGTGACACCAGGCACTTCTAAACTCACTTAGGATGGGTCTATTTGTACAAAACAACACAGAGCAGTGTACCACCTAAGGTTAAGCTATGTGGTACAATTGCCCTTCCCTCACACATTGTTTCTGCTTAGGAGCACTACTGAATACCCCATTAATGAGTCAGATCTTTGTGCTTCTTTTGTATATTGCTCTCATTCACAGATAACATAATGGATTTATTTGCAGGAATAAAATATATATAACATGTTTTAAAGTCAAAGATGACATATGAGCTTAAAGTGAAGTGTCTGACATATTTAGATTCCCACAGCCAGCTACATACTAAAGAACTTTTCACAAGGCCCCTAAAAGGATCTAAAGCAGTTCTCTTCCTGCACCGATGCCATTCTATTCTGTTCTGCTCTGAGATGGAAATGGATGAGACTTGGCCCACTGCATTCCTGCTGGGCCAGCTGCTTCCCACACCACTAGTGGGCACAGAAGGGAGAGTGCAAGGATAGATGAGAAAAATGATATCACCATTGACTCACTTGTTTCTTTCAGCATCATCTCATTGGAGCATTTTTCCTCATAGAGGCATTTGTTCCTACAGTGATAACCCCACCTGCTGAATATCATCCTCCTCATCCTCATCTTCCAACCCTCTCCTCTTCCTCCTCATCATCACTGTTAAACATCGTAACCTGCTCCCTGTGCCCCATCCCCTGTCAACCCAGGAGCAACAGCATATTCTCTTAGTTACAGCCTCTAGTTTGTCTTACCTCTATTTTATTGTTCTGATTCTCCAATACCGTATTAGCAAGTCACTATTTTCTCTGTTGAAAGTGCTAATGTGCTTTGCGTCTCCTGACTAGACAATTCAATCTCCAAAAGGTAAAGGGTACATTATTAATAGGACATATTAAGCAAATAGATTCCATTCAAACAGTTGGATTTACATTTAAGGAAATCAAATATGCAGCTGAAAACAGGTGTATTTGCTGTGCACATAAGCATACATACACATGTACCTATCACTGAGAGCTGCTATACAGACATTTTAAGAGTGTTATGCCTCTGTGGCAGAAGTCATGCTGTTAGTTGGAGAAACCTTCAAGAGAGAAAGGAATTTTTAGTGATGAGTGGCACAGTCTTTCAGAAGGAAGAAGGTCAGTTCTTTTGTGAGCAATGACATTTGCATAGTCTCAAATAGGAGGACAAATGAGTCACATGTACAAGGAAACTAGAACAGTGCCTTCTTTATCACTCTCCTCCGCAGTGTTTAGCACAGAGTCTGGAATGTTAGAGATGATCAAGAAACATTTGCTTAATGATTGAACTAAAAGACTGGGTGGGTTTATTTTACTAGTATGGAGAGGTTGGGATGGGTACTTTTGACCTTGGAAATTTTACCTGTAGGTAGCAATTCAGAATCATAGCAAGTTCACAACAATAGGGAACAGGACGCTAAAGAGATTTTTTCCCTTTTATTTGGTCTACTACAGGATGAACAATAGGCAGGTGAGAAGTCTGAAAACATCTAGGAAAAGTTGCTTTAGTGTACAAACAACCCCTCTAAGGGAATGAGAGAAAGAGAAACGGAAGAATGGACAACTTCTGGAGATCAGTGTGAACACAAAGAGGGCAACCTCTACAAAGGACACACTGCTTAGAATTTGGGAAACAGTAGGTTAATATAAGCTACCCATTTTTTATCAGAGGCACTTATTGTTCTTGGAGCTAATGGTGGTAGTGATAATGGGTTTATTGTTTTTCTTCATCATTTTTGAGACAGGATCTTATTATACAGCCCCAATTGGTTGACCTACTACTCACTATGTAACCCAGTCTAGTGTAAAACTACTAATAATGTTTCTACCTTAGTCTCCTGAACATACCACACCTGGTTCAAATTAAGTGTTTAGATAGTGTCGGTGGAATGTACAGATGGAGATTACCCATGAGCAGGTGGAGAAAAGGTACTAAAAATAAGGTGAAATTTGGGGTCTAGGAATGGAGATGTACAGCCACACAATCTCATTGATTTTAATGGAATAGACAGTTAACAGTGCAACAAGGGGACCCCAAAGCACAATGAACCTACCCATCTTCCTGGAGGACTGATTCAATTTACAGTAACCATTGATTTTGTTTGTAATCTGGGACTAAACAAAACAGGTTTTAAACTGAAGTTGGACAGTTTAGATAGAATTCAATATTGGCTGACAATAAACAAGGTTATGAAATCTTCTTCTCTAGACTGCCTTCAAAACAAAACTGATTCTCAGATGACTAGGGTGATATGACTGAGGAAATGAATAAAGTTATTGGGATAATATTATTTGAGCTTCTTTCTAATCTTATGACTTCCTAAAACAGTGGTTCTCAATCTGTGGATCACAACCCCTTTGGCAGTCCTCTCTCTCCAAAACATCTTACATTAATATCATAAAAGTAGCAAAATTATACTTATAAAGTAGCAATAAAAACGATCTTGTGGTTGGGAGTCACCACAGCATGAGGAACTGTATTAAAGGGTTGCAGGATTAGGAAGGGTGAGAACCACTGCTCTAAGACAAGCTTAAGAAGCAAATGTAAAATCTCATGCCATTCCAGTAGTTCTCAACCTGTGGCTCACAGCACCTTTTGGGGGGTCAAATGATCATTTCACCAGGGTCATCTGAGACCACTGAAAAACACAGATGTTTATTTTGTTATTCATAACAGTAAAAATTACAGTTATGAAGTAGCAACAAAAACAATTTTATGGTTGGGGGTCACCACAACATGAGGAACTGTATTAAAGGGTCTCAGCATTAGAAAGGTTGAAACCACTGGTCTAGAATGACTTTTAGTGGTTAGTTAACTCACTCAATGTCATATACAATGGGAGCCGAGTAGAAATCAATTCACCAAGTCTAAAGTGGATTTTGTGTTTCCTTCAAGGTAATGATCAGTGAAAGCAATGCAGCCTCTCAGATGTCTGGTGCATCCCACAGTCGTGTCCTGTACAAAACTGCACCTAGACATCCTTTGCCTATTCATACTGACTTAGAACAGCTGAAAGTGTGGACAGTTAAGATTGAGGAGAGCTTATTTTTCTCAAAAGAACCAAAATTTTAGTATTTTCTGACATTTCCAGTCAACTGAATGCAAATTCTCAATTATAATAAGAGAAACATTGTCAAAGAATGACATTCTGTGATATTCCCATAAGATTAAGTTATGCTGATGCATAAGCATGAAAAGGCTGGAATGAAACACATTGCTTTCTAGGCTAACCAAAGAAATTGCTTTTATTACATATCTAGTTTTCCAAAAGTAAAATTTTAAAAGTAGTTTTGCAGTCATCATTTTATTGAATCTTCACAGTAGCCTAATGATATGGCCTCTGTTATGGGCTAAACTGAGTCACCCCTCCAAATTCATAAGTTGAAGTCTTTACCCCCATACCTCAAAATGTGACCTTATTTGGAAATATAGTTTTTAAGGTGAGTCATACTGAAGCAAGATGGTTTCCAAATATAGTATGACTTTTGTTCTTATAAAAAAGAACACTCTGCAAGCCACAGGCAGGCAGAATACCATGTAAATATTGACGTTCTGATGTCACAAGCCAAGAAACTACCAGAATTTAGGAGGGATAGGACCTATACTTAGCACCTTTAGAGCAAGCATGGTTACATCAACACTTCGTTTTGGATTTTTGGCCTCCAGAAGTGTGAAAGTTTCTGTTTTGGTGAACTGCTCAGTTTGCAGAAACTAATACATTAAATCATCCTTTGTCTGTAGATGAAGACAACAATGAAGCATTAGCTCATAAATTGGCTTAAGAAGACAGACTTAAAAAGCTTGAACAACTATCCCCTTCCCCAGTGTCATCTAGTCAATTAAACAATTGGGGAAGGTAAGAGTTATACTAAAAGGATCATAATGATGGCAATAGTCTACTCAGTAAGTCCCTGAACATACGTTGAATCAATAAAGATGAGAAAGTATCTTGGTACATACCTCAGTAACATAAACAAATACTTACAAACACAAACACACCAGAGAGATCTAAACTTTACTTACTGCACTCAGGGTCACTTAATGAGAGCTGTGATGTTTTGTACCCAAGATACAGACATATAAATTTCAAATCTCAGCACCAACGCTAACCAAGAGCTTCTTGTCCATTTCAGTACCAGTTATCTCATGAGTAAAGCATGTGAAAAGCTTTCAAGCATCATGAGGATTAGGCAAAAATGTTAAAAATGTACTCTGAGAGCCATATGGTACTGGGCAAACAAAACTACCCTGACTGAGCTTCACCTTCCCCATAGATGACATAAAAAATTGAAAGCTACTATTTTGGCAATGAAGAATGTAAATTCTGCTCATTATTCTTAGTTCACATACCATAATGTATACTTTCATTTGCAGTGGAGCATATTTATTGCAATTACAAAGCCATGGGAGCCCCACCACTATCATCTCCAACAGAAACACACAAAAAGTGAGTTTCTGGTTCTTTGATCATAGCTCTAATTGGAAATCACTGCTACAGCATTTCACAAAAAAATTAACTAAGATTTGCAGCTAAGTAAACAAACGCTTTGTTGCAGAATGTTTGGAAAGCTGCATTTTGTTGATTCCTTTTTCAGTGTTTCCAGTGACTAGCCAGTATTGAACAAGAACTGTATTGTTCCTCCCACTGGCTTTTTGTTAATAAAGACAGAGGAAGTTTTCCATTTTTATTGAGGAGCAGCACTGCAACAAGAAAGACAAAAAGGAGCTACTACAGGACTTATCTTCCAAATGCACCTGTTTGAGACTGGTGAACATCAGTGCTGTTGGTATTAGAATGGAAAGTGTATACCTTTTTAGAATCACTGAGGTGTTTCAGAAGTGTGGGGAAAAGAGAATCTAGGCTGACTTTCATTAGCTTAATACAGTACATCGAGAGTGTCGTATTGAACCTATCATGTGAACCACAAGTGAATTTGGAGCAAAATGTATGCAAATTACAATATTTTCTTCAAGTGTCACATTTCAAAATCTCCTAGCTATATGCTTTTTCCAACCCTCAGTAATAGAATTATCAGAAGCATAATTCAGAGAAGCTTCTCCTGTGAACTCTTTTTTTATCTTCCATTCATGAGTTCTTAGTAACTTAAATCATTTAAGAATCCAAACATATACAGTGCATAAATATGAAGGCGGCTGTGACAAACTATCTCAACAAGAATTGACTTAAAGAAGGAAGGTTTCATTTTGGTTCACAGTTGAAGGATGCAGTAATAATGATGGGGAACTCATGGTAGCAGTAGCTTGAAGCACAGAATGAAAATTTATGTTCTAAAAGGAAGGGATGGGGTCATAGCTAGGAATGATCAGACCAAAAGGAAACTAAAACTCAGACAGGCAAACCCAAATCTTATAGCTTCATGTTGGGTATCTGGGACTCATGACAGAAAGTATTTAGGTTCCAACAATATTGAGTCATTCCACTCTTGCAACTCTGATTCCTACAGTACACATAGTCTCTCTCTTAAGCTGGTTCTACTCTGTGGCTGCAGCATTCCTAAACAGACATTCTATAGTTCTGGCTTTTCCAATATCCTTAGGTATCTGTTGCAATGTAAGTATCATCTTACCATATTCATTAGGTTGTTTCTCAAGGCCACCTTACAAGGACTCAGACTCTAGTACACATTAACTAGACACAGAAGTTCTCTGAAAGTATGGAACAAGACTCCATGAGACCCTCAATCCCATGACTGCTAACCAGGATAATGTAGATGCTGCTGCCAAGTTCTAGTGTCAACTCGAAGTGTATTCTACCCCTTTGGATCATATCTATAGCAGTTTCTGTGTGTCTTGGTGGCTGAACCTGGAAAATAAGCATCCTAGGCAGTTGTTTTCAAGTAGTGAACCCTCTCAATGGTGTTTTCAGTTCAGGTTTTCTCTTTCCAAATAAATTTGTATTTTCACAAGTTAGAACCTTTGGTGCGTGGGATCTTGCCTTCATGGTATCTTTCTTATTGTCTCTTTAAGAATTATAGATGGTTTGTCATCTGTACTCTCCTTGTACACAGTTTTAAACTTGCTCCCACATCTTTCATCCCTGAACTTCATATTTTGAATAACCTTTTCTTTATTGCTGTAGATCTGCAGAAGAGCATTAAACAGTTGCCATACCACAGACTAAAGGCTATGCTGTCTTGAGATTTTATACATCAAAGAAATTAGCCCATTGTTTTTAGTTCAGCCTCATGAAAATTCTCAGGACATGGTAGATGCAACCAGACTCTTTGCCAGAATTTAGCAAAAAAGTGGCTTCTAGACTATTTCTTGTTCCCCTTTGAAACCTTATGAGTCAGTCCTTTGCCATCCATCTCTCAGGATTCTAGTTTTACAAAGTTCTCCCAGAACAGCCCATTAAGATCTACTTCTAGCAGACTAATACTTTCTTAACTCTGAATTCTAAGTTCTTCCACGTTCTAACATGCAAACCAGTTCGAAAGACCCAAGAACCACATGATCAGGTTGATCAGAGCAGAACCACATTTATGTTACCACAATCTATGTTAGTTGTCGATCTTTTGATGGACAGAGCTGGAAGAATAACTATATTATAACATGAAGGGGGGTTATTAAATTGGCTTACTTGCTGTGGGCTGAGTAGTCCAACAATGGCTGTGTCCATGCTAGAAAGGCTGAGAATCTGGTAGCTGCTCACTCTACATGGCTGGATGTCTCAGTCATCTCAATCTGGTGCTGAAGGCCTAGAGCATTCCTGGAGAGGCTACTACTCTTCAGCCTACATGAAGGCCAAAGAAGTTGGGTTCTAATATTATCAAAAGGTGGCAACAACATTTGCAGAAACATAGCTGATAGAAGATGTACATCCCAGGAGGTGAGAGAACAAGCAGTTGAAAGACATTCCTGTTTTCCCCTCAGATTACTTAATGTCTAGGCTACCACTGGAATGTACTGTCCACTCTGGAGGAGGGTCTTTACCCCCTCAATTATTCTTTGCAGAAAATACGCTCACAGACTCATCCAGAGACTTGTCTCTTAACTGATCCCAGATACAATCAAATTGGCAAGATTAATCACTACAGCTGTGCTTGTTCATGCACATGCATTCTTGTCTGGTATGCCTGCAGGTCATCTGGAGACTGCACTATGGTACACTAGCATAAACACTGTAAGGAATAGTCATGATCCACATACCCTCCATTCTACTTCCTGAGGCCAATGGGATGTCTTGGATATATACCTCTGTCAGTGATGGGCAGAAATGCAAGAGAGCTAGAAGAAACACACAAGGACTTCCCAAGCTCAAAACTAGTGCACTGGCATCTCATTATCCAGACCAAAGTAAGCCATACTACTAAACTGAAGTTCAAAGGGTGAAGACTAGATCCTGCTGTTTTAATATGAAGAGTGGCAAAAATGCAGAGCAAAGCATGTGGGTATAGAAAGAATGAAGAATGGGGCTATCAGCATAATCTATCAAGTTTCCCAATTTCAACTGACTCCACTCAAACAGAGATGATCTCTAGGTAAACACTGATGATTATATTTCTGAAGAGAATAAATTGACTTCTAGTCATTCCCAATATGAAGTCACCACAGTCGACATGCAAACAGAAAAACAGCATTGACTGATGGGGAGTCAAAGCTGCCTATGTATTGGCAAGCATTAGTCATCACTGCTAACATAAAGGATGTTGCTGGCTCAACTCTAATTAGAAAGAACATTTAAAACAGGTTTATCAGCTAGTGGTGAGCAGCTATTGGCAGGTGGTGGTTAGTAGAGGAGGGAGAGCCAGTTTTCATCAACAATGTAGCCTCTGGTGGATTGTAATGCTCAAGTGAATAACCCTAAACACATGCACATATGGTTAGCCCTAATTGGACTGGGGTGTTGAGAGAGAGAGAGAGAGAGAGAGAGAGAGAGAGTCAGAGACAGAGACAGAGAGACAGAAACAGACAGAGACAGAGAGATAGAGAGAGACAGAGAGAGACAGAGAGGGAGGTTGAGAGAGACAGAGAGAGAGAGACCCAGAGAGAACAAGAGAGACCTTAAAGTTGGGTGTGGAAAACATGTTTAGGGGATTTAGGAGCAGTTGGAAAGTATATTGGAGGTGGATATGATCAAAATACATTGTGTATGTGCATGAAAGTCTCAAAATATACATTTAAAAACTTTAAAACTCGGGCTTATTTTTAACTGTACCCTACCCAATGTAAAGGAAATTTTGTATCTTATGGGACCAAAGTTTCCCTAAAGAAGTGCCTTACTGGGATGTATGTGAAACATTGTAATAGTTAAATTTGCATCAGTTAAACTGGGTCACAAAGTGTCTAGACATTCCTTTAAATATAATTCTGGGAATGTTTAAGGAGAATTTCTGGATGAGATTACTGTCCCAAAGAGTAGATTTGCTAAACAAGTTGTTCTTCCAGTGTGGGTAGGCAGCAGTCAATCAGTTGTGGACCTGAAGAGAACAGAAAGTTGGAATAGCAGAGTGCCCCTCCTCCATCACTATTTGAGCTGGGACATAGGACTTTTTCAGCTATTGGGCCCAGAACAGAAAAGCCAAACTCTCCTTGGGTCTCCAGACCAACTTCTTTTACACTATACTTAATTCCATCAGCTGCTTAGATTTCTTTCTTTCTGACTATAGGTCTTGAGAAATTTCAGTTTCCATAATCACATGAGTCAGTTTCTTATAGGCAATCAATCAATCACCAATTGCTTCTGTCTCTCTGGAGACCCCTGACTAATACAAACTGCAAAGAGGCACGGCTCATTTACAGTTTCAGCAGCCTCTGAAAGGCACTCAAAAATCTAAACTATGGCTGCAAAGTAAAGCTCCAGTTTGTTTTCCTCACTCGTCTAGCTTCAAAACACCAGCGGCTACTAACATTGATCTGTCCAGACTGCTTTTATAAAGATCTGTAAACCGATCAGAGGGGAAATTAAATTAGAATGTAATTCTGTAGTACTCTGGAGAACATTAGCTTGCAAGAACACTCATGAGGGCCAATTAGAAGCATCATGGCCTAGCTGGCTATGGAATACAAACATGTTCTCTCTCCTTCCACAAGACATGAAGTGCTACTTGTGTAGTTCCTATCTCATTTCAAGGGTTATCACTGCTTGTGTCTAGAAGCACTGATCACATATCAAGATTAGGAAATGCCTAAAGTAATCCTGTTAGCAAGACTGGAGCAGGGAATCAAGCCAGCTCAGTGATGCAGCTAGGATTAATGTCAGAGAAGTGGTAATATGAGTCCCGTGGGGAAAAAGATCTGAGCTTTGGAAATAGCCACTGAGAGAAGGAAAATAACAAGATAAAAGCAGTGAAGCAATAACTCTTGAAAAAAAGGAGAGCCCCTCTTCACTCAGCTCAAGTTCAAAGCTAGTTTATAAAACTCCAGGTAAGAGAAGAAAATGGTCATTGACTTATATTGTTTTATTTCATATCTGTAACTTCCCTTCCTGTTTTCACAAATAAGTAAAGTGAGACTTAGAGAGGTTAGGAAGCTGTACAAAGTGAGACCCCTGGGATGTCAGTACACAGTTGTCAGACTCCAAAACTCATGTTCTTTCTATTAAATAAATAATGAGGCAAAGAGAAAGTACAGAAGGCATAGAATGGGTAGGAGAGGCAGGACTCTTGTACTGAATCAGGTAAAACATCTTTAATTAATTAAAAGTCTGGGTAATTGTCAATAGAAGCTGACAAAGTTTTTTGTGGGGGAGAAAAGAAGCTTTTCTGTGAGACATAGAAGCCCAGGAAAACTGGGAAGTGTTTGACAAGAGTTATATTCCAATTTTGTCTATCTTCGTGGAGAAGTATAAAGTTAGAGGACAGGCTGATAAAGAAACGTTGAACTTGGAGGACTTCACCAAGGTTAGTACTACTGCCCTGTGAAGTGAAAAAACAATTGGACAAACTGTGTGCTAATGGCATAGGCTGATCTCTAGAAAGATGTAATGCTTTCTTCACTGTCCCCAGAAACAAGTTGACCACAAATTCGTTTACATCTAGAATCATAACATGTTCCCAGGATTGTGTTTCTAGAAAGTGAACACACTTCTTTCACCTCATGCTTTAGACAGAACTGTTTGTTTATGAAACCTTTATCCCTCTATCACAAATACTACTATCCTTTCTTGACTCACAACTCTAGGTCTAACACTGAGTTAGAATACAACTCCGTTTCCTTCTTGGGGTGAATATTATGATGGGTTGTCAAGATCCTCCTTCAAGGAAATCATTGCCCCAGTCGGTTAGTGTGTTGTCATACCATCTTTGTTTGACCATCTCTTTAAGGTTATGCTTCACATAAAGGGAATATCATTTGAACTCCTTTCCTGAGTTACTGATCCTGTCTGCAATGACCAATATCCACTAACTGATAAGTGCCAGAATATTAAGGCCTGGCCATATTTGTTCAAATTAATATACCCTTAAAGGTCCTATATCCTCTAGGTTGTCAACACACAGTTATCCATAGCTCATCTGCTTAGTGCTTGACCTCTCTTATACCTACTTCTGTTTTTTTTCCTTTCATTCCACACAAGTTGATTTCATAGCCACTATTTAAAATTGTTCATTATTATAATCATGTGGGGGTCAGGAGAGAAAACAGAGAGATAGACGAAGACAGGAAGATAGGGGCTTGGGAGTATGTGCAGTCAGGTGTCAAGGCAAGCATATAGAAGTCAGAGGACAGCTTTCAGGAATCAGTTCTTTCCTTCTACCATGGGATCTGGGGATCAAACTTAGTCTGTCAGTATTACACTAAAAGCATTTTTATCCACAAAATAATCTCACTGAGTCACCACAGTCATTCTTTAATAAACATCCTGCCCATTAAACTGTATCTCAAGGTTTGCTTGTTCAGGAACCCAATGGATGGAACCTCAAACTGGATAGGACAAAATTGGGAAAGGGAGTACTCACACACACAATTATAGAGCACTGAAATACCCTTGTACTCTACTAGGAATCCAATGAATTAAGAAAATAAAATTAGGGGAAGACATGAAGGATGAGGAACATTGAGTTTGGGGAAGAATAGAGCATAGCAAGAAAAGAGATACCTTAATAGAGGGATCAATTATAGGTTTAAAGAGAAATTTGGCACTATGGAAATGTCCAGAGATCTACAAGGATCACCCCGACTAATAATCTAAGAAATAGTGGAGAGGCTACCTTAAATGCCCTTCCCCAATAATGAGATTGATGGCTACCTTATATGCCATCCTGGGGCCTTCATCCAATAGCTGATGGAAGCAGAAGCTAATCACTGAGCCGAGTTCCTAGAATCCAGTTGTAGAGAGGGAGAAGTGATGAGCAAAGGGGTCAAGACCAGGCTGGAGAAACCTACAGAAACATCTGACCTGAACAAGGGGGAGCTCATGGACCCTAAATGGACAGCTCAGAAAGCAGCATAGGACGGAGCCAGGCCCCCTGAATGTGGATATCAGTTAGGAGGTCTGGGCAGTCTATGGGGTCTCTGGTAGTGGAACAGTATTTATCCCTGGTATATGAATGGGCATTGGGGGCCCATTCCCCATAGAGGGATATTCTCTTAGCCTAGACACACAGGGAGAGCCTAGGCCCTGCCCCAAATGATGTGACAGACTTTGATGATCTCCCATGTTAGGCCTCAGCCTTTATATGGAGCAGAAGAGGCATGTGATGGGGTCAGTGGGGGGCATGGGAGGATGGGAGGGAGAGGGATCTGGGATTGATATATAAAATAAGACTGTTTCTAATTTAAATAAAAAAGAAATAAAAGAAAATCTAGTGCCAACCTCTGTTTAGTCAGCAAAATGGAGGCATTGCATTCATTGAAAAGATAAGAAATTTAACATACTGGAGAGATGTCTTGGTGCAAGCATGTAGACAGGAGTTTGGATCCCCAGAACCCATATAAAAGCTGGGAGGAGTGGTGGCTGCCTATATCCCCAGAATTTCATTAGAGATGGCTGAAACAGGCAAACTGTCTAGCTAGGTTAGTCAGAACTGACAAGCTCTGTGTTCAGCAAAAGATCACCTGCCTCAACACCTCAATAAAGTGGAACACAATCAAGGAAGATAACCCGATATCAGCTTTGCATGTCCACACTTATCAGCACACATGTGCGTTCAAATGCAAACTTGCTGGTTGCCAGTCTAGCTCTAGAGTCAATGAAAGAACCTGCCTTTTGAAAGGGTATAAGATGGAGTAACAGAGCCAATGTTCTCCTCTGGCCTATGCACATGCTTGCACCCGCATACATATACATATATACATGCAACACACACACACACATGCACACACACACACTACAGTACCTAGAAAGGACATGTGTGAAATTTTCCCCTTATGCACACTACATACACTCACACAATTAAGAAATTTAACATCAAAATCAGAATTTATGTGACTATAGAAGAGTTGGAGAACGCAGATATGGAAGGGGTTATAGTCGTAAGATAGAAGGTTTGTGAACTTCACTGGTACACCGGAGTGGGCAGAAAATCAGGAGGCACGAGGGACCCAAGAAATAATCATTCTGGGCACCAAAGTGGAAACTCACAGAGGGTAAACATACTACATGTCACAAAGCTGCTGTATGTCTACAATCTACAATATCACAAATTAGAGGATCCACAGGCATATATACAAATGGCAAACTCCAGCTAGAAGAAAAGGAAAGAAAAATGTAGCAAGTTTAGTTTTCAACTCTAGATAGGAAGAGTGTTAGACTCAGCTGACCCAGACAATACAGAAAACTCTACAGTCAAATATTCAGGCTCATCTTCCCAAATCTATGAGTCATGGTTCTGCCTTTTTATCTCTCCCAACTTCAGTGGTTCCATTGCCCTTCTGTTCTTCGCATAGGTCAGTGCTTCCAAGTGGAGTCTTTGGGGGCAAAGGTCCTGTTTTTCCTCTCTATGTACAATAAATGTGGTTTAACTCATTTTGGTCAATGTTAGTGGTAAACAGACAAAAGCAGTGAGTGAACTTAGAAGTTGGAGAATTTAAAAGAACTAGGAATGATATGTGGCAGATGATCTGCTTTCCTTCCTATGATCTCAATTGTTCATAATAATGATCAACTATTAACCCAGGCAGAACCAGCAAAGGTAGTATCCATGTTGTACAATTTATTCTCTTGTATCAGAGACAGAAAGAAAAGTAGTTCCTATGAAAATAGCCAGAGGTCCCATCA